>NC_086098.1:222160573-223370573 GCF_963921235.1 Mobula hypostoma
CTAGCCAATAATATTAAAGAGGATACCAAAAGTTTCTACAAATACATAAAATGTAAAAGAAAGGCGAGAATAGATATCAGACCGCTGGAAATGATGCTGAAGAGGTAGTAATGGGGGACAAGGAAATGGCAGATGAACTGATGAAGTATTTTGCATCAGTCTTCACTGTGGAAGCCACTAGCAGTGTGGTTGTAGTTCCAGGTGTCAGGTGTCTTGAAATGTGTGAAGTTACCATAAGTAGAGAGAAGGTTCTTGGGAAACTGAAAGGTCTGAAGGAATATCAGTCACCTGGACCAGATGGTGTACACCCCAGAGTTCTGAAAGAGGTGGCTGAAGAGATTGTGGAGGCATTAGTAATGATCTTTCAAGAATCACTAGATTCTGAAATGGTTCCAGAAGACTGGAAAATTGCAAATGTCACTCCACTCTCCAAGAATGGAGAGAAGCAGAAGAAAGGAAACTATAGGACAACCTGTAGTCTGACCTCAGTGGTTGGGAATATGTTAGAGTCGTTTATTAAGGATGAGGTCTCAGAGTACTTGGAGGCACATGATAAAATAGGCTGTAGTCAGCATGGTTTCCTCAAGGGAAGATCTTGCCTGACTAATCTGTTGGAATTCTTTGAAGAAATAACAAGCAGAGCAGCCAACGGAGAATCAGTTGATGTTGTGTACTTGAATTTTTAGAAGGCCTTTAACAAGTTGCCACACATGAGGCTGCTTAACAAATTACGAGTCCATGGTATTACAGGAAAGGTCCTAGCAGGGATAAAACAGTGGCTGATTGGCAGGAGTCAAAGAGAGAGAATAAAGGAAGCCTTTTCTGTTGGCTGCCAGTAACTAGTGGTGTGCCATTGGGGTCTGTGTTAAGGTTGATTCTTTATACATTCTATATCAATGATTTGGATAATGGAATTGATGGCTTTGTTGCAAGGTTTGCAGATGATATGAAGATAGGTGGAGGGGCAGGTACTTTTGAGGAAGTAGAGAGGCTACAGAAGGACTTAGATTAGGAGAATGGGCAAAGGAATGGCAGCTGGAATACAGTGTCGGTCATGCACTTTGGTAGAAGAATTGAAAGGGTTGAATATTTTCTAAATGGAGAGAAAATACAAAAAACAGAGGTGTAAAGAAACTTTGGAGTCCTGGTGCAGGATTCCCTAAAGGTTAATTTGCAGGTTGAGTCTGTAGTGAAGAAGGCAAATGCCATGTTAGCATTCATTTCAAGAGGACTAGAATATAAAAGCTAGGATGTAATGATGAAACTTTATAAAGCACTGATGAGGCCTCACTTGGAGTATTGTGAGCAGTCGTGGGCCCTTATCTTAGAAAGGATGTGCCGAAACTGGAGAGGGTTCAAAGGAGGTTCACGAAAATGATTCCACTATTGTCGTATACTTTATACTTTATACTTTATTGGCGCCAAACAATTGATACTAGAACGTACAATCATCACAGTAATATTTGATTCTGCGCTTCCCGCTCCCTGGATTACAAATATTAAATACTAAAAATATTTAAAATAGAAAAATTAGTAAATATTAAAAATTTAAATTATAATTCATAAATAGAAAATAGAAAACTGGAAAGTGAGGCAGAGCAAAAAAACCGAGAGGCAGGTCCGAATATTTGGAGGGTATGGCCCAGATCCGGGTCAGGATCCGTTCAGCAGTCTTATCACAGTGGGAAGAAGCTGTTCCCAAATCTGGCCGTACGAGCTTTCAAGCTCCTGAGCCTTCTCCCAGGAGAGTGTTTGATGGCTCTGGGCTTATATTCACTAATATTCAGACGAATGAGGGGTGACCTCAGTTAAATCTATCAAATGGTGAAAGGGCTTGATGCAGTGGATGTGGAGAGGATGTTGCCTCTGGTGGGAGAGTCTAAGACCAGAGGACACAGCCTCAGAATAGAAGGGCATCCCTTGTGAATGGAAATGGGAAGGAATTTCTTTAGCCAAAGAGGGTAAATATGGAGAATTCTTTGCCACGAACAGCTGTGGAGGCCAAGTCGTTATGTATATTTAAGGTAGAGGTTGGTAAATTCTTGACTGTTCAGGGCATGAAGGCAGGAGATTGGGGCTGAGAGGGAAGTTGGATCAGCCATGATGAAATGGAGAACTCGATGGGCCAAATGGTCTAATTCTGCTCCTATATCTTATGGAAAGAGAAATCAAAACCAAAGGATGAGTGGCATTTTCTACCATATCCAAGAATTTGCTCAACTGCCCCAAAAATGAATTTCTATCCTTGGGTCCTTGTCATGCATTTCTGGGAATAAGGGAATTTCCTTATTGTCCAAGTGCCAGAGTTGCCTCACCATTCCAACACCCTAGGTTGGAGTTCAATCTTCAGTGCTGTCTGTGTGGATTTACATGTTCTGCATGATACCACAAGGATTTCCTTGGGATGCTTCTCTGTCCTACTATAAGTCAAATACAGAAACTGAGGTGATTATGTAAATTTCTTCTCACATAGCTAGGTAGTAGGAGAACTGAGCACAATTGTAGATCACATGAAAAGAATAAGTTACAGAGAAATATACTCTGTGAACACTTTATTACGCCTGTTCATTAATGCAAATATCCAAGCAACCAATCATGTGGCAGCATCTCAATGCATAAAATCATGCAGACATAGTCAAGACGTTCAGCTGCTAGTCAGACCAAACATCAGAATGGGAAAGAAGTGTGATCAAAGTGATTTTGACTGCAGGTGATTATTGGTGCCTGTCGGGGTGGTTTGAGTATCTCAGAAACTGCTGATCTCCTGGGATCTTCATGCACAACAGTCTCTAGGGTCTACAGGGAATGGTATGAAAAATGAATAAAAAAATCCAGCGAGTGGCAATTCTGTGGGTGAGTACGCCTTGTTAATGAGAGGGGTCAGAGGAGAATGGCCAAACTGGTTCAAACTGCAGGAAGGCAACAGTAATTCCAATAACCATACACTACAGCAATGGTGGCAGATGTGCATCTCTGAGTGCACAACCCGATGAACCTTGAAATGGATGAGCTTCAGCAGCTGAAGACCATACCGGATTCCACTCCTGTGGCCACTTTATGAGGTGTACTCCCGTATCTAATAAAGTGGCCACTAATTGCAGGTCACAATAGGTTTGCCCTGACAGCCGATGAGAGATATATTCTTATCTAAGACTCGGATTGGGAATTCCGCATTTTTTATGGTGTGGTTAATTATCCAGTTAATGTTTGTCCTGTTAACACTGAGAGAATTTATTGTTCATGAATTAGAATCAAAGGCAGATGTACATGACTTTCCATTCTGTCTCTTTCCTGTCATTACGAGAAAGGGCAACTTGCCTTTCTGTAGCATTTTCCATAATCCCAGGATACCCTGACATCCCTTCTATAAAATGCAGTCTCTATTACAATGTAGGAAATCCTACACCCAAATTTACTACAGCGCTGTTCGCTCAAAGGCATTAAAATAAAAGGACAAGCAAACTCTGAAAATAACGAAAACATGCAGATGCTGGAAATTTGAAGTAAACTCAATTTCTCTGTAACTTGACCTTCTGTGAAAAAGGTTTTTCCTCTGCAGAGCTGGACTAACTCGGCATGTCCTACAACCCCACACCTTACGATATATTATGTTTCCAGGTTTACATTATCACCTTCTAACTGCCCCCAGTAACTCCACAGATTATGAGACCCCTATGTGATCCATGCAGCAATGCTGACCTCCCCTATCAGAGCTGTTTTCTTTGTCCTATCCATCCCTTGCTCCTTCTCCCACCTTTATGCAACTTAAGGGTTACCTGTCTTACCCCCTTTTTACACCTACCTGTGAAGAAGTGTCTTTGACCTGTTTCTCTTTCCACAAATGACATTGAGGGATGAATATCATCCAGTACACTGGAGAAACCAATGGAGGAACTGGAGGAAGAAACTCTCTTTCAACAATGCCAGAAAATCTTTACAGATAGCTGAGAAGCCAGAAGGGAGTGCAACAGAGTTTCTCATCTGAAATATGATTCCTCAACGCCCCGCCCCAACTCAGCTCTGCTTTGTGTCGATTTGACTCTTGAGCCTAAGTATCTGGAGACTGGACCTGAACACATAACCTTCTGATTCCGAAGGAAGAATGTGAGGAAAACGACACTGGCCCCTCATGTTAAAATGAATAAATGATAGACAAGTAAACTGGCGTTTCAAGAATGAATAGACAATAAATTAAGAATTTTTAAGACTGAAGCAGAAGGAAGAAGGCCATTCAGCCCCACTTGCCTAGCCTGCTATTTATGCTTTTACCTCAGTGCCGTTTTCCTGCACAAAACTTGTATCCATTATTCCCTATTTTCTGAAGATGTAACAATCTCAGACATATCCTGAGACTGATGCTCCATTGCCGCGTGAGTGGAGAATTACTATGAATCACTGTCCTCTGGGTGAAGAAATTTTCTCCATAGCTGGCACCTCAGGCTGAAGCTATAACGCCTGGTTCTTACCGAGGGAAACATTTACTCCACCTCTGCCCAATTAAACCCTCTAAGAATTTTGTGCCTTTCTTATTCTTCTGAATAGGCCCAGTATATATAATCTCTCCCCATATGGCAAACCTAACTTCGCAGGAATTCATCAGGTGAACCTTTTTCCCACTTCATCTATATATATTGTATGTCCCTCCTTAAATAAGCAGATGTGTATAAAGCACTCCAGATAGTTGAGGATATGAATGATTTTTTCACCTGTCTTCACGGTGCTATCCATTTTATTTCTACAATAAAAGGAGCAGATCACTCCTAATTATGGTCCCTGTCCTTTCTTTTAAAAGTAGAGTCCCAATTTTTACAATAACTAAGTGATTAATTCAAACCTAGAAACCTTATTCAATCCATCCTGTTTGATCATTTTAAGAGACATTTATTCTTTGAAGCCTGTTCTAAATATTAATGAGCATAATTGCATAATCTTATGGCTTGGAAAATGTGAACTTATTGACTAGAAGTATCTACTGGCAGGAAGGGGCACTGCGGCTTTAGACTCCACCATCTCCATCGCCTGCCCTCCATCACAGATATCTTCAAAATTAATGCCTCAACGAACTGTCATTCATCATTAAGGATCTTCACCACCCAGGACGTGCCCTCTTCTCATTACTGTCTTCAGGGAGGAGGTACATCTTTGGACAGGAGATTCTTGAGTCCAGTCTGACAGTGTCTGCTGAAGAGCAGAAATTGCCATGATGGGGAAGAGTGAAGACCCAACTCAATGTTTTAGGAATAGTTTATTCCCCTCTGAATGGTTCATGAACCCGTGAACACTACCTCACTATTCCTCTTTCGCACTATTTGTTTATTTATTCTTTCTTGTATCTTATAGTAGTTTTTAAAGTATTGCCCTGCACCACTGCCACAAAACAAGTTACATGAGATACAACAGGTCAGTGATAATAAACCTGATTCTGATTCGAGCTTTTTCACCTCATTTCCAGTGATGGAATTCAACAACAGTCTGAAGGTGAGTTACAATGTGGGAGATAATACTCCCTCCTGATCTAGTGGACCCAAGAATTCATGTGATTCCAAATGCTCTGTCACTGAGAGAAAGTCACAAAGCCTCCCCCATCATGGTGTGTGTGTGTGGGTGTGGGTGTGTGGTTGTGTGTGTACGTATATAAGTTGAGCTGCATTCTATATTGATTTGGAGTTTATAGATATACAGAGAGGAGTGTAATATATTTAATACTTCAGTAATATTTGAGTAACATTGTAAATCTATTGTTTGATTAAGCATTCTTTGTAGTTTACATAATTCATTATGGGTTATATGTAAAAGTACATGAATGGCATACGTCATTATGCCATCACATCATATGTATGCGCCTCACTAAAGAGAACTGAAGTAGACATGTTTTTCCAAGCTCCAGTGTTTTTCTTTCTATTAGCTTTTGGAATTATAGAACATAACAGCAAAGTTCAAAATAAATGTATTATCAAAGTACATATATGCAACATATTTTTGCAAGCTTTCACAGGAAATACAAAGTACAACAGAATCAATGAAAAACTACTCGCAAACTAAGAAAAACAACCAATGAGAAAATAAAACAAACTGCAAACACAACAAGAAAACATGCTGCCACAGAGCAGTGGAGGATAACTTCCTCGATACACCTGAGCGTCAGGGTATCAGAAGCTTCAGGATCGTGTTTCGGTTGCAGGAGGATTAAAGTGACACCAGTTGTCTGTTGAAGGCCATACTCTACTGGGATGACGATCTAAACCACCACATCTCCAGGCTGCTTTTCCCTGGGACAGATGGAGGTTCTCATGTTCAGTGACACAGCAAAGAAAGACTGAGATAGATGATCGACAACTTAATGCCGAGGCAAGCAGTTGCCGGTGGTGAGACCAGTCTATATTAAAAAGTCGAGATCGTGGGTCTCGCCAGCCTCACCTGAATCTGGTTCTGGAACCACCTCCATTTTGGCCTCCACCACTGGCAACAATGCCTTTTGTCAGAGTTCTGAGCACTGAAGCTCCCACCCTCAATCTCAACGCACCTTCCATCCTACAAAATATGCCTCAAGACCTATCCCTTTAATAGATCTTCAGATCGTCCAGTGTAATATTTGGTTTGGGCAGTGGTTAGCTTGATGCTGTTACAGCACCAGCCATCACTGATCGGGGTTCAATTCTGGCTGCTGCCTGTGAAGAGTTTGTGCGTTCTCCCTGCGACCGCACAGTTTTCCTCAGGGTGCTCCGGTTTTCTCCCACATACCAAAGACCGATGGGTTAGGGTTAATGAGCTGTGGGCATGCTTTTTTGATGCCGAAACTATGACAATTCTCACAGGCTGCCCACCGCATTGCTCATTGATTTGATTTGATGCAAGCAACACATTTCGCTGTATGTTTCCGAGTACATGCGACAAATAAAGCTAATCTAAAATCTCCTTAATATCTCAGAATGTTGTTTGTTGTCATAAGATCTTGTTTCATAAGAGTTCTGTGATATACCTTCATAATAGCTTCTATTAAAGCCACTATGTAAATGCAAGTTGTTATGTAACAGATTATGAGTTAAAGCTCAAATTTGTTTTGTTTAATTCTCAAACAAGTGTTGTGTACTTTTAATATCACTCTATGAGCCTCTGATCTGATCTCAAAGCAAATCAAAGAGCAGTGGCCACATTGGACATACCAGTTCAGCATTAACATTCCCCCACCCTCTCTTTGCTTATTGTGTTTCCTGCAGCTGGCGGTTCCTACTACATGATCTCCCGTTCGCTAGGTCCCGAATTTGGGGGTGCAGTGGGACTCTGTTTCTACCTGGGGACAACGTTCGCTGGTGCTATGTATATCCTGGGCACCATTGAAATCCTGCTGGTGAGTACAGGCAGCAAGGGCTGGAAGGGGCGAGAGAATGCTTTTCTGTAACATCTTTCATGCTCATTGGATGCCCCAAAATGCTTTACTGTCAATGATATAGTCAGAAATTGAGTGCTCTTTACTAGAAAAAAGATTTAAGATAAGACCATAAAACACTTGAGCAGAGTTAGCCCATTTGGCCCATAAAGTCCGCGCCACCATTCCATCATGGCTAATTTATTATCCCTCTCAACCCTATTCAGTAGGTTTCAAAGGTACATTTAATGTCAGAGAACTGTATACAATATACATCCTGAAATTCTTCTTCTTCGCAAACATCCACAAAAATCAGAGGAGTACCCTAAAGAATGAATGACAGTTAAATGTTAGAACCCCAAAGCCCCTCCAACTCCCCCTCCCATGCACAAGCAGCAGCAAAGCAACGATCCCCCCTCCCCCACCAGCAAAAAAAGCATCGGCACCCCCCACCAAGCACTCTAGTGTGCAGCAGAGCATAATAAAGACACAGACTTGCAGTACCCCAAAGACTACTCGTTCACCCAGTATTCAACATACCACAGGCTCTCTCTCTCCCTGATAAGGGTAAAAGATGTGTTTCTGTTTGACAGTGAGAGGGGAGACATAACAAAACAACTCGCTGATTTATGGTGTTAAAAGTCTGTTGCATCGCTTTTCTGAGCTCTGTGCCTCTGGGCTCACAGCCAACAGCAAACCCACTGCTTCCGATCTTCCTTGTTCTCCCACGACGCGTCAGGCGGCAGTGGCGGCATCCACCTTGAATCCGCCCGCCTCCAGAACCACGAAAATCCGGCACCCTGAGGGCGCACTAGTCTTCTAGGCCACGTCCTTGGCCTATCGAAAAGTGGCCGGCCATGAGGCCCTGAAAGCGGGTCCCATTCCCACAAAAAACCAAAGTCAGAGTGTAAATGCAGGCCAGGGTCTTCAAAAGAACTTTGAAAGGGAAAAAAAAGGAGATATCAAAGATAGAAATAAATCTGTTTCCGAAGATGCAAGCAAAGGAGTTGCCGTTTAGTACCATCAACACACAGCTCCACCTTCTGGAATCTCCTGCCTTCTCCCTGTAACCTTTGATCCCCTTACTAATGAAGAATATTTGAAACTCTGCTTTCAATATATCCAGTGACTTGGCCTCCACGGCTGTCCATGGCAATGTATTCCACAGGTTCACCACCCTTTGACAAAAGAAATTCCTCCTCATCTCAGTTCTAAAGGGACGTGCTTCTATTCTGAGGTGGTGCCCTCGGGTCCTAGACTCCCCCTCCATAGGAAACATCTTTTCCATGTCCACTCTATCTAGGCTTTTCAATATTCAACAGGTTTTAATGAGATCCCCCTCTCATGACGTACCAGTAGAGAGTACAATCCTTGCTTAGGTCACTGTGTTAACTATAGTTAAGAGAAGCATAGAAAAGTGAAAACCACGAGCATGATTGAACATAGAACATAGAACATACAAATCTACAGCACATTACAGGTCCTTCGGCCCACAATGTTGTGCCGACCATGTAACCTACACTAAAAACTGCTTAGAATTTCCCTAGTGCATAGCCCTCTATTTTTCTAAGCTCCATGTACCTATCTAAGAGGCTCTTAAAAGACCCTTTTGATTGAACCATGGATTCACTGTATCTGGCGCTGCAAATGGCCTCCCACCAGGCAGCCACGATCTCGGTTTTGTAAGTCTGTGAAATGCTAGCTTCTCTACCAACAGTGATTGCCCATCTCGGAGAAAAATCCACTCAGAGTTGTCTAGAATTTCCAGGAATGAGGCACCAGGGTCCTGGGTGCTGATCCAAGTAAGACAGGAGAGATGCAGTGAGAGGAGAGGCGGGTAAATGAATCAGTCAAGTGAGTGAGGTGGGTAGTGGTGAGAAATCATGTGGTACGACCTCCAGAGGAACATCGAGCCGGGAGTGGTGGTTGCCCAGGTACTGGGAGCAGAGCAGCGGGTGGAGGCAGCACTGCCAGAGATGGAAGGAATAGCATTCCCGGCGCAGGGAACTGTGACAGGAGGTGCAGAGAGGTTCCCATTTGGCAGGGGAGAGGTCTCACCGTGGGACTTCCTGGGTAACGGAGGCCAAACTATCCTTGTGGGGTTCAGACTAACATTCTGTCAATGAATGAATTATCTATTCAGTCAGTGTCCTGTCTTGGATGACTGAAGTACTGGAATTGGACAAGAGCTCCTCTGCTTCTATACGTCTCGATAACTGAGAGGGAAGAAAGATAAAGTTTGCAAAATCCTCTTCTGATGTAACCTCTCCTGGATTTCCCAGCAGCTGCCATAAGTCACCAGATTTACCACCTGCTGTTACATAGGGTTACCAGCATACCGCAGCGAGGACAACCAGAGACAAGGACAAAGATGACAGGCAGGAACCAGCTTTCCCAATCCTCAGAGAGTGCTATGGTCTGTATGGGGCAGTTGGAGGATAGGGAGACCCCAGGGGTGAGGGGTGGTAGACTGTTTGGTCATCACTCCAGTCCCCTTCCTGGAGACTGATTTGAGGAGCTCTCCAACACAGCACTGGAGGGGAAGGATGTGGTAGCCATGTGGAGTGACAGCCTTCCACCAACACCATCACAGCTGCCGGCTTAACTGGCCTCCTTGTTGCGCACTGCGACCCTCCTCTCAATGAGGGATCCGCAAAAGTCTTAATAAGAACCCCTTAAGACCATAACACCATAAACTGTCAGGGCATATTTTGGCCATTTGGACCATCAAGTCTGCTCTGCCATTCAATCATGGCTGATTTCTCTCACCTTCCCTCCAAAACCTCAAACACTTTGCCAATCAGAACACGTCAATCTCTGCTTTAAGTACATCCAATGACTTGGCCTCCACAACCCTGCACAGTAATGAATTCCTAGGCCTTTAAGTATCCTGTAGGTTTCAATGAAATTCTACCCCACCCCCCACCATCCTTCTGAACTCCACTGCCACTACAGCCGCTTTCTCAAGTGAATGTTGTGCACTATTGAACTTGCTGCTAAATCCCCATGGGCTCACAGGTGACGAAAATAAACCCACTAAAACACATTCCGTTTTCTGCCCACAGCCCACTCGACAATGACTGAACTATGCCTAAAACAACATAAAAAATGCCATTCAATCCATAGAGTCGGTGCTAGCTCCCAGCATTATGAGACCCATGAAGCCTTCTCCTTATTTCCCTGGAATGCTGCATCCTTTATTCTCTCACACGCATCCACCATCTCTCCTTTCAATTCTTTTTACCATTTACCTGCACCATGGAGTAAGTTGCAGTAAGCCCCACAACCTGCCAGTATATTTTAAGGAGAGTAGAGGGAAGTTTTGATAGGGGGGTGTGTCAGAGGTAGGTTTTTTACACAGAGAGTGGTGGGTGCCTGGAATGCACTGTCGGGACTGGTGATACAACAGGGACACTGGGACTCTTAGAGAGGCACGTGGGTGTAAGCAAAATGGAGGGTTAAGAGCTGTGTAGGAGGAAAGGGTCGGATTGATCATGGAGTAGGTTATATAGGTCTACACAATAGCATGGGCCTAAGATCCCATATTGTACTGTACTGTTCCATGTTCTGTGTTCTATGTGGGAGGAAACCTATGCTGTCCGGGAGGGACACAGTGCAAACGTCACTGTGACAGGTCAAGGTCATAGTTGGGTTACTGGAGCTGTGGGACAACAGTGTTGTCCACTGTTCTTCCCTGCTGTCCACATCTGTTCATGTGCTGCAGTCAGGGAAGTTCACTCATTGATTCTGGGGCTGAGACGACGTCAGCTTTAATTGTGTAAAGAAATAATTATCGTAAACAGTGTTTGTTTGCACAGAATAGCTCTTTTCTTGCTGGAGGATAATAATTACAATAGCAATTGCTTTAATGATCAGCGCCTGCATCACCATTAGCTGCGTAAATAAATGCAAAGTGATACCGGGCATAGAGTTGAGGAAGAACTCAGGAGTGATTACCAGTCAGTGCTGACTTACAATCTAGGTCAGTATCATAGAGCAGGGGTCCCAAACCTTTTTTGCACCCCGGACCGGTTTAATATTGACAATATTCTTGTGAACCGGCCGACCCGGGTGAGCGGGGGGTGGTGTAATCACGGGCGGAATATGGGTGAAACTATAAGTCACTTATAAGTGGCTAATAATACACTTAATTTCATTTCTAAAAGGGTCTATCTAACGAATTTAATATTAAACACACAGCGCATATCTTCCTCCCATGAATATAGTGATAAGTCAATTATAAGTCACTTATAACTCAATAGCATCATAACAATAGAGGACCAGAAAATAATCAGCTGTAATGTTCTAAAAGGCAGGAGACATTTGGAATTCTCTACAAAAAAACAATACTTAATCCAGACCAACAGGCAATTTCTGACACTGCCATTGATAGAGCTTTGCTCAGGTGGGTGCTGAAGGATACTGAAGATCAAGTCGAGAAATGGAATTGAGCTGCCCAACTGTGGTGGCCTGATCAAAAGGCAGGGTAGACATGATGGGCCAGACAGCAGATTCCAAATCATTATACATAGAACACAGAATATTAGAGCACAGAACAGGCCCTCCGGCTCACAGTGTTGTACCGATCTTTTAACCCTTTCAAGATTAATCTAACCCTTCCCTCCTAAATCACCCTCTATTTTTCTATCATCCATGTACCTATCCAAGAGTTTCTTAAATACCCCTAATACCTCTACCACCATCTCTAGCAGGGCGTTCCATGCACATATCAGTCTCTGTATAAAAATACTTCTCTCTGACATCCCCCTTTACTTTCCTCCAATCAACTTAAAATTATGTCCCCTGGATTTTCCATTTCCTCCCTGGGAAAATGCCTCTGGCTGTCCTCTTGATCTATGCCTCTTATCACCTCGTACACCTCTATCAAGTTTCCTCTCGTCCTCCTTCACTCCAAAGAGAAAAGCCCGAGCTCATTCAACCTCTCCTCATAAGAAATGCTCTCTAATCCAGGCAGCATCCAGGTAAGTCCCTCTGCACCCTCTCTAAAGCTTCCACATCCTTCCTATCCTGAGGCGATTCCATCTGAAAATGTAAAGGACTAACTTGATTAATATTCTAAAGATATAACGGCAGTGTTTCATTGAATGTTGATAACAATGACTAAAGTTTATTTGTCACATATACATCGGAACTTCAAAACACACAGTGAAATACATTGTTTGTGTCAACGAACAGCACTGTCCAAAGGTGTGCTGGGGGCAGCCCGTAAGTGTCACCAGGCTTCCAGCACCAACATAGCATGCCCACAATTTACTAACCCTCAACCATATGTCTTTGGAATGAGGGAGAAAACCCATGTGGTCATGGGGAGAATGTACAAACTCCTTACACCTACCCACAAATCACTTATCCGATCGATCCACCAGACTAATTCCCTCTCCAGTTTTCACTCTCTGCAAGGGCAAGTGCCGATGGAGGAAAGGGCTTTGGGATTACTTGTGTATAGAAGCCATAATCTTCCATATACAGTGGAAGACCTTATACATAAGAGGGGGCTTATGCAATGTTAGTACAATGCTTTGACTCATATTTACACATGCAGTGACTTTCCAGCCCACTGTTTTCCATTCACCCACTATGTTTTGATCCATCCTGCTTGTCTGATTAATAGTATCTGCAGCTCACATTGAGCGGCTAGGTGGGCGTCCTCTCATTTATTTGTGACAGCACTGATATCTATGTTCAAATGAGTCTAAAGGAAAAAGTGGCAAAGTATGTCTTCAAGAATTCTGTAACTGCCTGTACTTTTTACAGACTTACATATTCCCCAATATGGCAATTTTCAAAGCCGAGGAGGCCAGTGAGGAAGCAGCAGCCATGTTGAATAACATGCGTGTGTATGGAACGTGTGTCCTCACCTGCATGGCTCTGATAGTCTTTGTAGGAGTCAAATACGTCAACAAATTTGCCCTGGTATTCCTGGCATGTGTCATCCTATCCATTCTTTCCATTTATGCTGGAGTTATCAAATCTGCATTTGACCCACCAGACTTCCCGTAAGTATAATACTACAGAGTGACAATGCAATATTTATTCATATTAAATCACCAGTCATGGTGCCTGAGATGTACCATGAGGTAATGTAAAAACTGGAATTGGCTGGACATGAATTGAATTCAAAACCTAATTTCATTCACTCACCTCTGTTTTCTGCACAGATTACCTGGGCAGGTTAGCGATAAAGAGCTGAATGTTATAAATCTGAAATATATTTTTAAATGGAAAAATGCAGCAAAATGAATTGCTGCACTTGATATATTTGCCTTACAAATTCCCATAGATAATGACTGACGTGCCACAATGAATCTGAGTTTCCAGTTTATCTAGATCCAAATGAGGAGGTTTGTTATGAATCCTTGTAACAAGGGAATGGCAATATTGTATTCCGATACAGTACAATAAAAATGAGCAAAACAATAAATAAGACAAAAAGTTCAATGCTTTGAATGGATTTGAAGTATATCTTATTCAGTTCATTGTGGATGTTCAATGAAATACCCACCTCCATATTTTTCTAATAGAATTCAATAGTTTCACCCATGGAATACCAGCTTAAAATTCATCTATGTATCCCAATGGCTTAAATGTAATAACTCTTATAAAAAGCATTAGACGATTTACTTTTTTTCTGGCAGATCAATCCCACCTACTAGTTTTTTTAACTAAATCACTTTATGCTTTCTCTCTAATAATGCATCCAATCATTTTATTGTGCTAAGTTCAAAGACCTTTTCTGGTAAATTAATTCAAAATTTCTTCATTGCTTTGGAAGTAAAAGTTCTGATTTATCTTATTTTTTTTCATCCAAAATGTGATTACTTATTCTTTTTCTGTATTGAACAATTTGCCTTAATCATAATCTTGTTATTCTGAAATACGTAAATAATGAAATCTGCTAAATTCCCATGACAGGAGCATTTAAACTGTTGAATTGTTTGCTTTTTTAATAGATGCCATTCAGAATTAGAGAAGTCTGTGAAAACAGAGCAGTGGTTCCTGACACTAGTCAATGGGCATTCTAGCTCCTTAAGCACCTGCTTCCCTCTATAAACATCCACTGGTCAGTTCCTTAAAGCAGCAAAGTCCTGTGACTGCCTATGGATAGCTGGTTGTGCTACCCCCATATCTTATCTTTATTTTTATTTCTGTTTCTTCTGGGTGAGATTATTATTTCTTTTGGGTGAGATTTCTAACTAAATTGCCTCAGCACCTCAGATCCCCTGTCATCTTTGGCCATGATTACCATGAACCACATGTTGGGAGCCACTACAGTGGAGAAATGTACATTACTCAGTAAGGGTGAAAATATATTTACAAGGAATCATTTTGCAACTTAAGGTTCCAAAATTCTGATTCTTATGAAGTAGAGTTACAGTTGTAGTTTCATTCCTAATTACAATTAGTAAAGGCAATTCTTTCATCAGTGTTATATTTCGATCTGAATTGCAATGCAAGCAAGTGCCTTCAGAAATTACAAACCGTGAAGGAAAAGAAAGCAAAGCAAATGGGAAAATAGAGCTAGAATTACAACACCTTCAGCAAAGGTTTTTTAGGATAACCTGATGATGGAATAACCCATATCACCCCAGAACAAGACAGGGTTAGCACTCAAGTATAGACTGTCCAAGTGGGAGTTAAAGCTCATGCCTCATGCCCAGGTGATGGTTACACGAGAACACCCTAGGTTTTTAATGACATCATTATCACTAAGTACTCCTCCCTCCGTGTTCTTAGGTCACCTTTGACAAAGTTGTAGGAATATTCCAGCCGAAAAGAACATGCCAATAAGAATAGGGCAGAGACTAGCTGCTCTGCCACAAGTGGCTTAAAGCAATTGACAGGCTTGGAGGAGACAATCAGCAGGGGTCATTTCAAAAGAAGCAGATGTAGTTTTATTATCACTTGGCTGTGAAACAGATGGCTTAGATCAGATTAGTGCATCCTGGATCTAACATTCCAAGAAGTCTAAAGATTGATATCCATGTTTTTGAATGATCAAACACACTTGAAAGAGAATAGAAAACATAAAAGGCTATACAAGCAAAGATATGAGAAGGATAGGTGTTTGTATGGGATGTGATTTCACCTGTATAAAGCAACGAAACTGAACAGGGTGTGGCGGGATTTGTAGGACTCTTTAGTACTGTACTCGGCTTGTAATCTTGTGCAGTTATTTTTTTAATTAAATGAGACAGATAACTCAGATACACAGTTGAATCTGATTTAAACTTTGCCATGGAAGATGCTTCCCAGTTAAGTGTTTGCAAAGCCTTTAGGAAGCTTTCAATGTTATAACTTCATGGTGACAGGGGAAAGGGTCGTGTACTAAGATTACCAGAGAGCATTTGCCACTCAAAATCAGAACTTGTGGTACTGGAAGTAGAATTATAGCATGGACTGAAAACCAATAAACAGGCAGGAAACAGAGAGCAGAAATAAAGGGATAATTTTTGAAGGATCAAAGTTTGTGTTTCAGCTATTGGCAATGCTTACCAGTGTCTTGGATGAGCAAGTTTTAAGTCTGCTGATGATGCCAAAGTGATTTCATAAATTGGGAGCTGGATTACAGTAAAGGTTGCATCAATTTGCAGAAGGTTAACTGTGAGCAAGAAGAAGAGAACATTTTATATGAACAAGTGTTAAAATATCCACTTTGATACGAAAAGCAGAGGATTAGAATAGTTTTTCAAACTGCCACTCTGGAAATAGTTGATCGTGAAAGGAATGAGGGTAACTTTGTAAACAAATCAGCAAGTTAACCTACTGGTACAGCTAGCAGTTTGCGAAAGTGAAAAATTTGTTAGCCTGTTCTTGCAAAGGATTGAAGTAAAGGAGCTAATTAAAGTTTCAACACATACATCCAACTCTGATGAGTCCACAAATAAAGTACTAGCATAGGTTCTGCCTCTTTCTTGGAGCAAAAGAGTTTCATCAGAGAGATTTCTGAGATGATAGAGTTGTCCTGTGAGGAGAGAATGAGAGCCTACATCTGTATTATATAGAAATCAGGGAAAAAAATGAGCTATAATCTATTGAAATTTATTAAGGGGCTTAACAGGTGAAGTGTTTCCTCAGACTGTAAATGAAGAAGCAGATGCCATTACCTCAGGGGTGCAACATTTGACATGAAAATGAAGAATCCCTGGTAGGTTCTGAATCCTTAGAATTCTGTACCCAATCGATGCTCAGGCAGTATTTTGGACACTAAGGGAATCAAAAACATCCAGCTGCTTGTGGCCACGGTATTCATTAATAAAATGGACTCAAACAGCCAAAAAGCTCGGTTCCCTTTTCTTGGGAATCCCTCTCCTTGCTGTGTGTATGGGCAGTTTACAAACTCAGTTTATGGAAAAGCTGCCTTAATAAACTGATGCAGATCACCTTACAGATCCATAGCATAGTTCATCATAAACTCCAGCTTCAAGAGAATCACAGGCTCAGTTTCCAAGAATGCGTTCCTGAAATGGAGACTAAGCTAATCTGTTCTGGAGGTTAGCAGTGAGTGGATCAATAGGGCCCTGGTTTTAAATTGATAAAAGAGCATATGACAGTAGGAGTTTTTGTGTTTCTGTCCAGTGTCTCTCTGTAACGACCTCTGTCTACCCACATGCAACACATTCTGATCTTTGTAAAACTTGAAAAAGAAGGAGGCAGGCCTTTTATCTTCTGAAACCGCAGGTTAAACCTCCCAAGCATGTCTTCAAGCTTCTTCAGGGACAGCTAACTGCCAGGAATTTGTCACTCACATTCTGCATCAAAGAAAATTAAACCTTTGATGTTCACGACAGCTAAAACACATCTCCACCATAGATTTTGAACATCACACTGCATTTTTTTGCATCGTGCCATAAGGCGCATAAGATATAAGAGCAGAATTAGGCCATTCAGCCTATCTAGTCTATTCTGCCATTCAATCATGGCTGATTTTTTTTAGTTCTCAGCCCCATTTTCCCACATTCTCCCTGTAACCGTAAAACCTCCTTACTAATCAAGAACTGAAGAATGGAGCTCATTTACCATAAGCACTTTCTTTTGAGATCTACTCGAAAATATGATGGGTTTATAAGGAAGGTTAACTTCCAGGGAACATTTATCATTGTGGAGCAGAGGCTTATTTGCGTTTCATAGATCGCTGTTAACAGGATGTTCTCTCTATCTCCAGTGTCTGTATTCTAGGGAACAGGACACTGTCGCAGCATGATTTTGACATATGTGCCAAAGTAATCACGGTGGCCAACGAGACTGTGACCACCAAACTTTGGCAACTCTTCTGCTCGTCTAGTTTCCTCAATGCCACGTGCGACGAATACTTTGAGAAAAACAACCTTACTGAGCTGCAGGGGATTCCGGGAGTCGCCAGTGGACTGATCACAGGTAATGGACAATGCAAGGAACCGTAGAAAGGTGTGGGCATTTCGTGTGCAAGCGGTCAGCATTGATGTCAAATTCCCTTCCTTCTCTAGCCATATTTCACATCTATGCTGGCTGTGCATATTGAGAGCTGTTTAGGTGTGCCCTCTCCGTCAGATGCATAGCTGAGGGAAGAACCAGCAGGCTACGCAATCTTCAGTTCCCCACAGCCCACCAGGGCACCACATTCGCAGAGGTCACAGGATAGCTGGACCTAAACTTGGCTGTTTTGTTGCATTCAGAGGGTAATGGTTGATGAAACTTATTTTGGCTGCAGACCCATGTCTAGTAGCGTTCTGCAGGCACCCATACTGAGGCCTCTGCTGTTTGTGATATATATAAATGACCTGGATTGGTGGATTAGTACATTTTTAAACAATACAGAGATCGTTGGTGTTGTGGGTAGTATAGAAGATTGCCAAAGGATACAATGGGATGTAGATCAGTTGCAGATAAGGGTGGAGGAATAGCAAATGGAATTTAATCCAGGCGAATGTGAGTGCTGCACTTTGGGAGATCAAATGTAAAGGAACAGTACTCAGATCCTTAACCATATTAATGTACAGAAGGATCTTAAGGTCCAAGTCCATAACTCTCTGAAACAGACTGCACAGGTTGATAGGTTGGTGAAGAAGTGTGTCTGTGTTTGCCTTTCTCAAGCAAGGAATTGAATTCAAGAGCCAGGAAGTTCTGTTGTAGCTTTATAAAACTCTGGTTAGGCTACATCTTGGGTATTGCATTCAAAGTTCAAAGTAAATTTATTATCAAGTACATTTATGTCACCATATACAGCCCTGAGATTCATTTTCTTGTGAGCATACACAATAAATCCTAGAAACACAATAGAAGCAACGAAAGACTGCACCCAACAGTTCTGGTCACACCTTTTTCGGAAGGATGTGAAGACTTTGGAGAGATTGCTTAGATGTTGCCTGGATTAGAGAGCCAGTACTATGGGAACAGATCAGATGAACTGGATTGTTTACTCTGAAGTGACAGAGGTTGAGGAGAGACTTGATACAAGTTTATAAGATTGTGAGAAGCAAAGGTTGAGTATCCCAGAGTCAAAATGTCTAATACTAGAGAATTGAAGATGTTTGAAGTTAAGATGCAAGAAGTTCAAAGGAGATATGCAGAGCAAGTTTATTACATAGTGGAGGCAGATACAATGGAGGCATTCAAGAGCCTCTTAGATAGGCATATGAATGTCCAGAGAATGGAGGGATATGGACCATGTGCAGGCAAAATGGATTAGCTTAATTAAGTGTCTTTAGCATAACTAGTTCAGCACAATATTGTGGGCTTATTCCTCTGCTGCACTGTTCTACGTTCTATGCTCTGTGAGAACATAAAGGTTCTGAAGCCAATTGTAAAGCACCCACAACTCAGATATCTAAGCACTTCCCAGAGTCTGATCTGAGGAGCCATGTACATAGCTCAGTGGCCATATGTCACCTCGTAGACCTTCAGCCTCTACTAACTGGAAGTGCAAGAGCAGTCCTCAGAGAAACATCACCATGTTGCTCTTCTAGTATTGTGTATTTGTATATCTGTGCACTTGCAATGCTACTGTGATGCAGTAATTTCCTTTGGGATCAATACCTATCCATCTGTCCATGTCCCAGTTCCTCCCCCAAGCCCTGCATGTCCTGATCTGTACCCTACTCAAGATCAGCAGCAAAGTTCAAAGTAAATCTATCATCAAAGTAAACCTCTTCACTTCCAGCACCAGACAAGTGCCTTCACCAGAAAATCTGTAGGTTTGATGTTGGCTTGCCAGTGATGCTGACCTGCCATGATTGAATTTTAAGACATTTCACCAACAATTGTAAAAGCAACAGAACTGTGTTCTCCACCTTACCCAAACATCATTTAATTCATTATAGTTAAAACTACAGAAGCACCCAACTATACATCAGAGGCCAATGTTCTCCTTCTGCATGATCGACAGAAATGAATCAATTAGTGAATGTTCATGTAAGTTGACTGGGAAATAAAGTAGTATTACCAAAAAGTAGGTAATTCTAGCCTATTGCTTTATGCTGAGTTGTAAAAGGCAAAATAGACCAAAAAATGAGAGCATCGTGATAAATTATTTTGGCAATTGCTGGTCTTTAGAAATCAACTTGCTAGGGTTGATTGAAGTGATTTCTTCCGGGAAAAGCAATTCGGAAAGAATTATGTATTTTTCTTATGCAGATAAGACAGCTGAAATCCCAGCCAGACCACTTTTCAAACATCCAAATAATCTCATATATGGATCTAAATGTCAACTGTAACCTTCACTGTCAAATCTGTCCTAAAATTCAAATGAGACATCCATGCTAACATTGCCAAACCCAACTCCGAAGTCAAAACTGAAAGTAATCATTTTCCCAAGAATAAACTTATGGAACTAATGGGGATAGAAGAAGAGAACTAAGCGTAGGATGTGGTTTTACTGATTCTCACCATTCTCATCTGAATGACTCCTGGGTGCTCTCATGTATGTTTCAACATTTGGAAGAGGTGGCTGGCGGAATGACCACTGAATTTCAGGATGTATATTGTATACATTTCTCTGACATTGAATGCACCTTTGAAATGATTTCTAAATTTTCACCGGAAACGTGAATAAAAGTGAAATTCCACTCACTGGAGGTGAATCTTGCAACTCCAATGTCCATACAGCTCAATCCTCCATTGTTAGCCTTGTGGGTTTTTCCAATAGATCAGCTATCATCATCTGAACTTCCAGAGTCGCTATTCATCTGTAGACAGGGCTCTTGCTACTCATGATGTTATTTTTGATGAAAGCATTGAAATCACATTCTTTAAGTGAACCTGACTGACACTCCCTACCTGTTCTCATCTTCCACCCTTTATCATATCTCCCCATCATTGTTACATTGTGGTTTTCATTGGAAATTCACACCTGGATTCTTTGGGATTTCTTTCACCATTCAGCATCTTCCCTTTCCCATCTCTCATTTAGGATCCTCATTTTCCAACTCCTACCAAGGACATTTATTACTGTGAAAACATTGCTGCTTCCCTCACTCAACCTCTTCAGTGGAAGGCTTCTCAGTCTCAATGGTTTTTCCATCCATCTCAGTCAATCACTACCTCTCTCTGAGTACTGCCATCCCTTCCTCACTCTGTCCCTCATGATGGATGAATTCCCATGCCTCATTGATAACCACCGCTTGATCTTTATGTTCCACGTAATCTTTGCTACTCCCATCACCTGTATCACAAAAATGGGGCGCCTTGGATCCCTACCACTGGCATTTCCCTTTCATCTCCCAAACACAATCTGCCTTGGCATTGGAAAAAACACCTCCTCCCAAATCCCTCAAAACTTTCAAATCTCAAGCACCTAACCATTAGCATTCCACATTCCTGCAACTGCTAAACACTTTTCCCTCTACCTCTAATATCTTAGCTAAAGCCATTAAACCCACAACTCTTTCTCCTTAGTATGATCCTTCTCTCCATTTCCATTAATAAGTGAATCTGGTACCAAAATCACTTTGTTATTAAACCCAGATCATTCCTGGATTATTTTTCTCCACAACAGAACGTCTTCTGAAACCTCTTCTAGCATCTCTCTGATGGAAGTGGATGGAGTCCTTGGGAACTCTTTCTCATGAAGACTAAGGGCATTCAATCAGTTGCCCCAGGTCTTACATCCATTCCCATGATTAACAAGGCCAAAATTTCTCCAAGATAGTTTTTTTTATCTAGTTTTTCCATAATTACTGCTAATGCTTATCAGTCATCTTGTCCATGACACACTCTCCCTGCTCTCTCAATTCTGAACTGTTGACAATCCAATTTCCCATTATGGCTTTCAGGTTAGCTGATCTTGTTAAGAATTCTCTCTCCTCAGGTGCTATCCACTTCTGCTAAGGATGTGCTGACATTATTCCTCATGTCATTGATCATTTAGTTGTTTACCATCTCCAACTTCTCTCTACTGACCAAAATTCTTAATCTTAAGATTTGCTTTCCAAATCCTTGCCAATGTATTTTAAACCTAAAAACACTGATAGTCACAGCAATGACACCACACATTCTGATTGTGCAGGAGTGCTCCAAAAACCCTGCAACCTCATCTGTTTTCATTGCAAAGCAGGAGACCATTCAGCCCATGGACACTATGCCAAGTCCTGGATCATTCCCACTAGCCCCATTCTCCTATCTATTTCCCTGTAGCATTTTCATATGGCCAACAATTCCACCCCTTCCCCATTCTCCTGCCATTCACCTACACAAGAAGCATTTAATATCATGCCTTTTGGTATGTGAGAGGTCACGTACAACTCCACACAGACAGCATCCATGCTCAGGACTTAACCTGAGCCTCTAGTACTGTGAGACAGTGGCTCCACAAGCCGCATCACCCTACTGCCCAATATTGAAATTTTGGCTACTAAACTAACGAAGCTTCTTTCAGCTTTGGCCCATTGTTTTATTTCCACTGTTTTACTTGTCTACATGGAATGTAAGTAATATTATATAGAACTTACAGTATACCGGGGATTCTTAGCTGAATACTAAACAGCATTGTCCTTTTCTATGAGCATGTTTGTATATTAACAAGCAGGTTTTTAATACAATCCCAATTGATAGATAGAAATGTTATTTCTCAGCTGACGTCTCCCTGTGAATGCCTGCAAGAAAATGAATCTCAAGGTAGTATACACTGATATTTACAAATTTTGATAATAAATTTACTTTGAACATAGAACTTTGAAATCAATGCGCGCAAACAAACCCCTTGCACCTCTGCTCCACGATAAAACAAACATTGCAACGTTACAATCTCAGCTGGTAACCTGGATGGCTTGTTATTATAATCTAGTTCTGAATTTGACACAGTTCTGACTGTGAAATATTAATCAAGACTTCCTTTTGAATTTTATTTCATCACTGTATTTTCCTAGGTTCAAGTATTTAGTAAACTAATGGCAAAAGTGAAAAAAAGTTGTCATTGTATGTAAGTCTCATTGCTCAGGGAAAGATCAGGAAGAATTCCTTCTTTAGAGAAATAGCACAAAATCTAAATGTACCAAGTGAGTCCTGTACTGTCAGTTAGGGGTGTGAAGGAGATCTCACTGAAACCTATTGGTCTAGATAGGGTAGATATGGAGAAAATATTTTCAATAGTGGGAGAATCTAGGACCAGATTCACAATGCAAGCTCATCCCTTTGGAACAGAGATGAGGAGGAATTTCTTTAATCAGAGGGTGGTGGCTCCATGAAATGCACAGATGGCTGTGGAGGCCAAGCCATTGCATATAGTTAAAACAGAGCTTGATAGGTTCTTGATTAGTATGGGTGTCAAAGATTCCAGGAGAAGGCAGGAGAATGGGGTTGAAAGGGATAGATAGAATGGCAGAGCAGACACAATGGTCCCGTTGGCCTAATTTTGCTCCTATGTCTTCTGGTCTTATAATCTCTTATGGATAAAACTATCTACTAAGCTATTTTAAGAAGAGCAAAGTCGTGATCAAACTTTATATCATTAGTAAGACTTCAAAAGACTTCAAAAGAGGTGGACTCTTTTCCCATCCCTATTTATAGGACCTTACAAGTAGCTTTCTGGATTTTTAACATTGTATTGGTAATCATGTTTCAAAAGCATTTTAAGATATGAAACAAGATGAAAGAAACTTAACTCCTTATTTTTTAATCAGGAAGTACAAATGCAAACTTACATTCCAGCTTATGTAGATTTGTTTCTCATCCACCCCATTCACAGACCCAAAAGCAATATATCATTCATGCCTCTAGAAGGCAAGGGGAACAGATAGATAATTCTTCAGATAAGCTAGAAGTCATCCCTGTTATGTTTTGCAACTCCAAAACATAAATGAATCAAAAGAAAAACACAGAGATGGGGATAAACGTGTTCCTTAATTTTTACTTCTTAACGAGGCATGCCCTCATGACGTGTACAGTAAATGAACGATGTATGCCATTCACGTAAATTTACATGTACAGTAACATATAATGAATTATATAAACAAAGAATGCTTGACCACACAGTATATTTATAATATTACTCAAATATTATTGAAATATTAAATACACAATACTCCTCCTTACTCGGCTATAAAGTCTAACCCGATATAGAATGCATCTCAACTTTTTTATATATTTTTTTTTTTTTAAAGAGTCACATTTAATCATTGTGGAGGATTTCTTACTCTTGTAGGATAATGACTGTCCTGACTAGAGGCAGGAGTCACTCTGTTTGGCAGGTGAGACTTGAGGTTGTGAAACAATCTCAGGTTCTGGGGCCTCCTCTGTTGTGGTTGTAGGAGATGATTCTGGAACTGCAAGAAGTAGTTCTAACAGCTCTGGATACCTTTCCTTTGGACATATATTGGCATCCCAAACATATTGGCATCTCTGAACAAGCTCCCCAGTCTGATGATCCATCCCAGGCCACCAGACAAAGCGTAGAGCCAAGGCTTTCATTTGGCCAAGCCTAGATGACTGGCATGTAGCTCCTCCAACACTTTAGCTCTCAGCTTGGATGGTACAATAGCTCTCAATCCCCACATAAGGCGACCTTTGTCAAGTGCAAGTTCATCCTGGTGCTGGTAAAAATGAGGGAACTAAAATATCTGCTGCACGTTCCAGCCATTTTGGGTGGCTGTGTAGGTCTGAGACAGTGTGGGTCTTTTCTAGATTCCCTGTGGATCAACTCTGCTGTAATAGAGAGACTTCCAATTTGTGTTAAGGAGAATATGTCAAGAGGAGTGCCCTCTTTTGTAAATTTTTCAGGTATTTCCTTTGCCATTGGTAAACAGGACAATCCACCAGCAATTCTGTAAATTGTTGTCCTCTTGAATTCATTCTTGTAATTGTGTCCTCTAAGAAACAGAGCCCACCTCTGCATTCTTGTTGCTGCTGTTAGTGGGAAACCCTTCCATGGATTGAAAATAGACACTAGTAATCAGTATTAAGGGTAAATTCTATCCTATACAAGTACTGGTTGAAACTATTTTCATGCTAAAGCAGACTCAAGTGCTCTCTGTCAATGTGTGCATCATTTTTCTTTGCAGCAATAAGGGAATGTGATCAAAGGCTATAGGGTGTCACTTCCATCACTCATAAGATGTGACATGACTGCACCTATACCAAAAGGCGAGGCATCACAGACAAGATTCTCAGCTTAATGGTAGATGGATCAGCCTTAAGTTGTAGATTAGTTGTAGCAGTCTCAGCCAATCACATCCCCACAATGTTGGCCCTCCTGTTTTTACCACATACAGGCCAATGTAGCTTTTTGGTTGTTGTATTTCACTGTAATGAATGTTAGGAATTTCATTCCCAAAGGAGTTATCTTTTCACCAGCATAAGTCCTTAGTTGGATATCTGCAGGCTTCAGTTCACTAGCTTTGAAATTCGTTTCAAACTCATTTTGTAGAGTCACTGAAACAGCCATGCCAGTGTCCAATTCCACTTTAATTAATTTGCAGTTCATTTCTGGTATAAGCCATATTGCTTGTCTATTGTTTGTTCTCTCATTGTAAAATCTCTGGACTGTATCACACTCATCATTACCAAATTTTTCAGATCAGTGCTCTTTTTGAAACTGCAACTTGACTTTTTATCTTTTTCTCTTTTTCTCTTCCCTGTGCAGTCCATTTATTTTTGTCTGCCCAACATGCCCTTTGTATGTGTCCTACTTTGCTGCATTTACTGCAGTTTCAACTTTAACCCTGCATTGATTTGGTGTATGTAAACCCTGCCATGGTGGTAACACAGTTTGTTTGACTAGACAGGTTTCTGTTCATGAACACTTTCATTCCTGATTGCAATTCAATTGTGCCTCTCTGTTCTGTTTCTATCGATAAAGCTATTTCAATAGCTCTTTTAAATGTAAATCATGCTTCAGTTAGGAGCCTCTTTTGAGTGTATTCTTGTAAAATTCTATAAACTAAGCAATCTCTCAGTGCATCATTAAGCCCATCATTGAACTGACAATGCTCAGATAATCTCTTTAATTCAGCCACATATGCTGAAATGTGCCTCCCTTCCTTTTGATTCCACTTGTGAAACCTAAAGTGTAATGCAATCAACAATGGCTTCAGTTCTAAATGTTCTCGCATCACTTTCACGATATCAACCAAGCCCATTTTGGCTGCTTTGTTTGGAGCAGTTAAACTTCTAAGCCATCTGTATGCTTTCCCACCTATTACACTCAGTAAAACTAGCATTTGTTTCTCATTGGCTACTTCATTTGCTTCAAAATACTGCTCAATTCACTCAGTATATATCAGCCAGTTATCTATTGTGCAACCAAACATATCTATCTTTCCAATGTAGCCAGCCATTTCTGCACTTTTTTTTAAATTTATGTTTATTATCACCTGGTATTCACTGCTTATGAACCTCTGAATTTCGTTCATTTTCTGCCTTTTTCTTAAAATTGGCTGTCTCTGTCCTCTTGCGAAGAAAGCGTGCTATACTTTTTTTAATAAACTCAAACGTCTCGCTGCACTTCAACAGGTCGGTAGTCATCTAGGGTTTGTTTTAAAATTTATTTATCACCACTGTTATGTTTTGTAACTCCAAAACGTAAATCTAATCAAAAGAAAAATATGAAGCCGGGAATAAACATGTCTACTTTATTTTTACTTTTTTGCAAGGTGTACCCTCATGGTGTGTCATAATGATATATGCCATGAATTATGTAAACAAAAAGAATGCTTAATCAAATGATATATTTATAATATTACTCAAATATTACTGAAATATTAAATACACTACAATCCCTGCCTTTGTATCACTCATTCCCGATACTCAGTTGTTCTCCTGGCAATCTGCAGCTATCAATGTACATCAGGGAAGGTGAATTAGAACATATGTGAATTGGGGAAAATTCTAGGTGTTTACAACCATGTCCAAAATTAGTTAACTAATGTCAGAATTCAATTGTTGATCTCTGCATGGAATCAATGTGGAAACCGACTATATTTCTAAATTGAATCTAAATTTAGAATCTAAATTGCATTAAGTTTTAACCCAGCTTAAACTAACACACTTAAAACTTTTGAGAGTTCAGTTCTTTCTGGTTCCTTTATTCGTCCACTGGTTATAAATTCAAAAACAGACCTTGAACAAAATGCTTACGAAACACAGTGTCAAAGTTCATTTGATAATGTTCCTGTGAAGTGCCTTAAAGTGATTTAAGACACTGAGTAAAACTGGTGTGGTGGAGACATTTTCAAGTCAAGTCAAGTCAAGTCACTTTTTATTGTCATTTCGACCATAACTGCTGGTACAGTACACAGTAAAAATGAGACAACGTTTTTCAGGACCATGGTGCTACATGAAACAATACAAAAACTACACTGAACTACGTAAAAGAACACAAAAACTACACTAGCCTACAGACATAGCCAGGACTTCATAAAATGCACAAAACAGTGCAGGCATTACAATAAATAATAAACAAGACAATAGGCACAGTAGAGGGCAGTAGGTTCCTTTGCAGATGCAGTGTGTGGTATAAATGTCTGTAATGGCAGGAAGAGAGACCCCGATGATCTTCTCAGCTGACCTCACCATCTGCTGCAGGGTCTTGCGATCCAAGATGGTGCAATTTCCGAACCAGGCAGTGATGCAGCTGCTCGGGATCCTCTCAATACAACCTCTGTAAAATGTGGTGAGGATGGGGGTGGGAGATGGACTTTTCTCAGCCTTCATTAGAGACGCTGCTCATTTAACACAGACAAAATGCAGGTCATACAGCATCTACGGAGGGGGGAAAAAAGGAGTTGACATTTCAGGCCAGGACCCTTCATCAAGACTAGCATAGAAGAGGGATGAAACCATAATAAGAAGGTGGGGGGAGGGGAGAAGTACAAGCTAAAAGGTCATAGGTGAATCCAGGTGAGGGGGAAGGTAAGATTTGTGGGGGAGGGAGGATTAAATGAGAAGCTGGGTGGTGATAGGTGGAAAAGGTAAAGGGCTGAAGAACAAGGAATCTGATAGGAAAAGAAAGGGAAGGAGGAGGGGTGCCAGAGGGAGGTGATAGGCAGGTGAGGAGAAGTGATGTGGGGACCCAGAATGAGGAATTTAAAAAGAGAGAAGGGGAAGGAGAGAAACTACCAGAAGTTAGAGAAATCAATGTTCATGGAGGCTACCCAGACAGAATGTGAAGTGTTGCACCTCCGACTTGAGGGTGACCTTGTTGTGGCAGTAGAAAGGCCAAGGGACCGACATGTCAGTATGGAATGGGGAGTGGATGTAAAATGGTTGGCCATCGGGAAATCCTGTTTGTTGCAGACGGAGCGAAGTTGCTAGACAAGGCAGTCCCCTGATCTACGTCAAGTCTCACCGATGTAGAGGAGGCCACACCGGTAGCTCCAGGTACAGTAGACAACCCCAACAATTTCCATTTATCCAGTACCTGAAATGAAAATGAAACAGATTAATGAAAGAAGATGAGAAAGTAGCAAATGTGGGTTTACACAGACTGGAACTTCTGAGTAAGAAAAGTATGAAGAAGTATAAAAAGGACAGAGAATTAGATGTGTAGTTACCTTCCTCATCTACTGCTTTAGTCCCACTGGTGGCCAATGACACCAGCTCCATGCTTTCACACAACTCTCATCACTGACTCCTCCACACCTGCCAGAAAGGTAATGTCTGTCACTGAATGTCCTACAGCATGTCTTAAGGACACAGCCAGTTACCATGAATGACACATTAGGGTAGCACTGAACGAAATTGGGTTTCAATTCCTGCCACTGTTTATAAGGAGCTTGTACATTCACCCCATAATTGTGTGGGTTTTCTTTGTGTGCTCCAGTTTCCTCAGACAGTCCAAAGACGTACAGTTATGGTTAGTGAGTTGTGGGCATACTGTGTTGGTACTGGGCCGGCTGGTGGCGTAGTGGCATTAGCGCTGGACTTCGGAGCGAAGGCTCCCAAGTTCGAATCCAGCCAGCTCCCTTGCACGCTTTCCATCCGTGCTGGGTTGAGCGTCGCCCTAGCAACTCGGCCTCGTAAAAACAAGAAAGCCTGCTAAAAAAAATTAGCTGTCACAACAGCATCCCGATGACTCCATTCGGAGTTAAGGGCTTTCTTCTTCTTCTTCTTTCTATGTTGGTGCTGGAACATAGCGACATTTGCCAATGGTGAAGCCAGTGGTGCAGTCGGTACAAACATAGAACAGAGAAAATAGAACAGTACAGCATAGCACATCTTAACCTACTCTAAGATCAATCTCCCACATAGCCCTCCATGTTTTTCATCCAAGTGCCTATTTAAGAGTCTCTTAAGTGTCCCTAATTTATCTGCCATTATCACCGCACCTGGCAGCACTTTCTATACATCTAACACTCCCTGTGTAAAAGCCCTACCTCTGATATCCCACCTACACTTTACTCCAATCACCTTAAAATCACCTCATATTAACTATTTCTGCTTTGGGAAAAAAAGTCTCTGTTTTATTTCATTTTGATCTCATTTTAACTTTGTATTTAGTTATCGGGATAGGCTGGGTGTGATCATTAAACCTCATCCTGCCTTCCAGCCTTGCACCCATGATCCTGAGGAAATCCACATTGACTGTTACTTTCTTCCATTTTCTCCACATCCGCAGCATCAGCCTGAAGTCTCCTCTTCAGGTTGCTAGACATCTCCTAATTCCACCTCCTCCAGGGTGGTGCTGAAAACCTTTGTCCTCCCTCTCTCACATGGTCGTTTGTGGCTCAAATATCCCAGCAGAAATTCAGTCTTCAATGGCTCCCATAACTTCCTTGAGCCTTAATCAGTTGTAGTTTTACAAGATGCAGCTGGCTGTAATAAACGTTATCGAGCCTCCCTACGGTGCATGGTGCTGTCTATCTGAGTAATGGTGTGAATCAGTGGGAGGCAGAAATGGTTAATTAATTCAGTACGTTACCAGCTGTTGGTTAATATCTCTCCCATTTAATCTGGAGCGCTGGGTTATGTAGTCAGTGTCACTGGACACCCATTACACTACAATGTCCTTGTAGTTATGTAGTCATCACATCATATTCAAGTCAGTGAACTGCAGGAAGGTGTAGGAGAAAGACAGAAGGTGTTAGTGCTGGGGAATTGCAGGTTGGAGGTGAGATGGGCTGAGCAAAGGTTTACTTCCTTGGGACAAAGGACTAAAGAGGAGACAGAATTGATCTATTCTGAGAACAAGATGTACCTATCTTCTTTTTCAGGAAGGTCAATAGCTAAGGCTCATAGTTCTGGTAAAAGGATCAGAAGCATGTTGATTATCTCCTTCTACCCAAGGAGTAACGGAGAGCTATCAGAATCACAATCACAATCAGGATTATTCTCACTTTCTTATATGATGTGAAATTTGTTAGTTTACCACAGCAGGTCATTGCAAAAACATAAATTTACTACAAAATATAAAATAAATAAATAATACAAAAAAGGGAATAATGAGGTCGTGTTTTGGGTTCATGAACTGTCTTGAAATCTGATGACAGAAGGGAAGAAGCAATTTCTAAACCATTAGTGTGGGTCTTCAGGCGCCTGTGTCTCCTCTCTGATGGTAGTAATAAGAAGAGTGTACGTCTCAGATGGTGAGGTTCCTTAGTGACAATTGCCACCTCCTTGAGGAACTGCCTGGAGAAGCTGTCCTCGATAGTGTGGAGGGTTGTGTCTGTGATGCAGATAGCTGAATCTACAACTCTCTGCAGCCCCCTGTGATCCTGTGCATTGAAGCCTCCGTACCAGCCTGTGATGCAACCACTCAGAATGCTCTCCACCATACACCTGTGGATATTTTCTAGAGCCTTTAGTGGCATTTGTACTGTAATGGTAGTTGAGGCAGAACCCGTCAGAACTTTGAGGAGATACTTAAGAACAAGGGTCTTTGAAAATACAGATGGAGATTGGCCTGAAGCACTGGATTGTTCTCTTTCTGGCTTATGTGGCCTCCGTTCTTTGCCATGAACGTCAGTGTTTTTATAAACAAGGAAACTTATCATCAGTCAGACCAGGAGATCAAAACCAATTGAATCAGTCACGTGGATCTGCCCACTAATTCAAAAGGTGTAACTTGACTATGTCCTTGAATACAGTATTGGTGTAAGAAAGAGGGAGATTAAACTAGTCAAGAGGAGGCTATGTGATAGGGACAAGATGAATGTGTTAAAATGTGTCATCTTACAATATTGCTTCAGCCAGTGAGTTTGAGCCAAGCCCAAATGCATTTCAGGACTTACAGCAAGCAAAGCAACCTACTCCAGATCTGGAGGCAACAGAACTAATGGCTAAAACTCCTTCCAAGCTCGTTTTACAAAATACACTCAGTGGACACTGTATTAGGTACAGTGGTCACCTAATATAGTGACCACTGAGTCTATGTTCGTGGCTTTCTGCTACTGTAGCCCATCCACTTCAAGGTTCAACACATTGTGCATTCAGAGATGCTCTTCCGCGCACCACTGTTGTAATACATGGTTATCCGAGTTATTGTTACTGTCCTCTCAGCTTGAACCAGTCTGGCCATTCTCCTCTGACCACTCTCATTAATAATGCATTTTCACCCACAGAACTGCCGTTCGCTGGGTGTTTTTTTTTTGCTTTCTGAACCATTCTCTGTAAACTCTAAGAAAGTGCTGCGTGTGTAAATCCCAGGAGATCAGCAGTTTCTGAGATACTCAAACTACCCTGTCTAGCAGCAAAAATCATTCCACAGTCAAACTCACTTAGATCACATTTCTTCCCCATTCTGCTGTTTGGTCTGAACAACTGAAGCTCTTGACCACATCAGCATGCTTTTATGCGCTGAGTTGCTGCCACATGATTGGCTGACTAGATATTTGCATTAACGAGCAGAAGTACAGGTACACCTAATAAAGTGGTCACTGTGTGTAATTCGATGACTGGAGGGCAGTGATATATAAATTTCTTACAGCACATAAAATCATTCTCATAGCTATTTAAAATTGATATTGTGGTGGCTTTAAACGTAAGGTGATATTATTTGTCACTTAGATCAAAAAGTTTCCTGCTGGTCCAAGTTTCAATGTCACTCGTTTCATTTGCTCGGGGCTTCCATTGAAAGAAATAAATATAGCAAAGTCATGAGCTATTTAGTAACAGATGTTCTGTCTATTGGCAAGCAACCAGAATTCTGGATATGGTATATTTAATCATTTTTATTGCATTCATTTGTCATTGAGATTAAATCTTCAACATTGTGTAGACATTAACTCAGGCTGCATTGCATAACTCTGCTGATTTGCACATCGTCTAAGTTAATCTTGGTTAAGCTCCTTGTGAGTCCAGGAAATAAGGGTGAAGTGTTAGTTGGTGACTTCAAACAAAAGTGCTGTATGACTGATTCTAGTTTTCCTTCTCCCAAAGTCCTCTGTCAAGTTGGTTTACCCCAAATGACCCAGACATCTGATTATATGTCATCAGCCTACACACCAGACATCTGCTTCTCATCACCTCCCTCCAACCCCATCCAAAATCTGACCCCTCTTCCAGGCAGCTTTTATGAATGCAATCATGACTTGATATATGGTTGAAAATGTGGCATATTACACACAGGTGATTTTAAAACAAGATAAATTTGATCCAGGTAACTACTTTCCAGTCAGCTCTAGCCTAACTGGTGGAAGAAGTGATTGACTGTTCTATTCAGTGGTGACTTTTTCCCAGCAAAGTGTTCACCGATGCTAATGTCGAGTTCAAAGAGAACTATTCACCTCTGCAACCCACCACAACAAAGACACAAGACTTAGAGAACAAGGGAAACACTTTACTAACTTCAGGTATCGCATGACCATAAGACTTTAGCTGAATTGGGCCATTTGGCCCATCAGGTCTGCTCCACCATTTCAACATGGCTGATTTATCGTCCCTTTTGACTCCATTCTCCTGCCTTCTCCCCACAACCTTCCTTACTAATCAAAAACCTATCAACCTCCACTTTAAACATACCCAAAGACTTGGTCTCCATCTGTGGAAATGAATTCCACAGATTTATCACCGTCTGGGTAAAGAAATTCCTCCTCATCTCTGTTCCAAATAGATGTCCTTCTATTCTGAGACTATGCTTTCTGGTCCTAGACTACCATGTCCATTCTGCCCAGGCCTTTCAATATTCAAAAGGTTCCAGTGAGATCCCACCTTCATTCTCCTAAACTCCAGTGAGTACAGGCTCAGAGCCACCAAACACTCTTCCACCCTTTCGTTCCCAAGATCATTCTCATGAACCTCCTCTGGACTCCCTCGAATGCCAGCACATCCTTTCTTAGATAAGAGAAAGTGCTCACAATACTCCAAGTGCAGTCTTACCAATGCCATACAATATAAAGGCTCAGGATTACATTCATGCTTTTGTATTCTACTCTTCTCAAAATGAATGCTAACATTGCTTTTGTCTTCCTTACCACTGACACAGCCTGCAAGTTAACATTTAGGAAATCCTGCATGAAGACTCCAAAGTCGCTTTCCTCTGCTGATTTCTGAATCTTTCCCCTTTTAGAAAATAGTCTATGTCTTTATTCCTTCTACCAAATGCATGACCATACATTTCTGTGCACTATGTTCCATCTGCCACTTTTTTGCTCATTCTCTTAATCTGTGCAAGTCCTTCTGTAGATTCCCTGCTTCCTTAACACCACCTGCCCTCCAACTATCCTTGTATCATCTGCATACTTGGCCACAACGACACCAATTCTGTCATCCAAATCATTGACCTCTAACATGAAAAGAAGTGATCCCAACTCCAACCCATTCAGAACACCAACACGAGGAATTCTGCAGATGCTGGAAATACAAGCAACACACATCAAAGTTGCTGGTGAATGCAGCAGGCCAGGCAGCATCTCTAGGAAGAGGTACAGTCGACGTTTCAGGCCGAGACCCTTCATCAGGACTAACTGAAGGAAGAGCTAGTAAGAGATTTGAAAGTGGGAGGGGGAGGGGGAGATCCAAAATGATAGGAGAAGACAGGACGGGGAGGGATGGAGCCAAGAGCTGGACAGGTGATTGGCAAAAGGGATATGAGAGGATCATGGGACAGGAGGCCCAGGGAGAAGGAAAAGGGGGAGGGGGGGAAAAACTCAGGGGATGGGCAAGGGGTATAGTCAGAGGGACAGAGGGAGAAACAGGAGAGAGAGAGAGAGAAAGAATGTGTGTATATAAATAAATAACGGATGGGGTACGAGGGGGAGGCGGGGCATTAGTGGAAGTTAGAGAAGTCAATGTTCATGCCATCAGGTTGGAGGCTACCCAGACGGAATATAAGGTGTTGTTCCTCCAACCTGAGTGTGGCTTCATCTTTACAGTAGAGGAGGCCGTGGATAGACATATCATAATGGGAATGGGATGTGGAATTAAAATGTGTGGCCACTGGGAGATCCTGCTTTCTCTGGCGGACAGAGCATAGGTGTTCAGCAAAACGATCTTCCAGTCTGCGTTGGGTCTCACCAATATATAGAAGGCCACATCGGGAGCACCGGACGCAGTATATCACCCCAGCTGACTCACAGGTGAAGTGTCGCCTCACCTGGAGGGACTGTCTGGGGCCCTGAATGGTGGTAAGGGAGGAAGTGTAAGGGCATGTGTAGCACTTGTTCCGCTTACACGGATAAGTGCCAGGAGGGAGATCAGTGGGGAGGGATGTGGGGGATGAATGGACAAGGGAGTCGCGTAGGGAGCGATCCCTGTGGAAAGCAGAGGGGGGGGGAGGGAAAGATGTGCTTAGTGGTGGGATCCCGTTGGAGGTGGCGGAAGTTACGGAGAATAATATGTTGGACCCGGAGGCTGGTGGGGTGGTAGGTGAGGACCAGGGGAACCCTATTCCTAGTGGGGTGGCGGGAGGATGGAGTGAGAGCAGATGTGCATGAAATGGGGGAGATGCGTTTGAGAGCAGAGTTGATAGTGGAGGAAAGGAAGCCCCTTTCTTTAAAAAAGGAGGACATCTCCCTCGTCCTGGAATGAAAAGCCTCATCCTGAGAGCAGATGCAGTGGAGACAAAGGAATTGCGAAAAGGGGATGGCATTTCTGCAAGAGACAGGGTGAGAAGAGGAATAGTCCAGATAGCTGTGAGAGTCAGTAGGCTTATAGTAGACATCAGTAGATAAGCTGTCTCCAGAGATAGAGACAGAAAGATCTAGAAAGAGGAGGGAGGTGTCGGAAATGAACCAGGTAAACTTGAGGGCAGGGTGAAAGTTGGAGGCAAAGTTAATAAAGTCCACGAGCTCAGCCTGCGTGCAGGAAGCAGCGCCAATGCAGTCATCGATGTAGCGAAGGAAAAGTGGGGGACAGATACCAGAATAGGCACGGAACATAGATTGTTCCACAAACCCAACAAAAAGGTAGGCATAGCTAGGACCCATACGGGTGCCCATAGCTACACCTTTAGTTTGGAGGAAGTGGGAGGAGCCAAAAGAGAAATTATTAAGAGTAAGGACTAATTCTGCTAGACGGAGCAGAGTGGTGGTAGAGCGGAACTGATTAGGTCTGGAATACAAAAAGAAGCGGAGAGCTTTGAGACCTTCAGAACACCAGCACCCAACCAAAAAAGGCCCCCTTTATTCCCACTCTTTGCCAACTACCAGTCAGCCAATCTTCTATCCATGCTAGTATCCTTCCTGTAATACCACTGAGTATCATGTCCAAGTTTCCAACAAAACTGAGGTCTATGTGGCCAATTATAGTCACCAGTTTTTGGAATTGCACTTGCTGCAAAGAAAAGGGGATTGTGAATTTGAAAAGTAAATCATATTCCAGGACATCACTGCTTTTGTTAGCCTATCTCCAGCTCTTTTGTCAATGGGCTCATTGATGCAGTCAAGAGTTAGACTGTTCATTCAGCACCATTCACAATTCCTCCATTAATCAAGTCAGTCTTTAGCTCATATACTTACAGTAAATATTCACCTCAGTGGCAATACTCTCTCCAGCAAAATACATGCATTCTATATAAGGACCTGAGCAAGATCCTTGCTTGGATGAACCAGTAACGTGTTTTATTCTTGTCATTGTCAATACCATCACCAATAGTAGCATTCCCCAATTAGCAATGATACTAGCAACACACATAAAAGTTGCTGGTATACACAGCAGGCCAGGCAGCATCTCTAGGAAGAGGTACAGTCGACGTTTCGATACTAGCATCACTGGGTTTGCCCTCATCAGCACTTCAGGCTCACCAAGAAGCTGAACTAGATCATCCATGTGAACTTGTTAAATGTTCTTTGGCGAGTTGCTTATTTTCTTGATTTCTCAAAAGCCTGGCATGCCCATTAAGGTTTAAGTCAAGTGTATTGATCACACACCTTGCTGATCAACCTGATTTTCTCCAACATTTGTAACCACTCCCCTCAGACACCCGCTTAGATTTCTCTTAACCCACCGGCCCCAGCACCACATGTATTTTCCCTGCCCCCCACCCTCTCCTTTTGCCCATCACCCACAGCCCATCGGGTTCCCTTCCTCACCTCCTGCTCATTATATTCCCTAGTCCATCACAGACACTAACCTCCCCTCCATCATTAAATGGTGGTGGCATCCAACATTAAAGACCCTCACCATCCAGGACATGCCCACTTCTCATTATTACCATCAAAGAAGAGGTACTGGAACCTGTGGATACACAATCAATATTTTAGGAATAGATTCTACTTCTCTGCCATCAGATTTATGAACGGTCCATGAACCATGAACACTGATCACTATTTTGCTCTTTTACATTGTTTTTTTACTTTTTATCTGTTTCTTTCTGTAACTTACAGTAATTTTTATGCACTGCACTGTACTACTGCAGGAAAAAGTCAAATTTCACGAGATAGTCAATGATATTAAACTTATTCTGACTCTGACGGTCCACTGTCCTCTCCGATCAGATTCCATCTTCTTCAAACCTTTGTCACTTTCACCTATTACTATTTTATAAATGTCATATGTTTTAATCTAGCAGAATTACTATAATGTTTCTAGACTCCTGAGAAAGGGTGCTGTTCTGAGAATAGAGCAATTTTTGAAATTGCTGTATTAGGTGCCACTGCCTCTTCTGCAGTGTTGTAAATGCGTTGTTACAATGGAGCACTGTCAGCTATGCACTTCTCCAGTCACCAGCCAGTGTCTGTCTTCATCTGGAAAGCCAGTCTTAGGAGATATTCATGATATGGCAAGTATAGATGGGCGATTCCTTCAACAATCCTCACCAAAGCTGTGGTTAAGCTTTTTCAATGTCCCAAATTTTACCCATTCTTTACATTCTAATGCCCTCTTTCTCTGTGTATGGGTAAAATTTGGGGCATTGAAAAAGCTTAACCTTTAGCTTAACATCATACCATGCTAGGCAAAGTCTCGTTAACAATACTATGACATAAAAAATAGTCATTCTACTCAGACAAATTTAATTGAAACATTATTTTTTTGTTGTTCCAGAAAACCTGTGGGCAAATTATTTGACTAAAGGTGTGATTGTGGAGCACAGTCGGCTGTCATCTGTCACCTCCTCATCCCAGAAAGTTGACCTGGATCAACCTTACGTGTTCACTGACATAACGTCTTATTTCACCCTGCTGGTCGGCATCTACTTCCCTTCAGTAACAGGTAGGACTGGAAAACATGTAACTGGCCTAAGATGGGAATCTGTTTGAGTTGAAGTTACTAATTGGAAGGACATGGATCTGATCGTCAGGGTAACATCCTATGGAATTTAAAAGATTGATTTGTATTTTCCTCAATGTGTTTCCAATAGGATTGAAGCCCACATATTCTACATTTGGCTTATGCCATCCGCAACTGCTATCTTTATGAATTAACTTGCTCTGAATTGTTTGATTGAATTTCAATAGTAGAGCTAGAAAGTCATAGAGCATTACAGCACAGAAGCAGGTCCATCGGCCCATCTAGTTGATGCCAGCCTGGATTGACTAGTCCCACCTACCTGCACGTGGACCACAGCCCATTGTATCCCTCTGATCCATGTATCTATCCAATGTTACAATTGAACCTCCATTTCCAATTCAGCTGGCAGTTTGTCCCACACTCACAACATTCTCTGAGTGAAGAAGACCCCTCTGATTCCCCTTAAATATTTCACTTTTCAACTTAAACCTGTGACTTCTCCTTCCATTCTCACCATTCCATTCTCAGGGGAAAAGCCTGCAACATACTCACTTCATTTATACCCCTCATAATTTTGTATGCCTCAGTCTCCACTCATTCTCCAGTGCTCCAGGGAATAAAGAATCAGAATCAGCTTTAATATCACTAGCATATGTTGCGAAATTTGCTATTTTGCAGCAGCAGTACATGCAATTAGTGGCCCACCATTGCTTGACATTGACCATGGATGTTCCATCATAGCTATCTACGTTGTTGGTGCAGCACTGCCTACGGCTCACAAGACCCATGCGGGAGTGGCAGTCTCTGTTGCAAAGGTTGCACCTATAAGTGATCTCAGATCTGCTGGAGATGCAGGTTTCCTTCCTCGGGGCCTGTTTGTCTTCTGCTGCCTTCAGGAATTTTTTCCCGCTTGACTTAAGGTGTTGTTTCAGGGTGCTTCTCCCTTTGGTGTGGTTGGCTGAAACTTCCTCTCAGGACTCAGTGTTGACGTCCAGTGTCTTCATGTCCCACTTGCAGACATCCTTGTAGCGCAGCCTCAGGTGACCAGCTGTTCTCTTGCCTGAAGCCAGCTCACCACAGAGGATGTCTTTTTGGATGCAGCTGTCCTGCATGAGGTAGACATGGCCCAGTCAGTGCGGCCTACGCTGCCTGCACAGGGTGTAGACGCGAGGGAGGCCTGCACAAGAGAGAACCTCACCATTGGGTACTCTTTCTCTCCAGGAGATGCCCAAAATGTAATTAAGGTACCTTAAATGGAAGGTGTTGGACCTTCTCTCTTGCTTGCTGTATGTTGTCCAGGTCTCACTGCCACAGTCTCCTGTGCTCCAGGGAATAAAGTACCAGAATCCGTTTTGACATTGGTATTGCTGTTGGGTAGGTATTGCTATTGTTCACGTGATCCAAGGCAGAGTGGAGAGCCCGTGAGATTGCATCCACTGTAGACTTACCATGGCGATAGGCAAATTGTAGTGTCCTAAAGACCTAACCTATTCAATTTTTCACTATAATTCAGGTCCTGAAGTGCTGGCAGCATCTTTGTAAATTTTCTGCACTCTTTGAACCTTATTGGTATGTTTTATTTTTATTGAGATGCAGTGCAGAATAGGCCCTTCTGGCTCTTTGAGACGCGGCGCCAGCAACTCCTGATTTAATCCTAGTCTAATCACAAAACAACTTACAATGACTAAATAACCTCTCAACCAACACAGTTTTGGAAACCAGAGCACCTGGAGGAAAATTACATGATCATGGGGAGAACGTACAAACTCCTTACAGACATCAGCAGGAATTGAACCCAGGTTGCTGGTACTGTAAAGCGTTGTGCTAACCACTACACTACTGTTCCGCGCTTTCCTATAGGTCGATAGTGAGAAATATTCCAAATTCAGTCTCATCCACATCTTATACAACTTCAACATAAGTACCAGCTCCAGTGCTCAGTGCCCTGATTTATGAAGGCCAATGTGCCAAAAGCTCTCTTTACAATCTTATACACCTGTTGCTCTCTTTATGACCCTATCAAGCTGAAATCATTTTTGCCTTTATAAAAAAAGATTACACATCTAACAGTGCTATTAATGTGTTTTCAGTTACTGGGAAAATTCTCTAACCACCACAGGTATTGGATGTAGTTGGAGCTTCTGCATTCACTGTGGAAATTGCCTCATTTATATGGTGTTGTGATTTCACTGTAAAACATTCAAACAATTCATGCCTGCAAATTTATTTACCATAATCTTTTTACGCATTCTGCAACTCCTGTCTGTTATAATGGATGGAGAATCAATCTCCTTAACTGGCTTTTAATCTTTAAGGTTCTTTCATTAAAATATTTTATTTCCAATGTATGTTCCATTGCCATTAGAATTAGTGCTGTTAATAGAAGATTAAACTAAAATCTAATTTTGGCAACATAAGACCTACTTTATTTAATAATTGTTTGTAATTGTGTTGCTGGCAAAGTAAATGCTATTTTAAGCCATTTTATGAGCTGCAGTTTAATCACATGGTGCAAAGCAACCTTTCCCCATAATCTATGGTTTGTTCTATCTATCATCTATCCATAACCACAGCAGTATAACAAAAGCCGCAATGTGTAAATAGCTTATTGATATAAACTACCATTTTACCTCAATGCCACAAGCATTATTCTGAGAATGAGCTGTAAAATATGTTGTGTTCTGTTTATAAGGTATTTTAGAGTACAGTCAGATCACTGGTCTGAGTGCTACTGGTACCATGTAACCCAGTACTACCTGCCGCATGGTCCGGTGGTCGGCAACTAAACCGGCTCCCCCATCAGGCTTGCCTGGTGAGGAGGGTGGCTAGACACCCTGCAGGATGAAAAACAAGACCTGTCAAAGGGCGGATGAACCCTCTCGTAGGGTCAATGGCCATCTAGCAAACACGTGCCGTGAAGCGCGGAAAAGGCATCCCTTGCATCGAAGCTTGGTCTGGCCATTCACTGTAACAAAACTTCCCCCAGCCGTCTTGGACCCCACCATGCCGCTGGATCCGGGAGGGGATGTCAAGAGGGTGGGTCTGGACCTGTGCAACCTCCTACTCACCTAAAATCCATTCACGCACACACGCTGTTCCTTTCTGAGGAGTGGGGTACACACATATCAAACCCCACTAACTGACTGAAAGGAAACATAGAAACATAGAAAATAGGTGCAGGAGTAGGCCATTCGGCCCTTCGAGCCTGCACCGCCATTTATTATGATCATGGCTGATCATCCAACTCAGAACCCCGCCCCAGCCTTCCCTCCATACCCCCTGACCCCCGTAGCCACAAGGGCCATATCTAACTCCCTCTTAAATATAGCCAATGAACTGGCCTCAACAGTTTCCTGTGGCAGAGAATTCCACAGATTCACCACTCTCTGTGTGAAGAAGTTTTTCCTAATCTCAGTCCTAAAAGGCTTCCCCTCTATCCTCAAACTGTGACCCCTCGTTCTGGAACCATCATCTTCCTATGGGATGGATAGCCAGAGAGATTTTAGAGTCATAGAGTACTACAGCATAAAAACAGGCCCTATGGTTTAACCAGTCCATTCCGAACCAGGGTCATGAAGACCCTGGAGAGACTTGTTCTGGAGCTGCTCCGGCCTATGGTCAGGCCACACTTAGATCCCCTCCAGTTCGCCAACCAGCCCCGACTAGGAGTTGACGATGCCATCATCTTCCTGCTGAACCGTGTCTACGCCCACCTGGACAAGCCAGCGAGCACTGTGAGGGTCATGTTTTTTGACTTCTCCAGTGCGTTCAACACCATCTGCCCTGCTCTGCTGGGGGAGAAGCTAACAGCGATGCAGGTGGATGCTTCCCTGGTATCATGGATTCTTGATTACCTGACTGGCAGACCACAGTACGTGTGCTTGCAACACTGTGTGTCCGACAGAGTGATCAGCAGCACTGGGGCTCCACAGGGGACTGTCTTGTCTCCCTTTCTCTTCACCATTTACACCTCGGACTTCAACTACTGCACGGAGTCTTGTCATATTCAGAAGTTTTCAGATGATTCTGCCATAGTTGGATACATCAGCAAGGGAGATGAGGCTGAGTACAGGGCTACGGTAGGAAACTTTGTCAAATGGTGTGAGCAGAATTATCTGCAGCTTAATGTGAAAAAGACTAAGGAGCTGGTGGTAGACCTGAGGAGAGCTAAGGTACTGGTGACCCCTGTTTCCATCCAGGGGGTCAGTGTGGACATGGTGGAGGATTACAAATACCTGGGGATATGAATTGACAATAAACTGGACTGGTCAAAGAACACTGAGGCTGTCTACAAGAAGGGTCAGAGCCGTCTCTATTTCCTGAGGAGACTGAGGTCCTTTAACATCTGCCGGACGATGCTGAGGACGTTCTACGAGTCTGTGGTGGCCAATGCTATCATGTTTGCTGTTGTGTGCTGGGGCAGCAGGCTGAGGGTGGCAGACACCAACAGAATCAACAAACTCATTTGTAAGGCCAGTGATGTTGTGGGGATGAAACTGGACTCTCTGACAGTGGCGTCTGAAAAGAGGATGCTGTCTAAGTTGCATGCCATCTTGATCAATGTCTCCCATCCACTACATAATGTACTGGGGTGGGCACAGGAGTACATTCAGCCAGAGACTCATTCCACCAAGATGCAGCACTGAGCGTCATAGGAAGTCATTCCTGCCTGTGGCCATCAAACTTTACAACTCCTCCCTTGGAGGGTCAGACATCCTGAGCCAATAGACTGGTCCTGGACTTACTTCATAATTTACTGGCATAATTTACATATTACTATTTAACTATTTATGATTCTATTACTATTTATTATTTATGGAGCAACTGTAACAAAAACCAATTTCCCCCAGGATTAATAAAGTATGACTATGACTATGACTACTAATCTGCCTATTCCCATCAACCTGCACCCAGGTCATAGCCATCCATACCCCTCCAATCCATGTACGCATCCAAATTTCTCTTAACTGTTGAAATAAGACCATATGACCATAAGACATAGGAGCAGAATTAGGCCATCTGGCCCACTGAGTCTGCTCCACCATTCAATCATGACTGATCTTCTTTTTCTCTCTTCCTCAACCCTAGTTCCCAGCCTTCTCCCTGTAACTATTGATGCCATGTCCAATCAAGAGCCTATCAATCTCTGCCTTAAATACACCCAATAGCCTGGCCTCTACAGCTGCCTGTGGCAACATATTCCACAAATTCACCACCCTTTGGCGAAAGAAATTTCTCTGCATCTCTGTTTTGAAAGGGCACCCCTTTATCATGAGGCTGTGCCCTCTTTTCCTAGACTCTCCCACCATGGGAAACATCCTTTCCACATCTACTCTGTATAGGCCTTTCAACATTCAAAAGGTTTCAGTGAGATCCTTTCTCATCCTTCTGAATTCCAGCGAATACAGACATAGAGCCATCAAACATTCCTCATATGATAACCCTTTCATTCCTGGAATCATCCTTGTCAACCTTGTGAAATTAACCCCACATCCACCTCTTGCACTGGCAGCTCATTTCACACTCTCACCACCCTCTGAGTGAAAAAATTTTCCCTCATTTTCTCCATAAACACTTCATCTTTCACCCCTCACCCACGACCTCTAGTTGCAGTCTCACTCAACTTCAATGGAAAAAGCCTGCTTGCATTTACCCTATCTCTACCTCTCATAATTTTGAATACCTCTATCAAATCTCCCCTTAATCTTCTGCGTTCTAGGGAATAAAGTTAACTCTAGCCTTCAATTTCTGGCAACCTGCTTGTAAATATTCTCTGCACTCTTTCAATCTTATCTACATCTCTTCTGTAGGTAGGTGAGCAAAACTGAACACAATAATCCTAATTAGACCTCACTAATGTCTTACACAATTTCAACATAACATCCCAACTCCTGTATTCAATACATTGATTTTTGAAGGCTGATGTGCCAAAAGCTTTCTTTATGACCCTATCTACCTCTGACAGCACTTTCAATGAATTATGAACCTTTATTCCCTGAACTTTCTGCAGATCTCAATGCAAGCTTCAATAGTTGCCCTCGCTGTCCAATACACCCCCAAACTTGGTGTCATCCACAGATTCGCTGATCCAGCTTACCACATTATCATCCAGATCATTGATATAGATGACAAACAACGATAGACCCAGCACTGATCCCTACAGCACACCACCAGTCGCAGGCCTCTAGTCAGAGAGGCAACCATCTACTATCACTCTCTGGCTTCTCCCACAAAGCCAATGTCTAATCCAATTTACTACCTCATCTTGAACGCTAAGCAATTGAACCTTCTTGACCAACCTCCCATGTGGGACCTTGTCAAAGGCCTTGCCAAAATCCATGTAGGCAATATCCACTGCCTTGCCTTCATCAACTTAACTGGCAACTTCCTCGAAAAGCTCTGAAAGATTGGTTAGACGTGACTTAACATGCACAAACCCAGGTTGACTATCCCTAATCAGACCCTGTCTTTCCAAATACCTTTATATCCTGCCCCTTAGAATACCTTCCAATAACTTTCCCACTACTGATGTCAGGCTCACCAGCCTATAATTTCCTGGCTTATTCTTAGAGACTTTCTTAACCAATGGAACAACATTAGCTATCCTCCAGTTCTCTAGCACCTCAGCAGTGGCTAAGGAGGTTTTAAATATCTCTGCTAGAACCCCTGCAATTTCTGCACTTGCCTCTCCCAGGGCCCAAGGGGACATCTTGTCAGGCCCTGGGAGTTTATCCACCCTAATTTTTCTCAAGATAGCAAACACCTCCTCCTCTGTAGTCTGTAGAGGGTCCATGTCCTCGCTGCTGCTTTGCCTCACTTCTATGGATTCTGTGTCCATCTCCCGAGGAAATATGATGCAAAAAATCTCCTCCATCTCTTACAGCTCCACGTAAGGTTAACACTGATCTTCCAGAGGACCAAGTTTGTCCCCTGCTATCCTTTTGTTCTTGTAATACCCTGGTTTAAGACCATGCTTTATTTTATTAGTACAGTTATACTGCTGGGCATTTGATTTTCTGCTGATCTCCTCAAAACTCAAATCTATATAAAAAAAGGTATTCCTTTACTTACATTATAAACTTAATAGTTTACAACTTTAATTAAGTATTCCATTCTGCTGTTTCAAATAAAAATTCAGTTGTTTAGTAATTTAGGCTTGTTGAATTAGCCAATATGATTTATCTTGTTAACATTTTGGCCAATAAGATACCCCGGGGGTAAAAAAAAACAGACAATGGGTAGCCATACTAGAGAGAGTCATGGTGGGGGTGGTCAAAAAAGATTTGGGAAAAGGAGAAGAAAAAAATGGTTAACAAACATGGTGAAACCAAATTTTGAAGGACAGATGCAGATGTCAGAAAATCCTCATGCAGACTATGGTCTCACAGAGAATGTGCAGATAACTGTCAGTTACCCAGCTAGCACACAACACTGGAGAAAGAGCAAGAGGAGACAGTTTGAATTCTTTCCTTGGATGTTGTATGGATTTTCTTTTTTGCTTGGACTGGTTCTTCAGCGCAGAACTGTTTCAGTACTGTGAGTAAACAAACTGAAGCAAACTGGATAAATGCATGGCATGAGCTCCATTGATTGTGTGCACGCTATAGACTGATGTGTAATGGGCCCCCTTTTACCTTGTTTGTTATAGCTTAAAACATTTTGTCAATATAATTTCAATTTAAGTGTGAGCTGAATTATTGCTTTCCAGTGAGCATTAACTTTGCATGAGTGTCTGTCAGTATCCATGCAGGTGATTGTCTTATTTTCCTTTAGAAGGAACATTAAAACTTTTATGTTTCTTCTGTTTACCCAAATCATATCCATCCTAGACCCATATATTTACAGATTATGCCTTTTCATTGGTATTGCCATGCATTGTAGAGTTACGTTACTGTTCACTGCTAACTCATTATGAGACAGCAGAGAGAGTCATACTCTTAACATATTTGTTGAAGCCCTTAGGATTCTCCTTCACCTTGTTCTGCTAGAGCAACCCCACGCCTTCTCTTAGCCCTCTCAATTTCTTTCTTAAGTGTTCTCTTGCATTTCTTATAATCCTCAAGTAACTCATTTGTTTCTACCTGTCAATACCTGCTATGCACCTCCTTTTTCTCAACCAAGGCTTCAATATCCTTGCCTTTTATTCTGACAAGAAGATAAAAACCCTGGACTCTCAAAATTTCACTTTTGAAGGCCTCCCACTTACCAAGTACACCTTTGCCAGAAAACAGCCTGTCCCAATTCACACTTGCAAGATTTTTTCTGATACCATCAAAATTGGCCTTACTCCAATTTAGAATTTTAACCCGAGGACCAGACATATCTTTCTCTATAATTACCTTGAAATTAGTGGCATCGTGATCATTAGATGCAAAGTGTTCCCCTGTACAAATTTTTGTCACCTGCCCTGTCTCATTTCCAAATAGGAGATCTAGTATCGCACATTCACTCTATATCATGTTGAAAGAAACTTTCCTGAACACATTTGACAAACTCTTTCCTACCATCCCTTTTGCAGTATGGAAGTCCCCATTAATATTTGGAAAGCTGAAATCACCTACTATCACACTTTATCTTTCTTGCAACGTTCTGCAATTTCTCTTCAAATTTGCTCCTGTTAGGTGATCAGTAATGTAATCCTATTAACATTCTTCAATTCTACGCAAATAGCCTCACTAGAGGAGCTCTCCACTCTGTCCTGACTGAGTACTGCCATGACATTTTCCCTGACTTGAAATGCCAACCCTCCCCCTTTAATCTCTCTTGGACTATCACGTCTAAAACAATGGATTCGGGAACACTGAGCTGCCAGTCCTGCCCTTCCTGCAACCAAGCCTCACTAATGGCTACAATGTATAATTCCACATGCGGGACCATGCCCTAAGCTCATCTGCCTTTCCTACAGTACTCCTTGCAGTGAAATATACACAGCTCAGAATTTTACTCCCACCATGCTTGACTTTTTGATTCCTGACTTTGTAAGTTGGCTTAACAATATCTTTCTCCACAATCTCCTCACTATCTGTTCTGGCACTCTTGTTCCCATTCCCCTGAAACACGAGCAAACCCTTCCCACTAAGGTACTGGACCCCATCCAGTTTAGGTGCAAACCGTCCCTTTGATACAGGTCACACATACCCCAGCAGAGAGCCCAATGATCCAAAAATCTGAAGCCCTCCCTCCTGCACCAAATCCCTAGCCACGTGTTAAACTGTATGATCTTCTCATTTCTAGCCTCATGAGCACGTGGCACAGGCAGCAATCCACAGATCACAACTCTGAAGGTCCTGTTCTTTAAGTTAGCACCTAACTCCCTAAACTCACTTTGCAGGACCTTGTCATCTCTCCTACCCACGTCATTGATACCGACATGGACCACAACCTCTGGCCGCTCACCCTCGTGCTAAAGGATGCTGTGACCCCAGTCCGAGATGCCCTTGAACCTGGCACCCGGAAGACTACATTCAATCCGGGAATCTCACTCCGGTCTACAGAACCTCCTTTCTGTTCTGCTAACCAACGAGTCCCCTATCACCTCAGCTCGCCTCTTCTTGCGCCTTCCCTTCTGAGCCACAGAGCCAGATTCAGTGCCAAAGACCTGAGTGCTGTGGCTTTCCTCTGCCAGGTCATGTTCCCCAACAGTATCCAAAGTGGTTTACCTGTTGCTGAGGGGGATGGCCACAAGGGGGCTCTGCACTGGCTACCTATCCCCTTTCCCGCTCCTGACTATCACACAGTTTCTTGTGTCCTGCACCTTTGGTGGAAGTACATCCCTGTAGGCCTGTCTAGCAAACACTCAGCCTCCCAAATGATCCGGAGTTCACCCAGTTCCAGCTCTAATTCCTTAACACAGTCTGTTAGAAGCTCCATCTGGATGTGTTTCTTGCAGGTGTAGTCATCAGGGCACTGAAGGTCTCCCTGCCTTCCCCCAGCCCACAAGAGGAGCATTCCATTTAGGACACCCCTACTGCTCTAAATGTGCAACAAGAATGAAAAAAAGAACAAATTACAAACATAAATCTACCTACAGCATACGCCTTTCCTCGCCGAAGCCCTGATAAGACTCAATTCTCCACTCTGATACATTGGCAGTACCAGTTAAACATAACTCCTCTTTATTGACCCTTGTCAAGTGCCAAATTATGTGCAATCCAATGTCCCGTCAGGAACTGTGGCACGCAAAAAGTGCCGGTTGCCCCCGCTCACTTCTTTTCTGCTGCATTTCACAGGTTGGGCACCTTCACTGCCCAACTCACCAGTTTCAGTTTCCCACTTGAAATAAGTTAAACTGCAATTTATTTTCAACAGACAATTTCAATTCTATTAAGTTGCCATCTAGCACAGGAACAGCCATGGTAACTATATTATATTCAGGCAGGCTGTGGCCCATGAAATTACAAATTGGATCTACAATGATTCTTGAAATCATTCATCGTAACTCATCTCCAAAAGACCTGAACTTATAATGCCTCAAATTTACGTGCTATTACTACAAACTCAAATATCATAGAGAACACTACAGCACAGAAATAGGCCCTTCAGCCCATCTGCTGAGCTCTACGCCTATCCCATCAACTTGCACCCAGACCATAGCCCTCCATGAATCCATCCAAATTTCTCGTAAATGTTGAAATCGATCCCGCAGCCACCACTTCCACTGGCAGCTCGATCCACACTCACACCACCCTCTGAGGGAAGAAGTTCCCCCTCACGTTCACCTTAATTACTCCACCTTTCACCCGCCATTCATTCAGTCCATCATGCCTGACACTGGCAATTCGACAGACGTATCCGAACAAGATTCCTGCTCTTTCCAGTGGTACCAGAAATATTATCCCTTCCTGTATTCCTGCAAGTTCCTTTGGAACATAAGAGGTTCTGCAAATGTCCGAAATCTTGAGCAACGTGCACACAAAATGCTGGAGGAACTGAGCAGGTCAAGCAGCATCTATGAGGGGAATAGACAGTTTATGTTTCAGGCCGATACACTTTAGTCTCGAGTGGACAAGTTCTTTCTGAGCATGACAGTGGAATTTGCTTCCACCACCTTTATTTTGCTGCGGCGGGAAAAGAGGCAAGCTGTGGTAATAAGGGTCTTGCTGCATACAGCAACATGATCCATACTGCCCGACGAAGGGTCTCGGCCCGAAACGTCGACTGTACCTCTTTCTAGCGATGCTGCCTGGCCTGCTGCGTTCACCAGCAACTTTTAGGTGTGTTGCTTGAAATTCCAGTATCTGCAGATTTCCTCGTGTTTCCATACTGCCTCTGGTACTTTTGCCCATAACATTAAAACTCTGATTTCTGGTTAGTGACCATCTTGTTAGTTGAAGTCGCCCTTTACTTACTCATGATTCTGAATACTTCTATCGGTTTTATCTTAAGTCCTATCAGAGAAGTTTTCTACTTTTCAGCAATCTTTCTCCCTGCTGATTATTATGGACACTGATCTATGCCGTAAACCCAAGAGATTCTGCAGATGCTGGAAATCTTGATTAGCACACAGAAAATGCTCAGGAACTCAGCAGGTGAGGCAGCACCTATGGAGGGGGATAAACGCTCGGTGTTTCAGTCTGAGACCCTTCATTAGGATTGGAAAGGAAGGAAGAAGAAGGCAGAATAAGAAGGGTGGGAGATGGGGAAGGTGTTCAAGTTGGCTGGTGGTAGGTGAGACTAGATGAGGGAGAAGGTGTTGGGAAAGGAGGATGAAATGAAAAGCAGGGAAATAATAGATGGGAGAGGTAAAAGCCTAAGAAGAAGAATCTGATAGGAGAGGAGAGTGGACCAGGGGAGAAAAGGAAGGAGATAGGGCACCAGAAGGAGGTGATGAGCAGGTGAGGAGATGAGAAAGGGTAAGAAGGGGGCCAGAATGGGGAATGGAAAAAGAGAGAAGAGGGACGAGGGAGTAATTCGTGGAAATTGGACCATTGGCAGACATGTCAGAATGGGAATGGGAAGTCGAATTGAAATGCAAAGCCAGCAGAAGATCCTGCCTCTTGCGGCAAACAGAGTGAAAGTGTTTAACAAAGCGACATCCAATCTTCGTTGGGTGTCACCGATGTAGAAGAGGCCGCTCCAGGAACACCGGATACAATGGGTTACCCCAACAGGCTTACAGGTGAAGTGTCACCTCGCCTGGAACGACTGATTACCAGTCTGAGTGGTAGTTGAGGAGGGGGTGTAGGGGGCGGGTGTAGCACATCTCATGCTTACAGAATATGTGCCAGGAGGGAGCTCACTGGGGAGGGATGAGTGGAGAAGGGAGTCACGTAGCGAGTGATTCCTGTGGTAGACAGAAAGTGGGAAGTGGTGGATAAGGAGGAAAGATCTGCTTAGTGGAAGGATCCTGTTACAGGGAATGATGTGCCCACCTCAGAATCAGAATCAGAATCAGGTTTAATATCACCGGCATATGTCATGCATTTGTTGTTATGTGGCAGCAGTACATTGCAATACATGATCATAAAAACTGTAAATTACAATAATAAGTATACATAAAAAATAAAGTTAAATTAAGTAAGAAAATAAAATTAAAATAATTGGTCCTGTAGAATTGTTTCAGCTTGAAACATTGACTGTTTATTCATTTCCATAGATGCTGCCTGACCTGCTGAGTTCCTCCAGCATTTTGCATGTGTTGCTCTAAATTAAATAAGTAGTTCAAAAAGAGAGGGAACAAACTAAGGTAGGGTTCAAAGGTTCATTATCTACTCAGAAATCCGATGGTGGAGGGAAAGAAGCTGTTGGGAGTGTGCCTTCAGGCTCCAATACCGCTTCCTTGATGGTGGTAATGAGAAGAGTCTATGCCCTGGGTGATGGGGTCCTTAATGAAGGAAAAAGGCGATTTTTGAGGCATCGGCTTTTGAAAGTGTCCTCAATGCTGGTGAGGCTAATGCCCTTGATAAAGCTGGCATAACTTTTGCAGCTTTTTCCGATCCTGTACAGTCACCACTCCATACCAGACAGTGATGCAACCAGTTTGAATGCTCTCCATGGTACAGCAGTTGTAATTTGTGACGAACCAAATCTCCTCGAACTCCAAAGGAAATATAGCTGCTGTCATGTCTTCTTTATAATTGAATCAATATGTTGGGCCCAGCGTAGATCCGCAGAGATGTTAATACCCAGGAACCAGAAAGGGCTCACCCTTTCCACTTAACATCACTCAGTGAGGACTGCTCCAACCACCCACCTTTCCCCTCACCTGGTCTCACCTATCACCTGCCAGCTCCCCCCACCTTCTTATTCTGATTTCTACCCCCTTCCTTTCCATTCCTGGTGAACAGCACTGATCTATAGCAGTTACTGATCAATACCAGCACTGATCTATAACCAATACTGATCTATAACAGCAATTATCTATACCAGTTACCGATCTATACCAGCACTGATCTATACCAGTTACAGATCTATACAAGCACTGATCTATACCAGTTACCGATCTATACCAGCACTGATCTATACCAGTTACTGATCTATACCAGTTACATTTTATTTGGAGTCAGTACCTCTCCTGGGTCTGAATGGTCAGCAGACTAACTGTTGAATTGGGGCAGTGATGTTCATTCTGATTCTCACACACATACGAACACTATACACACAAGGACACTATATAGTGTGTGTGTATATATATATATATATATATATATATATACACACACACACATATACACACACACTCTTACCTTCCAATAGGAATTTCCAAATAATATTCAATAAAAGTATCAGTAGCATATTTTAACAGTGTTTAGTCCTGTTGGCTGAGGCTCTCCTGACAATGTGATAACATCTGGACCTTCATAGCTTCAGGACCTTCACTGACTAAAAAGCAGTTTGGAGGACCCATAAACACAAGGGAATCTGCGGGTCAAATGGTCCAGTGTTCAGTGCTCTCTGCATGAGTTTGACTTGTCTCCCTCTCTTCCCGCTACCACTATCAGGCGGGAGGTGCCGGAGTCTTGGGTCCCACTCCACCAGGTTCAGGAGCAGTTGTTGCCTTACAGACATCGGACTCCTGGACTGGGTTCACTTGAGTCAGTGCTGAGCCGACTCCGCAGTTGTGGACTCACTTTCAGGATTTCTGCAGCTCATGTTCCGTGTATTATTTGTTTACTTTCCCATTTGTTTCAACATTTGTCCTCCTTTGCACATGGAGTGTTTGTCCGTCTTTGCTGTGCGTGCTTTTTTTGTGGATTTTATTGTGTTTCTTTGTTTTGTGGGTGCCTGCAAGAAAAAGAACCTCACAGTTACATATGGTATACTTACTTTGATAGTAAATTTACTTCGAACTTTGAACTTTGGTGTTGAGCAACACACACAAAATGCTGCAGGATCTCAGCAAGTCAGGTAGCATTTATGGAGTGGAAAAGACTGTCGACATTTCAGGCCAAGACCCTTCATCAGGTTTTGATTGCTGAATGTTGAGTGAGAGAACAGCCAGTGTGATAATGTTACAGCAATATCTCTGTCTTAATATTGGCTGGGCTTATAGAATTGTTCAAAACTATAAGAGACATTACCCGTGGTAATTGCCTTTTCCCCAGATTGGGGTGTCCAGAACTAGGGGGCACAGGTTTAGAAGGAAAGGGGAAGACTTAAAAGGGACCTGAGGGGCACCTTTCTCCCACAGAGGGTGGTGAGCTGTCAGAGTGAGTAGTTGTCAGAGGTAAAAAGCATCATTTAAGAAGTACGTGGACAAATACATGGATTTGAGGTGCCTGGAGGGATGTAGGCCAGTCCTGCAAAATTGGGATGATCTGTGTGTGCACTGTGGTCAGCATGGATTGGGTGGGCCAAAGGGTCTGTATCATGACTCTAATATGAAATTGTTATTTCTTAATATGGGTAGAATTAGTTCGCTTTAATATGAAGAATCCCATTCTTGTTTACTCAAAAACATTCCAATATTTTTACTCTGACAGTTTCATTAAATATTCTCAGCCAAGAAGAACAAAGGTGGGTTTCCTCAGCTCCCACTGAACACAGTACCAAAGGACACAACTTGCCAGATGCCTCTATGTTTGAGTCAATCAATAACAATTTATACAGAACAAAGCAATTCAGATAAGCATTTTGTTTGATAATTCCTTTGTGAGATTGTCCAAATTGTCTTTTAAACCCTTAAAACAACAATGAAAAATTCTGTCAATATTGACTAATTTCAATTTTAAGTCAAAGGCAAACTAGAGCAATCAAAAGTGAAAGGGGAGTATTTTACAGATTATCTCTTCACCTTTTCTATGATTTAGCTTCATTTTACAACACTACTTTGCAAATGTGTATGAACTTCAAAACAGTAAGATGTCACAAAGTAAAGCACATCAAACAAAAACTGACCTGATCAGTGAGGGATGGTGACTAGTGGCTTGAGTTAAAGAGGTTTTAAAGAACAGTTTAAAACAGTTGAAGAGAGAAAACAATCAGGAGATTTGGTCTCAGACAATGAACTCGGACACACATGACGGAATGGGGAACATTAAGATGCCAGATCTGGAAAAACACAGGGATCCTATAGGATTAAAGGATGGAGAAATTTACCCAGGCAGCCTAGCCTCTGTTAATCTCACCATATTGCCATAACATAGATGTTGAACAAAATTGCTAATGGTGATATACTTGGTCTTGAACTTTCATGCCTGACAACCCAGTCAAAATGAAGGATTCTCATCTAGTGGGTTGTAGAGAAAGCTTTTTGTATATTGGCCTTCATAAATTAATGTGCTGAGTACAGGAATTGGGATGTTATGCTGAAGTTGTATAAAGTGTTGGGGAGGCCTAATTTGGAGTATTGTGTGCAGCTGTGGTTACCTACCTTTAGCAGGGTGTAAGTAGGATTAAAGGAATACAGAGTAAATTTATAAGGATGTTGCTAGGAATTGTAGACCTGAGTTATAGAGAAAAGTTGAAAAGGTTTGGACTTCATTCCCTGGAGCACAGGAGAATGAGAGGAGATTTGATAGAGGTATATAAAATTATAAAGGGTATAGATAGGGTAAATGCAAGCAAGCTTTTTCCACGGAGGTTGCTTGAGACTAGATCTAGAGGTCATGGGCTAAGGGTGAAAGGTGAAATATTTAAGGGGAACATGAGAGGGAACCTCTTCACTCAGAGGATGGTGAGAGTGTGGTACAAGCTACCAGTGGAAGTGTTCGATGTGGGTTCATTTTTAACATTTAAGAGAAGTTTGGATGGGGGGGGTATGGAGGGCTATGGTCCGGATGTGGGTCAATGGGACTAGGCAGAATAATAGTTTGGTGTGAACCTGTAGCTCCTGTTTCTGTGCTGTAGTGTTAGAACCATTGAACCATAGAAACTACAGCACAGAAACAGGCCCTTTGGCCCTTCTTGGCTGTGCCGAACCATTTTCTGCCTAGTCCCACTGACCTGCACACGGACCATATCCTTCCATACACCTCCCATCCATGTATCTGTCCAATTTATTCTTAAATGTTAAAAAAGAACCCGCATTTACCAACTCGTCTGGCAGCTCATTCCATACTCCCACCACTCTCTGTGTGAAGAAGCCCCCCCTAATGTTCCCTTTAAACTTTTCCCCCCTCACCCTTAACCCATGTCCTCTGGTTTTTTTCTCCCCTTGCCTCAGTGGAAAAAGCCTGCTTGCGTTCACTCTATCTATACCCATCATAATTTTATATACCTCTATCAAATCTCTCCTCATTCTTCTACGCTCCAGGGAATAAAGTCCTAACCTATTCAACCTTTCTCTGTAACTGAGTTTCTCAAGTCCCAGCAACATCCTTGTAAACCTTCTCTGCACTCTTTCAACCTTATTTATATCCTTCCTGTAATTTGGTGACCAAAACTGAACACAATACTCCAGATTCAGCCTCGCCAATGCCTTATACAACCTCATCATAACATTCCAGCTCTTATACTCAATACTTCGATTAATAAAGGCCAATGTACCAAAAGCTCTCTTTACGACCCTATCTACCTGTCACGACACTTTTAGGGAATTTTGTATCTGTATTCCCAGATCCCTCTGTTCCACTGCACTCCTCAGTGCCTTACCATTAACCCTGTATGTTCTACATTGGTTTGTCCTTCCAACGTGCAATACCTCACACTTGTCAGTATTAAACTCCATCTGCCATTTTTCAGCCCATTTTTCCAGCTGGTCCAAGTCCCTCTGCAGGCTCTGAAAACCTTCCTCACTGTCTACTACACCTCCAATCTTTGTATCATCAGCAAACTTGCTGATCCAATTTACCACATTATCATCCAGATCATTGATATAGATGACAAATAACAATGGACCCAGCACTGATCCCTGTGGCACACCACTAGTCACAGGCCTCCACTCAGAGAAGCAATTCTCTACCACCACTCTCTGGCTTCTTCCATCGAGCCAATGTCTAATCCAATTTACCACCTCTCCATGTATACCTAGCGACTGAATTTTCCTAACTAACCTCCCATGCGGGACCTTGTCAAAGGCCTTACTGAAGTCCATGTAGACAATATCCACTGCCTTCCCTTCATCCACTTTCCTGGTAACCTCCTCGAAAAACTCCAACAGATTGGTCAAACATGACCTACCACACACAAAGCCATGTTGACTCTCCCTAATAAGCCCCTGTCTATCCAAATGCTTGTAGATTCTGTCTCTTAGTACTCCCTCCAATTGTAGATTCTGTCTCTTAGTACTCCCTCCAATAACTTACCTACTACTGACGTTAAACTCACCGGCCTATAATTTCCCGGATTACTTCTCGATCCTTTTTTAAACAATGGAACAACATGAGCCACTCTCTAATCCTCCGGCACTTCACCCGTAGACAGCGACATTTTAAATATTTCTGCCAGGGCCCCCGCAATTTCAACACTAGTCTCCTTCAAGGTCCGAGGGAACACTCTGTCAGGTCCCGGGGATTTATCCACTTTAATTTTCCTCAAGACAGCAAGCACCTCCTCCTTTTCAATCTGTACAGTTTCCATGGTCTCACTACTTGATTCCCTCAATTCCATAGATTTCATGCCAGCTTCCTTAGTAAATACAGACGCAAAAAACCTATTTAAGATCTCCCCCATTTCTTTTGGTTCCGCACAAAGCCGACCACTCTGATCTTCAAGAGGACCAATTTTATCCCTTACAATCCTTTTGCTCTTAATATACTTGTAAAAGCTCTTTGGATTATCCTTCACTTTGACTGCCAAGGCAACCTCATGTCTTCTTTAGCTCTCCTGATTTCTTTCTTAAGTATTTTCTTGCACTTCTTATACTCCTCAAGCACCTGATTTACCCCGTTTCCTATACATTTCATACAACTCCCTCTTCTTCTTTATCAGAGTTGCAATATCCCTTGAGAACCAAGGTTCCTTATTCCTATTCAATTTGCCTTTAATCCTGACAGGAACATACAAACTCTGCACTCTCAAAATTTCCCCTTTGAAGGCTTCCCACCTACCAATCACATCTTTGCCAGAGAACAACCTGTCCCAATCCACGCTTTTTAGATCCTTTCTCATTTCTTCAAATTTGGCCTTCTTCCAGTTTAGAACCTCAACCCTAGTACCAGATTTATCCTTGTCCATGATCAAATTGAAACTAATGGCGTTATGATCACTGGAACCAAAGTGCTCCCCTACACAGACTTCTGTCACTTGCCCTAATTCGTTTCCTAACAGGAGATCCAATATTGCATCCCCCCTAGTTGGTCCCTCTATATATTGATTTAGAAAACTTTCCTGAACACATTTTACAAACTCTAAACCATCTAGACCCCTAACAGTATGGGAGTCCCAATCAATGTATGGAAAATTAAAATCCCCCTACCACCACAACTTTATGTTTCCTGCAGTTGCCTGCTATCTCTCTGCAGATTTGCTCTTCCAAGTCTTGTTGACTATTGGGTGGTCTGCAATACAATCCCACTAATGTGGCCATACCTTTCCTGTTTCTCAGCTCCACGCATAAGGACTCAGTAGACAATCCCTCTAATCTGTCCTGCCTGAGCACTGCTGTAATATTTTCCCTAACAAGCAATGCTACTCCCCCACCTTTCATTCCTCTACCTCGATCACATCTGAAACATCGGAACCCTGGAATATTAAGCTGCCAGTCCTGCCCCTCCTGTAGCCAAGTTTCACTAATTGCTACAACATCATAATTCCACGTGTCAATCCACGCCCTCAACTCATCCGCCTTCCCCGCAATACTCCTAGCATTGAAATATATACACCTCAGAAGATTTTTACCACCACTCACAACCTTTCTATCTGCGGATTTGCTTAAACTTTCAACATCATTTATTTTCACCCCAGCCACACTGTCAGCTCTGGCACTCTGGTTCCCATCCCCCTGCAAATCTAGTTTAAAGCCTCCCCAATAGCACTAACAAACCTCCCTGAAAGGATATTGGTCCCCCTGTGGTTCAAGTGTAACCCATCTCTCTTGTACAGGTCCCACTTGCCCCAGAAGAGGTCCCAATGATCCTGAAATCTGAAACCCTGCCCCCTACACCAGTTCCTCAGCCACTTGTTCCTCCTCCAGAGCATCCTATTCCTACCCTCACTGGCACCTAGCACAGGTAGCAATCCTGAGATTACCACCCTCGAGGTCCTGCTTTTCAACTTCCTACCAAGCTCTCTATACTCACAGTCCAGGACCTCTTCACTCTTCCTTGCTATGTCATTGGTACCGATGTGCACCACGACATCTGGCTGGTCACCCTCTCACTTCAGAATGTCATGCAATCGATCAGAGACATCCTTGACCCTGGCACCTGGGAGGCAACAAACCATCCTGGATTCTCTGTCACGACCACAGAGCCTCCTATCTGCACCTCTAACTATCGAGACCCCTATCACTACCGCTCTCCTCTTTTTCCCCTCTCCCTTCTGCACTGCAGAGCCAGACTCAGTGCCAGAGATCCGGCTACTGCAGTTTGTCCCAGGTAAGTCATCCCCCCCAACAGTATCCAATGCGGTATACTTGTTGTTGAGGGGAATGGCCACAGGGGAACCCTGCTCTGCCTGCCCTTTCCTCTTCCCTCGCCTGACAGTGACCCAATTTCCTGTCCTCTGCTCCTTTGGCGTAACTACCTCCCTGTAGCTACGAACTATAATCTCCTCATTCTCCCGAATGATCCGCAGGTCATCCAGCTCCTGCTCCAGTTCCCTAACGCGGTTTGCCAGGAGCTGTAGCTGGATGCACTTCTTGCAGGTGTCGTTGTTAGGGACACCGGAGGGCTCCCTGACTTCCCACATCCTGCAAGAGGAGCATTCCAACATCCTGCCTGGCATTCTCACTGCACTAAACAATCTGAACAAAAAACTTACCAGAACCTACCCTGGCCTCTGCCTGTTTGAGCCAAAGCCGTCCCACTCTGTCTCAGTCCACTCCAACGATGGCCGCTACAAAGATGGCCGCTGTATATGGAGGTCTGCTTTTTAAACCTTTGGCACACTACGTCACGCGCCTGCGCAGTGCAGACCCTTCTCCCCGAGCAGTGTTTTAAAAAAAACTTTTTCTACCCAATTTCTTCACTCCTTCTCAGCTGCTTGCTTCTATGAATCTACAACTGTATGACTACAATGGGTGGTCTCATGCACCACCTACTGAAGCACTGGAGGACTGCTACTGAGAGCAACAGTCTGCAGTCATACCCAAGGGCATTTCTCTGATGACTTTGATCAGAAATCAGTAGCTGGGAAGAATCAGAGGGCAGAGGGTGTGTCCCGTTAACTCAGAGAGATGTTATACAAAGAGGATGGGGGCTTCCAATGCCTCTGGTATTTGCTGAAGAAGTCACAATTGAGAAAAAGGAACAAATAGTCTGGAAAAAAAAATTGACTGTGTATTACACAAGACAATAGAATTTACTTTCTGGTAACATAGCCATGATCCCAGGACAGTCAACATTCTTCTAAGTTCATAAGTGATTGAGCAAATAGCGATAAAAGCATTCATTTCATAGGAAAGAACCATTCAGTGTCAACTATTATTAACAATTTCACATAAACTTTGAGAACTAGAGTTGCTAATAACACATTAATACTGCACTGGAAGAATTAATAAAGAATTCACAAATTACAGTTCTTGAATTATTTAAAGCTGAGCAGAGACTATCTAGCCATAGTCATAGAACACTACAGCATAGAAACAGGCCATTCAGTCCATCTAGACCATGCTGAACTATTATTCTGCCTAGTCTCATCAAACTACTCCTGGGCCATAGCCCTCCAGGGTGATGGTTCCATTTTCAGAGAAAAGGTTTTGATGCAACTAAAGCTTCTTCAAGTTCAAGTTTAATTGTCATTCAACCACACACATGAAAACAGTCAAACGAAACATCGGTCCTCTGCGGCCAAGGGGCAAAACACAGTACCAACAGTCACACACAGAACCCTGCACATATAACACATACAATTATGACAGCAGGAAAACGTAGTTACAAACAAAAACAAAAAATAATAACAATGCAGCCCAGGTCCCTGAGTGTTATGGCTTATAGCTTGATGGTACATGGGATCTTATCCTGGAGCTACATTTCCGGAAGAACAAGCCCGCAACAGTTCTCATCTCGCACAAGTGCAGCTGCAAACACAACCCAGCTGGTCTTCCACCGAGTGAACCCTCGAGGGCAACTCTGACGAGAGGGGCAGCCCCCAACCCAGTGTGGAATCCAGCGGCACACGGCCAGCTCCAGTTTTCTCCCCAATGGCCAAAATAGGTGACCCCGAGGCATGGGGGCCTCGCCTGCACCACAACCAAGTCCACGCAGCTCCCCTGCCATCAGCCTCGTCAACGAGCCAGTGAATCCAGCTCGCAGTATTCTACATTACCAACGTCCAACAGGATCTTGCGATCACAAAAAGAAAGATCACTTCCACCATTTGCTGGATCACACACTGGCTCTGATGTTCTCTTCCCTGGGTGGCTGAAGCAGGCTACAACATGATGCGCAACAAGTCCAGATCCGCCCCTGCAGAGCCACCTGCCATTGGTGTAGACCTGCTCTATCTGATGTTTTTAATATCCAGCAGTGTCTTGCAAAGAGGAACAATTGCACCTTTGTTTGGACCCAGAGAGGCCACTGCACCTGAGTGCACCGTTAGCTTACCGGAGCACCTTTAAGCATCTTAAAGCTTCTTTAAGAACGCACATTGTGAGGTTTCCTGAAGAAATGAATTAAGTATTATTTTTATCTACTCAAAATAAATGATTGCCTATCACTCAACCATGAAGATTGTGCTTCCTGTCATTTTCACTTATTCCATCTCAAAAGTGTTAAAAGTCGTAGGGAGTAAAGGGGACCTTTTCTAGTTGACTGGCGGTGACTGGCGGTGTTCCACAGAACTTGGTGTTGGAACCACTTTCTTTCACGTTATATATCAATGATTTGGATGACAGAACTGATGGCTTTATGGAGGCTTGTGGATGATATGAAGCTGGTGAAGGGACAGGTAGTGTTGAGGAAGCAGGCAGTCTACAGAACGACTTAGATTAGGAGAATAGGCAAAGTAGCAGATAGAATATAGTGTAGGGAAGTATACGGTCATGCACTTTAGTAGAAGGAATAACAGGGTTGACTATTTTTTAAATTCAGAAATCAGAGGTGCAAAGAGAGTTGGAGGTCCTCATGCAGGATTCCCTAAAGGGTAATTTGCAGGTTGAGTCAATGGTAAGGAAAGCAAATACAATGTTAGCATTCATTTTGAGAGGACTAGAGATAAATGTAAGGATGTAATGCTGAGGCATTGGTGAGATCACACTTGGAGTATTGTGAGCAGTTTTGAGCCCCTTATCCAAGAAAGGATGTGCTGGCTGTGAAGAGGGTCCAGAGAAGGTTCACAAGAATGATTCCGGGAATGGAAGGATTAACTCATGAGGATCGTTTGATGGCTCTGGGCCTGTACTCACTGGAATTTAGGAGAATGAGGGGGGATTTCATTGAAACCTATCAAATATTGAAAGGCCTAGCTAGAGTAGACATGGTGAGGATGTTTAGGATCTAGGATCAGAGGGCACAGCCTCAGAATAGGACATCCATTTAGAACAGAGATGAGAAGGAATTTCTTTAGCCCAAGGCTAGTGAATCTGTGGAATTCTTGCCATAAAGAGCTGTGGAGGAGAAGTCATTGGATATATGTAAAAGTGGAGGTTGATAGGTTCTTGGTAGTATTAGAGGCGAACGTTACGGGGAGAAGGCAGGTGAATGGGGTTAAGAGAGATAATAAATCAGCCGTGATGGAATGGCAGAGCACATTCGAATGACCAAATGGCCCAGTTCTGCTCTTTGTCTTATGGTATAAAGGTCTTTTATTTTCACCAACCGAGCACCCACTGTCCATGCAGGAAAAGCAAAAGTTCACTCCCGCCTCCTCCTCCAACTCAAAGGAAATCAGTAGCAGCCTACAAAACTAATAACAATAAATATACATGCAAAAAATACAAACAACAATTATTAAGGGAGCATTACTAAATTGCCTGAAGGACCTTTCAGAGGTGAAGCTTGCTGGAATCGCAGCTCAGTGATAATTCATAACTCCTGGTGCTGGATGGTAGCTAGGGGGTAGCTTTAAATACCTGACCGCAGTTAATTTTCAGGACATTATTTTTACGTTAAGCTGAGGGCGTTGTGATTGTACTGTATTCATTTAGCTGCAGGCTGTCATCAATTAGAAAGCCGACAAGCTGATGTGTATCTCATTAATCATTAAGACGATCAACCCAAGGTCATGGTGTTCGGTAGTTAGCATCCTTAACCATACGCTCAGTGGCCACTTTATTAGGTACAGGAGTGGAACCCAGTGTTGTCTTCTGCTGCTGTAGCCCATCCACTTTAATGTGTGCGTTCAGAGATGCTCTTCTGAAGAGCTCCAAACCTTGAAATGGACGGTCTACACTACAGTAACAGAAGACCACAAACATACAGAAATACACTCAGTGGCCACTTTACTGGGATTAGAACACAGAGCAGTCCATTTGGCCCATCTAGTTTGTGTTGGCCTGGTCTTCTGACTAGTTCCATCTATCTGCATCAGCACCATAGCCCTCCATGACCCTCCTATCCATGTACCTATCTAAACTTCTCTTAAATGTTACAATTAAACCTGCATCTACCACTTCTGCTGGCATCTCATTCCACACTCTGTGAAGTGAAGAAGTCCCCCCTCAGATTCCCCTTAAATATTTCTCTTTTCACCCTAGTTCAAGTCTCACCCAGCCTGAGGGCAAAAAGCCGGCCTGCGTTACATCACAAGCCTTTCCTTTTGTACTTTCTGCCCAATTCTGTCACAGATTGTTCATCCTTTTCTTTCTGGCCACATCGCTGTTCACCACATCATCGCAGCTTGGGTCTCTTGCCTTCTATGTCTATGTTAAGACTGTTTAATGTTTACCTTTGTTTATCGGCTGGCAAACTATTCACCTAATATGCTCATCTGTACCAGTCATATTATCTCTCATTCAGGGCGCTCGTTTCTGACTCGCCTGTTGCTCTCTCAAACGGCAACATTTGTAATCAGTCATACTGTAATCAGCATAGCTTGGAAGATCTATTACCTTCAGATTACTAAATGAGCTGCTAAAATTTTGCAGAATTTTCTCATTAGTTCAGATTCACCACACCTGCAGTTATGTGCTTTTGTACTGATTATCCCTCCCTCATTCCACAAGAGAATACTTAAAATTGCCATCTGCCTAGTTGGTCCTACGATATATAGTTCAAGAAGATTGTCCTGGAGGCATTCTGTAAATTCTAACGTATTTTACCTGTTTGATTTGCACAGTCTGTATGAAGATGAAGGTCTTCAAAGGGTGTTCCTTTATTACGTAACCATGGTGCCCATATCTCCCGTCTATTTATGTACAATCTTTTAACCAGAAGAAAGTTTGATAGACCTGCATAAGACCTACATTCCATTCACATTTTTAAAAAATCTTATGTAAATCATATTATATACTGCCAAGAGCAGTTAAGCAACAAGCCCAACAGGAATAAAGGAAATATTGTCCATGGAAAGTGGGGCCAAAAAAAAAGTTATTTTATAAATCTTATAGCACCTCGAATGCAACCTCTTGCTAGTGTCATGGTAATTTAGTCTTTCAGTGCACCCAGTTTGAACATAAAGCTCAAGGTAGCTAGAGTGGACAGACGGAGGTAGGTCAGCAATTTGGTAACTCCGTGTCTCTTAATTATTAGCATAATGTACAAAGTTTGAAATGACTTTAGATTAACTTTTAATGAATGTATGTATAATGATTTATTGTCTCGTGTTTGAACATTACATTGATATAAATTTACATGTTATATCATTAGCCTAGATTATTATTCCAACAATATGAATGTGAACATTAATCCATTAATCTAGAGTCACTTCAATCTACACTATTCTTCCTTGAATAATGTTCTCTCTAACCACACTGTCACATGTGTTCGACAGTGTGAACTGGCCTTAGTTCAGCTGAGTTAAACAACAGTTATCAGTCTTTGGCCTCTTTCCCTACCTTGTACAATCACTCCTCTTCAATGTATTGATGTAATATAAACCTGGGGCTTGTTTGTGACACTTTCCACTATTCATTTGGCTACCAATTTCATTACCCAGACTCCCGGAGGAAGACCATGGGAGAGAGGACAATGAGAAGCCACACAGTATAACCAAGTCTACAATTTACAGCCTCATAGCACAGACTGAACAGAAATCAATGGCGCAAAAGAATTGTATTTCTGATAAAGAATTACCTTTGATGGATAGCACTTGGGCTTTCAGGCATAATAGAGTAAAAATTAATAAAATTAAAAGCATTCAACAAGATTTGAGAAGTTTAGGAGGTAGAGAGGTGAGGATTTTTTAATATAATCTGGTGGTCAGTGGGAGTATGAAATGTATTTTTCAACAGAACATTTTTAAAATGTACCTCAATGACACTTGATAGGCCATAATGGAGAAGAGCTGAAAATGGGATTAAGATGGAAAGTTCTTTCTGGGCAAGTGGGCCAAATGGCTTCCTTCAGTGCCATTAATATCAGTTATCATATTTTGGCATATAATTCTGTCACTGAATTTATTCAAATCATCACGTGTTACCTCTGTGCTAAGTAATGTACCCACAACTAGTTACATAGGAGTGCTGCGAGTGGGAGGTTTGATTACAAGTTGATATATGCTAATTTAATAAAATTTTCCATTTCCCCTTTCACCCTAAAGCTATGTCCTCTCGTATTTATCTCTCCTAATCTAAGTGGAAAGAGCCTATTTACATTTACTCTGTCTATACCCCTCATAATTTTGTAAACCTCTATCAAATCTCCCCTCATTCTTCTACGCTCCAAGGAATAAAGTCCTAACCTGTTCAATCTTTCCCTGTAACTCAACTCCTGAAGACCTGGCAACATCCTAGTAAATCTTCTCTGCACTCTTTCAATCTTACTGATATCCTTCCTATAGTTAGGTGACCAAAACTGTACACAATACTCCAGATTTGGCCTCACCAGTGTCTTATACAACCTCCCCATAGCATCCCATCTCCTATACTCAATACTTTGATTTATGAATGCCAGGATGCCAAAAGCCTTCTTTACAACCCTGTCTACCTGTGATGCCATTTTCAGGGAATTATGTATCTGAACTCCCAGATCTCCTTGTTCCTCTACACTCCTCAGTGCCCTAAAATTTACTGTGTATGTCCTACCTTGATTTGTCCTTCCAAAATGCAACACCTCACACTTGTCTGCATTAAGTTCCATCTTCCATTTTCTGGCCCATTTTCTAGTTGGTCTAGATCCCTCTGCAAGCTTTGAAAGCCTTCCTTGCTGTCCACAATGCCTCCAATCTTAGTGTCATCAGCAAATTTGCTGATCCAATTTATCACATTATTATCTCGATCATTGATATAGACAACAAACAACAGTAGTCCCGGCTCAGATCCTTGAGGCACACCACTAATCACAGGCCTCCAGTCTGATAAGCAATCATCCACTACCACTCACTTAGCATTCATCGTCTATTTTAAGGTTACCAGTATTACATACTCACTGAAAATAAATATTTACACATAGTTCATTTTAAGATGATATGTACCTATGTACACTGTATAAAATAGATTTCAATGTTGAAAAGCTTCAGAATACATTATATTTCTTTCTTTCTGAATCCAGTATGAAAACGTATAGAATCATAGAGCACTACAGCTCAGAACCAGGTTCTACAGCCCCTCTAGCCCTGCTGAACTGTTAAGTTCAAGTTTAATTGTCATTCAACCATACACCGTTTGCTCTGGGCACGGAACTGATTTGGAGGAATCAAGAGCAGCTTCGGACTGGGCCCAGAGTGAGTCGCTGGGCAGTGTGTTCTAGGCCCAAAGCCTTTGGCTGCTGCAGTGCCCGGGTTCTAGTGCGAGGTACAATATGCCGTATGGACAATATGAACGATATACTAGAAAGACAGGGCATCAGGATTGGAAGCGAGAACCAATTTCCCTCACTCTCCCGCAATGGTGGCTCCTCTCTCCATGGTGCTGAGGCTCTGGAGGCTGCCCCATCTGCTGCACTCCTTGCTCATTAATATGATGGACTGATTCTGAGGATTGGGCCTACTCAGGGCTGCCCTGGAGTTCGGATCTGAGGACTCATTTTGGTTCAGAATGTTATTGCTCGCTGCTGTTGTTTGCCTTTCTCTGTGCATTGAGTATTCATCTTTTTTTTAATTGGGTTCTTTCAGGTTTCTTGCTTGTAAAGAAGCAAATATCAAGGCTGTATAATTTATACATTCTTTGATAATAAATATGCTTAAAATCTTAAAATGAATACCCATGAATACAGCCAAGCCAAACAGCATTAGTCTGGGACCAAGGTGCAAAAGACAGTAGCAACAGTACAATATAAGATAGCAAGCACATGCAAGATATCAGTAAAACACAGTCATACTACAAAAATACAGGCCAAAACTCTGAGTCCATGAACGTTGCAGAAATCTGCAGTCAAACACAATATGGCTTATCTTCTTTCAAGCGAACTCTGGGGGGCAGCATCGGCTCCACCACTGTCATGTCACGTCACCTCCAGTGGACTGCACCGACTCTGGTGTCCCTCTCCTGGGTGGCTGTAAACAGGCAACACCACGGCTTGAGGCCTAGTCCTTACTACTACCAAGGCCATACAGCTGCCCCTGCCGTCCACCAATAAATCAGTGAATGGGACTTGCTGCCTTCTACATTAACGATGTCCAACAGGGTCTTGCGATCACAAGAAAAGTGACTAAGACGATCACTTGCTGCACACCTCCTTCATGCATCGACTCTTCCAACACCTCTCTGACGCAGGCAGCAGCGTGATCCGCACCAAGTCCAGATCCCTCACTTTCTCTGCCAACGAGCAACTTGCTAATGGGGTACACTTGCTCTACTTTGTTCTTCATAACCAGCAGGGTTTTGCCGTGTAAAAATTTGGAAAGGACAATAACACCTTTGGTTGACCCCATAGAAGTCGCTGTGATCGAACGCGCCACCATCTTACCAGAAGGTTAGATTATTATTATATCCAAGCCTGGAACAACCAACATGTAGCCACCTTAGGAACACTTCTGAGTTTCAAGATTATGGTCATCAACGTTTAGTGATTTTCCCTACATCTTGTTAATGTCATAACAAAACTCAGTTGAACAAAGAATTGAAGCTGCTTGCATTGAAATGGTAGATCAGATGGGATCGTTGGGATCGTTGGTATCATTGGATCAAGATATTTTTTCTGTCATTACTCTAGCCTCAGTTATATGTAGTAGTAGTTTTTGAATTGACAAACTTGTGCCATTGCAAACTGTTGGTGGATCCAAATTCCTGAGCAGCACGACTTGAGGCCCCTCTCGTTCAAGATTATGTGATGGTTCAGCAGGAACACCTATAGCTTCATCAATACCTGCCACACTGTTAATAGATTTATATTGTAAAGGTTGGCCGGGAAGGTTCGAGAAAAGATTTTTGTTCACGGCCTGCGCTGCTTCAATCTTTATTGCTAAAATTGATCTTTCATGAAACACTGGTAATTCAACGAGTGTCAAGTGACATTTGGGAACACTTTGTATCAGATCATGAAGTGATATAACAATTTGGCCTAGGTATTTCATTAAAATCATTCCTATTAAGTCTTCGTGTTTAATTGCTCCATTTCCTAATTTGAGTAAATTCAAAGCAAAATCGCTCAAAGATGGATCACCTGACAGCTACACTCATGATTAGGTTTCTAAGTGTAACTTAGTTTAACAGTTTCCAAATTACCATGCTGCAATGCAGGCTCTCAATACCTCTGCTTTAGTGCCTCGTGGAATTACTGGTAGCATTTGACAAAATCCTGCAGCTCGCTCTTGTAATGTTCAATGTATTTCATCAGTAGTTTCTTTGTACATCGATCCCAGAAAATACATTTATATTCATCTTTTGGGATGTTTTTCTTTGTAGTTTCCCTGACCAGAGTTACACATTGGAGTCTCAAAAGTTGTCGAATCTCAAGGAAGTTTAAAAGCCAAATGTGCAGTATATTCCACTTCACCAACCCCACTCCACCACCCTTTCAGAAATGTTGATGCAACGGCTGTTGATTGCTTAGCCAGGGCAATCATGTTTGCCTTCCAGCTTGAGACAAAAGTAGCTTAATAAGGAAAGTTTTTCCCAGTCCACATCAAAAGCAACCAAAAATGAGTGATTCTTTGGCCATTGTAAATACCTTCGGTAACACTATCTAATGTGCTTCTCTGGTATCCCACTAGTAGGCAGCCGTCGAATCCCAGGGGATCATGGGTTTGCACCTCCAGTGGACTGTGTCCTCTCCAGGGCACAAGCCTGGGCAGGAAAATTTAAAGAACTGAATGTTGCCCACGCCCTGGATTCCCCTCTCCAGGTCACTGATGTAGTCCAAGAGAAGGGCATGCACCAATACAGCTTGGCACCATTGTCGTCACAGAGGTTGCCAGAGTGAAGTTGTAAACAATATCAAACTGTATTAGGGACCCTGGCTCCGGATTTCTTCTTTGGGGTTATTCCCGAAGCCTTTCCCATGGGTGGGTATGGCCGCAAGGCAGCGGAGGTTTATAATCAGAGTTCTCCTTCTCCTAGACGGGCTGCCGTCCAAGGTTGACAAGCCCCACCTGCCAAAAGCAACTGGTTTTGAGACACCAGTGGTCCACCTTTGCCCCTTCTCTTGTCAGTAGAAACAGTTCCTCAGTGCCTAGTAGCTAAGCCACAAGTGAAAGCCAAGAGTTGGACTTGGTTGTCAGAGGCTGTTAGAGACACACGCCATTTGGAGCACTTTATAGGTAGTGGGAGCTTATTCTCACTACCACTCCTGGCTATGACAACCTTAGAACCGGTATCTCACTAAACTAGGTTCTATCGCTCAGAAATTTGTGTTCAACTGGTTTAAGTGTAACTTGGTATCCTGCAGAAATTCAGTGAACAGATATTCAGTGTCCCTTTGTGGTTCAGGTAAACCTGAAGTACTTGGTTAGGTCCACACAAATACTTAGTACTTCATAAATAGACCTGAAAAGAAATCTCCAATGAACTCATACTGCCTCCAACTTCTCCCCTAACCTAAATTCATGGTCCATTTCTGACACCTTTCTCCCCAGCCCATTTACCACTCTGTCTCCATCTCTCTGGACAAACTACCAACATCTTTTATAAACCTACCAGCTCTCACAGTTATCTTGACTATACTTCTTCCCACCCTGTCACCAGTAAAAATGTCATTCTCTTTTCCCAGTTCCTTTGTCTCTGCTGCAGCTGTTCCCAGGATGAGGCTTTCCTTTCCAAAATATCAGAGATGTTCTCCTTCTTCAAATAGTGTAGTTTCCCTTCCTCCATCATTAATGCTGGCCTCACCCATGTCTTCTCCATTTTCCAGACAATCACCCACATCCCATCTTCTCACTGCCTTAACAGGGATTGAGTTCCTCATGTCCTTACCATGACCCTCCGTGTCCAACACATTCTCCACAACTTCCGCCTTCTTCAGTGGGATCCTACCACCAAACATATCTTCACCTACCCCTACCCCAACTCTCCACTATCCACAGGGATCACTTGCTCCGAGATTCCCTTGTCTATTCGTCCCTTCTCATTAATCTACCTCGTGACACTTATACCTGCAAGCAGAAGAAACACTACATCTGTCCATTCACCTCCTCCCTCACCTCCATTCAGGGCCTCAAACAGTCCTTCCAAGGTGAGGCAACACTTCACCTGCCAGACTACTGGGATTGTCTGCTGTAGCAGGTGCTCCCAATGCAGCCTCCTCTCCATTAGTGAGACCCAACGTAGTGCTTTGTTGAGCAGCTTCACTCCATCCACAACAAGCAGGATTTCCTGGTGGCCAACCATTTTACTTCCAATTCCTATTCCCATTCCGATGCACTGGTCCATGGCCTCCTCTACTCTACAATGAGGTCACGCTCATGTTGGAAGAGCAACATATTCTGTCTGGGAAGCCTCCAGCCTGATGACATGAAGATTGAGTTTTCTAACTTCCAGTAGTTATTCCCCCTTCCCCTTGCCTCTTCTTCCATTCCCCACTCTGGCTTCCCTCTTACCTCTTCTCTTACCCTCACCTGCCTATCACTTCCCCATGCTGCCTCTCCTCCTTCCCTTTCTCCCATGTTCCACTCTCCTCTCCTATCAACTTCCATCTTCTTCAGCCCTTTACCTTTTCCACCTATCACCTCCCAACTTCCCACTTCATTCCCCCCTCCCTTACTGACCTGGCTTCACCTATCACTTTCTACCTTGTATTCGTTCCTCCATCCCCCATCCACCTGACTTCACCGATAACCTTCCAGCTTGTACTCCTTCCCCTCTCCCCACCTTCTCATTCTGTCTTCTTCCCCCTTCCTTTCCAGTCCTGATGAAAGGTCTCAGTAGTTACCAAGAACATCACTCATAACATCAGATAGTTGGGATGGAGGCTATAGGAAAACAGTTCTGGATAATTCTGGGGTGGCACAATAGTGTAGTGGCTAGTGTAGCACTGTTACAACGCCAGTGACTTGGGTTTAATTACTGTAAGGAGTTTGTACATCCTCCCTGTGGCCATGTGGTCCAATTTCCTGCCAAATTCCAAAGACATACGGGTTAGAAGGTTAATTGGTTGCATGGATGCAATTAGATGGTGCAAGCTCATTGGGTGAGAGGGGCGCGTTACCATGCCGGTAAATATTTTTATTTAAAAAATAAATGATTCAAGTGGACAATGAATTACACCAATTTATAATACAACTAAAAAGCCAAAAGGGGGTAAAGATGAAATATGAAGGTAACCTAGCCAATAATATTAAAGAGGATACCAAAGGTTTATTTTAGATATATATAGAGTTAAAGAGAGGCAAGCATAGATACTGGATGACTGGAAAATGACTCTGGAGAAGTAGAAATGGGAGATAAGAAAATGGCAGATTGTGAATAAATATGTTGCATCAGATTTCGGTGTGAAAGACATTAGCAGGTATACCAGAAGTTCAAGAATGTCAGTAGGCAGAAGTGAGTGCAATTATTATTACTAGGGAGAAGGTGCCTGGGAAACTGGACCAGATGGACTACACCTCAGGGTTCTGAAAGAGGTACATGAAGAGATTGGGGAGGCATCAGTAATGATCTTTCAAGAATCACTAGATTCTGGAATGGTTCCAGAGGACTGGAAACTTGCAAATGTCATTCCACTCTCCAGAAAGGGAGGGAGTCAGATGAAAGGAAATTATAGGCCAATTAGTCTGACCTCAGTAGTTGGGAAGATACCAGAATCGATTGTCAAGGATGTCATTTCAGGGTACTTGGAGGCACTTGATAAAAAAGACCAAAGTCAACATGGTTTCCTTAAGGGAAAATCTTGCCTGATAAATCTGTTAGAATTCTTTGAGGAAATAATAATTAGTACAGACAAAGGAGAATCAGTGGATGTTGTGTACTTGGATTTTCAGAAGGTCTTTGACAAGCTGCTGAAAATGAGGCTACTTAACAAATTAAGATCCCTGTTTGTAGGAAAGTTACTAGCATGGATAGAGCATTAGCTGATTGGCAGGAGGTAAAAAGTGGGAATAAAGGGAGCCGTTTCCGTATGGCCTCTGGTGACTGGTCATGTTCCACAGGAGTCAGTTCTGGGACCTTTTCTTTTTACGTTGTATGTCAATGATTTGGATGACAGAATTGGTGGTTTGTGACCAAGTTTGCAGATGATATAAAGATAGGTGGGGAAGTAGATCATATTGAAGAAGCAGGGAGACTACAGAAGGACTTAGACAGATTAGGAGAATGGGCAAAGAAGTGGCAGTTGGAATACAGTGTCAGGAAGTCTATGTTCATGCACTTTGGTAGAAGGAATAAAAGGATGGACTATTTCCTAAATGGGGAGAAAATTCAAGAATCAGAGGTGCAAAGGGACTTGGGAAAATCCTCGTGCAGGATTCCCAACAGTCTCTGGAGTTTACAGATAGCTTATGTGCGGGAGTGGGGAGCTGGGTGGGGGGGGGGATTTGGGGGTTCTCATGTTTAACTGTTGTTCATTCTTTGGGGCACTTCTCTGTTTTTGTGGATGTTTTGTGAAGAAAAAGCATTTCAGGATGTATATTGTATACATTTCTCTAACATTAAGTTGAACCTTTGAACCTTTGAATGGTGCGAAAAATGAAAAACTTCCAATGAGTGGCAGTTCTGTGGGTGGAAACACCTTGTTAACGAGAGAGGTCAGAGGAGAATGGTTCAAGCTGACAGGGAGATGACAGTAACTCAAGTAACCGCGCAGTGGTGGGCTGAAGAGGATCTTGAATACACAACATATCAAACCTTGAAGTGAATGGGCTACAGCAGCTGAAGACAAGGGGTTCCACACCTGTACTTAATGAAGTGGCCGTGGAGTGTATATGCAAAAGGGTGTTAGTTTAAAATGTTGGATTTGTGAGGCAAAGCACCATCACATTTTCTTATAAGCAGATAATAAGCAGTTAAATTGTTAATGAAGTGAGTATGAAGTTGTTGATCTGTGAATTCTTCATGTCAGGTAATTTATTCGGCTTTTTCACAGTCACTGAGCACTTCATTCCATCTTGTAGGGAAATGCACAATCGTTTGATCTTGCCCACAGGAAGTTCCTTAAAAAGGCAGTACAGCCAGCCAGGCAGTGAAATATTTCGCATGAAACCCAGGGATTTAGTCAGGGGCCCAAAGTTCGCAGTTGGAAGGTTAGTAAATCCACTTTCACAAAAGTTCTGATGGATTATCAGGACCTTTCCTCAGTTTGCTTGTGTAACTAAGAAGATCCACTGATATTCGTTATTGTTTCGTATTTTGAGATAAGTAGGTTGAGCAAAGTGAATATGCTGCTTAGTAAGATCACTGGTCTTGTGTTTTTGAGATTTCTTTCTGAAAGAAGATGAAAAATGTGACAGATATCCTGTTCAGACCTCAAGCCCTCAGTATAACTGATTCATACTTTTTTTTAGACTATTTGGTTACTTTTTAAATATAACCAGTTATTTCTTGGAGATAATTAGAAACACTTTATTCTTAATTCAAACCAAAACTTTGAAAGTAAACTTACTTCTTTACTGTTTAGGCAACAAGAATTCCCCGTAGTAGTAAATTAGTACTCAGTCAAGTTTTGGAGAGTCTTGTGAAAACATAGTTTTTTCCCCCCTCCCCTTTATATTACTTGATTTTTCTTCCTTTAGCAACATTTTTCTTCATGGAAAGATTGCTTATTCAACTTCCTAAAATCAGCCTACAGGAAGGTGGTTTGAGATACGGGTCTTAAGTCACTGGCACCTTGCACAATCCTTGTTATGCACTCTCATTTCTCCTAGGAATCATGGCCGGTTCAAATCGATCTGGAGATCTCAGAGATGCCCAAAAGTCTATTCCAGTTGGCACGATCATGGCGATTGCAACAACTTCGACCGTCTGTATCCTTTTCTCTCATACTGTTTAACATAGTAAGGTGTTCCTAATGATTTGTTCTTGTAGTGTGGAAAGAATTAATAGTTCCCACATTGTTATTAATCACAGTAGCTGACAAGAAAGAATTTTAATTAAAGTGCCTGGAGGCTGCTTTAATGCAGGAAATATTAAATTAATTAGTAGGATGTATGAGAAAAAAATCTGAAACCAGATATTAGATATTAGAAACCGATTAATTCAATTCACCCAATATAAAACTTAACCTTCCTTCTGATAGTTTCTTAGAAATGGAGAAGAATTATTTAAAATATTTATTATTTTATTATTTATAACTTTTTTTAAGTTTTATAACTTTATATGTATAATTTCCATTCACATGACCTGGCAGGGGGCAGGGTTTCAGCTTTCTGGATCATTGGGATCTCTCCTGGGGAAGTTAAGACCTGTCTAAAAGGGATGAGCTACACCAGAACCCATAGAAGAAAATATTTTTGCCAGCAGATTTGCTAGAGCTGTTAGGGAGGGTTTAAACTAATCTGGCAGGGAGATGGGAAACCAAGTGATAGCACTGAGGATAGGGAAGTTGGTATACAAGCAGAGGCAGTGTATAGTGAGACTATCAGGAAGGACAGGCAGATGATGGAACAAAATTGCAGTCCGTGGACTGAGTTGCAACGTAACAGGGAGACAAAATTGAGAAGGTTGATGAATACAGGACTGAAGATGTTATAGTTGAATGCACACAGTATACAGAATCTTGTAGCGCAATTAGAGACGGACAGTTATGACGTTGTGGACATCACTGAGTCATGGCTGAAAGAAGATTATAGTTGGGAACTTAACATCCAAGGATACACATTGTATCAAAAGGCTAGGCAGGTAGGCAGAGGGGGTTGTGTGTTGGTAAAAAAAGCTTTTGTGGACGATATGAAGATAGGTGGAGGGGCAGGTAGTGCTGAGGAAACAGGGAGGCTGCAGAAGGACTAATATTAAGAGAATGTGCAAAGAAGTGGCAAATGGAATATAGTGTCAGGAAGTGTATGGTCGTGAACCTTAGTAGAAAGAAAAGAAGTGCAGGCTATTTACTAAACAGGAAGAAAATTCAAAACTCCGATGTACCAAGGGACATGGGGTCCTCATGCAGAATTCCTTGAAGGCTAATTTGCAGGTTGAATCTGTGGTGAGGAAGGCAAATATAGGTTAGCATTCAGTTCAAGAGGAGTAGAATATAAAGGCAAAGACATAATGTTGAGGCTTTATAAAGCACTGGTGAGGCCTCACATGGAGTATTGTGAGCAATTTTGGGTCTCTTATCAAAGAAAGGATGTCCTGACATTGGAGAGAATTCAAAGGAGGTTCACGAAAATTATTCTGGTAATGAAAGGCTTATCATATGAGGAGCAATTGATGGTTCTGGTTCTGGGCCTGTACTTGCTGGAGTTTAGAAAAATGAGGGGTGATCTCATGTCAGATGTTTAAAGGCCGAGATAGAATGGATGTGGAGAGGATGTTTCCTATAGTCTAGCACCAGAGGGCACAACTTCAGAACAGAGGGCGTCCATTCAGAAAGGAGATGAGGAGGAATTTCCTACACCAAAGCAACAAGTCTCCAAAAGAGTTTTACAGCTCCTGTACATACTTCCATCCTCTTGCAGAAATAATGCAAGTCATTCCCAAGACAAAATAGTGGGCAAAAGCTATAGGTCAATGATTTTGTAATGGATGAGTGGGAGTTCATCCATGTTACTTGAGGTTACAAATGTACAGGCGGTCAAGTTAAACCGCAAAACACAAAGGCAAAAAAATGTAATGATTAGTTTTCAAGAAGATTTTCAGAGGAGAAAGCTGTTAAATGCTGCAAGACCAACTGTGTACACAAAGCGACAGATTAATCCTAAAGTTCAGCAGCAACCAGGAAGCCTGAATTGTGATTGTCTACCATCCCTATTTTCCAATGGATGAAAAGCCTTACAGTCAGCTGTGAAGTCAGACCTGCATTGATCACTTCACTTTAATGATAGTTTACACTTTTTGACTGGCCTTATTCCATGTTACATTATGTTCTTTACCTTGGCACTAGGAAAACCGTGAGTGCTTTCTCTTTTATGATCATGGACACCATAGTGGTACAGCAGTTGCCGATCTCAATCCTGCCATCCTAACAAAAGGCCAAGTGGAACCAAAGCACTTTCAGCAGCAAGGTGGCTCTGTCTTCAAAGGATACCAATGCCCTGAGCCTTTACAAAGGTCATTAGTTTCAAATATAGACACAGACACAAGACATTCTAAAGAAGCTGGAAATCTGGGTCAATGCACATAAAATGCTGGAGGAACTCAGCAGGTCAGGCAGCATCTATATAGGTAAATGAACAGTTGATGTTTCAGGCCGAGACTCCTTGCAATATCTAGTAGAATAATAAAAGTGCCCAATAAATGACCCAATAGATGGCACAATATGTCTAGAAGAGGGCTGATGTGTGGTCACGATATTCTCAACAACTAAAATAACTGCCAAATCAAACAGATGATGTAGACAGTCTCTCTGTCACAAATACATCATCCATAAGCCCTATTGAAATGGGAAAGTAAAGAGACCCTTTTGAAGGGAATCCAGAAAGACACAGATCACTCTATTCATCCGATTCATTTTATTTGTCACATATACATCGAAACATACAGTGAACTGTGTTGTTTGTGTTAACAACCAACACAGCCTAACGATCTACTGGGGGTCATTATTTTAGTGAAGAATCAACTTTAGTCCTTCACTGCTTTAATCCTTCACAATCCATCACAGATGTGACCAGTATTATTCTCTTTGGTGCATGTATCGAAGGCGTGATACTCCGAGACAAGTAAGTATATTTCATTCACTGTTGGGAAAATACGTAATGAATGCTTAGAATGTATGCAATAGCTTGATTCTAAGTATTTTCAGAAATTTAAGGTTGTAACAGCTCAAGAAGGCATCTCAAGGGAAGTTAGCCGGGGGGGAAATAATATACCAGCCCTGCCACTTCCACTGAATAGATAGTAAGTCCTTTTCCACTTCACTCTCCCATTCCCAGTTCATTCCTTCTGACTCCCTTGGCACACTTGGTGAAGGATCAGGATGGAGTAACACTTCACAGATGTATACACTGTTGATGTACAGACAAATCACAGACGGGGTTGAGTTTACACTCATTAGGATGGGGTTCTTGACATTCGTTACTTGCCTGATAGTTCTGTTGGAAAGTACAGTATTTTGGAAGTGTGGTAGCCTATATTAAGAGCTACTTAGCTAATCCCACTCCACTGGCCTTTCTGTATCCTCTGCAAATAGTTTCCAATTCTACTTTGGTGGCTATTTATTGAATCTCTGTCCATGCCAATTCAAGAATGCAGTTTATAATGTATAGTTTTCAAAAGAGGACAAGATTAGGCTCAACTGTTGGTCTTTTACAGACTGTCAGAGCTGTTGACCAACAATTAAACTATTGAATTTACACAATAGGGACAAGTTTAGACCTATGGATTTATCACCAGCATCTTCCAGTGAGGAAGGGGATCTTTTGGAGTGGTTATGAGGTGTAGGTATAGAGAACACAATTAAATCATCCTTGGCTTGTGGACATCACCTGCACGAGCTGGATTTTTTTTTGCCCAAATTTAGTTTCCTGGGGAACTTTGCTGAGGTGATGGATGTTATGCTTGTTTATGTTAGAAGATAATTAGCCAGAATGGTGTGGATCTGGCGACAAACCAATCTGATTGATTATTCTTTGCCGTTTAAATTTTTTCCTGACCTGGGAAAGTAAGTTTCCCCTCGGTGAGGAATCTCAAACTAATGAGTAATTTATAAGAACAAACGAACAAACTGAAATTTCTTCTCTTAAAGGCTGTAAATCTGGAATTCTCTACCCTAACAGTCTGTGAAGCTGTGGTAATTGAAAATATAAAAAAGAGATGGGCAGGTTTTTGGACTATAGGATTATAGGAATCAGGCAAGTTAATAAAATGAGGCTGAGATTTCTGTTGTTTGCCGCAAGAAAAGAGCATCCATCATCAAAGTCCTCCAGCATCCAGGCCATGCCCTCTTCACACTACCACCATCACGCAGGATGGCCAAGAGTCTTGGGTCCCGCACCATCAGATTCAAGAACCCGATAATCATCAGGCTCCAGAATCGACATGGGTAACTTCAATCACCACTCCCCTAAACTGATTCTACAAACTACAGATTCACTTTTAATGAATCTTTACAATTCATGTTCTCAGTACTTTTTTATTTGCAGAGCTTATCTTCTTTTGCATATTGGTTGTGTGTCAGTCTTTGTCTGGTTATGTATAGATTTTCAGAAATTCTATTGTACAGTATTTCTTTTGTGTCTTGCAAATGCGTGCAAGCAAATGAATCTCACTGTAGCATAACTGTCCTTTGATAATAAACTTACTTTGATCTTTAAGATTAGACACAAGCTTATTGAATAGCTGAGCAGGCTCACAGGGCCTTTAGGAAGCTCATAGCCTTAATTCCTGTACTTTTAGGTTCTTGAATCAGTTGAATGGCAGCATCTTTGGAAGCTCAGTAAGTGCTGTTACATCGGAGGCTTCTGCTTGGAGTTCCTCCAGCCCTTACATTTCCTTCCCAATCACACCCCATCTCACAAGAATTGATGGGTGGAAATCAAAGTCTTATCCCTTTCCGTAGGAAGTCAGGGATCAGATTGTATGTTCCTTCTCCCTGCTATGAATACCTCTGACTCACCAGGAAACTGGGTTTATCAGCCAGATGGACTTCCAGCTCAGGGAAACAGCACAAACATTTGGTAAATGTCCACAGCAACAGGATGCACAGGACCTCAAGGTTTCTTGAATCTACTTTTACTTACAGCTCTCCATTCACCTACCCTATAGCACTGTATAGAAAGCACTCTAAGACCTCTCAGCTGGTCTACGTAAGAAATCTTTTATATTGAATTGTTTTCAGAATTGGGACAATGCAAGCAGAATTGATTGTAAGCTCTAAGGACGTTGGGAGTCAGCCAGTGTGGTTGGATAAACTAGACAAACTATGTGGGGAGAGTTGGTTCCCTTCCCCTAAAGGATATAACTGAGGCAGTTCATCTTTTTTATAATTACCCAGCAAATTTCTTGGTGAATTTACAAGATTTGTTCAAAGTTTAAAATTCAAAGAAAATGGTATTATCAAAGTAGGTATTCAATATGTCACTATATACAAACCTGAGATTTGTTTTCTTGCGGGCATACTTAATAAATCCAAGAACCATAACAGCATCAATAAAAGACGGCGCCCATCAGGGCGGCCTCCAACCTGATGGCATGAACATCAACTTCTCTAACTTCTGCTAAGGCCCCACCTCCCCCTCGTACCCCATCTGTTATTTATTTTTATACACACATTCATTCTCTCACTCGCCTTTTTCTCCCTCTGTCCCTCTGAATATACCCCTTGCCCATCCTCTGGGTTCCCCCCCGCCCCGCCTTGTCTTTCTCCCTGGGCCTCCTGTCCCATGATCCTCTCGTATCCCTTTTGTCAATCACCTGTCCAGCTCTTGGCTCCATCCCTCCCCCTCCTGTCTTCTCCTATCATTTTGGATCTCCCCTTCCCCCTCCCACTTTCAAATCTCTCACTAGCTCTTCCTTCAGTTAGTCCTGACGAAGGGTCTCGGCCTGAAACGTCGACTGTACCTCTTCCTAGAGATGCTGCCTGGCCTGCTGCGTTCACCAGCAACTTTGATGTGTGTTGTTACAAAAAACAACAAATTATGCAAATACAAAAGAGGGGAAAAAAATCAAATAAATTAGCAATAAATATTGAGAATGTGAGATGAGGAGTCCCTGAAAGTGAGTCCATAGGTTGTGGGAACAGTTCAATGATGGAGCAAGTGAAATTGAATGAGGTTTTCCCCACTAGTTCAAGGGCCTGATGGTTCAGGGCTAATAACTGTTCCTAACTGTTCCTGGTAGTGTGAGTCTTGAGGATCTTTGGCTTTCTTCTTGATGGCAGCAGTGAGAAGAGAGCATGACCTGGGTGGTGGAGGTCCTTGATGGTGGAGGTAGCTCCATGTACATACTGTAGATGTGCTTAATGGTGGGAAAGGTTTTACCCATGATGAACTGGGCTGTATGCACTACTTTCTGTAGGATTTTCCCTCAAGGGCATTGGTGTTTCCATACCAGGCTGTGACACAATCACCCAATACAGTCTCCACCACACATCGATATAAGTTTGTCAGAGTAATAGATGTCTTGCCAAATCTTCGCAAACTCCTAAGGAAGTAGAGGCGTTGCTCTACTTTCTTCAGTAATACAGTTTCTCAGTTTGCCTTGACCAGAAATTCAAAGCAAGCTGTTCATCGCCATATTTAATGAGCCATCACTCCTTATCTTTAAAATCTGTAACAAAATGGAATGACAATGGTCAAAGATCTAGTTAATGTAATGATAGAAACATAGGCTTTTTAAATAAAGAGTTAAGATCATTCAAAGACTAAAATATGTGATCTTTATAAAAATCATCTGACCCTTTATTTCAATGAAATCTTTATACATACTTAGGTAGCATTTCTATATCATAAATTCCAAGACATAGACATAGAACCATACAACACTTCAGCCCATTATGCCAACATATTTAAACCTACTCCATGATCAATCTAAACCTTCCATTATTTTACGTCCACAAGACACAGAAGCAGAATTAAGCCACCTGGCCCATCGAGTCTGTTCTGCCATTTCATCATGACTGATTTATTATCCCTCTCGACCTGATTTTCCTGCCTTCTCCCCATAATTTTGACATCCTCATTAATCAAGAACCTATGAACCTTTGCTTTAAACGTACAGATGATTAGGCCTCTACAGCTATCTGTGGCAATAAATTCCATAGATTCACCACCATTCTGGCTAAAGAAATTTTTCCTCATCTTTTTCTAAAGGGACATCCTTATATTCTGAGGTTGTGCCCTCTAGTCCTAAACTTCTGCACTGCTGGAAACATCTTCACAATGTCCACTCTATCTAGATCTTTCAATATTCAATAGTTTTCAACTAGAATCCCCTCACCCTTCTAAACTCCAGTGAGTACAGGCCCTGAGCCATCAAACACTCCTCATACATCCTACATAGTCCAATCCTCCAATTTCCCTACATTCACTAGCCTGTCTAAAAGTTTCTTCGAAGTCCCTAATGTATCAGCCTCTACTGCCAACTCCAGTAGTGCATTCCACACACCTGCTACTCTCCCTGTAAAAAATCTACCTCTGACTACTTGACTAACCTTTCCACAACTCACTCCAAACTGATGTCCTCTGGTATTAGCCATGGCTGCCCTGGGAAAAGGTGCTGGCTGTCCACTCTCTCTGTGCCTCTCATAACCTTTCACACCTCTATCGAATCACTTCTAACCTTCCTTCACTTCAAACTTTTGTAAAGCAAATCAGCTTGAAGGTTTATGAGTGAACATCTCAGAGATGTGATATATTTAATACCTACTTAAATTAGTAACAACTATTTTGTTCCAGTTTTGGTGTCATTTGTTTAGTCTATTTTCAAAGTTCAAAGTAAATTTATTATCAAAGTACATATATGTCACTATATACAACCTTGAGATTCAATTTCTTGCATTCACAATAGGACAGAGGAATCCAATAGAATTAGTGAAACACTACACACAAAGACTGATAAACAACCAATGTGCAAAAGACAAACTGTAAATACAAAAAAAATAATAATAATAGCAAAATAAATAATACTGAGAACAAGTTGTAGAGTCCTTGAACGTGAGTCCATAGGTTGTGGAATCAGTTCAGACTGAAGAGAATGAAGTTATCCATGCTGGTTCAGAACCTAATGTCTGTAGGGTAATAACTGCTCCTGAAACTGTTGGTGTGGGGCCTAAGGCTCCTTTTTGATGGCATCAGTGAGAAGAGAGCATGTTTGCCAGCACAACTCTGTTACTATTTATGGTTCTGTGTGGCACTTTATATAAGGTGACACACGGGCACAGCTGGTTAAAAACTCCAGTGACCTGGGTTCAATCATGAACTTGGGATCTGGCCGTGTAGAGTCTGCACATTCTCTCTGTTTCCTCTAGGTGCTACAGTTTCCTCTCAGTTCCCAGAAATGTGTGGGTTAATTGGCTGCCATAAGTTGCCCCTCGTGTAAGGGAAGAGAGATAGAATGGGAATGTGGGGAGTACAAAATGGCTTCGGGTAGAGTTATCTATTTAATCGAATAATGGAAACATGGGCTTATTAAATAGTTAAGATCATTCAAAGTTTCCAGGGACTAAAATATGTGATCTTTTTAGCAATCTTCTGACTCTTCAGTTCAATTAATTTTTTATACACATTTAAGTAGCAGTTCCATATCATATACGTCAAGCATGCCAGAACACAGAATATATAACAGTACAGCACAGTACAAGTCTTTCAGTAAAATCAGATAGTAAATGAGTGCTTGATGATCAGAGAAGACTTGTTTCTATGCTGTATCAGTATGACTCTGCTTAAAGCCAGAAAGAATTCATCCCAGTTTGCACTTGTGGAACCTGCCCAATTTTACTTCCACTTCTCTGCATCTTCCAGCTTATTTTGAAGGCAAAGACCACAAGCAGTCCCTCTGTCATTGTACTTTCTGTCAACTGCAACAGGGACATGTGTGGTTCAAACGCAGGTCAACCTCCGTGCTTGCCAACCACATTAAATAATGGGGAAGAGGTTATTCATTGTATCTTAGCTCATTCATTTAGAAAGAATCTGTCAATTCAAATATAGCATCAATCCTTTTGTCTATTTAACACTGCCCTCAGTGAAGCAGAAATTTCATGATACTGGCTATTCGGCCCATTTATCAGTGCTGTTTTATATTCTCCATACTATCACTCAACTCCCATAGCCCTCTATTCCCCTGCAGATAAATTTCTTTAACCAGAGGCTGGTGAATTTGTGGAATTTATTACCACAGGCATCTGTGGAGGCCAGGTCGTTGGATGTATTTAAAGCCGAGATTGATAGGTTATAGATTGGACATGACATCAAAGGTTACAGGGAGAAGGGAGGAGTGGGGCCAACGAGGGGTGAAAAGAATCAGCCATGATTGATTGGTGGACAGACTCGATGGGCCAAATGGCCTAATTCTGCTCCCATGTCTTATGGTCTTACTTACAGGTATAATTCTTTATTTACTGATTCCAGATAGCATGCATATAATGGGCAACAATTGTGAATTAAATCCATATAAAATTCAACATCAATTGTGAATAGAAACATACTAAATCTCCATCTCTACTATCTATTGTTAAGAGTTTATATATTTATCTTCTCAATACTTTACTGCACATCAAAAGCACTTCTTTGGCTATTCAGCTCTTTCTGACATCTTGTAAGGGATATGAATGGCAGTTTATCAATGCAATTCATTTCCTTATAATTCTCTTTACTGACTCACAAGTTATTCACCTGCTTTCAATGTTGCCATGCGCAGGTTTATCCAGACTGACTTTTCAACTCAGTTGTTTGGTGCTGGTGTTTAAATCCACACTTTTCTACACTGTGTCAAGATCTTGAATGTCTCTTTGGTGTCTTGGTGTCAGGAACTGAGCAGAGTCCTCCAAGTGTGCCCTTTCGTCTTTCATCTGAATTTGCTTCTTGCTTCTTGCTTCTGGCCGCGGCACCACAGCTGCACTGTGAGAATACACTTACCTTAAGATCCACTTTATGGAACAGCCTTACGTAATTACAAAGACACAACAATTCCAAAAGCAATTTTGACCAGGGCTCACTCTTCACCCGTGCAGATTTTGTCATCAAGCCACAACAGGGATTCACCCATCTGTATTTACCTTCTTGGGTTCCCCCTAGAAGACATTTGATGGGCCTGCCATGTAGAAGTAAGCAAACTGGAATGATGTACAAAACATCTTTCAGTGTCTCTAAAGAGAAAGGCACATTCCCATTTCATTTTGGTCCTCACTTCAGAAACATAAAATAAAACTAAATTTTGCATTTGATGGACTTGCCTAGTAAGAGTACACAGAGTGAGAAGAGATGAGGTAATGAAAATCTACTGTCAGATACAATTTCTACTTGTGCTCACACTGTTCAATCTATGTGTGATATATGTTCGAATGCATAGGCTAGTCACACTTCTACAAAAGGCCAGAATCTGCCGCCAAAACATCTTTAGCTGCTTTCAGCTGAATCATTCACCAATGATTACAGAATCCTCACTGTTATTCACAACTCTTCATGGTATCTATACAGCATTCAAGTCTGAGATGACAAGTTTCAAGTAACATTGATGACAATGTTCATGTCAAAGCAGAGAGTCTAACCATTTTCCCTTGACATTCAGTTGCCAGCACCCACCACATCAGCACCTAATGTGGAGGAGGAGGAGGAGACGTTCGTGATTGATTGTTATTGACCGGAAATGTCACTCACCAGACTGATCAGAGTCGAAGCATTCTTCTCTGAGTGACTATGTTCCTGAATTCCCAAAGCATTTCCAGCTTCTGTTGAACATATCAATAGATTAATGGGGTATCCCAATGGACTGGGTGCATGAAGTTCTAGCAACACGCAAGAAGATAAATACCTTTCAAGAACAAGGCAGCTTGCTTGATTGATACACAGTCCTCCCTCTTAGCTCTTCCATCCACGACCAACACTCTGAAGATGATCTCTGCACCATCTACAAAATGCCTTGGATAGACTTCCCAAATAAGAGTAGAATTCACATCCTCTACCACCAAGAAGGGCATCAGGACCTGGGTATCCAATCATCTGCAAGACCATCTTTGAACCAGACTTAGGAGAATATGCCAATAATTCTTCATCCAAATCCTAGCAATTCCAACTCAAAAACCAAAACTGACTAAGAGGTACTGCATAGTTTAAGGAAGATCCCCATCATCCCAAGAGCAAACAGCACAGGAAAAAAAATGCTTGTCATCAAACAAATTTCCACAGATGCACTGTTGGAAGTGTCCTAATGGAAATGATCGCATAACACACTCATATTTCAGCGAATTTCTTGAGAAAATATTAAATAATACAAGATGAGAACTGAATAATGTACAAACAATCCAGCATCATTTGTAAAGAGAAAGGCACGTTCATTGTACCACGCTTCTGAAATATAAGATAAACTCAAATTGCGCATTTGTAATGGACAATTTTAGTTTACATTTTATACTTCAGAAGTGGGTGACAAAGTGAAAGATGAATTGTAACTATGAATGGACTACTTCAACAAGAGATGTTATTAACTGTAATTATATTTTTCAGGTTAAAGCATTTTTATGGTAAGTCATATACAACCGAATTTGTGTTAAACCACTTTGTAAACGGTAGTGTTTGTTTTTTCCAGATTTGGAGAAGCTGTGAACGGAAATCTTGTAATTGGGACATTGTCCTGGCCAAACCCTTGGGTCATTGTGATTGGCTCATTCTTCTCGACATGTGGTGCTGGTCTTCAGAGCCTAACAGGTGCCCCTCGGCTCTTACAGGCCATCTCTCGAGATGGGATCGTGCCCTTCCTAAGGGTATGTATGGGCTGCCTTAGTTGTTCCCCTGAGAGGAAAAGGAGGGTGATGCTGGAGGCTGCAAAACAATGTGCTGTGTTGGTTTTGTGAAAAAATGTACTGTGCACACTGATGATTCCTGTCATGGGGATTTGAGATACTGGATGTCGGACCTTAGATAAAGAGATGGGAAATCACATACAGGTTTAAACATGATGAGGCACATCCCATTATCAGCTGTACATCACATTTTCCATGGGAGGGCATCTGATGATGATACTCGGTTTGGAATATTGCAAGGAAACTTGGGCCGCACTTCTCGGGCATCACTTGTGGAGCATTCCCAGTGCAACACAGCTTGTCTCCTGAAGTGCCATATTGGGAAGGTTTCTAAGGAGGTAAAATGTTCGGAGCTCTGTTTCCCACGCAGTTATTCCCCTAACACATTCCTCATCTCAAGGAGATTTTCCAGCCATTGATCTGGGGTCTGGTTGGCCTCACAATTCCAACAGAATTGCACCACCCCATCACCAGGAACCTCCTCGGCTCTGCCTCCCCATCCTCTTTCAACACCTTGACTCCTCTGCATTCAGCAACCTCCCACCTCTTCCTCGAGCCTAACCCAGACACAGATGTCTAGAGAAAACCTCTCTCTTTCCTGGCTGGCCACTCACAACCTAACACATGTGCGTGCATTAAAAATACACAACACAAACACAGATTGATTTATTTATTACATGTACATCAAAGCATACGCTCAGTGACTACTTTATTAGGTACCGCCTGTACTTAATAAAGTGGCCACTGAGTGTATGGTCAAGGTCTTCTGCCGCTGTAGCCAATCTAGTTCAAGTTTTGAGGCCCTGTGCATTCAGAGAAGCTTCTGCGCACCACTGATGTAATGTATGGTTATCTGATTTACTGTCAGCTTGAACCAGTCTGGCCATTCTCCTCTGACCTCTCTTAGTAACACAGAACTGCTGCTCACTGGATTAATTTTGTGGTTGTTTGCACCATTCTCTGTAAACTCTAGAGACTGTTGGACGTGAAGATCCCAGGAGATCAGCAGTTTCTGAGATTCTCAAACCACTGGATCTGGCATGAACAATCATTTCACCGTCAAAGTCATTAGATCACATTTCTTCCCCATTCTGAAGTTTGGTCTGAATGTAAACAGAACCTCTTGACCATGTCAGCATACTTTTATGTATTGAGTTGCTGCCACCTGATTGGCTGATTAGGTATTTGCATTGATGAGCAGATGTACCTAATAAAGTGGCTACTGGGTGTACAGTGAAATCCATAATTTCGTTAACGACCGATACACCGAGGAATGTGCTGGGAGCAGCCCTGAAATGTCGCCACACATTCCAACACCAACATATCATGCCACAGTGCTCGGCAGAACAATGCTGAATACAACAAGCAACAAAACAACAATAGCGAAACAAACCCCTTACTTCCCTCCACACACACGGTCAGACGGGACAGGGCCCCTAGCCTAGTCTGAAGACTTCAGCCATCGCGCTATGACTTGCAGACAACCGATCGCCTTTCGGGACCCGATCTGCGTTATTGACCCCCAGACCAGTGGATGACGGGGCACTGAACTCCGGGCTCGAACTCCTGCCTCCTCCTACCATGGCTTGTTGGCCTTTGAGCGTGGAGCGGAGGCCCGGACTGCGCATATCCTTCGCCACCCTTCCACGACGCTAGCCTTCGAACTCGGAGCACAGAGCGGAATCCCTAACTCCCCACGTCACTGTTCCTAAACCCTAACCCGACCCCTAACTCAGTCCCCAAGACCTTCCCTGTGAACTTAAAAAGCACAGAGACGTACAAAAACACACGAGCTTATACTGTACGCTGTCTCGTTAAAAGCACAGGTTCTGGGTCATACTTAATGAGACAGGAAGACACCAACACCAATTATCTACTTAGAACTACTAAACCACATTTATTAGGACAGAACAGAGCAGACATTAAAATACTTACCTAGGTATGCGCGGGCCCCTCTCACTACAACACCCCCCCCCCATTCTGCCTACACAGACACACAGTGCTGGAGGAACTCAGCAGGCCAGGCAGCATCTATGGGGAAAAAAAACACCGTCGATTTTTCGGGCCGAAACCCTTCGGCAGGACTGGGAAAAAAAAAGCTGAGGAGTAGATTTAAAAGGGGAGGGGAGGGAGAGAGCTGACCGGTGAAACCTGGAGGAGGAGGGATGAAGTAAAGAGCTGGGAAGTTGATTGGTGAAAGAGACAGAAGGCCATGGAAGAATGAAAAAGGGGGGAGGAACGCCAGAGCTAGTCCATGGGTGGGTGATAAGGTGAGTCCAAGGAGATAAAGTGAGGGAGTGGAAAAGGGGTTGGAAGTAGAGAAGGGGTGGGGGCCATTAGCGGAAGTTAGAGAAATCGATGTTCCTGCCATCAGGTTGGAGGCTACCCAGACGGAATATAAGGTTTTGTTCCTCCAGCCTCAGTGTGGCCTCAGCACGACAGTCGAGGAGGGCATGGATGAACATATCGGGATGGGAATGGGAAGTGGAATTAAAACGGGTGGCCACTGGGAGATTCCGCTTCTTCTGGCGGACAGGGCATACATGCTCGGCGAAGCGGTCTCCCAATCTACGTCGGGTCTCACCGATGTACAGGAGGTCACACCGGGAGTACCGAACACAGTATATGACCCCAACAGACTCACAGGTGAAGTTTCACCTCACCTGGAAGGATTGGTTGGTCCTGAATGGTAGTGAGGGAGGAGGTGTAGGGGCAGGTGTAGCACTTGTTGCGGTTGCAGGGATAAGTGCCGGGAGAGAGATCAGTGGAGAGGACAGGGGAGACGCGTAGGGAGCGATCTCTGCAGAAAGCAGAAAGTGGGGGGATCCGCGGAGCTGTTTACAACCCGCCGACAGCGAAACCCCGATTAAAAAATAACTCCAAGCCCCCCGAACACTCTATTTTATACCCTTTCCATGATATGAAATGCTGCAATAAATGGACCAGTCTCAAACCACTAAATCAATCATCTCCTGTCACCACCCTTCGCGAGTCCCACCTGCGTTCAACTACCGTCCTGCTGTTCCCACAGTATGCATTTTCATGCTGTAATAGTAATCAACACTCCTGCAGACAGCTCTGTAATCTCAAGGCCACAGCGGTGGTGAGATATTCAACAAACAGGAAGATTAACCCTTTACAACACCTTCCACTCCTCGAATGCCATCCAGTTACATCCGTCCCGCAGGCATCAAATCAAGCCCCGCGAACGCCCCGCCATATTACCAGCAAATCGCAAAACTACTAAACATAAAAGCAACACACATAAAAGTTGCTGGTGAACGCAGAAGGCCAGGCAGCATCTCTCCCACTCAGGTTGGAGGAACAACACCTTATATTCCGTCTGGGTAGCCTCCAAACTGATGGCATGAACATTGACTTCTCTACCTTCTGCTAATGCCCCACCTCCCCCTCGTATCCCGTCCGTTATTTATTTATATACACACATTCTTCTTCTTCTCTCTCCTTTTTCTCCCTCTGTCCCTCTGACTATACCCCTTGCCCATCCTCTGGGTCCCCCCCCCTTTTCTTTCTCCCGTGGCCTCCTGTCCCATGATCCTCTCATATACCTTTTGCCAATCAACTATCCAGCTCTTGGCTCTATCCCTCCCCCTCCTCCTCCCACTTTCAAATCTCTTACTAACTCTTCCTTCAGTTGGTCCTGACGAAGGGTCTCGGCCTGAAACATCGACTGTACCTCTTCCTAGAGATGCCCGTTCACCAGCAACTTTTATGTGTGTTGCTTGAAATTCCAGCATCTGCAGATTTCCTCGTGTTTGCAAACATAAGAGCAAAGTGGCTGTAGTAACACCCAGTGCACTACGGTAGCGCATCAGCCTTCTGGCGCTCCAAAGGGCTACCAACTCCCTTCTGGGCTGTAACATAGAACTCATCTCCTATCTCATGTCTCTCATCTATCGGCCATTGGATATGGGCCAAATCTATAATATTCTCTATCTCATCAAGGATATACTGTATATACAGCACTCCTGGCCTACAATGGCGCAGGTACCTCCTTCCTTTGTTAGGATATAATCTAATGTCATTTTATTCCGTCCGAGGCCCCTCCCTTGATAACTATGTGAAAGCTGTCATCCAGAACCGATCGGCCTCCGTGATGCCCCTGTTTTGACTCGTACGTCGGGTGATCGGGCAGACCATCAATGTGATACACATACGGCACGACATGCCCCAGGTAGTTACAGCCAGAACAGCCCGTGGGAAGCCAAGGGTAACTCCCCGGGAGCTGCACACCCAATATGTGCCATTCAACGTGGGAAACAAACCTGCCTCGAAAATAGTATGTCCCCAGTAGCACTGCACTGCACTATTTCGCATTGGAACCGACCCATCATAACGGCAATGGCAATTACTCTCGGATCACGGTACTACATTCAACATCGGTACATTAGTCTTACCCTAATCATATGCCGGTACACACCATCCCTTAGACCCCGTTTACAGTCCCATCACCAGACAAGTTCATGACGGGTTCACTCCATGCCCAGTATCCGGCGTCACTGTGAGGGACGGGGAGCAGTTGCTCCCGGATTCTGATGCACTGATCGTGAGTGTGTCGGAATCTGAGGACAAACGCAACACTTCGATACGTTCAGACGATAAGCATAATTCGTACGACATTCTGAGAAAGGTACTAGTCGAGATCACCGTCGCTGTTGTAACGAGGAGCAGCAGCAATGTCATGGCCATTTCTGCAATGTAGGGAAGGGCACTATCACTCCCTTTTAGTTAATCATTGTGTGTTCAGACAGAGCATTCCCTGTGTTCCCAGTAGCTCCACCCAACGCGCATTGCCCGGCCCCCCGAGCCACCATCTACCCCATCTCCGGCGGCCCCGCCCTACTTTAAGGTGGGGGAGGAGTCAGACACTCGGGACAGCGGGACCCTCCCTGAACTGCAGGTCTGGAGTCCAAGTTGTCCACTTGCCAAATCCGGCCTGCCCCCCGTACTGCTCCAGGTTCGTCCCCAGGGGCCCAACAACCAACGCCTTGGCTTCACCTGCTCGCATGCTGAACAATATTACTGCCGCTGTCTTAGCCTCATCACATATCAGCGCCAACCCTCGGGCCTCTGCCTATTTTCTTACTCTTTCTGACCCCAGATGCCCACTCTTCTGATGTGCCCACACGGCCAAGCGACCCCGATCTCCTCTGTAGTCACCATGGTGGTCATTATCTGAGCAGCTCTTTCAACTGCAGTGTTGTGTGCCGTCTCCTTTGTGTCGTGAGAACTGTGAGCATCTAGATGGTGTACATTTCCCTTTCCCTAATGTACCGCAATAGGTACGTAAGGACCCAGGTCTCCCAGCTGGGAAAGGGTTACTGAGCAGCGCCCGGAGTCCTCGTCACACCCCTGCAGAAGCGGGCGGGAGATCGCCACCCGCTGCTACTGGCCTCGGAGAGATTTCTCCAACGCTTCAAGAGAGGCGTAGAAGGAGGGATCCTTCGCCCCATTGGTTGAGAAATCAGCTAAGTTCCCCACTCTTCCCCGCAACTCCTCTTCCTTCTTATTTTGACGATGGACTTTACCTAAAGCTTACAAAGCAGTGGTGGGTATCCCACCTATCCTCTTCTCCGGGATGCCTGCTTTGAGCAGGGCCAAAAACATCTCCCTATGGGTCAGACGGGATGCCCCTCCGTTCTGCGTTTCTATCTTCCTCACCTGGCTATGAGCCCCTTCTACACGTTCCAACCTCTCCAAGAACCCTAAAGCCAACCCTACTGTCCTCCCTTCCACTGACCCTAAAAAGAGGCAGATAGGGGAGTAGCCGTTTTTACCATGATCGAGGTGAACTTTCGATCCTCCGGCGGGCCATCCCCACCCTCATAAATCCCAGTGATCAGGTCCCACTGGCGGAGAGCTTTAGTCCCCTCCTCCGCTGTGATCCACTCTTCTCGAGAGTTTAAATCCCTCTCTTGGGGGGGGGGGTGCTTGACCTTTACCGCGGCCGTTACCCTGTCCCACAAAGACCTTTCCTCCCCGACCGTCCCCCGTGAACTGATGACAATCTTCCCAGGGCAGCCATTTCCCAGATGGGCAAAGTCACTCCACCACCCGCCGCGTCACATATCCTTAGCAATTACACTGGGTAATGGTTCCCTCGATTTCTGTCTGTACCGATCCCCCAGCTCCACCCCTTCCCTGGAGCAGTAGCCTTTAGTCATCGCCGAGGTGGACACCATTTTGGGTCTCCACTCAGATATTCCCAACCTTTTTTATGTCAATGACCAATATCATTAAGCAAGCGGGCCGTGGACCACAGGCTGAAAGGATGATATGTTGCCCCGGTGGGCTGCAAGTCCCCGCAGGCTGAGGGGCGCTTAGTGAGGGAGATCATTCTGACCATGTTTCTGTGGACGCAGTAGCTCTAGTTGGTGGTAGAGAGGACGGCAACTTTCTACCCTCTCCTCCGGATCACCATCAACCCAAATATCCGCAACCCAAGTATCCGGCTCATTGCCCCATAAAATGAGAGCCCGGACTTTCGGGTCCGGTTGCAAATAAAACCTTCGGGCCGCTTCCCGTTGCCGGATCTTGGCCAAGCGGCGGGCGATCTCGACATACTTTACTTAGCTCAGGTCTACGTCGGCTTGGCGGCCGCCACCTCACGTTTAATCTCCCCTGATCCTCCTCTTTCCGACAGAATGTCTCGTGTTGCTTTTTTATAATGGTGGCTAGCTTCCGGCTCACCACCTTGTTCGGGAACCCTAACCCCTTTAGTGGTGACATGAGATGTCGTATTTTTTAACACTCCGGGATTCAGCTTGTCCGTCTAATCCACCGGCACACCATAGTCCCCCAGCAAATTGGCCGGGTCCCCACCCCAGCGGGGTTATCAGTTCACTCCGGTATTCAGTATCCTTCACACGGGCGTCTTCCTTTTTACTCTGAACTTCTAAACATTGTGCTTCCTATCGCACCTGCCAGATCCTTTGTCATAGGCCGGTCCGTGAAAGTCCGTGTTCCAGTTCACGGTCCCGTCCATGTTTTCTCGTTCCGGGATTTCTGGTTTTCCCCAGTTTCTGTTGTGGGCACGTTTCTCGTTTTGGGGCTGAGACATAATTACCTCTGCAAACCAGGGCTGGATTGTCCTGTTCCCCTCCCTATCTTTCTCCCCTTGCCTGAATCTCTGCCTGCTCACCTAGCCTGGATACCCGGCCTGCATACCCCGCCTGTATCGCTTAAGTCTTACCGCCGGAGCAAGACCGAAGCCTTGTTAGGTCAAGATAAGGAACTGCCTTTCGTTGTGTGGAATTGTCTCTCTGTGTCCACCCCTTCGCTAGGGGGATCCAGCCGTTTGCTGCCACCTAGTGCTGGGATCTGTTTCTGTGTCCACGCCTTCACTAGGTGGGTCTGGCTGTTTGCCACCACCTTGTGTTGGGATCCGTCTCTTCATGTTCAGTGTTATGTGTATGAGTCCCAGCCCTACATCCTGTTCCCAAGGAGGGGTCCCGGCTCTGTGTTCCGTGCTCCTGTCTCTTCTAGTCCAAGGCTCCGTGCTCCTGGAGGCCCTCGTCCAGTCTGTGCCTAGTCCAGTCCTATCCGAGTCCTGTCCATGTGCCTTTACCTGTCCTTGTGTCTCGCCCAATCCAGGAGTTCCTCGCCCAAGCCATGTCCAGTCCTGTAGCCTCATCTTGTCCTCGCCTATTTCTGGAGTCCGAGCCTGAGTCAAGTCCCAGGTTCTGGGTCCTTGTCCAGTTTCTGGCTCGGAATCCATACCCAAGCCTCAAGATCAAGACCCCAGCCTGCAGGCCTCAAGCCTCTAGACCCCAAGCCTGTCTCCAAGCCTCAAGCCTCAAGACCCCAAGCCTGTCTCCAAGCCTCAAGACCCCAAGCCTGTCTCCAAGCTCAAGCCTCAAGACCCCAGCCTCCAGTCCTGCAGTCATGTCATGTCCATGCCTGGTTCTGGGGCCCGAGCCCAAGGCAAGACCCAGGTTCTGGGTCCTTGTCCAGTCTCTGGCTTGGGGTCCAAGCCTTAGTCTGCATTCTTGTCCGTGCTCCTTGCCTGTATCCTGTCACATCCCTACTCTAGTCAAGTCCTGTCCCTTGTACTTCAGTGTCTGTGTCTTGCATTTGGGTCTGTTCCCAGTGCCTCCATTGTGACATGCTTTGCCGACCACACCAAAATATTTCATTAAAGCAATATGTTCTTGTATCATACTCGATGAGACAGAAAGACACCAATACCAATCCAATACTTAGAACTACTAAGCTATGTTTATTAGGACAGAACAGAGCAAGCATTAAAATACTCGCAGGACCCTCTGTCTGCAGCGTTCCTCCCATTCTGCTGATCCGCGACGCTGTTTACAACTCGGCCGAAGGTGAAGACCCGAAAAAGATATGGACTCCAAGTCCCCTGAAAGCTCTATTTTATACCCTTCCACTGATATGAAATGGTGCAGTAAGTGGACCAGTACATAGCACCAGCTCAATCCACTGAACTAGAACCAATCATCACTTGTAACCGCTCTTCACCAGTCTCACCCCTGGTGGTCAGCTAACTCTCCTGCTGTTCCTACAGTATTGCATTGTCACTGTGTATTCCCATAATAGTAATCAAAGCTCCTGCTGCTAGTTCTGTTACATTCAACCACAGAGATGATGAGACATTCGACAAGCATAAAGAGTAATCCTTTACAATACATATGCACACGTACTTGTGCATGTTCAAACACATGCACAGACAGGGAGACACACATTGTGCAAACATGCACAAATGTACACAAGTGTAGGTGCAGTATTGTGCATATTCGGACAACGATCATCCAGGTATGAACACACACACACACACACACACACACACACACAAACACACACATGTACACACAAACACACACACAAACACACAGACAAACACACACGCACGCACACACACACGCACACACATTCTCTCTCTCTCTCGCACACACACACACACACACACACACACACAGAGCGCCCCAGCCAGACCAGAGCCTTCCAAAGCTGCTGATCACTACAGTCATTGGGCTTCCAGAGCATCGCTTCCTCTAACCGACACTCCCATCCTTCCTCATCTAATGTCCTTGGCCTTTGGTTGATTTTGACAAGCCACCAGCTTCAGGGGAAAGGAATCAGTCTGTATATTTTTGGAGATGGCGTAATGCGGTGGCCCAGTGACGTCTGAAGTCATTAGCTCACCTCATCTTCCCTCTGCAAGTTTCCCCTTTCAGCACACAAGCATTCTCCACAGGTTGTTTTTTTTACTTTCTCCATAGATGGGAGATATAACTAAGGAAAAGTGTGGAATTCCTGGGTCCAGTCTATTTGACAGATATTTTGAACAACTGTTGACAAAAAAAACCGTGCAGATGTCTGCCCTCAGAGAATGTGAAGAGCAACAAATGAAAGGAAAATCAGCAGATCCCTCCCACACCCGAACCCTAATCAGGATGTGGGTTTGTCATACTGTGCAAATATTGGTGGACAAGTGACTGGAGAATAAAATATCTCCTACTGCTAGTTAATGTCAGACCTTAAAAATATGTAGGTTGTTCTGATAAACTGTAACCAAAAGAGTATAAATAAATGTGCACTGATTTATTCTATATCTCACCATTACATTTAGTCAAATTATTAGTTATTCAGAAACTAACAAACATATACTTTTAACAAGGATTTACAAATGTCAAATCCTAAGTCAGCAAGAGAGCAATGGTGTGGGGAAGGTGTAGAATATGCAGCATGGAGCATAGAACTGTACGGCACAATACAGGCCCTTGTGCCAACCTTTTAACCTGCTCTAAAATCAAATTAACTCTGCCCTCCCACATAGCCCCTCCATCTTTTATCATCCATGTGCCTATCTAATAGTTTCTTAAATGCCCTAAACCTAACTGCCTCTCCCACCACCCCTGGCAGGGTGTTCCACGCACCTAGCACCCTCTTTGTAAAAAAAACAACCCTTCCCCTGTACTTAGCTCCAATCATCTCAAAATTATGCCCCTAGAATTAGCCATGGGACAAAGTCACTCGATCTATGCCTCTTTTCATCCTGAACAGCTCCATCAAGCCTCCTCTCATCCTTCCTTACTGCAAGGAGATCAGTGATTAATTTCCTCTAGAGTGAACCTTTTTTTCTTACGGTTAGGTGCTTTTGAATGCCATACTGTTTTATGATGACTCACTAGTTCCTGAGCATGTGTCGGTTTTCTCCCTTTGGCTCACATTACCTTGTTGGTTTCTACTTCTCAGGTATTTGGCCACGGAAAAGCAAACGGCGAACCCACCTGGGCCCTGCTCCTGACCGCGTGCATCTGTGAAACAGGAATTCTCATTGCCTCTCTGGATGAGGTGGCCCCCATCCTTTCGATGTACGTACACAAATGCACCCTGCAATCTGAAGGCCAATCTTACCAGGCTGAATTTCAGTGCAGAGCTTGTTGCAAACTTGGGAACCCAGCTGTCTTTCTCAGTAGGCCCCATAATTTATATCTATAGCAGCACACACAAAATACTGGAGGGATTCAGCAGGTAAAGCAGCATCTGTAGAGGGGAATAGAGAGTCAACGTGTCGGGCTGAGACCCTCCATCTGGACTGGAAAGGAAGGGGGAAGAAGCTAACAGAAGAAGAAGGTGGGGGGAGGGGAAAGAGTACAAGCTGCAAGGTGATAGGTGAAGCCAGGTGAGGGGGAAGATGGGAGGGTGAGGGAGGGAGAGAGGAGGGTAAGAAGCTGGGTGGTGATAGGTGGAAAACGTAAAGGGCTGGAAAAGAAATAATCTGATAGGAGAGGACACTGAACGATGGGAGAATGGGCACCAGAGGGAGGTGATGGCAGGTGAGGAGAAGAGGTAAAAGGGGAGCCAGAATGGTTCTATATCGGTAAGTGTTGGTGCATGGCCAAGTGGTTAAGGTGTTGGTCTAGTGATCTGAATGTCGCTAGTTCGAGCCTCAGCTGAGGCAGCGTGTTGTGTCCTTGAGCAAGGCACTTAACCACACATTGCTCTGCGACGACACCAGTGCCAAGCTGTATCGGCCCTAGTCCCCTTCCTTTGGACAACATCGGTGGTGTGGAGAGGGGAGACTTGCAGCATGGACAACTGTTGGTCTTCCATACAACCTTGCCCAGGCCTGCGCCGTGGAAACCTTCCAAGGTGCAAATCCATGGTCTCATGAGACTGTTGAGTGCCTATTATTATTTGAAGAGTAATTCTGATTACATTCCGTTCCGAAAGGATAAATTCATAAGTTATGCTCAGACCTGTTTCAATGTTGGTTGCAAGTTCTGTTCTGTGTGGGAGACACAAGAGACTGGAACTTGGAGCAACAAAGCACTCAGCAGGTCAGGCAGCACCTATAGAGGCAAATGGAGAGTCGATGTTTCAGATTGAGACCATTCATCTGGACATAGGGGTGATAACCAGTATAAAAGTGTTGAGGAGAGTGGTAGAGCAAGAGCTGGTGGTGGGTTTGAGAGCAAAGCAACTGAGATCACACGGGGGGAGCAGGAGAGAAAGAGAGATTGGATATATTTTGGAATGACATGAATCGTCTAATTAATTCCCTTCTCCAGGTAAGCATGTTATGCCTGCACATTTCCCATTGGCCACCTATCTACAGGATCAGTTGCTGTGAATTTGAGCCCATGCTCCAGCACCAGGCCATGTGGAGATCTGGGATAGCAGTGCATTGTAGCATCTAAGCAAGAGCAATAATTTTCCCATCAGGCTTTGGATACAGAGTGGAGAATGCAAGAAAGGGAGATACCAGCTGGCCTAGCCAAGTAGGGCACCTTCTGTACCATGTACTTCATGAGGTAACAGAGAAACTCAACAGTAACACACACAAAATGCTGGAGGAAGAGCAGGTCAGGCAGCACCTATAAAAAAGAATAACGAGTTGACATTTTGGGCCAAGACCCTTCATCAGGACAAGAAACTCAACATTATGTTTGCATAAATCTGTTTCTCTCTCAAAAGCAATCACTATTAATTCCAACAGAGTTAACCTAAAATAGGTCTTTCACAGATTATAGTGTTCACTATGTGGAACCTCTTAAGTTCCCTGGTAACTGGTTCCAGTTTCTTTTTTTTCTTGTGCATGCTGTTTATCTCTTCCATTTTTGTTTGGTAAAATGAAGGGTCAGTGGGATGTGATCTATTCTGTTTGTGAGTCTCAATGATACAGTCACATCTCTTCCAAGAGAGTGGGAAGTGCAGTTCTGACTGAACGTACTCAAGGCAGTTGAGTCTTGTCGACTTTGAAGGTTCCATATAAACCCAATGCTTCTAGATGTAATGCGTTAATGGCAATTCATTTTGAGTAGAGTATGTCAAGGAAAACTAGCAGATAATTTACAAAGAGTAGGAGGGATTCTAACTAAAGACCACATCTGGAGCAAAATTTTCCCGTGTGGAGCTCAATGAGAAATCTTCAGTAAGAAGGTCCTCATTGAAGACCACCATGGATGTAGCCTTAAGTCAGTCAAAAACCACTAACCAAAGGCTGAAGAAATTACTTGGAATAGACTGGAACATCAATATCATATTTCCTTACATGACCTCAAATGCCTCCAGGTCAGTTACTGTCTGTGCCTTCTCACAGAAGCAGAATGCTGGTACTCATATAGATTCTGATGGAACACTGGTATTGGTATCATAAATAAGGTCATCCTGAAAGAAGGCAGTTGAATTACTTTACATCCAGAAACCTCCCCATTCTTTTGCTCTCCACTGCACGTCTTTTGCTCCTTTCAAAAAGCCAGAGGACCTTGCAGAAGAGCACGAAGACACAAGAGGTTAAGAGCAGGAGAAGCCACCTTGCCCTGCCACTCATGCTTAGCTGATCTCAAATCCTCTTCTGCACCAATTCTCAGTATTTCAAAAAATGTGTACCTCTAAAGACCTAACCTCCATAACCCTCCGGGGTAGAAAACTTCTGAGATTCACTACCCTCTGGAAGAAGAAATTACTTTGAACTTGAGTGTTATATGACCATCCTCTTCTCTTGCAACTACTGTATGTCCCCTTGTTCAAGACTCCTTCACTGGCAGAAGCACCTTAGCATCCATCCTAATCTGATTTGTCTGCATTAGAATATGAAGGAAGTGAAGATGAAGGCACACGTCCATAATGTAACACCTGTCATCCACAGGATACGCTGTGACACCCTCTCTGAATGTGGACTTGCAGAACCAGTGCTCAGTTCTGGTCGCCTCACTACAGGAAGGATATGGAAACCATAGAAAGGGTGCAGAGGAGATTTACAAGGATGTTGCTTGGATTGGGGAGCATGCCTTATGAGAATAGGTTGAGGGAACTCAGCCTTTTCTCCTTGGAGCGATGGAGGATGAGAGGTGACCTGATAGAGGTGTATAAGATGATGAGAGGCATTGATCATGTGGATAGTCAGAGGCTCTTTCCAGGGCTGAAATGGCTAGCAGAAAAGGGAAGAGTTTTAAAGTGCTTGGAAGTAGGTACAGAGGAGATGTCATGGGTAAGTTTTTTATGCAGAGATTGGTGAGTGCGTGGAATGGGCTGCCAGCGACGGTGGTGGAGGCAGATACGAGAGGGTCTTTTAAGAGACTCCTGGATAGGTACATAGAGCTTAGAAAAATAGAGGGCTATGGGTAACCCTCGGTAATTTCTAAAGTAAGAACATGTTCGGCTCAGCTTCGTGGGCGGAAGGGCCTGTATTGTGCTGTAGGTTTTCTACGTTTCTATGTTTTTAACCACCATGGTAGCAGCCAGAGCATCCACATTAGCTTCCTACATGATAGAAGTCCCACTCCCACTCCAGTCATCCAATGGCTTCTTGTGCTACAATAGGCCATGAAGCACTATTTCCTAGTCAGGGCTCTAATGAATCCCCCATCTTTTCCTTCTGCAAAGGATCAACTCCAGGATTTACATTAACTATCCTGCAGTTTTGTTATCTTGAGTACATAAACTGTATGTCACCATATTCTATCTTGAAGTTCATTCTTCTTGCAGGCATTTACAGAAAAATAAAGAAAATGATAATATTTATGAAAAATTATAAGTATCAAAGACTGACAAACAGCCAATGTGCAAAAGGCAAATCATTCAAATAATTTAAAAACGTTTTTAAAAAAATAAATAAATAATACTGAGAATATGAGTTGTCAAGTCCTTGAAAATTAGTCTATAGTTTATGGAATCAGTTCAGAGTTGAGGCGAGTGAAGTTATCCATGCTGGTTCAGGAGCCTGATGGCTGTAGGGTAATAACTGTTCCTGAACCTGGCAATGTGGGACCTAAGGCACCTGGACCTTCTGCCCGATGGTAGTAGCAAGCAGAGAACATGGCGATGAGGGAGTCCTTGAAGGTGGATGCTGATTTCTTCTGCCACATGTGATCTCCTTGAAGATTCTCCAAGAACCTGTCAATGTGTCAAGCCTCTCTTCTGCAAGCAGCTTCATCTTCCTAATCTGATTCCTCTGCATCAGAACCCGTGTGTCATTTAGGAGATCATTCATGCCCTGTGTCCCACCACTTGCAGTTTCCACCTCCAAACTAAACTTCAAATTATGCAGCAGGTCAGCGTCTGGACTGAGCAGTGCACGTGTTAGATTTCTTTTTATTCTTTGGCCAGGTTAGCTGATGGTGACCTGGAGTTCGTGTTTGGTTAGGGAAGGAGTGAGGAAGTGTTAAGAACCATGTGCTTACAGAATCGGTAGCTTGCAAATCTGGGAGAGTTCAGAATGAGGAGTGTGATGTTGAAGAAGGAATCCCTATGAATATATTGTTATCTTTGGTGGCTTTGGCTACACTGCAGACCAGCATCTCAGTAATAACCACTTCAACTGTGGTGAGAACACTTTCTTCCAATCACTTGCCTCATGCCAATTAGCCTTTACCAGTTGCTATGTTGCTCTGCTTTATCCCACAATATGGAGACGAATGTTCGTGTCAGTGTTTGGTGTTGCCATTGTTGTGAATGGGTAGCTGGATACCATTGAGGTGAGGTGTTAGGCACATGGCAGGATGAGGGAGGTGGGGGCTGAACCTGGAAATGGAGGTACAACAGCACCTGTGGGTCCTGGGACTGTTACACCTCCATTCCCAGTTCCATTTATGAGGCTATCGGTGCAGTTGTTGGGATTGAAGATGCATTTGCTGCTCTTGGTGCTTTGAAGGGTGTCACTATGTTTCACATCTTCACCACGCCTGGTCATCTGTCTTAATTTCCAGCTACAACCTACAGCTTCTCACTGCCTTGGTAAAGCAGCCAACATATTCAGAGACTCCACTCACCCAAGACATTCTCCCTCCTTTCCCCCCTTATCAAGCAGAAGATAAAAAAAGCCCAAACCCATGTTCCAGCAAGCTGAAGAACAATTTTTATCCCATTGTTATATGACTATGGAACAGACCTCTTGTACAATAAGATGGACATTTGACCTCACAATCTACCTTGTCAATGCCTTGCACCTTATTGTCCACCTGCACTGCATTTTCTCTGTAACTGCGACACCTTATTCTGCACTCTGTTCTTGTGTTACCTTGTACTACATTTATGTACTGATGCAATGAAATGATCTGTATGGGTGGCATGCAAAACAAAGCTTTTGACTGTACCTCAGTACACGTGACAGCAATAAATAATGACTGACTGGCTGGTTGTCTGCTATAGCCAACAATGACAGATTTGTGCAGTTTTTCATGATGTCAACTGCTTGAAGAATCCCGTGCAGGAGAGAGTTTTTAAAGTGGAAAAGCCTTTGCACTGGCGTGGTTCCATGCTCTCGAACTTGGAAATCCAGGTGAGTATGGAGGCATGGAGTCATATAGCACAGAACAAGCCTTTCAGCCCACTGAAACCCCAGTAACCAATAACCCTCCACCAAGTCCTCCAGGGAAGAGTCCCATATTGTGCCATCCTTCCTTGCCTCCCAGACAAGTATCTCCAAAACCCTCACCAGTGAATGTGCTGGGCAGAACATACTGCACCTCCCCTACAACTGGAGCACAGAATTAACATGCAAGCTACATAGACTGGAATGTAATCCAATCACAAACAAGAGGAAATCTGCAGATGCTGGAAATCCGAGCAACACGCACAGAATGCTGAAGGAACTCAGCAGGCCAGGCAACCTCTATGGAAAAGAGTACTACCTCGCCTGCTGAGTTCCTCCTGCATTTTGTGTGTGTAGATTGGAATGTACGCTCATTTCCAGTAACTGACCAATTTTAGCCCTTAATTGTAGACATCATTCAGGTCATGTTTCTGATTTTACGTTGTATTTTTTAAGCTAAAGATCTTGAAATGCTTTTTGTTTTCATAAAGCAAGTGGCACAGTAGCATAACAGCGCATCCTTTATAGTGGCAGCTTTCACTGATCAATTATCACCTAAGGAGTTTATATGTTATCCACATAATCGTGTGGGTTTCCTCTGGGTGCTACGATCTCCTCCCACATTCCAAAGATATACGGTTAGGGTTAGTGAGTTGTGGACCTGCTATCACAAATAAGAGAGAATCTACAGATGCTAGAAATCCAAGCAACAGACACAAAATCCTGGAGGATAAATGGAAGGACTCTAATCCACCTACTGTTTTTTATTGGCTTTCCTCCATTATGTCCTGTCTAAGTTTAGAGAAAATAAGAAGCTGGACATTTGATACAACCTTTAAATTTGACGAATTTGAAGAATATTTTATTCAATATTTTCATATGGTTTGACTTATTGCACTCCCAGTTACTCTCTCGAAACTTTGGACTCGATCAGAAAGTTTTTCTTTTTTCTTGCTTTACTCTCAAAATGGGCTGCCCAGTCCCCTTTTTTCCTTTTTTTATTATTTTTTGTATTTGTTTGTAGAGAATAGTGGGTTTTTTTCCTATATATACAATTATTAAAGTTTCTTTATCTTTTTTCTCTTTTTATGAAATGATAAGAGGAGAATTGAGTATTTTATTTTTTATTATATACTATTAGATTAACACTATGTATGACCTTGATAATGTTTATTTTACCTTTTATATGTATTGTTATCGATATAGATGGCTGAGATAATCCTCTTCTTGTTTGTATATATGTACTTTTTTAAAAATTAATAAAAAGAATGATAAAGAAAGAAAGACAGTATCTATGCAAAAAAGTACAGTTGGGCCAAGACCCTTCGGCAGGACTGGAGAAAAAATGGTGAGGAGTAGATTTAAATGGTGGGGGGAGGGGAGGGTGAAACACCAGGTGATAGGTGAAACAGGGAGGGGGAGGGGTGAAGTAAAGAGCTGGAAGGTTGACTGGTGAAAGAGATACAGGGCAGGAGATGGGGGAGTCTGATAGGTGGGGATAGAAGGCCATGGAAGAAAGAAAAGGGGGGAGGAACACCAGAGGGAGGCAGTGGGTAGGCAAGAAGATAAGGTGAGGGAGGGAAAAGAGGATTGGAAATGGTGAAGGAGAGGGCGGGGGGGGGGGGTGGTGCGGCATTACCGGAAGTTGGAGATATCAATGTTCATGCCATCAGGTTGGAGGCTACCCAAACGGAATATAAAGTGTTGTTCCTCCAACCTGAGTGTGGCCTCATTGCGACAGTAGAGGAGGTCATGGATTGACATATCAGAATGGGAATGGGAAGTGGAATTAAAATGGGTGGCCACTGCGAGATCCCACTTCTTCAGGCAGACAGAGCGTAGGTGCTCAGCGAAACTACCTGAGGTCTCACCGATATACAGGAGGCCACACCTGGAGCACCGGACACAGTATATCACCCCAGCCGACTCACAGGTGAGGCATTGCCTCACCTGGAAGGACTGTTTGGGGCCCTGAATGGTAGTGACGGAGGAGGTGTAGGGGCAGGAGTAGCACTTGTTCCACTTACAAGGATAAGTGCCAGAAGGGAGATCAGTGGGGAGGGATGAATGGACAAGGGAGTTGCGTAGGGAGCAATCCCTGCAGAAAGAAGAAAGTTAGGGGGAGGGAAAGATGTGCTTGGTTGTGGGATCCCATTGGGGCTGGTGGAAGTTCCGGAGAATTATATGCTGGACGCAGACGCTGGTGGGGTGGTAGGTGAGGACAAGAGGAACCCCATCCCTGGTAGGGTGGCGAGACGATAGGGTAAGAGCAAACGTGCGTGAAATGGAAGAGATGTAGTTGAGGGCAGTGTTGATAGTGGAAGAAAGGAACCCCTTTTCTTTGAAAAAGGAGGATATCTCCTTCATTCTAGAATGAAAAGCCTCATGCGGCGAAGGTGGAGGAATTGTGAGAAGGGGATGGACATGCTATGTTAGTGCCGGATGTGTGGCAACACCTGCGGGCTGCCCAGCAAGCGATTTGATGTAAAGGATGTATTTCACTGTGTGTTTCAATGTACATGTGAAAAAACAAAGCTCATCTAAATCTCAATGGTTTCATCGTATTGCACGTGAATCTTTAGTTTTTATCCATTATTGTCCCAGGTCCTTTCCCACAGCAAAGCAACGTTTACCAGTTATCAGTACAAATGTGCACAGAGATAACGTTACATCAAGCCCAACTACATCACTATTTATCAACACTGAAGGCCACAATCTGAAACTTGTACACCATTCAGAGGCAGAAAGACTATTATTGGAGATACAGCAGGTAAAGGCCTTTCAGCTCAGCAAGTCCATGCCACCCAGTTACACCCATGGATCCAACTAATCTCATGACCTGTACATCTTTAGAATGCGGGAGGAAACCGCAGCACCCGGAGGAATCCTGTGTGGTCGTGGGGAGAACGCGCAAACTCCTCACCGACAGTGGAGGAGTTGAACCCGGGTCGCTTGAACTGTAATAGTGTTGCACTAACTGCTACTGTACCAATGATGCCCAAAAGGTCTATGATTGCTGAAAACCTGAAATAAATATTTTTAAAAACTGGGGGGAAATGGAGCAACTCAGTGAACATCTGAAAAAGAAAAACTGGTTTAATGTTTGAGATCAGAATTGACACAATGAACAGAGGTTTCAAATATTAATTTTCGAATATTAATAAAATATATTATAATAAAAAGTATTAATGGCATTATTATAAGTAAGACTGGTCTTACAGTCAAAGGTAGTGTACGTTGTGTGTAATGTGAGGTTTGCTCTTTACTAGCTTCACGCTTTTTATGTTTTCTTTAATACCAGTTGAAGATAAACTCTCCAATTTCTGTTAAATTACAAAGGAAGTGACTTAAAATGGCTTTTCTTTCCCAACAGGTTCTTCCTAATGTGCTACATGTTCGTGAACCTGGCCTGTGCTCTGCAAACCTTACTCCGAACTCCAAACTGGAGACCCCGATTCAAATATTACCACTGGTATGAAACAGTGACGCTCAATTCTACCTAGACTTAGAAATTGTTCTGTGCCAGGGAAAGTGTACTAAACTGACAAAGCAGGATGATTGACCCAGGAGACTGTTTTGTGTGTTAGGTAGCAGGCATTGCACAGTGTGGATACAAAGACCTTCCTTCTCCTTTCGCTGGTGGAGGGGCTCAGGCAGGCGGTGGATGTTGCAGAGGGGGAAGGGCAACTCGGTTGCTGGGGAGGTGGCGAGTGATTCTGAGAAAGGGGGACCAGAACCAGACCACAAAGTTCAGGTTATAGCGGGGATGACATAACAAAGTATTTTGTGATCTGGGGCAGGATTACTGGTCATGTTTGGGGAGTGGATGATGAGGTTGTGAATATGACAGGGCCTGCCATCTATGGCTGGAAGAAGATCAGGAGAATAGAAATACAGAATTTTGGTGGATCCAAGCTCAAGACCATCTGCTTCAGACCTGTCCAGTCACTTCATTTTGCACCTCATTGAAACGGGCCACACATTGTGTAAAGTACCTCTCCCCTATATTTCATTCATGATCCTTAACAGGCAGAATACCATTCGATACCACTACACTTTCATCAGCAATGTCCTATTTAAGGACAACATATGCACCTGAAAATAGTAGGGTGACCTTTGTGGAACACTTCATATATATCCACTCACTGCCAAGAAAATGACCAGTGTGCAATGTACAGTACATAGACATTTACTATTTACTTAGAGGTCTACATTTGTGATGCTGTCATCTTTGTCCAGTCATGACAGAAGCATTTGAAAAATTACTCTTAAATAAAGCAGAGTGTTGCTGAAGGAATGCATCAGTATCCGAGTATAATGCATATAATGACAGATTATTTAATGTATGTTGGGTTGATAAAAAGTAGATTAGAGCACTTATGAATGTTTTACAGAAGGTAGCAGATTCCTTGGAATGTGTTACATTGAGGAGAGCAGATAAAAACAGTAAATTTCTGAGGATTTAATCAGGAATTATCAGGATTAATTTTCAATATCAGCAAACTTCATCTAACCGCAGCATTTCTCCCGTTAACGTGCTCATCCAATAAAGAGGTCTGAACCACCCAGCGCCAGTGTTAGTGTGTCAAAGCCTTCCTCATTCATTTTATGGGTAATTCTTACAACAAAATGTCAACATCATTAAAGTGAAATGATTACTACAGCAAAACGCTCAGTGGGTCCATATCTTCACGCTACAAGGCAAAACAAACTCATCTCTACTCATACTGTGCAGATGTAATACTAATCTCCAGCAAAGATCTCATCCAGAAGGAGAAGATCTCAGATGTATGATTATCATGCCTCTGTTTTGGCAAAATTCTTTCGTGAATTACAAAAACACAAAGTTCTCTAGGGTCAGATTCGGATTCAGATTAACTTATCACAAGCACATCGAAGCATACAGTGAAATGCGTCATTTCCATTAACAATCAACACACCCAACGGTGGGCTGGGGCAGCCCTCAAGCATTCCAGCGCCAACATAGCAAGCACACGACATTCAACACAGCAACAGCACAGGCAGCACTGTCACCAATGACAGCAAAACAAGCCCTTTTCCAAACCCGCCCCCCTGCCACACACACACAGACCTCCACACCCAGAGTCTTCCACAATTTCAGGCTTTCAAACTAATTAATTGCTGATTACTGGTCACCATTGTAATACAAAAACAGGCACCATTGCGTAAGTGCTATAATGCATAGTACCAAATAAGAGGAGATAAATTGTTCATACGTAACGGATGCTTCAATGGGCAATGTATGTTAAAAACTGCAATTATATTACTGCAGCTTGTGATGGGCTTTCATTTTTTTCCTCAGGTCTATGTCATTCCTGGGAATGAGCCTGTGCCTGGCTTTGATGTTTATATGCTCTTGGTACTATGCCATAGTAGCCATGGTAATTGCTGGACTTATCTACAAATACATTGAGTTCAATGGGTAAGTGACAATGCTCATTTTGTGCGGTTCTTTGCAGAATAAACAACGCCGTGTCCTGGAGTGCAGTTAGTCCTATCCTGTCGATGTTGATTTGCACTCTGAGCAAAGTGCTATTGCTAAGTTAAACAGTACTAGCTCTTTAGCTTAAATAATGGTTGGCTTCTCACATGCTGAGCCAATGAAAGTATGAGAAAAAGCCAAGGCAAACGGGTGCAGATGCTCAAAGTTCAAAAGGTCAAAGTAAATTTAGCATCAAAGTAGATATATGTCACCATATACTACTCTGGGAATCATTCACAGCAGAACAAAGAAATACAATAGAATCAATGAAAAACTACACAAACAACCAGCGTCCAAAAGAAAACAAATTGTGCAAATACAAAAAAAAGAAGAGATAGACTGAAAAAATAAGTAGTACTGAGAACGAGTTGTAGAGCTGCTGAAAGTGAGCCTACCTGTTGTGGAATCAGTTCAGTTCATTTCACTCTGGTTCAGGAGCCTGACGGTGAATGGGTAACAGTTGTTCCTGAACCTGGTGGCGTAATGATGCTGATCATCTGGTAAAAAAGCAGGAAATACAGGAAAAGATACAGCAGTCGCACAGTATCTGGGGAAAGAGTAAAATTATCTTTGTAGATTCAGATCAGATTCAAACGTACAGTGAAATACATTGTTTGTATAAACAACAACCACACCCGAGGATGGGCTAGAGGCAGCCCGCATGTGTCGGCACACATTCCGGCCCTAGCAGAGCATGCTCACAATGTTCAGCAGAGCCGCACGGAGTACAACAAGCGACAAAAAAACCACTGCAAAACAAGCCCCGTTCCTCCCTCCTACCCACATACAGTTTTCCAACCCCAGGACAAGATGGAAAGTTGCTGAGGTGGTTCTGTACTTAATAAACTAGAAAATGTAAAGACATTTTTGTCATCCAGTCTTCCATTTCTTTATTCCAACAACAGTGAATTTATAGCAAGACGTACGGTTGTATTTTCCCTGTAGTGTGAACACTCAAGTCAAGTATGATATTCTCTGAAACGGTTGTCTATTGGTGGGTCCTCGGGTATCTGTAGAGACCAATCTGGGATCCACATATTCTAGTGCAGCGTGGACATAAGTGAGTGGTTGGTCTTTTAGTTTTTCGACTTCTCCCTGTACCAATTCTCTGTTGGTGCTCAAACATTCCAACAGTTGCAATCAGTTTACCAGACTGGCCACTCTGACACATCTCTTTCTAAGCTAATTACTTGTAGTTAGCTGCCTGCATGTAGTCAGATGTATGCATTTCAAAACCAGTTGATCCTGTATTGTTTCCAGCTTTCAGTTTGGTAAGAATTTGCTGAACCCATTATTAATGTGCTCCTTGCATCTCCCACTCACCCATCTTCTGGAAATCGACCCCTGAAGATCCAGTTCGATCAGCCTTAGCTGTCACACTTCAGATTTGAAAGTTCAAAGTAAATTTATTGTCAAAGTACATAGACATCACCATATATTGTATCACCTTGAGATTCATTATGTTGCAGGCATTCATAGGAAAGTAAAGAAATACAATAGAATCAATAAAAATCTATACACGAAAATTAAATAAATACATACATACATACATACATACTACTGAGACTTGAGTTGCTAAGTCCATGAAAGTGAATCCATAGGTTCTGGAATCAGTGCAGTGTTGAGGTGAGTGTCGTTATCCACGCTGGTTCCGGGGCCTGATGGTTGAAGGGTAATAACTGTTCTCAAAGCTGGTGGTGTGGGATCTAAAGCTCCTGGACCACCTTCGCAATGACAGCACTGAAAAGAGGGCATGGTCCGGATGGTGGGGGTCCTTAATGATGGACGCTGCTTTTTTGTGACAGTGTACTTTGTAAGTGTACTCCATGGTGGGCAGGGCTTTGCCTGTGATAGACTGGGCTGTATGCATCTGGGTGTGGGATCCACGCATCCCCTTGTCAGCTGTCCTGGACTCGGCTTGTACAGTAGCAATGATACTTGCCGGAGTCAAAGTGTCCTCTAGAAATTTCCCATCACCCGAAGGAGATTCAATTCAACACAGTTTAATTCTTTCCCCTGTGGTGGGATCAGTGCTGGACAATGGGAAACCATTGTCACTAATTATGCTGAAATGAGATCTATATCACAGCAAACACTCGTATGTGGCCATTCACCGACTGGTCTACTCACTGATCGACGACAGGCTGGGTTTGAAGAACATGATGAGCCTAACTTACGAGCTTTGTATGGTACCCCTCAGTAGACTGATATATGACTTTGGTAGAGGAAGAAGAGGAGGAGGAAGAAAGAGAAGAGGAAAAATAAGAGCAAAAAGGAGAGGAAGAAGGAGAAGAAGAAGAAGCAACAATAATAAGAGGAAGAAGAAAATGATGAAGAAGGAAAAGGAAGAGGAAGAAGAATAAGAGGGGGAGGTTGAAGAAAATAAGAAAGAAGAAGAGGAAGAAGGAGTAGAAGAATGAAAACGACAACAAGAACAAGAGGAGGAGGAGGAAAAAAAGAAGAGCAAGAAGAAATGGTTTCCTCATTGGATGAATGGATTTAGTTTCTAGCAAAAGGACCTTGAGCAACAATGATTAGAAAAGCTCCAAAGGGCAAAAAATGTCAACAAAGAAAAGCCTAGCGAGTTTAGGAAAGTAAATGTGCCTACTTCTAAATTACACTGAAGGAGTGAAAAACAATGACCTCAGTAATCCAATGATCCGATATTTAAACAATGAAATCAATTTTTATGGAGTCTAACCTAGGTGAGAATTCCAGTCATATGCTGAGCCCTTTACACTAGCTTGTACACTTCGTGGACAACATTGCAAACGTGCTGCTGTCCATTCATTATTAATCAGTAAAGCAAGAGCTATAAGGGTCATTCCTATGGTATTGAACAGCAGGATGTATCCCTGATCTTTATATTCTCCCTATAGAGCTGAGAAAGAATGGGGCGATGGAATCCGTGGCCTGTCACTCAGTGCGGCACGTTATGCTCTGCTCCGGCTTGAAGAAGGCCCTCCACACACCAAGAATTGGAGGCAAGTAACCGAATCTGCATCAAAATGGTATTGTGATAATATCTGCAAATCTGCTGGCATTTGGTGGTTATCAGTGACAAAAGAGCAGAGGTTAATAAACCCAGCAATAGCTAGCCTATTTTGAAGGGTTTGTTTTCTACCTCTGTCACTACGCACTCGGGGTTGTGGTTACTCAGTTAGATTGGACAGATACAGAGGATGTTTTGTTTTCCTCTCATTGTACAGCTACACCGTGTTGAGGTGATCTGGTTGGCACAGAGCTGCAGCCTCATAGCACCGGAGGTCCAGGTCCAACCTTGGCCTGTTCTGCTGTCTAATTAGAGTTTGCATGTCACACCAGTGGCCATAAGAGTTTCCTCCCACTTCCCAAGATGGGGGGGCTAGTTAGGCCATAAGACCAGAAGCATAGGAGGAGAATTAGGCCATTTGGTCCATTGAGTCTGCTCCGCCATTCCATGATGGCTGATTTATTATCCCTCTCAACACCATTCTGCTGCCTTCTCCCCACAACACCCTTACAAATTAAGTATCTATCCACCTCTGCTTTAAATATATCCAATGACTTGGCTTCCACAGGTATCTGTGGCAATGATTTCCACAGATCTGCACCACCTGGCTAAAAAAGATTCCTCTTCATCTCTGTTCTAAAGGGAGTTCCTTGTTTACTGAGACTGTGCCCTCTGGTCCTATAGTAACACTGGTGAGATAATAATGGGGGACAAGGAAATGGAAGATGAACCGAATAAGTATTTTGCATCAGTCTTCACTGTTGAAAACACTAGTAGTATGCAGGAACCCTCTCCAATGTGCTGACATTGGAGAGGGTTCAGAGGAGGTTCACGAGAATGATTCTGGGAATGAAAGGGTTATCATTTAGACAATAGACAATAGGTGCAGGAGTAGACCATGCAACCCTTCGAGCCGGCACCACCATTCACTGTGTTCATGGCTGATCATCCACAATCAGTACCCTTTTCCTGCCTTCTCCCCATATCCCTTCACTCCGCTATCTTTAAGAGCTCTATCTAACTCCTTTTTGAAAGAATCCAGAGAATTGGCCTCCATTGCCTTCCGAGGCAGAGCATTTCACAGAACCAGAACCCTCTGTGTGAAAAAGTTTTTCCTCAACTCCGTTCTAAATTGTCTACCCCTTATTCTTAAACTGTGTCCTCTGGTTCGGAACTCCCCAACATCGGGAACATGTTTCCTGCCTCTAGCGTGTCCAATTCCTTAATAATCTTATATGTTTCAATCAGATCCCCTCTCATCCTTCTAAATTCCAGTGTATACAAGCCCAGTCGCTCCAATCTTTCAACATATGACAGTCTCACCATGCCGGGAATTAACCTTAATTTGAGCAGTGATTGAAGGCTCGAGGCCTATACTTACTGGAATTTCGATGAATGAGGGGGGATCTCATTGAAACCTACCGAATGTTGAAAAGCCTAGACAGAGTGGATGTGAAGAGCATGTTTCCTTTGGTGGATGAATCTACAACCAGAAGGAACAGCCTCAAAATAGAGGGAAGTCCATTTAGAACAGAGGTGAGGAGGAATTTCTTTAGCCAGAGGGTGGTGAATCTGTGAAATTATTTGCCACAGGCGGCTGTGGAGGCCAAGTCACTGAGTACATTTAAGGCAGAGGCTGATAGGTTCTTGATTAGTCAGGGCGTGAAAGGTTATAGGGAGAAGGCAGGACACTGGGATTGAGGGGGAAGTGGATCAGCCATGATGAAATGGTGGAGCGGACTCGATGGGCCAAATAGCCTAATTCTGCTCCTATGCCTTATGGTCTTAATATCCCTCTATTGGAAGCATCCTCTACATGTTCACTCTATCTAGGCCTTTCAAGACTTGGTAGGTTTCAGTAAGGTCTCATTACTTTAAAACTCCAGCAAGTACAGGCCAAGAGTCATCAAAAAACTCATACATACCTTGACCCTTTCATTCCCAGAATCATTCTCATAAATTTCCTCTAGACCCTCCCCATGCTAGCACATCCTTTCTTAGATATGGGGCATAAAAACTGCTCACAATACTCTAAATGTATTGTGACCAAAGCCTTATAAAGCCTCAGCATTACATCTTGCTTTCCTATTCTAGTCCTCTTGATTGGCCGCTGTAAATTGCTCGTAGTATGCAGGTGAGTGGTGGAATTGGTGGGGGGAGGGAGTAGATGAGAATGAGGGGAGAATAAAATGGGGAAGGAATGATTAGTGTAAATTAGTACTTAATAGTCAGTGCCGAGTTAGTGGCTGGAGGGCACATTTCTGTGCTGTGCATCTCTGTACCTTTAAGACATTAACTCAACTTTACTCCTCCAGAATGGATGATAATCAAGGCTTAGCTTCTATTATAATAAATCTGCTTTAAATGCATCGACATCTAGACTGGATAAGTAATGTTTTTCTCATCGTAAGTTGAGTTGACAAAATATTCTGCTTTGTTGTTAGGCCCCAGCTTCTCGTGCTCGTAAAGGTGGACCAAGACCAGAATGTCAAACACCCACAACTTTTGACATTCACATGCCAGCTGAAGGCTGGGAAAGGGCTCACCATTGTGGGCTCTGTGTTAGAGGGCAGGTTCTTGGAAAATCACCCCCAAGCCCAACGTGCCGAGGAGGTAATCACTCACATATTTTTGCAAGTTTTGTTTCAATTGATATGAGCGTGGACTGACAGAATAAGGTTATCCCTTTATAAATCTCCTTTGGAGAGAGTTCCTTATTTACATTCATCGAGAGTTTGCAGTCAAGTTCTATAATGTGTTATATAGGAGCAGTGTAAATCTGTTTACCACATAATTCACACCTGACTCTTATTAGATATTTAGGCTGCAGCATGAAACACCTGAATTAACTCACCTCAAATGACAGTATTCAATGTATCTTTCACTTCAATAAATTTCTGAAGTGGAGAACACTGTCATTAGTACATAAGCTAATTGCTATTGTTGATAATGCTGCTGGCAAATTGTATTAGAATTGAAATTGATTTATTACTGTCACAGGTACTGTGATACAACGAAAAGCTCTTCCTGCATGCTATGCATATCATTACACAGTGCATTGAGATAAAACAAGGTGAAACAATAACAGTGCAAAATAAAGTGTGGCAGCTACAGAGAAAGTGCAGTGTAGGTAAACAATAATTTGCAAGATCATAATGAGGAAGATTGTGAAGTCAAGAGTCATATTAAGCCTTATAACAGTAGGGTAGAAGCTGTTCTTGAGCCTAGTGGCACATGCTTTAGGCATTTGTATCTTCGACCCAGTGGAAGAAGGGAGAAGAGATAATGTCCGGAGTGGGTGGGGTTTTTGATTATGCTGACTGCTTTAGTGAGGCAATGAGAACTATGGGTAGAGCCCATGGAGGGGAGGCTGGTGTCCTTGATGTGCTGAGCTGTGTTCGCAACTCTGCCACTTCTTGCAGTCACTTGGAGAGTAGTTGCCACGCCAAGCCACGATGTATTCAGATAGGATGCCTTCTATGGTGTATTGATAAAACTGGTAAGGCTCAACCCTAAATTAGAAAATATTCCATTTGGTTGAGAATAATCCATCATTTTTAAGTGTATTGTTGAAGGAAGTCATTTATTAGTAGGTCCTACAACTTTTAGTAGGTTTTTTTGCAAATTAAAATGAAGGATCCCAATATTTGCATGAGGTATATCCCAAGCACATTAGATTAGATTATGAGGACACGCAGTTCACTTTTTATTGTCATTTAGTAATGCATGCATTAAGAAATGATACAATGTTTTTCCAGAATGATATCACGAAAACACATGACAAACCAGCTTAAAAACTAACAAAAACCACATAATTATAACATATAGTTACAACAGTGCAAAGCAGTACCGTAATTTGATAAGAACAGACCATGGCACGGTAAAATCTCAAAGTCTCTTGAAAGTCCCATCATCTCACACAGACGGTAAACTTCCAGCGCCGCCAACTTGCCGATACAGCATCCTGGAAGCATCCGATCACAGTCCGACTCTGAGTCTGTCCGAAAACTCCAAGCCTCCGACACCGAGCACCATGCACCACCTCTGCCGAGCGCTTTGACCTCGGCCCTGGCAACAAGCAATAGGCAAAGTCGAGGATCTGGGGCCTTCGTCTCTGGAGATTCTCGATCGCACAGTAGCAGCGGCAGCGAAGCGGGCATTTCAGAAGTTACTCCAGGTGTTCTTCCGTGCTCTCACAGCTGTCTCCATCAAATCCGGATTGTACACGGCCCCAGATACCTCATACCACATACCTCAGATAGCAAAGCATCTCAACCACACCTGGTCAGAACTGACTTGGTAAGCTGAATGTGCTGTAGTGTCAGAGAACATGTATACAGGCCCTTCAGCACAATTGGATGTAACAAAAGTATTTTGAAATTCCGTTCCTTGTCTTTCTACTTCAGCAATGAGAGATATTTGCAAATAAAGGAGACACTATACATGTGTTAAAGTTTATAAGTATTATAAAGAATAAAATACAGAAAGAAAGAAAAATTCTTAATAAAAAAGAGAAGAAAATTAAATAATATTTATTGCCAGTCTATACAAAGCTGGAGGGATTCTCAAGTGGCGCCATAGTGGTTAGCACGATGCTTGGGTGTGTTCAGGAGTTCAGAGTTCAATTCTGGTACCGTCTGTGAGGAGTTTGTATGTTCTCCCCGTGAACTGCGTGGGTTTCCTCTGGGTGCTCCAATTTTCTCCCACAGTCCAAAGGCCTACCAGTTAGTAGGTTGACTGGTTATTGTAAATTGTCCTGTGATTAGGCTCGGGTTAAAAAGGTGGGTTGCTGGGCAGCACGGCTCTTCGTGCTGGAAGGGTCCGTTCCACGTTGTATAAGTAAATAAAAGAAAATAAATTAAATAAAACAGAAATGCCCGACAGCCTACCCTGCTGCCTCCTCCCTTTCTCTTTGCACCAGTGGAGAAGGTTCAAACTTTCAAACACCTATCATAATTCTCATCCCAATACTTCTCCATTCAGTTATTGTACCATTCTGTGTCCCCTTATCTCTTGTGACCCTTGGCCAAGGTGAATATTTTTTTATTTAGAGATACAGCATGGTGACAGGCCGTTCTGACCCAATGAGCTCATGCAGCATAATTACACACATATGAATTAACCCATACATCTTTTAGTGTGGGAGAGAACCAGAACACCCAAAGGGCCCCTTCATGGTCACAGGGAGAACTCACAAACCCCTTACAGACCTCAGAAGAGTTGAGCTTGGGTTGCAGGTACTGTAGTAGCTATGCTACCATGCCACCAAAGACAAAAATAGCAGGCCTGCAAAATGCAACACACACAAAAAATGCTGGTGAACACAGCAGGCCAGGCAGCATCTATAGGAAGAGGTACAGTCGACGAGTCCTGACGAAGGGTCCCGGCTCGAAACGTCGACTGTACCTCTTCCTGTAGATGCTGCCTGGCCCGCTGCGTTCACCTGCATTTTTTGTGTGTGTTGCTTGAATTTCCAGCATCTGTAGATTTCCTCAGGTCTGCAAAATGGCATTCTTCGCCAGTATCTAATCTCAAGAGCATGCATCCAAGTATATCTGCAGGTAATTACCACCGTTTGTGTTGCAACCACCATTTCTTGCTGCACACTTTGCACACATCAAGGAGGAATCAAACTTGCCTTTCGTAACATTTTCTTCTTACACTGGTGCATGCCAAGCAAGATTCCTATCTAAGCTAGTTCCATTTCCCTGCCTTTGATTATCATCCCTCATAATTAACCCCACACTCTGGGTAAAATGTTGCCCTTGAGTTCCTATTAAACCTCTCATCTCCCACCTTAAACCTATGACCTCTGGTGCTTCATTCCCCAACCCTGGGAAAAGACTACTTTTACTCTACTTACACGTCTCATCATGTCGTGTACCCATATGTCTCTATTGCAATGTGCAACACTGTCCCTTTACCACACCAGCCAATCCAGTATCAAAAAAGGGAAAAGAACAATCCAATATGTTCAGAACATAAAGGGCATGATACCAGATTTTATGATTTGAAGTCTTTGGCCCAACACTTGCTATGACTGTCGGACATTCAGCAAATTTTCCAGCTGATAGCATTTCAGTCCAGGATTGTACTGTATCATTCAGTGTCAAGCTGGCAAAGAAGTTCAATATTTATGGATAAGAAAACTTCCAATATTATACTTTCAATTCAAGCTTTGAATTTTTTTCCAGAATTAACATTTTAATGGACTTAAGTCATTATCATTCAGAATCTACATTGTGGCCACTTTATTAGGTACACCTGTACATCTGCTTGTTAATGCAAATATCTAATCAGCCAATCATGTGTCAATAAGTCAATGCAGACATGGTCAAGGGGTTCAGTTTTTGTTCAGACCAAACATCAGAATGGGAAAGAAATGTGATCTAAGTGACTTAGACCATGAAATGATTGTTGATGCCAGACAGGGTGGTTTGATTATCTCAGAAACTGCAGATCTCCAGGGATTTTCACACATAGCAATCTCAAGAGTTTACAGAGAATGGTGTGATAAGCAAAAAAAAAACTTCCAGTAAGTGGTAGTTCTGTGAACAAAAACGCCTTGTTAACAAGAGAGGTCAGAGGAAAATGGCCAGACTGGTTCAAGCTGACAGGAAGAAGACAGTAACTTAACTACCCACATGATGCAACAGTTGTGTGCAGAAGACCATCTCTGAATGCACAACACGTTGAACCATAAAGTGGCCGCAGCAGTAGAAGACCATGAACACACACTCAGTGGCCATGTTATTATGTACCTAATAAAGTGGCCACCGAAGGAAACTTCTGATATCATCCTTTCAATTCAAATTTTGTGATTTTTTTTTCCAGAATTAACATTTTCATGGGGTTAAATCATTATCCATCGAATAAAACCGTCTATTTTCATGGCCATTATTTTCAATAATATGCAATCAAACCTCATTAACACCAAGGGGACACAAGAGACTGCAGACGCTGGTATCTGGAGCAACAACCAATCAGCTGGAGGAACAGTGGGTTAAGTAGCATCTATGGGAGGAAAAGAATCATCAACGTTTCAGGTTGAAACCCTTTGGACCCAAAATATCAGCAATTCTTTTTTTGCCAGTGCAGCTTGACCTGGTGCATTCCTCCAGCTGGTTGCTTGTTGCCTATAAACACCAATACATTTTAATAAGCTTCCCTGAGTGTTCCAGCTAAAGTCCAGTTAATCTAATAATCCCATAGAAAAGCCACATCCAATCTATGATGGGGAAGTGAGGCACTTTGCCCAATATTGGACAGTATTTTAGATATAGCCACTAACACAAACTGGGTCATGTATCATTCAATTCTAGATTATGACTTGAATTTCCTTTTACTGACAAACTGACAGCTTTGATTTCCTTCGTAAGAATAAAGGATCCATAAAATATTTCTTTGTTCTATGTGCTTTCCAATTACCTTGGTAGGGTGAGACTGAAGTACAACTTGTTCCCTTTCATTCTGCACACAGGCTAATAATTGCATTGTTTTCTTTAATTATGCTTCACTGATCCATCAGCTACTTGTGTTTTCACATGCCAAAACCGGGCATGTTTTCTCTTTTATAACGCATTTTGTTTTCAGAGAGGTTCTTTTGTCTCCAATCATAATATAATTACCACAAATAGGTTCTGGGGCATTTTTTTGGAAGCTGCAAGCAAAAGTTTTTATCAACTTACAGCTTCAAAACACTGGCATTCTCACCCAGTCGGTTTCCAGTGAATCCTCTTAGTCAGAACTGCCATCTGAAACATTGTCACAGATTCAGCAAGGAGACCATTCACATGCCTTCCCGTTCAGCCAGTGATTAGAGGGTTGTTTGCAGTTATTTTGCCAGTAGCAGAAAAACTTAATGCTATCCTGTTCTGTAAAGAATGTTCAGTTTCAAGAGCATAAACACAAGAGATTCTGAAGTTGCTGGAGATCTTGAGCAACCTACACAAAGTACTGGAGGAACTCAGCAGATCAGGCAGCATCGGTGGAAGGGAATAAAGAGTCAACGTTTCAGGCCGAGACCCTTCGTCAGCACTGGAAAGGAAAGGGGAAGAAGCCAGGATGAGAAGGTGGAGGAGGGAAACGAGTGTAAGCTCACAGGTGATAGGTGAGACCAGGTGAGGGGAAGCTGGTTGGGTGGGGGGGGGGAGATGAAGTGAGGTGCTAGTTGGAAGAGGTAACGTGCTGAAAAAGAACAAATCTGCTTGGAGAGGAAAGTGGACCATGAGAGAAAGGCAAAGGGGAGGGGCACCAGAGGTAGGTGAGGAGAACAGAAGGGGTAAGAGGGGAGCCAGAATGGGGAATGGAAAAACAGAGAAAGGAGAAATTACCAGGTTAGAGAAATCGATGTTCATGCCATCAGATTAGAGGCTACTCAGACGGAATATGAGGTCTTCAATTTCAAGAATTTTAAACAACTTGGATTGATTACCCCATTGGTAAATACGCTTACAGTTTGAAAAGGTGAACATCATTGCAATTTAATTAGGCAGCACTGTAGCATATCAGCTAGCATAACATTATCACAGTGCCAGCGACCCCGGTTCAACTCCCCTGCAGTCTGTAAGGAGTCTGTACATTCTCTCCATGACCACGTAGGTTTCAAAGTAGAAATAAAAATAATTGGAAAGAAAAACATCTCAGATATGTCATAATCAGATTCATTTTCACTGCCTGATGACGTGAAATGTGTTATTTTGTGGCAGAGGTACAATATAAGACATAAAAATGCATAACATAAAAAATACATAATTTGCAAAAAAAATGTAAAAGAAAAGGAGTAAAGGGACAGAGTTGATAGGCTCGTGGACCATTCATAAATCTGATGGCAAGGGTGAAGAAGGTGCTTCTGATGTTGAATTTGGGACTTCAGGTTCCTGTATCTCCACTCCGATGGTAGCAAGGAAAAGAGAGCATGTTCCAAGCATTGAAGTATGGATGCCACCTTCTTGAGGCACTTTCCCTTGAAGATGCCCTTAGCTGTGGGTGGGTTGTGCCTGTGATGGAAGTCCCTTGTGATCATATGCATTGGAGCCCCCATACCAGACTGTGATTCCACCAGTCATAATGATCTCCATCTTTAATCCATAGAAATTTGCAAGAGTCTTTGTGATGTACTGAATCTCCTCATACTCCTCACGAAGCAGAGCTGCTGGTGTGCCTGCTTCATAATTGCTGCAATGTGTTAGTCCCAAGATAGATCCTCCAAGAAGTTCAAGCCTAGGAACTTGAAGCTGCTCACCCCTTCCACTACTTACCCCTAAATGAGTCACTGTTCATGTTCCCCTGACTTCCCTTTCCTGAAGTTCGCAATCAATTCCTGGGTCCTGCTGAAATTGAGTGTGAGGTTGCTATTGTGACACTGGCTAACCAGCTGATCTATCTTACTCCTGTACACCTCTTCATCACCATCTGAGATCCTGTCAACCAATGCTAAGAATGTCCATGTTAACCGTAGCTGATTTTTTGAGAACAGATTCTAAATAGTTTGTTTGCTGGAGCCCAGGGTGGTGGTGGATTTATAAACAAAGGTGCCGTGGATTTCCTGCCCTTTCTTGGATTAGATTGTTCCTAGAATGGATACCTCAGCATTTTTATGAATAGCAGGACCAGTCTACCAGCTTTTAGACTTCTACATATGAAAACTTTTGAGTGTAGCCCAAACGTTTTAGCTGCTTCCTTTGACCTTACAAAAGAGCAGCTTAAAAATACCAGCTCCTTGAAGCTGCTGTGATGGACATTTCTGAATTTTAATGAAGAAACTGGCATTGTGATTTAATGGAAAAATAGATACCAGTCGAAAACTTATTTCTAAATAGTAAACGAGCTACAGTCCATAATTTTTTTATGGCAGTATGCCTGCCGCAAAGTATTGAAAATCTAATTTGACTAGCAGGAACAATAGATTAATTTTGACTCACAACTTTTGGAAAATAAATTAATTATTATAAGGTTGGTGCTGAAGAGGAATATGAGATGGTTGCCATGAATTTTACTGTAAATTATAGTTGATTAGCATCTAGGTGTTATCCTGCATTGTCTTATTCCTCTGTCTTAGATCCTGAGTCAAAATAAGCAGGTAAATTTCTCTTCAGTCTGATGCCTGAATACTCTGAGGGATTTTAGGTTGCAGTTCTATGTTCTTGCTTTTCACACAATTGATTATAATCTTAGCCCAAATCATCGACTGTTTATTCCTCTCCATAGATGCTGCCTGATCTGGTGAGTTCCTCCAACATTTTGTGCGCCACTCTGGATTTCCACCATCTTCAGAATCTGAATGAGCACTGTGTATGTTCCCCTGACTTCCCTTTCCTGAAGTTCACAATCAATTCCTGGGTCTTGCTGACATTGGGTACAAGGCTGCTGCTGTGACACTGGCCAACCAGCTGATCTCTCTTAGCCCTGTACGCCTCTTTGTTACCCTTTGAAATCCTGTCAACCAATGCTAAGAGTGCCAGATTAACCATAGCTAACTTATTGAGAACGGATTCCAAAGAGTTTGTTTGCTGGAGTCCATTGTATGCATTCAAACTGGGAAATTTGGGAACTAGGTGAAGTGATGGCAAGCAGATGGAGTGCAGTCACCACCCACCATTTTATTACTAACAACCAAATATACCGGGCAAACGATGCCAATCATTCATCATTGCCACGGATTTCAAAAGCATACAAACACAAGTGAGCTACTAGTTCTATTCAAATCAGTATCTGCTGGTACAAGAATCACTGCAAATTTCAGGCAAGGACTAATTTTTTGGGGGACACCTTTAATCAGTTGTCAACATTATTAATGCAATGAGATTTGACCAGCCAAGAGGTACAAAAGACAATTCATTCACGTCCAGCAGGAGCAGCAAGGGTTAACCAAACAATGCACTGTTGACGTTTGGATAAAGTAACCGATGCATCACCACCCGGTTTGCAGGCTCCAATGCACAGGGTCAAAAGAGGTTGCTGAGAGTAGTAGACTGCGCCAGCTCCACCGTAGGCACAACCCTCCTCACCATCGAGGCCCTCTTCAAGAGGTGGTGCCTCAAGAAGGCAACATCCATCATTAAAGACCCTCCCCATCTGCGACATGCCCTCTATTTGTTACTACCACTGGGGAGGAGGTGCGAGGACTGGAGACTCACACTCAACATTTTAAGAACAGCTTCTTCTCCTCTTTCATCAGATTTCTGAGTGATCCACAAACCCATGAACACTACCTCACTAAACCTCTTTTGCACTATTTGTCTGTTTATGGTAGCTTACGGTAATTTTTTGCACCGTAATTTAGCTTTGCACTGTACTGCTGCCACAAAACAACATACTTCACAACATATGCCCATGACAATAAGCCTGATTCTGACTGTGGGTGTCAAATTGAGTAAGCTAGTTTTGATCAGCATGAGGGGTACATGTAACTTGTAGCTCCCCTGTCAGGGATGAGCTGCAGTATGGGTTGCCAGTCTACACTAGCGGAGCAGACTTGATGGGCTGAATGGCCTAATTCTGCTCCTAAATCTTAAGATCTACATTTAAAGGCAGTGCTGCCGTGGATACAGACTCTTAGCTCTGACCAGTGAACTGCTGCAGAAGTTATCGGCAGTTGGCAATGTTTCCTCAGCTGTGAGCTTTAACCCACTTTACTTCAAAGGACTTCACAGGGAAGTAGTCTGTGTCTTTTGGATGAAGCTGGTGATAATGTATGTTATATTTTAGTGATATTGTCACCCTGTCTGGCAAACCAGCACCTTTAAAAGTCTTCGGCACATACCGTATATATATATATATAGCTAGAGGGTCTAAGAATTTTGCACAGTACTGTGGTAATTTTATGTATTGCACTGTACTGCTGCTGCAAAAAAAAAATGTCATGTGAGTGATGATAAACCTAGGGGCCCGGCGTTGGCCCCCTAGGCCTGAGTCGACGTAGTAGTGGTAGGTGATAAACCTGGTTCTGATTTGGGTATATATAGTGGCTGAGAGAGGAAAAGGGTCAGGGAGAAGGGAATCATGGTTGGGAAGGGAAAGGGGAGGGAGTGGGAAGCACCAGACAGACCTTCCGTAATGATCAATGAACCAATTGTTTAGAATCCAATGACCTTGCCTGGTGTCTCAGGGCTGGGTGTGTCTGCACCTGTGCCACCTCCCACCCTTGGCACTCTTTCTCTGCCACCTGTCGCACACCCTTAAGACTTACATAGTACTGTATAAAAGCTCCTGAATCACTCTATTCTCTCCTGGATTTGTGATGAAATTGGTACTGGAAATGGTTTATTATTGTCACATGTACTGAGATACAGTGAGAAGCTGGTCTTGTATACTGTTCATACAGACCACGTCATTACACAGTGCATTGAGGTAGAACAATATAAAACAACACTAGAACACAAGGGAAGGTGAAACAGCTACAGGGAAAATGGAGGAGGAGAAGATGGCGGTGCAACGCAGCTTGCGCGGCCACTCCGGTGAATGATATCTGTAATCTGTCAAGTAGGGTGCCGTGCACAATCCTGATTTGATGTCCTATTTAGCAAGGGAAAAGCAGGATATTCTGAAAAAGATTAAAGGCATGCAGGTGCATTTACTTTAAAAATAGATCCAACCATCTTCAGCTGCTTCGTTAATGCTGTCCTTCGATTAGAGGTCAGAAGCTGAGCTGTTAGCTGATAACTGCTCTCAATTCCTTTCCTGGCTCCTCAGCCATGAAGCAGCCCGTGCCTGCATGCAGCAGGAGCAAGACTACATCATGCAGGGGCTGGTCATCAGAACTGGTTTATTATTGTCATGTGCCAAGGCACAATGACAAGCTTGTCTTGCATACTGTTCATACGTATCAATGTATTGGTGCATTGGGGTAGCACAAGGTACCACAGTAGTAAAATGCAGAATAAAGTACGACAGATACAGAGAAAGTGCTGTCCCAGTACACAGTATGGTGCAAGAGCATAATGAGGTGGACTGTGAGGTCAAGAATCAACTTTATCATACTGGGGAACCATTCAATAGTCTTATAACAGCAGGGTAGAAGCTGCCCTTGAGCCTGCTGGTACTTGCTTCCAGGGTCTTGTATCTTCTACTCAATGGGAAGGGGCCACCGTAAGCCTCACCAGTCAGTTCCATCGGGGTCCACGAGTCAGGTCGGTAGGTCAACTCGTGGAGGACAGAAGATCAGCAGAACTGTAAGAAGTTTTGAAAGGACAGTATTAGACTTAATTAGAGACAGATAATTTAGCTTGAAAAGAGTAGAACGATTGTAATACTCTTGAATTTAATGAGTGGATCTGCAGGGAGCAGTTTGCAACGAGCCACCACACTCCTGCACCATCTTGCCATCAAGCTAATTGTCAAGGAACATTTCCACAGCAAAAAGGCCTGGCAATAAGCATCTCTAACAGGCAAAAGCAAAAAAAAAACAAACAACTGTAGGAACTGAGCAGACTGAGTGGTTGGTGGAGGCAAAGGGTTGGTTGAAGTCTGAATGCCTGAATTAAAAGCAGAAACTGCTGGAAATGCTCAGCTTCAGCCTGACCTACCGAATAGAGCCAGCCCGCAGATTCCTCTCCAGAGAACCGCCTGCCACCCAAACTGTTTGTAAGTTGGAAGTCAACAAAAAAAAAGATATGGGAGAAGATCACGGTGAGGCAGAGAGAGGAGGCATGGGAGAAGCAGCTGCGAGCTCGCTAAGTGAGCAGGTGGGTCTGCTCAGTGCTCCAGCTCAGCTCAGCTCCATCCAGCCCCTGAATGCTGTGGCTCAGGGATGGTGGGGGTGGGGGGGGGCAGTGAGTCAAGGCTCAAAGAAATGCTCCACTCCCATCCAACAGAAGATGCTTGTGGCCCCACAACCACAGGCCATCTCTATCTCATCGAACCCACCAGTCTCCCAACAGCTTGCCCATATGTTCAGGGTATCCCTAAGATGGACATTCATAACTGAGGAAGAATGCTATTTGTCAGAATTTCCTTCCAATATATGCACGTTTTTTGTCTGTGACATCACAAACCAATTTGCTTCAAGACTCCAAGCAATACAAAAAAATTTCAGGCCAAGACCCTTCTCATCTTTCTCTTGCCTTTGTTGCTTCAAGACCTTTGGAATTGGAATTGAAATTGGTTTACCATTGTTATGTGTATCAAGATAAGGTGAAAAGCTTGTCTTGCATACTGTTCATACAGATCAGATCATAACACAGTGCACTGAGGTAGCACAAGTTAAAACAATAACACTGCAGATGCAAGGAAATTCCAGTGCAGATCTGATCTGGGCCGACATTTACGTGCCGGGCGGCACCTAATCAATGAGCTTGTTTATTTTGGCTTTTTTCTTAAAGATGTGCTGGGTGCATTCCGGCTACAAAAAAAAAGTACCGGTCCCCGTACCAGTCCACGGCCCGGAGGTTGGGGACCACTGAGATAAACAATAAAGTGCAAGATCATAACAAGGTAGATTGTGAAGTCAAGAGTCCAACTTGTCATACCAGGGAACAAATTAATAGTCTTATAACAGAGGGTCCTTAAGCCTGGTGGTAAATGCTTTTGGGCTTTTGGATCTTCTGCTTGATGGAAGAGTGGAGAGGAGAGAATGTCCGGAGTGAGTGAAGTCTTTTATTATGCTGGCTGCTTTACGGAGGCAGCGAGAAAGGTAGACAAACTCCATAAGGGGAAGGCTGGTTTCTGTGATGTATTGAGCTGTGTCTATAGCTCTCTGGAGTTCCTTGTGGTCATGTGCAGAACATTTCAAGCCATGATGCATCCAGATAGGATGTTTTTATCGATAAAAATAGGTAAGGGTCATCAAGGACATGACAAAGTGCTTTAGCTCCTGAGGAGATAGAGGTGCTAGTGAACTTTCTTGTCAGTGAAATCTGCATAGTTAGACCATGACAGGTTATTGTTGATGTTCACTCCTAGGAACTTGAAGCTCACAACCCTCTCTATCTCAGAATCATAGATGCAGACAGAGCCATGTGTACCGTCCTCTTCCAGAAGTTAATAACCAGCTCTTCTGTTTAGCTGACATTGAGAGAAAGGTTATTGCCATGAAACAATGTCACATGATAAGCACAATATTTTAAGATCTTTATAGATAGATTTTTATCACCCAATTGTTCAAACTGTCCAGGGAAGAGAATGAAAAATTATAAAGATCTTTAAATAAGGATTTTAAATCAATCTTCTGCATAGCTGACTAAATATGTACTTTCTGATCACTGCAGTCCCTCCACCAACCAGTTCTACAACTGCTGATGTCTCTGACAATCTGTCCCCATTGTTCTCTTTCTTACCTTGTCCCCGTGGTGCCTCTCTGGAAAGTCGATTAAACGCCTGATGGAAGTGGAGAAGGTGAAGGGGTTTAGTCAGGCAGTGGTGTCGTCCAACCTGCGCGATGGGATGTCCCACCTCATCCAGTCCTGCGGGCTAGGAGGAATGAAGCACAACACTGTCCTGATGGGCTGGCCAAGAGCCTGGAGGCAATCCAATGATCCCAGAGCGTGGAAAAACATCATTGGTATGTGTAACCTTGAAAAATCTGAGCGGTCAGAAGACAAAATGCATTTTTTAAAAAGAGCTCAGGGACCGCACTAAAAAATAATTGAAATAATTTAGGTGTAGAATCATTGGTATGTTTTCTTTCAAATTCCTGCATGTATTAGGGCAGGGAACTCAGGTTTATAGAGTCAGAGTTAATAACTATTCACAGTTACTGAGTAAAAAAAATAGGTATCTCATCCACAAGTCACTGGATTTTTGGTTTTGTTTTCTCATGTCACCCTGTCAGATTGTAATTTTGCAATTGCAGTGGTCACATCAGTAATACAAGGGGAGAAATGTTAAGTAAATATGAACTATTTACCAGATCATTAAGAAACTTGTCCATAGGTGTCTGAAAGAATAGAAGTGCGTGCTATTGTTAAGTGGTCACCAAAGCATTAAAGTTTAGGAGATGTTTATGATCAAGTCATCTGAGGTAGAATGTCAAACACCCTTGCACATAGAGTGGGCACAATGGTGCAGTTACTATTGCTGCTGCTTTACTGCTCCAGTGATCGGGGTTCAGTCCTGACCTTGGGTGTTCTCTGTGCAGGGTGGGATGTTCTCTCCGTGACTCCATGGGTGCTCCAGTTGCTGCCTCTCCCCACTACCCCCAACATCCTAAAGACATGAGAGTCAGTAGTATAGTTGGCCACAGTAAGCTACTCAAAGCGTGTAGGTGAGTGGTAGAGTCTGGAAAAGATGTTGGGAATGTAGGAATAATAAATGGAATTAGTGTAAATGGGTGCTTTAGGGACAGTAAAGATTTGGTGGGCTGAAGGGTCTGTTTTGATGCGGTATAAATCTATGATTGCTATTTAAAACTAACTAGAGAGTTTCAGAGATGTCTGAGAGATCTTGTAGGCTAACTCAGTAAGTGCTTGATAACTCAGTAAGTCCATCAATCGATCTTGAGTCATCTCCACCACCAGCAATCTTTTAAGAAGGGATTTTCTCTTTTCTGAAATTTACCAACCTGTAGAGGTGGAAAATACTTACTTCGATTGAGTATAGGAGTTGGGATGTTTTGGGGAGGTTGTATAAGACATTGGTGAGGCCAAATTTGGGGTATTGTGTGCAGTTCTGGTCACCTAACTATAGGAGAGATATCAGTAAGATGGAAAGAGTGCAGAGAAGACTTACTAGGATGTTGCCAGGTCTTCAGCAGTTGAGTTATAGGGCAAGATTGAACAGGTTAGAACTTTATGTGGGTCGGACAGAGGGAATGTGGGTTGGAGAAGGAATGTGGGTCGCACAGAGGGGATGTGGGTCGGACAGAGGGAATGTGGGTCAGACAGAGGGAATGTGGGTTGGGGAGGGGATGTGGGTGGGACAGAGGGATGTGGATGAGACAGAGGGATGTGGGTCGGAGAGGGAATGTGGGCCGGACAGAGGGGATGTGGGTCAGACAGAGGGAATGTGGGTCGGACAGAGAGGATGTGGGTTGGAGAAGGAATGTGGGTCAGACAGAGGGAATGTAGGTCGGAGAGGGGATGTGGATCGGACAGAGAGAATGTGGGTCGGACAGAGGGAATGTGGGTTGGAGAAGGAATGTGGGTCGGACAGAGGAAATGTGGGTTGGAGAAGGAATGTGGGTCAGACAGAAGGAATGTGGGTCAGAGAAGGAATGTGGGTCGGACAGAGGGGATGTGGGTCGGAGAGGGAATGTGGATCAGACAGAGGGAATATACATGATAGGATGACACCATGATCGCCCTGGGGATTAACTGTAAATGAGAGCATCAGACTGGTGGGTTAATGGGACTTGAGGGAGGGAAACGATAGCCCTTCATTGATGAAAACTGTGAATTAGGGCAGTTAGAGAGTGAGAACAGAGATAAAGGAATTAATTAGTTTTGAAATGTAAGGGTGAGAAGTGTCCCAGCCAGACAGGCTAATGGAGAGATCAAAACTGAACCAATATCTCAAGCAGATGATACACAAAAGAGATTTTGCAGATGCTGAAAATCTGGAGCAATACAGACAAAGTGCTAGAAGAACTCAGCAGGTCAGGCAGCATCTATGGAGAGGAATGAAGAGTCAATGTTTATCAGGACTGTAAAGAAAGGGACAGAAGGCAGAATAAAGGTGGGCAGGGGAGAAGGAGTACAAGCTGGCAGGTTATAAGTGAGACCAAGTGAGGGGGAAGGTGATTGGGTGAGGGGGGGGTTGGAATGAAGTTAGAATCTGGGAGCTGATTGGTGGGAAAGGTAAAGGGCTGAAGTAGAAGGAATCTAATAGGAGTGGATGGTGGACCATGGAATAAAGGGAGGGAGAAGGGGAACTAAAGTGAAGTGATGAGCAGATAAGGAAAAGAGAAGGGGTGGAGGGTAACCAGAATGGGAAATGGGAAAAGAGAGAAGAGAAAAGGGGGAAATAATTACCAGAAGTTAGAGAAGTTGATGTTCATGTCATCAACTTGCAGGCTACCCAGATGGAATATGAGGTGACTTTCCTCCAACCTCAGTTTAGCCTCATCCTTTGTTCCTGCAATTTTATAATGAGGCCTAATGTCAACATGAGAAGCATCACCTGTCTTTAGTTGGGACCCATTCTAGTGTCAGGGCTCATTTATCAGATTCCTGATTTCTGCTGTCCTTTGTGAGGGAAATTGCTTCATTCTCTTTTCGCTTAATTTAAAGTGGTGCCCTCTTGTAGTTGCTCAGGTCATGTTGAACGCTACTTCTTCTGAGAAGTTAATGAAAGTAATAACATGCTTTCAAAAGACCTGTTTGAATGCAAGAGTGGGAGAACCAAGCAGTCAGACTAACTGTGAGTCACTTTCTGCCCTCTCCTTTTGCAGAAGTGGTTCGGGAGACAACTGCTGCTCGCTTGGCCCTCCTCGTAGCTAAAAACGTTGCTGCCTTCCCGTCTAATCAGGAGAGGTATGCTGAGGGCTACATCGATGTCTGGTGGATAGTCCATGACGGAGGAATGCTCATGCTGCTTCCTTTCCTCCTCAGGCAGCACAAGGTAAGATAAATGTTCTGGTAATCCCATTGTGTGTGTCTATGCCTAACTTGTATTACTATTCCCCAGTTTATGCCAACAGCCACAAGGTAAGGAGGAAATGTTCTGTGGAGGCCAAGTCATTTGGTATGTATCGAAAGCGGAGTTTGATAGGTTCTCGATTCATCAAAAGTTACAGGGAGAAGAGAGGAGGATGGGGTTGAGGGAGATAATAATTCAGCCAAGATTGAATGCTGGAGCAAACTTGATGGGCCAAATGGCTTAAATCTGCCCGTGTTTTATGGTCTTATGGTCTCACCAAAAATCAATGTACAAATTCTGAGGACACGGGATTCATGGTAAAACTCTTGTTTATTAATAGTGAACATGGTTAATACAACAGCACCTTTTCCACAAGAAACTGCCAGTAATTGGAATTGTGCTATTGATACAGAGCTAAATTTGCAAGCTGTTTGGAATCTGAATTTCTGGCCAGTTGCATACAATAGGACACATCTATCATGCTCCAGTACAGGACTAACTTCTTTTTCACCATTTGATTGTGTTTTTTTTTGCAGTAAGTGTTGAAAGTGTGCAAGGGGATACGTAAAAAAAAATGACTAAAGTATATGTGAAATTATTATTCTGAGTTGCGTTGTTCACCTAATAACTTGTTCTAGCACCCACACAAAGAGATACTACTGAATAATAAAGTTTTAACTTTATTTACAGTATTAAATAATAAAATTAACAATGGTATTTTAAATCAATATTTTTATGTCAGAATATATTCATGAACAGGGATTTGGACTTTTTTTTAGTGTGACAGTATTACTGGAATGGCTGAACCAAAAACATGGGATATATGAGGTGAGATTCCTCAAAGATCACAGTGTCAGTGAAAACAGCAGAATTGTACCAACTGATGACCTGTTTCTTGTAGTTCACTGAATCCACAGCACATCTCTGTTGAGCACTATCTTACTGCAGTCACACTTCAGCTGTTCGCCTACCACTTACAGTGGAAAGGCCCATTACCTGGTCAATCAAGAAAACTTGCCTCGATTTCCTGAGAAAACTTCCAAAGAAGAAGCATACAAACTAGCCAGAAAAGGTGGCTCACCTGAGGACTGGGAGAAATTCAGAGTTCAGCAGAGGAGGACAAAGGGCTTAATTGGGAAGGGGAAAAAAGATTATGAGAGAAAACTGGCAGGGAACATAAAAACTGACTGTAAAAGCTTTTATAGATATGTAAAAAGGAAAAGACTGGTAAAGACAAATGTAGGTCCCCTACAGACAGAAACAGGTGAATTGATTATGGGGAGCAAGGACATGGCAGACCAATTGAATAATTACTTTGGTTCTGTCTTCACTAAGGAGGACATAAATAATCTTCCAGAAATAGTAGGGGACAGAGGGTCCAGTGAGATGGAGGAACTGAGCGAAATACATGTTAGTAGGGAAGTGGTGTTAGGTAAATTGAAGGGATTAAAGGCAGATAAATCCCCAGGGCCAGATGGTCTGCATCCCAGAGTGCTTAAGGAAGTAACCCAAGAAATAGTGGATGCATTAGTGATAATTTTTCAAAACTCGTTAGATTCTGGGCTAGTTCCTGAGGATTGGAGGGTGGCTAATGTAACCCCACTTTTTAAAAAAGGAGGGAGAGAGAAACCGGGGAATTATAGACTGGTTAGCCTATCGTCGGTGGTGGGGAAACTGCTGGAGTCAGTTATCAAAGATGTGATAACAGCACATTTGGAAAGCGGTGAAATCATCGGACAAACTCAGCATGGATTTGTGAAAGGAAAATCATGTCTGACGAATCTCATAGAATTTTTTGAGGATGTAAATAGTAGGGTGGATAGGGGAGAACCAGTGGATGTGGTATATTTGGATTTTCAAAAGGCTTTTGACAAGGTCCCACACAGGAGATTAGTGTGCAAACTTAAAGCACACGGTATTGGGGTTAAGGTATTGATATGGATAGAGAATTGGTTAGCAGACAGGAAGCAAAGAGTGGGAATAAACAGGACCTCTTCAGAATGGCAGGCAGTGACTAGTGGGGTACCGCAAGGCTCAGTGCTGGGACCCCAGTTGTTTACAATATATATTAATGACTTGGATGAGGGAATTAAATGCAGCATCTCCAAGTTTGCGGATGACACGAAGCTGGGCAGCAGTGTTAGCTGTGAGGAGGATGCTAAGAGGATGCAGGGTGACTTGGATAGGTTGGGTGAGTGGGCAAATTCATGGCAGATGCAATTTAATGTGGATAAATGTGAAGTTATCCACTTTGGTGGCAAAAATAGGAAAACAGATTATCTGAATGGTGGCTGATTAGGAAAAGGGGAGGTGCAACGAGACCTGAGTGTTATTATACACCAGTTATTGAAAGTGGGCATGCAGGTACAGCAGGCGGTGAAAAAGGCGAATGGTTTGCTGGCATTTATAGTGAGAGGATTCGAGTACAGGAGCAGGGAGGTACTACTGCACACCTGGAGTATTGTGTGCAGTTTTGGTCCCCTAATCTGAGGAAAGACATCCTTGCCATAGAGGGAGTACAAAGAAGGTTCACCAGATTGATTCCTGGGATGGCAGGACTTTCATATGAAGAAAGACTGGATGAACTAGGCTTGTACTCGTTGGAATTTAGAAGATTGAAGGGGGATCTGATTGAAACATATAAAATCCTAAAGGGATTGGACAGGCTAGATGCAGGAAGATTGTTCCCGATGTTGGGGAAGTCCAGAACGAGGGGTCACAGTTTGAGGATAAAGGCGAAGCCTTTTAGGACTGAGATTAGGAAAAACTTCTTCACACAGAGAGTGGTGAATCTGTGGAATTCTCTGCCACAGGAAACAGTTGAGGCCAGTTCATTGGCTATATTTAAGAGGGAGTTAGATATGGCCCTTGTGGCTACAGGGATCAGAGGGTATGGAGGGAAGGCTGGTGCAGGGTTCTGAGTTGGATGATCAGCCATGATCATAATAAATGGTGGTGCAGGCTCGAAGGGCCGAATGGCCTACTCCTGCACCTATTTTCTATGTTTCTATGTTTCCAGTGTCATATACTTCCAAGCTTGACTTCATCAGAATACACCAGCCTTCCCCACCACTCTCCATCCAAAGACTGGGGCTCTTCCAGCAAGGCAACTGAATGAGCCCAGTTATGAGGAACACACAATGTCCATCAGCAGGGGTACTGCTCCATCACAATCCAAAATGTTCCTGATATGGCAGGAACCCAAGAACTGGGCATGCCTCCAAAGAAATTACAGTCATACTTCAAGACTGATGGAAGATAATATTCCCATCTTGATGTTTTTGAGGGATTTGTGATTTTTTTTTAACATAGCACGGACCGATCTGACGTTCAAAGATGCTTCAATGTTTCAGATGTGATATTGGAGATGACATACCAAAGCCTCAAGGGAAGTAATCAATCACAGATATAAAGTGTCTATAAAAATTATTCAACCGTCCCCTGCACCCCCCCCCCACCCCACCGCCCCAGACGTTTTCATGATTTATGATTTTACAACATTGAATCACTGAATTTTATTTGGCTTTTTTACACTGATCAACAGAAAAAGACTCTTTCGTGTTAAAGTGAAAATAGATCTCGACAAAGTGATCTAAAATAATTACAAATATAAAACACAATATAGTTGATTGCATGAGTACTCACCCCCTTTGAGTCAGTATTTAGTAGACACACCTTTGGCAGCAATTACAGTCTTGAGTCTGTGTGGATAGGTCTCTATCAGCTTTGCACATCTGGACACTGCAATTCTTCCCAATTCTTCTTCACAAGACTGCTCAAGCTCTGTCAGATTGCACGGGGATCATGAGTGAACAGTCCTTTTCAATCCAGCCACAAATTTCAATGGATTGAGGCCTGGACTCTGACTTGTCCACTCCAGGGCATTAACCTTGTTTTTTTTTTAAGCCATTCCTGTGTAGCTTTGGCTTTATGCTTCTGGCCATTGTCTTGCTGGAAAACAAATCCTCTCCCAAGTTGCAGTTCTCTTGCAGACTGCATCAGGTTTTCCTCCAGGATTTCCCTGTATTTTGCTGCATTCATTTTAGCCACTACCTTCACAAGCTTCCAGGGCCTGCCGCAGTGAAGCATCCCCACAGCATGATGCAGCCACCACCATGCTCCATGGTAGGTATGGTGTGTTTTTGATGATGTGCGGTGTTCGGCTTATGACAAACATAGTGTTTAGTCTGATGGCCAAAAAGCTCAATTTTGGTTTCATCAGACCACAGAACCTTCTTCCAGCTGACTTCAGAGTCTCCCACATGCCTTCTGGTAAACTCTAATCAAGATTTCATGAGAATTATTTTTAAAAAAGAAACAGTGGCTTTCTCTTTGCCACTCTCCCATAAAGCTGTGACTGGTGAAGCACCTGGGCAACAGTTGTACGTGCAGTCTCTCCCATCTCAGCCACTGAAATTGGCAACTCCTCCAGAGTTGTCATAGGTCTCTTGGTGGCCTCGCTCACCATATAACCATATAATAATTACAGCACGGAAACAGGCCATCTCGGCCCTTCCAGTCCGTGTCGAACACTTACTCTCACCTAGTCCCACCGACCTACACTCAGCCCATAACCATCCATTCCTTTCCTGTCCATATATCTATCCAATTTAACTTTAAATGACAACATCGAACCTGCCTCAACCACTTCTGCTGGGAGCTCATTCCACACAGCTACCACTCTCTGAGTAAAGAAGTTCCCCCTCATGTTACCCCTAAATTTTTGCCCTTTAACTCTCAACTCATGTCCTCTTGTTTGAATCTCCCCCACTCTCAATGGAAAAAGCCCCCACGTTAACTCTATCTATCCCCCTCTTAATTTTAAATACCTCTATCAAGTCCCCCCTCAGCCTTCTACGTTCCAAAGAATAAAGACCCAACTTGTTCAACCTTTCTCTGTAACTTAGGTGATGAAACCCAGGTAACATTCTAATAAACTTTCTTTGAACTCTCTCTATTTTGTTGACATCTTTCCTATAATTCGGTGACCAAAACTGTACACAATACTCCAAATTTGGCCTCACCAATGCCTTGTACAATTTCAGCATTACATCCCAACTCCTATACTCAATGCTCTGATTTATAAAGACCAGCATACCAAAAGCTTTCTTCACCACCCTATCCACATGAGATTCCACCTTCAGGGGCCTATGCACCATTATTCCTAGTCCTCTTCTTGCACAGCCACTGGGTTTTTGACGACAGCCTGCTCTAAGCTGATTTACAGCTGCATCATACTCTTTCCATTTTTTGTTGATTGACTTAACTGTACTCCAAGGGATATTCAGTGACTTGGAAATTTTCTTGCATCCATCTCCTGACTTGTGCTTTTCAATAACCTTTTTGTGGAGTTGCTTGGAGTGTTCTTTTGTCTTCATGGTGTAGTTTTTGCCAGGATACTGACTCACCAGCAGTTGGACCTTCCAGATAATGTACCTGTGTATTTTTACGAAGGTCAATTGAAAGACCTTAACTACACACAGGTCTCCAAAAACAGATCTCCATTTAACTAACTATGTGACTTCTAAAACCAGTTGGCTGCACCAGTGATAATTTGGTGTGTCATATTAAAGGGGATGAATACTTTAGTGTTTTTATTTGTAATTAATTTAGATCACTTTGTAGAGATCTGTTGTCACTTTGACACAAAAGAGTCTTTTTCTGTTGCAGTGTCTAAAAAGCAAAACTAAATCCACTGTGATTCAATGTTGTAAAACATGAAAACATCCAAGGGGGAATGAATACTTTTTATCTCCTCATTATATCCTTTTTATATGCTTCTGTATATCCTTATTGTAAGATGGCTTATTTTATTCTGCTGTATTCAGCAAATTCAAGTTCAATTTATTGTCTTTCAACAATGCACATGTATACAGCTAAACAAAATAACATTCCTCGGGGTCCAAAGTGTAAAAACATTGTGCATATATTACATACAGCACATAAAATAATATTAGCACAATAATATTAAAAGACAGCAATATTCTGGAGATCTACTTTATAAGTTTACATAAAATGCATATACAACATATAGTTAAATGTACAACAGTATAATGCTACTGGCTCTGTCATAACCAATGTGCATTGGGTGTAACTGGGTATTCAGACGTCTCACAAATATTGCTGAGCTTTTTACTGGCCTTTCATTGACTGATAGGTGTGGAAGAAGTGCAAGATGCGCATTTTTACAGTGGCCCAAATGGAAGATAACAGCATCCAAATGAAGAAGGACCTTACAGTGTTCCTCTATCACCTACGGATTGCAGCTGAGGTGGAAGTCGTGGAGATGGTATGAGATGCCGGTGAAAAATGGAGATATGTGGATAAGTAATTTTTCCAACCTTTTATGCCCCAGGAATAAAAGGAAAGGAGGTCACTTATGAACTGACAGTGAGGAAATTCCATCAGTGACAAATGGAATTTACTTCAACTAAAGACCTCCTCTAGGAATAGGCTCATACACAAATAATTATAATTGCTAATTATGATTATAAGCCCAAGTTGAAGACATCTGTACATGTTAAATTCCTATGAAAAGATATTTCTACCCTTCTTACCTGTCCACTGCTCATACGATCGGGTTACAAATGCATCACTGAACCAGAGAAGAGCTAATGCTGGAATTGGAATTGATTTATTTTGGTCATGTGTACTGAGATAGAGTGAAAAGCTTGTCTTTCATACTGTTCATACAGATCAGATCATTACAAAATGCCTTGAGGAAGAACAATAAATAGCAGGTGCATAATAAATTCTAATAAAGGTAGAGAGAGGTTAGGACCGATCAGGGATAAAAGAAGAAACATGCCCCTGGAGGTGAGAGAGAGAGGGAAGGTCCTTAATGAATACTTTGCTGCAGTATTGACCAGTGAGAAGGACCTCGAAAAATATGAGGTCAGAATAAAACAAGCTAATGTGCTGGAACATGTTGATATTACGCAAGGAGATGAATTGGAACTTCTGAAAAACATTAGGATAGATAACTCTCCAGAATCAAATGGGATATACCCCAGGTTACTACAGGAGGTGAGAGAAGAGACAGCAACGATCTTTGCGTCCTCAAAGTGATTGGAGGATGGCAAATGGTATTCCTTTGTTCAAGAAAGGTATAGGGATAACCCTGGGATTTATAGATCAGTGAGTCTTGTGTCAGTGATGGGCAAACTATCAGAGAGAATTCATAGTGACAGCGTTTACAATCATTTGGAGAAACATAGCCTGATTAAGGATAGTCAGCATAGCTTTGTGAAGGGAAGGTCTTGCCTCATGAGCTTGATTGACTTTCGAGGAAGTGACAAAGGAAATTGAGGAAGATAGAGTAGAAGATGTGGTGCATATGGATTTTAGTAGGGCCTTTGACAAGGTTCCCATGGTAGGCTCATTCAGAAAGTCAAGGGGAATGGGTACATAGATTCAGAATTAGCTTGCCTACAGAAGTCAGAGGGTGGTAGTAGATGGAACATATCCTGCCTGGAGGCCCGTAGCCAGTGGTGTTCTACAGGGATCTGTTCTCAGGCCTCTGCTCTTTGTGATTTTTATCAAAGACTTGGATAAGGATGTGGAAAGGTGGGTTAATAAGTTTGCAGATGACAAAAAGGTTGGTATTGTTTGGGATATTGTAGAATTTTGTCTTAGACTACAATGGGACATTGACAGGATACAGAGCTAAGCTGAGAAGTGGCAGATAGAGTTTGTGAGATGATACACTTTAGAATGTTGAACAAGGAGGCAGAGTACAAGGTTAATGGCAGAATTCCCAAAAGTATGGAGGAGCAGAGTTCCAGTTCCATAGATCCCTCAAAGTTGCCGTCCAAGTTGACAGGGTGGTTAGGAAGGCGCATGGTATGTTGGGGGATTGAGATCAGCAGCTGAAAGGTGAGGTTGCTGCTCTATAAAACTCTGATTGGACCTCACATGGAGTATTCTGCTCAGTTCTGGTCGCCTCATTATAAGAAGAATGTGGAAACTTTAGACAAAGTGCAGAGGAGATTTAGCAGGATGCTGGATTAGAGAGCATGATTTATAAGCAAACTTTGACGGACCCAGAGATTTTCTCTTAAAAATAAAGGAGGATGAGAGGTGACTTGATGGAGGCATATAAGATGATAGGATGGTAATTTCTCCATTTTCTCCAAAATTGGACCTACTGTTTTTTATGTGTGTCTGCTGCACTTCACACACACCCAACCCACCAGCTGAATACGCAATATTCCCCCCCTCACTCTCACTGCACCCCTCCTACTCTCACCACACCCCTCCTACTCTCAGCACTCCCCTCCTACTCTCAACACTCCCCTCCTACTCTCAACACTCCCCTCCAATTCTCAACACTCCCTTCCAATTCTCAACACTTCCCTCCTACTCCAAACACTCCCTTCCAATTCTCAACACTCCCCTCCCACTCCCAACTCTCCCCTCCTACTCCCAACACTCCCCTCCTACTCCCATCACTCTAATTTCCAACCCTCACCACCCTCTGTGGAAGGAACCAAAGCATCCGGAGGAAACCCACGTCGACACAAGGAGAACGTATCAACTCTCTACATACAGCAGCAAGAATTGAACCTCTGTAAAACATTACCCTGTCGTACCTCCCGTTGACTAAGAGCCGTTGAAGTAGGCATCATTTCCCTGACTGCTGTCTCAATCTGCCCCACAGCACGACAGTGACATTTCAGCTTACACATATGAGCGAACTCTGATGATGGAGCAGAGGTCCCAGATCCTGAAGGAAATGCAATTGACAAAGAATGAGCGGGAGCGCGAGGTATGTGACCCAGTTACTTCGTCTCACATCTTCCGGCTACTGATTTCAATGTAATATCTTAAAATGTAGACCTTATCTTGTTAAATTGTCATTAATTCATACAAGAACGGCACATAGCTGGAGAAAAAGAAAGGTTCCAGGAAATATACCTACAAGTGTACTGAACCATTTATCAGAAGTTCAGATCCTGGAATGTACTGAAATATTGGGGAATGTGACTGTGCGCTAATATTAATTTGTTATGTTAACATTAAAGATAGCCTCACGATCAAAATTTTAGAAGAATAGGCAGAATTTTGGGGTACACCTTCTACGCTTGTAGAGAGTGTTGTTCAGTGCTTGGTGCCATTGATTTTTAACCTCATCTGTGTCTTATACACCCTACAATATAATTCCTGCCTGTGCATGGAAGAGATAAATTGGTAAATTTGTAAATTGGTCTATTGTTGTCAGAAGTACAAAGGTACAGTGAAAAACTTGTCTTGCTGTTTATAGAGATCATTTCCGTGCACTGAGGTAGTGTAAGGGTAAATGGAATAGAATGTAGAATAAAGTGTTCCAGTTACAGAGAAAGTGCAATGCAGATAGACAATAAGGTTCAAAGCCAAAATGAGGTAGATTGTGAGGTTAAACGTCCACCTCACCATACCAGGGGGCCGTTCAATAACAGCAGGATAGAAGCTACCCCTTGAGCCTAGTGGTATGTGCTTTCAGGCCTTTGTATCTTCTGCCCAATGGGAGAGGGGAAAGAGAGAATGTCTGAGGTGACTGGGGTCTTTGATTATGCTGGCTGCTGTGCTGAGACAGTGAGAAGTATAGAACATAGAACAGCTCAGCACATTCCAAGCCCCTTGGCTCACAAAGCTAATTCCACATAGCCCTCAGAAGGCCGTAGATGTCCAGAATGCACTGCCTGGTATGGTGGTAGAGGCAAATAGATCAGAGGCTTTTTAGAGACCTTTGGATAGGCACAAGGATGTACTGAAGATGAAGGATTATGGACATGGTGTAGATAGGAGAGATTAGTATTTGGCTGTTTTTGATTTGCTTTTTAGCTGGTTGGGCAGCACATTGTGGGCCGAATAGCCTGTTCCTGTGCTGTACTGTTCTGGGTTCTATTTTCTTTTCATCCATACATGGAGCACACAGAGGTGGGTGGGTTCAGCAATGTGCTGAGCTGTGTGTCAATCTCCTCCCACTCATTTCCAAATCATCACCTGCAGCCTATTTAAACCCAGTTCTCATTCACAGTCCTTGTTCACTCATACGAACCAGCCAGCCTCAGCCGGTTGCTCGTAGCCTTCAGTTCCCTTGTTGCCTTGTCGTGTTAAGTATCCATTCTCTTTTGTTTAGTGGTCGCTCGTGGATTTGTGACTTTGCAGCTTATTATTAAAGTTATCCCACACCACTGAATCGTCTCCACTGCTCTGCATTTGTGTCAAGCCTCCTCTACATTTTCTGACACTGTGTCCACAATTCTCTGCAGTTCTTGCCATCACAGGCAGCGCAGTTTTCTACAGTGTGCATCAGTAAAAATCAGTGACAATCAAAGAGGTCATGCCAAAGTTCTTTAGCCTTCTGAGGAAGTGGAAGGACTGGTGAGTTTTCTTGGCCATACCATCTCTGTGGTTGACCAGGACAGACTGTGATGATGTTCCCCCCTGTGAACTTGAAGCTCTCAACTCTCTCGACCTCAGCACCGTTCATGTAAACAGGAACAAGTGCACTGCCACTTCCTGAAATGAACGATCAGCTTTTTGGTTTTGTTGACACTGAGGGGAAGTTTGTTGTATATACACCACGTTACTAGGATTTCTATCCCCTTGCTAATCTCCAATTCATCATTATGCAAGATGCGGCCCACTACAGTGATGTCATCTATAAATCTGTAATAGAAATAGAGCAGAGTCTGGCCACATGGCTGTGAGTGTACAGGGAGTAGAGTGGGAGGCTGAGAACGCATTCTTGTGGAGCTTCAGGTAACTGACAAACAGGCGATATTTAATCAATTGCTCCCTAATTTTTACCTCAACATTTCCAATGTCAATGAGAACAGCTGTAATATTTCATTATTGAGAAATGTAATCATGCAGAGGAAGTGGAGAGTTACAGAAGAGAACATGGGAAGTCAAGACACGATGTGTGCCAATTCAGATTTAAGATTGGAGAAAGTTGGGTTGAATAAAGTTGTGGATACTATAGAGAGAGTGCAGAGGAGATTTACAAGGATATTGCCTGGATTGAAGGGCGTACCTTATGAGAATAGATTGAGTGTACTTTGGCCTTTTCTGCTTGGAGCGACGGAGGATGAGAGGTGACCTGATAGAGGTGTATAAGATGATGAGGGGTATTAATCGTGTGGATAGTCAGAGGCTTTTTCCCAGGGCTGAAATGGCTAACACGAAGAGGCATAGATTTAAGGTGCTTGGAAGTAGGTACTGAGGGGATGTCAGGGGTAAGTTTTTCACACAGAGAGTAGAGGGTGCGTGGAATGCACTACCAACGACAGTGGTAGAAGCGGATACAATAGGGACTTTTAAGAGCCTCTTAGATAGGTACATGGAGCTTAGAAAAATAGAGGGCTATGCACAAGGGAAATTCTAGGCATGGTCGGCACAACATTGTGGGCTGAAGGGCCTGTAATGTGCTGAAAATTTCTATGTTCTATGTTCCAATTTTCATTTATTAAATGTATTTCACAATCTCAGGTCTGCCCAAAGTCACGTATGCAAGAAAGAGCATTTTTGAATCATTGCCATTGTCATAATATAGGAAAAGCTGAAGTCCTGGGAAAGAATGAGAGTGCTGGAGACTGAATCTTGATTTTAACAAAAGCAAGGCACAGGAGAGATGACTTTTGAAAGAACAGAACATAGACTCAGTGGGCACTTTGTTGCGTATTTCCTGTACCTGATAACATAGCCACTGAGTGTACATTCAAGGTCTTCTGCCTTTGTAGTCCATCCAATTCAAGTTTTGACATGTTGTGCTCTTCTGCATGCCACTGTTGTAACACGTGGTTACTTGGGCTACTAAAGTCTTCCTACCAGCTTGAACCAGTCTGGCCATTCTTCTCTGAGCTCTCGCATTGAAAAGATGTTTTCACCCACAGGACTGCTGCTCACTGGATTTTTTTTGTTTCTTGGCACCATTCTTTGTAAACTCTAGAGGCTGTTGTGCGTGAAAATCCCAGGAGATCAGCAGTTTCTGCAACTACTCCATCTGACACCAACAATCATTCTACCACTGAAGTCACTTAGATCACATTTCCTCCCCGTTCTGATGTTTCGGTCTGTGACTATGTCTGCATACCTTTGTACATTGAGTTGCTGTCACACAATAGGCTGATTAGATGTCTACATTAACAAGCAGGCGTACAGCTGTACCTTATAATGAGGCCACTGAGTGTGGACGAAAGGCTTCCTCCTGTATTGACGTCCTGACAAAGGATGAGAGTGCTGGAGACTGAATCTTGATTTTCACATAAACAAGATACAAGGGGAGAGATGACATGTGAAAGGAACAGATCATAGAACACAAGGGATTCTACAGCTGCTGAAACCCCAGAGCAACACACGCAAAATGCTGGAGAAACTCAGCAGGTCAGGCAGCATCTATGGAAATGAATAAGTGGTCGATGTTTTGGGCTGAAAGCTCCATCCAGACTGGAAAGGAAGGGGGAAGATGCCAGACTAAGAAGGTGTAGGAAGGGGAAGGAGGACCAACTGGAAGGCAATAGGTAAAGCCAGGTGGATGGGAAAGGTAAAGGGCTGGAGAAGAAGGAATCTGATCGGAGAGGAGAGTGGACCACGGAGAAAGGGAAGGAGGAGGGGCTCCAGGGGGAGGTGACAGACAAGTGAGGAAAAGAGGTAAGAGACCAGAGTGGGGAATAAAGGAATAAAAAGGAGGTTGGATTTTTTTAACTGATATTTCTCCTTCATAGAGCAGAGAGTATAAAACACTGCAGCACTGGATCAGAGTCAGGTTTAACATCACTGACGTGTCATGAAATTTTGGGTTTTGCAGCAACGTTACACTGCAATACATAAACAATGCTATAAATTAAAGTAAGAAATCGATATATATAAATCAAATAAATAGTAAGGATCGATAGATTTTTTGAAATGTCTTAAACCAATGTTTCTTACTGAAGTAGCCATGGCTGTGACTGTGGACTTCATCTGCAGTAGTCCTAAATGGGAATATTTGATGATTCCCTTTGGAACCACACATGAAGAGTCACCACATTCCAGCACCTTCTTAGAATATACCCTTCCACGTTGTTTTACCAAACTTTTAATGGTAATGATGAAAGAAATTTCAAAGAGTTCAGAATTTTCTCTCAAAATAAAATGAAAAAGAGGTACAATGCCAAGGAGCCGCACTGAACGTGTGCACGGCATTGAAACTGCTGCACCATTGGTTGCTCAGTGGCATAATATCACCACAATCAACCAATCAACACGCTCTCGGCAGCCCCTGCTCAGTAATGCAAATATCTAATCAGCCAATCATGCCATAGCAATGCAATACATAAAAGCTTTCAGACATCGGCCAGGAGTGTAGTTGTTGTTCAGACCAAACATCAGAACGGGGGAGAAATGTGGTCTAAGTGACTTTGACTGTGGAATGATTGTTGCTGCCAAACAGGGTGGTTTGAGTATCTCAGAAAGTGCTGATCTCTTGGGATTTTTGCCCACAACAGTCTGTAGGGTTTACAGAGAGTGCATGCAAAAACAAAAAAAACATCCAGCGAGTGACAGTTCTGTGGGTGAAAATGCCTTGTTAGTGAGAGAGATCAGAGGAGAATGTCCAGGCCTTTTCAAGCTGACAGGAAGATGACAGTAACTCAAATAATTACACATTACAACAGTGGTGTGTAGAGGATCATTTCTAAATGTACAGCGCGTTGAACCTTGAAGTGGATGAGCTACTGCAGCAGAAGACCATGAACATACATTCAGTAGCCTCTATATAAGGTACAAGTGAGTGTTTGCGCACAAATGATTGATGCCCTGGTAAGGCAGGCTGAGCTGAAACAAGGAATACATTTAAGCAGTGTGCCTCACCATGACCATACTGAAAGGTCACCCAGAGACCTGGTAATAAAACTGGGTTTCCTTCTCATCTTCCTCAAGAGATGCTAAATGGGAAAGGACTTTTTAAAGAGGAGAAAATATTACATATCTTCACAAAACAAAAACAAAATCAGTTACTGAGGATCTATGATGTCTCCCGAACATTTGTCAATCACTAAGGCCATTTCCTGAACAAAAGAAGCCAGTGCTCTTAGGATAACCTCTTCCGTTGTTCCCTTCCCTGTCGCCCAGATTCAGTGCATTAGTGATGAGTCACGGGGATCCATTCGCCGTAAACATCCAGCGAAGGCCAAGCTGAGATTGAGCTCTCAGGACGAGCAGGAGGGAAGTACTGAAGAGAAACCCGAGGAGGAGGTATGACAATGGTGGCGAAGGGTCAGTGGCTCCAAACAGTCAGTTCAACCTCACTGATGAACCTAATGGGCTGACGGAGACAAAGCACTGAAATTGTGTGCGACGCTGGTAATGGAATTAAAAAACATTACAAACTAATGAGCAACACACCTAAAACGCTGGCAGCTGAGACCCTCCAACAGGCCTGGGAAGGGAGGGTCAGAAGCCAGAATAAGGAGATGGGGGTGGGAGAAGGAGTACATGCTGCCAGGCGACAGGTAAGACCAGGTTAGGGGGAAGGTGGGATAAAGTAGGAGGCTGGGAAGTGATAGGTGGAGAGGTGTAGGGCCAAAGAAGGAATCTAATAGGTGAAGAAAGAAAGAAGGAAACCAGCAGGAGGTAGTAGGCAGATGTGGGGAAAGGATGGGGTAATCAGAATGAGGAATGGACAAGGATTTCTGCAGAATTTCTTGAGTTTATAACAAATTAATGGATGAGTGTGCAACCCACTAATCCATCAGGCTTCCACAGATTACAGTGGCAGGAGTGTCACAACTAAACACCTCTCAACTGCCCCACAGAACCTCATACTCCCTCCCTAACGGGAAGTTGATGGGTCAGTGCATGGTATTTCTCCTACCAACTATAGTGAGACACAAGAGATTCTGCAGATGCTGAAAATCCAGAGCAACACACACAAAATGCTGGCGGAACTCAGCAGGTCAGGCAGCAGCCGTGGAGGAGAATAAACAGTTGACCTTTCGGGTCCAGGCCCCTCATCGGGCCTGCCCTTCGTCACTTCCGTTATTCAGGACCAGTCCTGATGGAGGATCTCAGCCCAAAAGGTTGACTGTTAATTTCCCTCCACAGACGCTGCCTGGCCTGTGAGATCCTCTGTCATTTTGTGTGTGCTGTACAGTGAAGGGGAAGGGGAAGGGGAGATACTGGAAAGCCAATTGCCAGCTTCTTAAGTCTTACTGCACAATGGACATGATTTGATTGAAGGGTAGACCCCTGCTGCTCCTAAAGACTCTTTTGACTCAGTTGCTTCTGTTTGTTTAGCAGTCAGTGTTCATAATTCACTTGTAGGGTTTGATTAACCTTGGCTAGGAACGTAACTCCTGAACCCCTTTTGTTTCTCTTGCCAAGTACGGGGGGATTACAAAGAGCTAAAATGTATTACGATTCTCTTTCTTTTCAAATAATTCTTAGCACAGAGCCATAACATGGCATTCGTTGATAGAGCTTGATGTTCCGTAGAAAGAATCTGGAGAAATGAGAGTTCATTTTAAAGACAAAATCGACGTAAATTTATTATCAATCTACATACAGTATATGCCACCATTCACTACCTTCAGATTCATTGTCTTGCAGGCATTTACAGGAAAATAAAGAAATACAATGGAATTTATTGTATTGTATCAGAATCAGAAATACTGACATATATTGTGAAAATTGTTGTTTTGCAGCAGCTTTACAGTGCAATACATAAAAAAAACTACCACTAAAATAAGAACCTTTTTCTTTTCCTTAGCCCACACTCCTACTGGGGCATAGGCTGCTAACAGCAGCTCACCAAAGTCGTCTCTCCTGGGCCATCCCAAGTGTAACCCATCTATGATTTTTTTTTCTTCTCCCAGGGATGGGGTCTTAGGAACTTCTGTTGGCTTTTCTGTAGGTCTGGGCTTTTACAGGATAAGGCTACTAGCCCTATACCCAACACTCCTCTTTTTGCAGCCGGGTTTGGGACCGTCTGTGGCAGAGTTCCAACAAAAAAACTTGTATTTAAATTAAATAAGTTGTGCAAAAAGAGAGCAATAAAGGAGAGACAGTAATGAGAAGAGGGCAGGTCCTGGGTGATGGGTCTCCAGAATGATGGAGGCCACCTTTCTGAGGCATCGCCTTTTGAAGGTGTCCTCGATGCTGGGGGAGACTGGTGCCCTTGATGGAGCTGTCTGAGTTTGCAACCTTCAGTAGCTTTCTCTGATCCTTGAATTGAATCAAGATAAGAAACGCAGCCTCTTGGTAACTTGAAATGTTTCATCAAAATTCTTTCTGTAAGTAACTTCTGTATATTCTTTTCAAAAGTTTCCATGTCATGCTTCAGGCTGTCAGTTCCATCAGAACTGGAAAGGAAGGAGGAAGACGCCAGGGGGAGGGGACAGAATATGTTAGAAGGTGGTAGGTGAAACCAGGTGAGGGGAAAGGTAGGTGGGAAGGGGAGGGGGGCTGAAACGAGAAGCTGGGAAGTGATAAGTGGAAAAACTAAATGGCTGAATAAGAAGGAATCTGATAGGAGAGGACAGTGGACCACGGGTGAAAGGGGAGGAGGCAAGGCACCAGAGGGACGTGATAAGCAGGTAAAGGGAAGAGGAGGGGGTAAGAGGGGAGCCAGAATGGGGAATGGAAAAACAAAGGAGGAGGTGTGGGGGCCGGGGGGGAAAGAAATTATCCGAAGTTAGAGAAATCGAACGTCATTTGCACCTTTTCCTTCAACTTGTCATATAGCTGAAAATCCAGAAAATCTCAGCAATGGTTTGGAGAGTACATTTGACTCTAAATCTCAAGGTAACCTGAGATGGACAATAACTGTGACATTGATAAGAAACAAACAAAAAGATCCTTTTCACTTTGCCTAGAATCCCGCTCCTTCACTACAGAGCCCAGTTCATCCCCTTCCCGATCAGATTCTAAAACACCATCAGTGCAGTTTACTCCCAGTATCATCTCTCTTTGCTCCTTTGCTCCAGATTCAGTTGATTCTTGACAAGACAGCTTCGACTCAGTCAATAGCCTCTCAGTCACCTGCTGATGAGACAAGCACACCTGGGGAGAAAGTTCACTTGACCTGGACTAAAGACAAGTCAGCAGGAGACAGAAGTAAAAACAAAGGACCAGTTACACCAGAAGAAATACGGGATCTCTTCAGTATGAAACCGTGAGTATACTTCATCTGAAGTCAGGCAAAAGTGAAACTGGCAAGTTATAAAACTATACCTGTAAATAAAATTAAACCTGTACTGGGTATTTGTAATAATGTATCCGAATATTAGGAGCTTTATCCTTGGCTTCAAAGATTCAAGATTCAAAGTACATTTATTATCCAAGTATGTATGCAGTATGCAACCCTGAAATTCATCTTCCTCACAGACAGTCATGAAACAACGAAAACCATGGAACCCATTCAAAAAAAAATCAACGCTCATCTCCAAAATACGCAAGCAAAAACAAATGATGCAAACAGCAACAAAAGAAAAGCAAAAAAAACACAGAACATGAAACACAAAATCAAAAGAGTCCAACCAGGCGTTTTCGGTTCATTATCTGCAAGCCCCCCCGATACAAAATTGTCCAAAATAGTAACAAAAAAAACGATTGATCAGAAACCAGAAACAGATCAGAATATGAACTACAGTGTCCGATCTACAAGTCGTGTTGATAAAAACCCAGAAATCAGGCATCATCCTTTGACAGCGTCAAGCAAGAGAGTGCCATTCCAATGCAGGGACCTTCCTTCCGGAGCAGCGAGCGAGAGGGAGAGAGCGTGCAGACACCTTCCTCCGGGAGCAGCAAGTGAGAGACTGGTAGACAGCACTGAACACCCTCTCACCCTCTGCATTCGCCTTGATGATTTCAATTTTCCTCAGCACTTTAATCAGCGAGATTGGGGAGAAATGGAGTCGATCTGGGGTCCGCACACCGTCACCAGGCTTCTTGGCCTCTCAGCCTCTCAGCCACATGTTTCTTCTGAAACCTGATCAAACTCCCTCAGAGACAGCGAAGCACTTGATCGCTCAATCGTCCAGAAAACAGCCCACCAAAGTGTACATCATCGGCTCCAACAGTAGTAGAACCACACTTGAAAGAAAGCGAAGGTGTAAAAGAAGTGAAAGAAGTCGTTCCGGGAACCGTTTGGAGGAGGTCACCCTTGGTCACGTTCTTCACTGGCACCATCTTATCCCGGAAGGTGTATCATATGAATCTTGGCTTGGAATTGGAAGTGGAAATGAAATTGGTTTATTATTGTCACATGCATCAAGATACTCTGAAAAGTGTGTCTTGCATACTGTTCATACTGTTTTAATCATTACATAGTGTACTGAGGTAGAACAAGGTAAAACAGTAATGCAGAATAAGGTAAAAGCTACAGAGAAAGTGCAATGCAGGTAGGCAATAAGGTGCAAGATCAGAATGAGGCAGATTGTGCATTTAATAATTGACTTCTATGTCAGAATTAATAATGATTTTAATTTTTTTTTCTCTCACATTCTACATGCTACCAGTGAATGGGAGAATTTGTAAGTAAAACTGATTGCTTTCCCATCTTATTCCTTCTTCACCCATTAATAGAATTGTAAACCATGTCTATGCATCATTTATAGGAATGTAGATTTCACTGCCCATTGACATAGTTAGTGAGAGTCCCTTTTTCTGGAGGATTTGCTTCCTAAGTTCACGGTGTAGTTTGGGCCATTTGGTAATCTGGAATAGGTGAATGTCAAAGCAACCAGGGGTAACACAAAATACAGAGTGGGCCAAGGGGTGACTGAGAGATGCAAAGCTCTCCTCTTGCAAATAATGGGGGAAGACCATCACTTCCCACATTTCCTTTTTCCATTCCTCCTCTTCCAGTGACATGTCACTCCCTGAGAAATATAGCGTTTTGTTTATTGGAGGATTGATAGATTTTTGTTTTCAGTGTTAAATGCCTGCACTATTAAATCCATGATATAAATATCTGATGTATCTCTCAAAACCAGGGCAATGAGGTAGACATTTGATACACTATTTATTAACATACTGGAAACAGTGATTTATAAAAGTGTGTTAATCACCTCAGTGAAGGTGCAGCAATGCACCAGGCTGATGGCGTAATTTGTAGATTTGGATCTTGCCTGTCTATTTTCACGATGCAGGATTTATTTTAGTTGCTTTGGTATTGGAATGTAGCTCTCTTATCAACGTCAGGTACAACTGCAGTTTAGCAATCACTTTCTCATGGGCACCACTTTGGTACCCATTTCAACACCCTTTAACTTACAGTTCGGCGGGTAATGATTTTCTCTGTCAATCAGAAATCAATCAAATGTGCGGCGGATGCACACTGCGGTGAAGCTGAATGAAGTCATTGTGAAGAAGTCTCAGGATGCAAAGCTGGTCCTCCTGAACATGCCTGGACCTCCCAAAAATCGGAACGGGGATGAAAACTGTATCCTTTCCTCGGGAAGAGAAATCCCAGCAAAGTAACGAAGTTAACTTTTTTTTTGCTAAAGTTCAATCAATTGGAAAGCAGCATCTGAGATGGGAGATTAAAGTTGGAACATAGAATGGTGCAGACCCTTCTGCCAACCGTTTAACCTACTGCAAGATCATTCTAACCTTTCCCTCCCACATAGCCCAACATTTTTCTTTCATCCATGTGCCTCTTAAATGTCCCTAATGTATCCCTAACTCAGTCAACAGCTCTGGCAACGTGTTCCATGCACCCACCACTCCTCTGACATCCCCCCATAACTTTCTCCAATCACCTTCAAATTATGCCCCCTCAAATTAGCCATTTCCACTATGGGTAAGAAGGTGCCGGCTGTCCACTCTATCAATGCCTTTTATCATCTTATACACCTCTATCAAGTCACCTCTCATCCTCCTTCACTCCAACATTGTAGGATTTTATTTCAAATCCCAAATCTATTTTACTTAATTTATCTGTCAAAGTTCTGGATTCTTGTCCCTATCAGGTCACAAGGTACAGTGCACAACAAAACAGTCCCACTCAAAGTAATTATGAAGGCAACAGAGAATCGGGAAGAGAGAGACCATATTCCCTGGTCTGTCGGCTGAAAAGCGAGAGGTGATTGACATGTGTTTGGATATATAGAGGAACTGGGGTACATAAAGTGCACAAACATAACAAGGACTTTCTATAACCTGACACCATTTCTATAGGGTTTATAAATAAGTGCGTTATTTTTCTGTGGTATCATCATTGTTAAAGCCAAGTTTTAATAACATCACCCAGGCCAGGCTTCCAATTGATTAAATCCCATTCTTCATACTTTTGCCTTTGGGGGCCTGCCTCTTCATATATCAGCCTTCCCCTCCCCATCAAGCTCCCCACTCCCTCGCTGACAAGGTGCTGACAGTTGCCACTTCACAACCACCACCCTCTCCCACTGCTGACCCTCTTTGCACTGAGGTCTGGTTTGTAGCAATGAGCCTCCGATCAAAGTTATCATTGGTGTACCACTTGTTGACCTTAAGGCAACCTTTAGACACACAATAATTGCTTGTTGACCCTGAAACTGTTGTATCGATGATTGTGACTCCTACAGCCATTATCAGTTCAGCCATTTCTCTGAAACTGGGATGTTTTTATTCCTGGCACTTGCAGGTGCTCCACAAACTCTGACAGGGTTCCATTCCCAACACCAGTTCATAATCCAGATATGTGACCAGCCATATATTCAGATTAAAACACAGGGCAACCTTCCAGGCGAGGCAACATTTCACCTGCATGTCTGTCAAAGTCACCTACTGTATCTGGTACTCCCAGAGTGGCCTCCTCTACATTGGTGAGACCTGAAGTAGATCGGGGGATCACTTTGTCAAGCACCGGGGCACTGTTCACAACAGGCAGGGTTTCCTGGTGGCCTCCCATTTTAATTCCACTCCCTATTCCCATTCCAACATATTCATCCGTGGCCTCCTGTCCTGCCACAATGAGGTTTTGGAGCAATGCCTCAAATTCTATCTGGATAACCGCCAACCTGAAAACATGAACATCAATTTTCCTAATTTCCAATAAATTATAGCCCCCCCCCACCCTTTTTCCATTCCCCTCTCTTCTTCTTTTCCATTTCTCATTCTGGTTACCCTTCCTCTTCTCCTCACCTGTTTCTCCTTCCCTTTCCTTTTTCAAGGTGTTTCCACTGGTAGGTGAGACGAGACATAGCCTCAAGATTTGAGGGAGTAGATTTAAGATGGAGGTGAGGAGGGACTGCTTTTCCCAGAAATCTGTGGAATTCTCTGCCCAATAAAGCAGTGGAGGCTACCTCAGTAAATATATTTAAGAAAAGGTTGGATAGATTTTTGCATAGTAGAATTACATGTTACGGGGAAAAGGCGGTCAGTGGAGATGAGCCAATGGCTAGATCAGCCATGATTTTATTGAATGGCAGAGCAGGCTCGATGGGCCAGATAGCCTACTCCTGCTCCTATTTCTTATGTGTTCAGCCTTTTACCTCTTCCACCTATCACCTCCCAACTTCTCACTTCACTCCCTCCCACACTATTTTCTTCCACCCTTCCTTTCCAGCCCTGATGAAGTGTCTCAGCCTGAAATGTTGACTGTGTGTTTCTCATGATAGATCTGCTGAGTTCCTCCAACATTATGTGTATGTTACAGGCCAACTAAAGGCATGGTTCCACGTACTGAATTCCCACACAGCAAACAATGCCGCAGTCCCACAGCAGCCAACATCAATCCTGCTGGTCTCCCCAAGTGTTCATTCATATACCATTTACAGATTGTGCACCTTAGGCATAAATAACCCAGGGAGGATCTGTAATAGTCACTAATTGGCGCTGAATTTTCTTGTAAGGCATTTAACAGTTATTTTTCTCTTGCTGAAAACCTCTTAATCAAGATAGACTAATCTTCACCCCAGCATTCTTCTCTAATTAAAATACAAAACAAAAAAATGTCAAATCTGAAAGAAAAACTGGAAGTGTTGGAGGTTACGGGATAGAAAGCATCTATAAAGAGAGAAATAAAGTTAACTTCTCAGGTTGATGACCTTTCACTGGAACAAGGAAAAGTTAAAAAAATAACAATCTTATTTTTAGCAGTAGAGATGTTGGAGGGGTGGAAAGAACAGAAGAAATGATTGTGATAGGATGGGAGACCAGAACAACTAGGTGATACTGACTGAGGGAAGGTGGTGAAGAATAGATAACAGTAAATAATCACTAGCATTAATACAGCTTTTCTCCCTGCACAGATGCTACCTGGTCAGATGGTATTTCCTGCATTCTCTTGTATTTCAGATCTCCAACAAATGCTGTGTGTTCTTTCTGACTGTTCCAGTGTATTTTTATTTCTTTAATCTCAATCCTCATTCTTCCCTTCTATTTAGACCTCCTCCAGGCAGACGACTTGACTGCTGTGAAAGCTGGGTGACGGTAATGCCCTAGAGACCATATGACAGAGGAGCAGAATTAGACCATAGGGCCTGTCAGGTTTTCTCTGCCATTCCATCATGGCTGATTTACTTTCCATCTCAACCCCATTCTCCTGCCTTCTCCCCATCACATTTTATGCCCTTCCTAATCAAGAAACTAATGCCTCCACTTTGAATATACCCATTAACTTGGCCCCCACAGCTCTCTGTAGCAATAAATTCCACAGATTCACCACCCTCTGAAGAAAGAAATTTCTCCTCATCTCTGAGGGCATCCTTCTATTCTGAGGTCGTGCTCTCTGGTCCTAGACTCTCCCATGATTGGAAACATCCTCTGTACAACCACCTTTCAATATTTGGTTAGTTTCAATAAGATCCCCCCTCATCCTGCTTTGAACGTCAAGGGGAGATGGTTAGATCCTCTGCCCTGGGGTAGATGAATGGAAGAAAATTGCATGGATATGGATAAAGATCAGTTGGTCCACATGATCACAATCTGCCTTTTAGCCTCAGTTTCTGTCTTCTTTTTTTTAATTGGTTCTACTGGAATTCTTTGTTTTGTGGCTGTCTCCAAGGAGACGAATCTCAAGGTTGTATATGGCATACATACTTTGACATAAATGTGCTTTGAGCTTTGAACATTTGTTTGACAAGGCACGGCTCTTTTCCTTGACAAACACAAACTACAGACATGGAGTTCCTGGAGGTGTTAACAGAAGGCCTGGAACGAGTGCTGTTGGTTCGTGGTGGGGGTCGTGAGGTCATCACCATTTACTCCTGAGCACCAGTCATGGCCAGCAGTCACGCAACGAACCCATCACAGCTATCGATCAGTAACTCCCCACCTCATCTCAATGTACAGCATTTGCCATGCAGCTAATGAAACTTCCTGTCCCATTCCTGGTAATGGTTTTTGTAAAGCGTTTCCTTTTGGAGACAGGATAGAAAATAACAATGAAAAGACTAAGAAGGGGAATGCTCACCTACACAGCTTCTTGTCTTAAATTACTTTGTGTCCTCTCTCAGCTTTTGTTGCTCCTTAAGAACCTGTCATTGGAGTTGCAATATTAGAAAGCTAGCATTAGAAGACATGGGCACGGTAGATATGAGTAACCACTTCTGGGGTGTGTGGCGACATATACAAATTAGCAGCATTCACAAGACTAGAGAAACCTTTTCCAGAAAGCACTCTGTCCACAGTTTAACCTTTGGTACATCACAGGTGGATTATTCCACAGATCAGCTATCAGGCCGGGACTCTTCTACCTTACACTACAGTTTCAGGTCAAAGGTTGGCTTGCTTGTATCTGTGTCAATCTCCAGACACTGGCCCTTTGCTTGGTATTCATCCACGAGAAAGTTAACCTATTCAAGGAGGGCCCAGCTTCCAAGGTGGGACTGGGGGAGGGTGGGGGTTGGGGGAGGGTGAAAAAAGAAAATAGAACTATTTATTTTTAAGAGGATGTAAAATATATAAAATGTGGTATATTAGATACAGATGAAGTAAAAGTAAAATAAAATAAAACATGAAATGGGAAAGAGCAGCTCGAGTTAGTTGATGTAACATTAAAAATGTTTTACTTCTTTTCATTGCCAGTGGGTTTTTTTGGTTAGCCAGTGTTTTTTTTTGTTATATTAGTAGAGAACTGCTATAATAACACTGATGTTTTAGTAACTGTAATACTTGTGTTTGTTTCAGCAAGACAATATTTCCCTCGCAGTCTAAGGATTAATTGGATTTGTTAGTTGACGTGGAACTGCACCAATCCCTTATTTGTTACACGCCCTATAATTAGCTGAGCTGTGCATTCTCCAGTCATAATTATTCACAAGACAATAGATTTTCTAGTCTGCATTTCAAAATGTCTATAAATAAATTTAACATCCTTTTTTATCATAGTTAGACTTCTCAAAGAAGTTGTGATTATTTTTTGGCTGGAATGAATTGAGGGAAAATAATTATGAGCAATATGAATATATTTTCGCAGATGATAAGCATTTTTCACTGACCCTGATAGTAAAGGATATTCAGTTATTGCAGATTGTGTATATACTATAAATAGTAAAATTGTAACCTGCGCGAAGGGCTGACCTAATATTACTCAAGGCGCTGTGTGCATCTAGTGAACATTAGCTCTCATTTATTACAAGGTTCACAAATTAAAAATTACTACTCAGAAAGTGTGTTTACTAATTAGAAGATCTGAAATGTAAATGATTAAAATGTATCAAAGCATTTTTTTCATTTTTCATTCCTTTACATATCAATTTGACTATAATTTGGAGCTGATATCAAATGTGTAACTAGATAAACAGTAATCATTTTTCAAAATTATATGACAACATATAATGTGAAAACAACAGTTTTGGCAGCTCACTCATAAGTATTTAAAAGCTGTGTCTTGTGAGCATTTCCCTTTGACAATAATTTGTTACATGTTGACTGAAATAAGCCGTATTTAGATTTGACCATTCAGTGCATCTTACTGGGGAAATGCAATCAAATCTAATCTGTTCAAACAGAATGGGGAAAACAAAGCATTTAACAATAGAACAGTTTTGCAGAAGATAAACTGACTCTGAAATCAAAGAGATGAAATCGAGAGCAAATTATCAATTAAAGCTCTAGTCTAGACAGCTGCACAAATTTAGGATTTAAATCAAGGCAACTACCTAGAGTTAAAATTCAAAAACATAAATGTTTAACATTCACTTGTTTCTGCATTTTCAAGACTATATATTTACTAAGGATTTGGATTCTGTTGGGCAATCTGATCATGTCCAAATCATCTTCTAGTTCTTAATCTGTACCTACACAAAAAAAATCCTTTGTTGTTTTAGTGATATTTATTTTGTCTTTATTTTTAGGATCTTTATTTTAATGTTTTACTGGGGAAATGGGTTTGCAAAAAAAAATGAATTTAAATATTCATAGTGGTACAAAGTAATGATGGTATGCATTTTATGGCCACAGGATGTCACCAAAATACTTTAGTCACCATTTCAAATTCTCGAGTATTATGATTTATTATTTTAACAGTTAATTAAAACAGAAATTAGCTTTAAAATATTAGAGCTCTTTGGTTTATTTTGTATAATGATTATTACCAAACAATTTATTTTCTTTGGATTTCATACATTTTCCCAATGACATCAATAGCATCCAATAATGATGATCATGTCTTTGCATTTTTCAATCAATCATGAATGTTCTTAAGTCAATGGAAAATACAGTGCAACCTCATTAAAATGAAGTTTATGTTAAAATCATTATATTTGCTGCAATGATTCCCACTGGTTTCTTGCAATATGCTTTCATAGGCAGTACAGTACTAATTCATTGGCTTATAGCTACAATGGTGCAACAAGAATTATTCAGACCTGGTAATGTGCATAACAAAAGCATCAGGACTTAATGGAGTTGATAATAAAATATTGAGAGAAATCATCCAATAATTTTACAGAATTTCTATTTAGCATACCTAATTACTTAACCCCTTTCCTTCAATAACCATAATGAGCACCCTGCACTGTCACACACCACCCATATTCATGCAACAAACCTACAAATACTAAAAAGGACTCCTAGCATCACTCAAATTACAAGAAAGCAGTTAAAAGCTTAATAACAAAATGTGACAATTTCTAACAGCAATTACCAATACTTTACAATAGTTTCTCTTGGGCACCTTGAACACTGCTTAATACAACTATGGGTACTGCCCCTGGCCATTTTCGAGCATTGTCTATAGGATTTTACCAGCTAACACCTGAAAGTGCCTATAGCTATCTAGTAGACAGATATTAAAAGTATTAACAGCTACTTCATTGATCTTTTCTAATGCTGTTTAGACATTTTGCTTGCCTGTCTCTGTATACATACGACATAGTTAGTAACAGAATATGAAGTTAACATATTGGCCAGTTTATTACAATGTTTAAAAACTGATTAATCTATAGGTATTTATTCACAGGATAGATCCCATAAGTGATTAAAGACCTTTACCATACAATTTGTAATAGCATTTATTAGTATTTTACTAATGAACAAAACCCCCAACTGTTTACTTTAAGTATTGTAGTTTATACACACAGTTATTTGCTTGTTAATTTCCACCCAATTCACATGTATTTATTTTAGTGGACTGTTTATCTTAGGTATAATTTACTGGGCAGCTTCAGTAAGTACAGAGAGAAGTTTATTGACTAGGTAATTCTTACTAACATCTATAGATGCTAAAAAAAAAGAGTAACCACACATATATTTATCAGATAATTCCAACAGACATCCACAGAAATTTATATATTGATGAGCTTTTATGGATTCCCAAAGGCATTTATCTACTGATTACATTCTTATAGCACCCATGGGTGCTTATTTTCCAGTCAGTTTCAAACCTTTCTGACTAATCCACAGATAGACACAGATGTCTCTTTATTGAACAGTTCCATCTATGGCTAATTATCTACTACAGTGTTTCTAATTGAAACTGACAATTTTTCATTGACTGAACAGTTTATCTTAGTAATCATGGGTATGTAATTACTGGGCACTTATAATTTGGTGTCTTGGGTGTTTACTTGACTTTTTCTCAAGATAGCTCCATATTGTTCTGCTGATCATTTCTATCAGTGCTTTTAGGCTGTCTGTGCTTCCAATGTCTTTCCTGGACAAGACTGTTTAATGTTGTAAGAACTCTACATCTTCATAAATACATCCTTATTCAAGTAATTTGTTTATAGGTGATCATTCCAATGTTTTTATGATTTGTAAACCTTGGTTGAACTGGTCATTCACCAAATGGCACAAATTTATAAAATAAGCCAAAGAGGAAAACTCTAACATCAGACACTCCACTCAACAAACCTTCTAACATGGGTGCTCAGACACGTGTTTAAAAAAAAGTCACTGGAAGAATGAAGATATTTGATACTAGGCTGTTGTTTCCAGACCAGTTTGTTCTACTGATTTAATTAATTCATCTAAAATCTTATTATCTGCTACTGCAATGTGATCTAGTGCATGCGCAACTTAATTACTGTAATAGGTCACCGGGATATCAGCCACTGAATGGTCATTGCAGATTTTACTGGAAAATGTATCTAAATTTATATTTCAAATACAATTTTCATATGTTATATATAGAAAGAGTAAGATTGTTGTAGAGCTGTGTTTAAAGTATATCCTTCTGCCTTCTTTAATCAATCATGTGTTAGGTATAGTTATGGTGTTTATGTCTTTTTATCTCTTTAACATTGTTTCAGTTATAAGGATTACGAAAATGAGTTTGGGTATTTCATTCTGTAGCAACAAAGCAGGTTTCAGCCATCTGTGTATGTTCTTGGGGTATGTTAGAAGGGGGAATAATTATGAGAGGTTAGCAGTGGGGTTTCTACTTGTATTATTACTGCCAGCAATACTTCTGTTTCATTTCTTAACATTCATTCTCTCAAATGATGCTACTGGGTTGCAATTTCAACTGAATGCAAAAAAAAAGAAATATGCAAAGTACAAATCTGCTTGCTCTAACTTTCATTTTTATAAAATAGATTTAAAAGTAAAATCTATTTTGATTCAGTAGTTTACATGTTAGTGAATGCCAAGATAACTTCACACAGGCTTGTAATCACATTTTTTGCTGAAATACAATAGGCATATCCTTCTGTGAATAACACACACACAAAATGCTAGAGGAACTCGGCGGCTTAGGCAGGGTCTGTGGAGAGGAATGAACAGTCAGCGTTTTGGCTGAGCCCCTTCATCAGGACAAGGTCTCAGCCCGATACATCGGTTGTTTATTCTTCTCCATAGAAGCTGCCTGACCTACCGAGTTCCGGCAACACTCGGTGTGCGTTACTCTGGACTTGCAGCATCTGCAGAATATCTTGTGTTTATGTCCTTGTGAATAGTCAGGATATGTTTAAATCTATACCACATGTCTGCACCGGCAAAGATGACCGTAATGTACATAAATCATGTACGTAAATTGAATATTCAAACTGCACTGAATATCAGTTCCAAGGTGAACTTAGTCTGTGAAACCAATGTACTGAGTCGTATTAAAATTAGTGTTGACCAAAATGCTATGATGTAGAATGACTGAGGAATAAAGGACATTGTCACCCATTTTAGGTTCAATTGTCAATAATTTCTTTGAAAAAAAAATTACAATTTGGTATTTATGTCTCCACTATTTAAGATTACCTTAACCATTTTACTGGCTGCAGTACTTCCATATTTTATCCCATACTTGGCACTAAGCTGAACACTAATGTATATATTAAAAAGTAAATACCCTTACAAGTTCCGAAAATAAAAGTGTGGCCTAAGACCTCCCACAGACCTTAACAGACCAAAAATATTTTGTCACTTCATACTTCCAAGCAAGTATCTTTATACAGTGATTTTCTGATGAAATGGCTACTTTATTTTGTATACAATGGAATGGTTTTGGAAGAGCTACATATAAGGGCAACAATTACATTAAAAAATGGATTTACCAAAACTAAATATACAATTTTGAATATAATATTTTTAAAAATGTTCTCTGAATATATTTCTTACTGCAAAATACATTAAAGATCTAATTGATGTCATAAATAATTATAACTAATCTATGTCTGAAGTTGATAAATAAAACTATTGTTGCAGGAAGAAATGGTTTCCTGTAACACATTATATCTAATTACTAGCAGTTGCCACTTTAATGCCGTAGCATCAGAGGACTACTGAAAATCTCCGATTTTGAGATATTAATATTGTATCTACCATGAGTGTCATGGTAGATACAATATTAATCAAATTTCTTTTGGAAAACATTTCATATTATGCAAATAACAAGTGACAATGGTTCTTTAAACTCAACAGTTAAATTTGTACCTACTTTGAGATAATTAGGTGATTCTAGTATATGTTTCGGATAGTTTGTTTCTAGGCACTAGCAACTGCAGGAGAACTACAGACCAATTAATACTAATAATTATAATAGCATAATTAAATACACACATTAAGGGCCAAGTATTTCCTGGAAAATAGCATATATAAATTTTTAAAACATTGTTCCTCAGACCATGTCACTCCTTACATCTATGACCACTTAAGAAATACTTTAGATCATTTCTCCCTAAACATTCCCTCCTCTAAAACATGATTGAAAGTGCATACACTTGGTTAAAAGGTATTCACTTCCATTAAATAGGAAGTGTAGTTAAGAAAGAATTTTAACAATCTAATGTTCTCCCATAATCGCATTTATTAATCTATACAAAGATATATTTAAATATTAAGGAACTAAGCATATATTGATGATTATATTGTGTATTTCCCATTGTTCTTGATTTTTTTTTGTATTATAGAATTAGTTGACAGAATTTGGATGCCTGTGTATTACCTGGTGTGTAGTCATGTGCTGTGGTACATCTCGTTGTCAAAAGTTTGAATGCATGCAATTTGTAACTTGTAAGAAACCTACCAGAGACTAACTGAATGCACACATTTTAATAAAGACTGTAAAATAATATTTGGAAGGTTGAAATAAATTAGGATGTTCTTAGAATGTGTATTTGCAGCCAGCAATAAGAGATGCCATCACCCTGCAATATTTATTATGCAAGCTTAGGCAAATTTGAGCTGTTTGAATAGAAACCGCATCAGAATCTCATTACCCTCTTCACATCTCATTTTGAATCTATTATCTAATTGACTTAACAACATATTATTTATTACCGTAGTAAATTGCAAAAAAGTTGAAATGCGCACCAGAGAGCACAGAGCATCAATGTTCGTCACCATCCAGTTATTTCCAAGTATTACCAGATAAAGTCACATTCATCCTTGGAAATTAGCCAGTCTTTCTACTACATTAATGTCCAAAGATATCTAAAGACAGTGGCAATATTGACAGATGGTTCTCATTGAATGTTTCCTGTTTAATTGCCAATTTTGATCTGCATTATATGCCCTCAGAACTAGACTCAGCCAGAAACAGACTATTTCTTACAATGGAACCAAAGTCCCTTCCATAGGCTGAGCACAGTTCATTCTGTTCAGTTATTTTGGGCCAAAATCAATATTCTTTTCCATGGGTTAGGCCAGGACATGTTAAAAAGTAGAATTACCATTTCAGCAAAGATTTTGACTACCTATTACCTTGACACTTAAATTGATATTGTTACTTACTCATTGAAGACTAAATTTACTACCCTTCATGAAACCATGCAAGAATTATGACGTAACAAATAACTTTGTTTCATAATATTTATTTGACAGGTGGGACTGGAGTAATTCATAGAGAATGAAAACCAACCCTTTTTCCAACTCGTTCACGCTGATCAAGCTCCTTATGTGAGCTGATGTAAAGCTTGGACCTGTCCACGTTTTTTTTTAATGTATTTCTACCTGCCTCTACTCAACCTCTTCTGGCAGCTCATTCTTTCCCCAAGGTTGCTTTCCTCTTCTACGGCCACTTGTGTGGAATCTGATTCATTGCTACCAAGGTGGCTTCACTTCAATGATAGTTAATTGTGTTTAATCTTGAAAGCCAGAATTTACTGTTGCTTTCAGAGTTTAAGATGAGAGTCACTTTTCCTCCATAGAGTGCATCTCTAAACTATTACTACTTTCTGGACTGTGATTGGTATTCCTTCAAGAATGGTTAGAAGATTGATTGATATTATGATGTTGCTGGGGCTACATAGAAATCCTATACTTTCACAGGGTCAGAAATGTTAGTGCAGTAATTTCTGCCCTTTTTTTATAAATTACTAAACTAAATGTGCCTTTTTCCAGTGGAAAGGCCACAGCACAAAATTGGAGCAGACATTTCAAATCATCATTTTAAAACAGCATTATTGCCAAATTTCCCAATAGAAAATTATCAGATCGATAATGTGTAAACTAGAATCTTGTTTTTAAACTCTTACTAAAAGAATGGGTCAACAGCAGGACTTAAAATGAAAACTCTTCATTCGTGTATCAGTACTCTGGATGTGCTGCAGTTTTGTGCACAGACGGCATTAACTAAGATTGCAGTATCCATGTATTATGCATCTCAGCACAAGTTTCAGCCACCACTGGCCCCTTGATCTTGTATCACGTTGTAGCTTCAAGTAGATATGACATGGGGGCTGGGGTTAATAGGCCCACTATTTATGCCTATACATACAGAATACCATTTTCCCCACTATGCCCTCAAAACTTTCCCTTAACACAAAGGCAATCTTTGATGCCACTGTACAGTAGCTGTCATGTAGTGTGTACTTTCAGAATCTAACTCACTTTTCAGTGGGCCACATGGAAAATGTCATAACTACTAACTCAATAGGCTGCTATTATCAAAAACTGTGATAGTAGCCCGCTTTCCCCTTCTGCCTGCTCCACTAATCAATGAGATAAAAAATTATCTCTTATCTCAAGCTCCACTTTCCTGAACTCACCTCTTGTTCCTCAGTTCCTTTAATATATAATAAAGATTGATCAAAGTCCAACGTTAATATATTTCGTACACAGTCTTCAACAGACACCATGGGGAGAAATTTCCAAAAAAAATTCAGTATCTCCTGGGTGAAGAAATTTCTTCCTCTCTTAGTTCTGAATAGCTGACGCTGTGCTTCTGGAATATGTTCACTGCCTGTGGACAACCCCAGCAGAGGAAAATCACACCTGCATCTACCCTGTCAAGCCAAACATCATGTTACAAACTTTAGTTATCGATTCATTATTTCCATGAAACAGTTTCCTTGAAATGCATTATTAGGTCACCTCTTCTCTCTAACAAGAAGAGCAGTCCTAAACTTACCAGCTTCTATTATCAAAATCTCATCCATATTTAAGGTAGTTGTATATTTCCTGTGTTGCATTTCCTCTGCACGCTTTTCAATTTGTGTCCTGTTTGCTAAAACTCCACAATGATATTTTTGCTTTTATATTCTACACCTCTGTTATCAATGCAATTCATTAGTATATTTTCCCTTGCCACCCAAATAAGGACGTGTGTACAGGACCACCAGTATGTCTGGTCACTTCTTTCTTTCGAAACCTTGCTACCACATACTTGGCTTAATAACTTTCTATCTAAAAAGAATTGTTTCCCACTTAGTGATATTGAATTTCAGCTGTTATGCATCTACAATTTGTTATTATCTTGCCTTATGGAACACAACCACCTTCACCACTGCTAGGTTACCATATAATACATTTCACTGATATCACCTTTCATTCATCTAAACTCTAGGGAGTGTTATCTTGCTTCTGAATAATTCCCAGCTTTCTGAGAGCCTATATGGTAAACCTATGTTCCACTCTCTATTGCAATTAGTGTGCAAACTTAAAGCACACGGTATTGGGGGTAAGGTATTGGTGTGGGTGGAGAATTGGTTAGCAGACAGGAAGTAAAGAGTGGGAATAAACGGGACCTTTTCAGAATGGCAGGCGGTGACCAGTGGGGTACCGCAAGGCTCAGTGCTGGGACCCCAGTTGTTTACAATATATATTAATGACTTGGATGAGGGAATTAAATGCAGCATCTCCAAGTTTGCGGATGACACGAAGCTGGGTGGCAGTGTTAGCAGTGAGGAGGATGCTAAGAGGATGCAGGGTGACTTGGATAGGTTGGGTGAGTGGGCAAATTCATGGCAGATGCAATTTAATGTGGATAAATGTGAAGTTATCCACTTTGGTGGCAAAAATAGGAAAACAGATTATTATCTGAATGGTGGCCGATTAGGAAAAGGGGAGGTGCAACGAGACCTGGGTGTCATTATACACCAGTCATTGAAAGTGGGCATGCAGGTACAGCAGGCGGTGAAAAAGGCGAATTGTATGCTGGCATTTATAGCGAGAGGATTCCAGTACAGGAGCAGGGAGGTACTACTGCAGTTGTACAAGGCCTTGGTGAGACCACACCTGGAGTACTGTGTGCAGTTTTGGTCCCCTAATCTGAGGAAAGACATCTTTGCCATAGAGGGAGTACAAAGAAGGTTCACCAGATTGATTCCTGGGATGGCAGGACTTTCATATGAAGAAAGACTGGATGAACTGGGCTTGTACTCGTTGGAATTTAGAAGATTGAGGGGGGATCTGATTGAAACGTATAATATCCTAAAGGGATTGGACAGGCTAGATGCAGGAAGATTGTTCCCGATGTTGGGGAAGTCCAGAACAAGGGGTCACAGTTTGAGGATAGAGCGGAAGCCTTTTAGGACCAAGATTAGGAAAAACTTCTTCACACAGAGAGTGGTGAATCTGTGGAATTCTCTGCCACAGGAAACAGTTGAGGCCAGTTCATTGGCTATATTTAAGAGGGAGTTAGATATGGCCCTTGTGGCTACGGGGGTCAGGGGGTATGGAGGGAAGGCTGGGGCGGGGTTCTGAGTTGGATGATCAGCCATGATCATAATAAATGGCGGTGCAGGCTCGAAGGGCCGAATGGCCTACTCCTGCACCTATTTTCTATGTTTCTATGTTTCTATTGCAAGAATATTATTCCTTAGAGAGACCAGGTCAACACAAATCACACCAAGTGCTCTTACCCCAGGATCCTGCATAACTACAGTAAAATCATTTATTCTTGCACCCAAATCCTTTTACAATAAAGTCTACCTTACCACTTCCCTTCCTAATTGATTGCCCCACAGTACATTCATTTGTTATTCTATGTGTGAGGATATCCATATCCCGCTTCAGCTTCTTTAAATTTTTTTTCTCCATATTTTTCTAGCAAAGTGGATGAGTTAAAATTACACAATCTTGAAAGCTGATGATTTAGTGCCTCTTTTATTTCCACAGCTACTTGTAAAAGATTTAAGTGTAGTTCAGTGTGTGCTGAGGAATTAATCACCCACACATTATTTTTTTCCAATATTGATTGCTACTAATAATGATTTTGCTACTGCTCTGTCTATATCCAGGAAGTAATATTGTGTCTTCCTCTGTCAGCAGCTTTAAGCATAATTTTACAGTTCTGAAAGCATGTTAAAAAATGGTTCTAGATCAAATCTATTTTTGCTTTCATTTGTTATTTATTATTTTGCTGCAATGTAGAGCTCCAAAATAAATGGAAGGTTATTAATAAAACGGTTGACAAATTTCAAAAGCATGTAATGATAGAAGTGATATAAAGAAGCATTAACTAACCTAAAGGCAGATTTACTTGGAGAAATAAGATTGGGAAAGAGAAGAATTTTAGCCTTGTCAAAGAAAACATTTTTAACCAATGAGTCCTGTTCTAATACGGAATGAAGCAATATTCAGTGTAGGACAAATGGGGTGTAATTGTCAGTCATCAAGTCTAAAGAGCCCATAACATTAACAGTGGTGTACAGTGGTTTACGGTGCATTACCTTTTAGATTTAGTTTTACAAATATGATTCAACAAGGAGCTGCACTGTAAATGTACATAAATAACCCAACAGTCTACTAATGATGAAGGTGCTTGCCTTCATCAAATGCAAGTTAATAAAAATCATTGGACAGACTAATATTAAGAATATGTAAAGAGCAAAGTTTTGAAAGGAGAAAGTGAGCAGAGACATGCTTGTGCCCCTGTACACACATCCTTATCAGGGTGGCAAGGAAAAAACATGCAAGTTAATTGCATTGATAATAGAGCTATAGGATACAAAAGCAAAGATATTATTGTGGAAATTCTACCATACAGTTAGACCTCAAGTGGAAAACTGCAGATAGAAAGGCAACATAGGAAAAATACAACTGCCTTAAACATTGGACACAAATTTAGCAGGACTATCAATTATGGAAGCTGATAAGTTTAGGACTGGTCTCTTAGTCAGAGAAGAGGTGGTATTTTCATTGAAAAAGCTATCCCTTCTGATAATGAATCATTAACTAGACACTGTAAAATGATTGATAATAGTCCACAATGTTGACTCGCACTTCTTCGCCCATCCAACCCTTTTCATTCAGTTGGGATGATCTGGCACACTGCACTAGGTGAAGTAAATGTAGATTTAATAAAAAATACCATAGATTATTCAGGGCAGTTTGATGGTGTAAGTAACCCTACAGGATTATCCTCAGAAGGGAAAAGATGAAAAACCAGGTACAACAATGCCTATTGAAGCTCATACCTAATTACCAGAACACCATCCAATATAATTGGCTCTGTAATCCAATGATTATTCCTCTATTACTTGATTAGTCAAAACTCAAGTTCAGTACAGTCCTAGATAAATTGCTATGGCATGATGGTATAGTGATAGTGTAATGCTTTACAGGCCAGAATCTAGGTTCACTTCCTGCTGCTGTCTGTAAGGAGTTGATATGTTCTCTCCATGACCACAAAGGCAACATAGAAACATAGAAAATCTACAGCACAATACAGGCCCTTCAGTCCACAATGCTGTGCCAAGTATGTACTTACTTAGAAATTACTGAAAGTTACCCATAGCCCTCTATTTTTCTAAGCTCCATGTACCTCCCCAGGAGTCTCTTAAAAGACCCTAATGTATCCGCCTCCACCACCATTGCCGGCAGCCCATTCCATGCACTCACTAATCTCTGCATAAAAAATTTACCCCTGACATCTCCTCTATAACCTACTTCCAAGCACCTTAAAATTGTGCCCTCTCGTGTTACCCACTTCAGCCTTGGGAAGAAGCCTCTGACCATCCACACGGTCTATGCCTTTCATCATCTCTATCAGGTCACCTCATCCTCCATTGCTCCAAGGAGGAAAAGCCGAGTTCTCTCAATCTAGCCTCATAAGGCATGCTCCCCAACCCAGGAAACATCCTTGTAAATCTCCTCTGCACCCTTTCTATGGTTTCCATGTCCTTCCTGTGGTGAGGTGACCAGAACTGAGCACAGTACTCCAAGTGGGGTCTGATCAGGGTCCTACATAGCTGTAACATTACCTCTGGGCTCTTAAACTCAATCCCTTGGTTGATGAAGGCCAATGCACCGTATGCCTTCTTAACCACAAAGTCAACCTGCGCGGCAGCTTTTAGTGTCCTATGTGCTCAGACCCCAAGATCCCTCTGATTCTCCACACTGCCAAGAGTTTTACCATTAATAGTATATTCTGCCATTATATTTGACCTACCAAAATGAACCACCTCACACATATCTGGGTTGAACTCCATCTGCCACTTCTCAGCCCAGTTTTGCATCCTATTGATGTCCCACTGTAACCTCTGACAACTCTCCACACTATCCACAACATTCCCAACCTTTGTGTCATCAGCAGACTTACTAACCCATCCCTCCACTTCCTTATCCAGGTCATTTATAAAATCATGAAGAGAAAGGGTCCCAGAACAGATCCCTGAGGCACACCACTGGTCACCGACCTCCATGCAGAATATGACCCGTCTACAACCACTCTTTGCCTTCTATGAGCAAGTCAACTCTGAATCCACAAAACAAGGTCCCCTTGGATCCCATGCCTCCTTACTTTCTCAATAAGCCTGGCATGGGGTACCTTATCAAATGCCTTGCTGAAATCCATATACACTACATCTACCGCTCTACCTTCATCAATGTGTTTAGAAATACCCTCAAAAATTCAATCCGGCTCATAAGGCACGACCTGCCTTTGACAAAGCCATACTGACTATTCCTAATCATATTATGCCTCTCCAAATGTTCATAAATCCTGCCTCTCAGGATCTTTTCCATCAACTTACCAACCACTGAAGTAAGACTCACTGGTCTATAATTTCCTGGGCTATCTCTACTCATTTTCTTGAATAAGGGAATAACATCTGCAACTCTCCAATCCTTTAGACCCTCTCCCATCCCCATTGATGATGCAAAGATCATTGCCAGAGGCTCAGCAATCTCCTCCCTCACCTCCCACAGTAGCCTGGGGTACATTTCATCCAGTCCCGTAGGCTTATCCAACTTAATGCTTTCCAAGAGCTACAGCACATCCTCTTTCTTAATGTCTGTATGTTCAAGCTTTTCAGTCTGCTGTAAGTCATCCCTACAATCACCAAAATCCTCTTCCATTGTGAATACTGAAGCAAAGTATTCATTAAGTATCTTTGCTACCTCTTCCAGTTCCATACACAGTTTTCCACTGTCACACTTGATTGGTCCTAATCTCTCATGTTTTATCCTCTTGCTCTTCACATACTTGTAGAATGCCTTGGGGTTTTTCTTAATCCTGCTCACCAAGGCCTTCTCATGGCCCCTTCTGGCTCTCCTAATTTCATTCTTAAGCTGCTTCCTGCTAGCCTTATAATCTTCTAGATCCCTATCATTACCTACTTTTTTGAACCTTTCGTAAGCTTTTCTTTTCTTCTTGACTAGATTTGCAACAGCCTTTGTACACCACAGTCCCTGTACCTTTCCCCATATCATTGGAACGTACCTATGCAGAACATCAAGCAAGTATCCCCTAAACATTTGCCTCATTTCTGCCATACATTTCCCCGACAACATCTGTTCCCAATTAATGCTTCCAAGTTCCTGCCTGATAGCTTCATATTTCCCCTTACTCCAGTTAAACGCTTTCCTAACTTGTCTGTTCCTATCCCTCTCCAATGCTATGGTAAAGGAGAATAGAATTGTGATCACTATCTCCAAAATGCTCTCCCACTGAGAGTCCTGACACCTGACCAGGTTCATTTCCCAATACCAGATCAAGTAGAGCCTTTCCTCTTGTAGGCTTATCTACATATTGTGTCAGGAAACCTTCCTGAACACACCTAACAAACTCCACCCCATCTAAACCCCTTGCTCTAGGGAGATGCCAGTCAATATTTGGGAAATTAAAATCTCCCACCAGGACAATCCTGTTATTATTACACCTTTCCAGAATCTGTCTCCCTATCTGCCCCTCGATGACGCTGTTACTACTGAGTGGTCTATAAATAACACCCATTAGAGTTATTGACCCGTTCTTGTTTCTAACTTCCACCCACAGAGACTCAGTAGACAATCCCTCTATGGCTTCCTCCTTTTCTGCAGCCGTGACACTATCTCTGATCAACAGTGTCATGCCACTATCTCTTTTGCCTCCCTCCCTATACTTTCTGAAACATCTAAAGCCTGGCACTCTAAGTAACCATTCCTGCCCCTGAACCATTCAAGTCTTTGCAATGGCCACAAAATCATAGCTCCAAGTATTGATCCACGCTCTAAGCTCATCTGCTTTGCTCATGATGCTTCTTGTATTAAAATAGACACTTCTCAAACCATCGGTCTGAGCGCATTCCTTCTCTATCACCTGGCCTATTCTCCCTCTCGCACTGTCTCCAAGCTTTCTCTATTTATGAGCCAACAGACCCTTCCCCCGTCTCTTCAGTTCGGTTCCCATCCCTCTCTAATTTTTTTTTACAGTTTCGCAGATCAACCATTGCTCTAAGCACGATATTTCTGCATGGCCTGAAAACTGCACAGCACTTTAAATGTGATTTTATGGTAATATGGATACTATGAAATTTTTAGAATGAAAATTGAAAAAACTCATACTTTTGATTGTGTTTATTAATTGAAGGGTAGAATTAATACAGTTCAACAAAGAAAACATTTCGCATTTCACAAACTTTTCTGTCTTTATTACAATCCTATCGTCTATAAACACTGTCCAGATTAATTTTGCATCTGGATGAAAGATACGTCTCGATTCTCATTAGATAACACAAATGTTTCACCTCTAGTCCGTTTCTGGATTTACATTCGATTGAATTCATGAGACTGAATTCACTTTCATAGTCAACAGTGTCAACAAGAACTGACAATTCTTCAAATTTTCGTTTCTAAGCACATAGTTCAACATATCAATGGACGTCTTATTTGAACCAGTCTTAACTTTCTCAGAAACGACAATTTTGAAAATAACATAATTGCTGCGATATTTTTCAGGCAGCGCTTACGTTGTAGTTCATAATAGTAGCTGAGTACTTTTTTTGTCAGTCGTATAACATTCTATTCCAAATGCAAAATTGGTTGCGTTTGCAATAGCAACGGGGTCAAAAGCTTGCTCGTCTCTTACATCATCGTCAGGAAATCTATTATCCAAGTGATTGCACACACCTAAATCGAATATCGACGTCGGAACTTGTAGATACACTCCAATAAACGGCACCACCAACTTTAAACACTGACAATGTTAATACGTCGAAGCTCTAAAATGTTTCAGTTATGGTTATGGTACCCTGATTATCTAGAAATTTGATGCATTATCAGAATCAGGTTTAATATCACCGGCATATGTCGTGAAATTTGTTAACTTTACAGCAGCAGTACAATGAAATAAATGATAAATAAATATTTACACGGCTGCCAATGTAAATATAGAGAAGAAACGAATTACGTTAGATATATATATTAAATTGGCAGGTTGAAATAAGTAGAGCAAGTAACAGTATTGAGGGAGTGCTGGTGGGTTCAATGACCATTTACAAATCGTATGGCAGAGGGGAAGGAGCTGTTCTGAATCGCTGAGTGTGTGCCTTCAGGCTTCTGTACTTCCTTCCTGCAGTAGTAATGTTAAGAGGGCATGTCCCGGGTGCTGGGGATCATTAATGATAGACGGCACCTTCCTAAAACACCGCTGTCTGGAGATGCCTGGGATACTACGGAGGCTAGTACCCAAGATGGAGCTGACTAAATTTACAAGTTTCTGCAACTTACTTCGATCTTATGCAGTAGCCCACCCCCATGCCAGAGGATGATGCAGCCAGTCAGAATGCGCTCCGTGGTACATTTGTATAAGTTTTTGAGCGTTTTGGTTGATAAATCGAATCTCCTCAAATTCCTAATGGAATATAGCCGCTGTTTTGTCTTCTTTATAGTTGCATCAATAGTTGAATCAATAGTTGAGTCCAGGTTAAGTTCTATATTGACACCTGGGAACCTGAAATTACTCACTCTCCACTTCTGATCCCTCTATGAGGATTGGTTTGTGTTCTCCCGACTTGCCCTTTCTGAAGTCCACAATCACCTCTTTGGTCTTGCTGACATTGAGTGCAAGGTTGTCGACACCACTCAACTAACTGGTATATCTCGCTACTGTAGGCCTTTTCGTCACCATCTGAAATACTGTCAAATGGTTTCGTCAGTAAATTTATAAATGGCATTTCAGCTATGCCTAGCCACACAGTCATGGTGTGAAGAAAGCAGAGTAGTGGGCTAAGCACACAGCCCTATGGCGCGTCAGTGAATATTCATTAGCATAATTAATTACTGGGTATTTCACAATTATAGTAAAATCATATATTAAAAAATTCTAGCTGCGCGGCAGCATTTGTTACTGCGCGGCTACGCAGTTTCGAGGGAACGGTACACAAAGATTTCATCTCAAAGATGTACGGATTAGTTAAGGGTGGGCATGCTGTTGACGCCAGAAGAATGGCGACACTTGCGGGCTGCTCCAGCGCATCCTCGGACTGTGTTATTCATTGAGGTCAAGGTCAAATTTGACTGGATGCTTCGATGTAAACGTAACAAATAAACAGAATGGTAGACATCCCTCCAGATATGTATTCTCCCAATCTGCTGTTTCTTGCTGTGTACAAATCACACCTAATTATTTGGGAAAACTTTTAAATAAATCTAGCTTAAATATTGCTATCATTAATACAATCTTGTTAGACATCCCTCCAGATATATATTCTCTCAATCTGCTGTTTCTTGCTGTGTACAAATCACACCTAAATATTTGGGAAAACTTTTAAGTTGCTGCAGAATAGCTTAATCCAAACAGTTTGCAATGTAGGATGTATAAAATATATCACAAGGAAAAAATATTTTACATCCTAACATTTTCCTTCTGTCTTACGGCAGCTTCATTAATACAGCCGACTTCACATTAATACTCACAGAAATAATCAAAACCAACTGAATGGATTTTGTAATCACTGAAGAAAATTACATAGAAGAGTTTTGTACCTTTCCCATTTGTAGAAAATTAAAATCCCTCAATCTGGTCCTTTAACCTTCTCAAACTAATAATATATTCATTCACCATTGCTAAACGGTTAATACTGATAAGATGGCACCGGTAAATCACAGCCATATGCTGTATGTTGCTTGCAAAAACTTGTAAATACGTATACTGTACCTCTTTTGAATTACTCTCATTACAATATGCAGCATGTAATTTTCCTTTAAGCAATGTACTTTTGAACCATTATAATTAACTAGTGATTTCACGATCTTCTGAAAGATTTGGCGGACTTAACTCTTAAGCATGTAGTTACAGCACTTCTAAGCAGATGCAGGTACATCGCCATGGCCGGAAGCAAGTGAGGAAGGGTGGACTCCAAGCCAGGCGGAAATGCAGTGGAATGCGACACCCTCTACCCAGCATCTTCTTAGCAGAGGAGCAGCTGCAGCATTGCTTTGAGTTGGTGGACTGGGCAGTGTTCAATGGCTCAGAGGATCTGAAAGAATATGCCAGTTACCACGGGCTTTATAAAAAGTTATAAGTGTGTCCCCACAAAATCATCCAGTCTTCACCAACCAGAAGCCCTGGATGAACCATGAGATCCACAATCTGCTAAGGACCAGATATGAGTGGCTTTCAGGTCTAGTGAACAAGAAACAAGAGACATACATCAAAGTTGCTGGTGAACGCAGCAGGCCAAGCAGCATCTGCACCTCTTCCTATAGATGCTGCTTGGCCTGCTGCGTTCACCAGCAACTTTGATGTATGTTGCTTGAATTTCCAGCATCTGCAGAATTCCTGTTGTTTGCGTTTAAAGAAACAAGAGATCCAGTTATGATCTCCAGAAAGCCATCTTGCAGGCCAAGTAGCAATTCCAGACTAAATTTTAACAAATGAAGAATGCTCGACAGCTGTGGCGGGGTTTGAATGCTATTACTTCTTACAAAATGAAACCAACCAACATAGGTGACAATGGGGCTTCACTTCCAGATGACTCTGCGATTTCAATCTCTGAAGGATGTGAGAGCATCCTTCAGGATGAATCCGCGGAAAGTATTCTGCCCAGATGGGGTACGGCCGAGTACTAAATACCTCTGTTAATCAACTGGCTGGAATGTCACCTATCTTTAATCTTTCACTTCAGCAGTCAGAGGTACCGACCTGCTTCAATATTCTGCCTCAGTGTAGCACTTGCATCCACTGTATTAAGTGTTTTGAAGAGGTTGATGATGAAACACATAACTCCTGTCTGAGAAGTGACTTGGATCCACTCCATTTTGCCTACTGGCACAAGAGGCCCACAGCTATTTCACTGGACAATATATCATCCCCTCAAAACTAATTCCTGTACAATCGGATCCTCGTTTACCTCAGTGAGGAAACTTGAGTTCAGTTTAACAATATCTCCTCCACAATCTCCAACAGCACAGGTGAACAAGGCTGTGTGCTTAGCCCCCTGCTCTACTCACTTATGACTGCAGTGGCAAGTACAGCTCCAATGCCATATTTAAATTTATGACATTGGCCAAATCAAAGGTTGTGACAAATCCACGGATAGTAGGTAGATTGAAAATCTGGATGAGTGGTGCCACAACACCCTCTCAATGAATGTCAGCAAGACCAAGGAGCTGATTATTGACTCAGGAGGAATACCAGAAGTCCCTGAACCAGACCTCATCAGAGAATCAGAAGTAGAGGACTAGCAACTTTAAGTTCCTCAGTGTTATCATTTCAGAAGAGCTGTCCTGGGCCCAGCACATAAGTGCAATTATGAAGAAAGCATGGCTGTGCATCTACTTCCTTAGTTTGTGTAGATTCGGCTTGACATCCAATATTTTGACAAGATGTCTATAGATGTATGGCAGAGAGTACATTGACTGGTATGGAAACATGATGCCCTTATACAGAAAATTCTTCAAGTAGTGGATATGGCCCAGTCCATCACAGGTAAAGCCCTTCCTACCACTGAACACTGGTGCAGGAAAGCAGCATCCATTAAGGACCTCCACCAACCAAGCCATGCTCTCTCCCCACTGCTGCCATCAGAAAGGTAGTACAAAAGCATCAGGTTCAGGAACAGCTATATCCCCTCAATCTTCAGGCTCTTGAACCAGTGGTGATAACCTAATTAAAAATAATAACCTCACTCATCCCATCTCTGAACTGTTCCCACAACCTATGCATTCACCTTCAAGAACTCATCTCATGTTTTACTATTTGCAGTTGTTATTTGCACACCAGTTATTTGCCAATTTTGTTGGGTGAGGTCCTTCACTGATTCTATTATGTTTCTTGGATTTAGTGAGTATGCCCACAAGAAAATGATTTTCAGGGTTGCATATGGTGATGTCTGATAATAAATTTACTTTGAACTTTGATGTAGGTATCCTTAATTTTATTATATTACACATTTTAATTAAGTACGCAAGTGTACTATACCAGTTTGAAAATATCCTGTTACACAAAGTTTGTATACTTACAGTTTGCAGATAACAGATAATTCAGCCCAATTAATCTGTGCTTGCCTCCAAAAACATTGCCATTTGGTCCTATTCCCCTGTAACCTATTGTCTCTCACACATGCCCATCAAATACCCCTAATTCTTCTGCCACCCAATTGAGAGATGTGGATGGAAACCAGAGCACCCAGTGGAAACTCATGGAAAAAAAATGCAACCTCCATACAAAGACCACTGAAGATCAACATCAAACCCAGCATATTTTGCAGCACAAAGTGCCAGCTCTATTATCAGTCAGACCTTTCAGAGTTAAATGGAGGTTGTGTTTATAAAACAATCTCTTGATAACATTCTATAGTAAAACTTTTACTTTTTTCTTCATAATGAAGAGCTGGTGAACAGTTTCATGGATACTAACCCTACCAATGTGAAGCACTAAAGCTAATTTTTCTGAGTTAACAATAATTTGGCCATTGATCTTGAAAAATATCAAATGCAGAGCATTTAAAAAAATAAGCACAATTAGAAAAACAGCGTGTCAGAGTGCAGGATCAATTTAGAGACCTAACTTCACAGTGCCAGAAACCCAAGTTCAAATCCTGATCTCAGGTACTGGTTGTATGGAGTTTACACATTGTCCCTCTGTGTGCATTTCCTTTCTACATCCCAAAAACTTGTGGGCTGGTAGGTTAATTTGCCATTAAAAATGGTCTGTGATTGATAGAATCTAGGAGGAAACAATGCAAAGGTAGGAAGAGTAAATGTTGGGACTGATGTAGTATTAGTGTAAATCAATGGCTGATGGTTGGGCCACTCAGTTAGCTGAAGGGCCCATTTTCATGTTATATCACTCAAAGATTTTAAGACAAAACTTGACAGAAATTGAGTTGTTATATAGTAAAGCACTTCTACTATGAATTATTACAGACCACTTTGCCTCCTGGAACTAAGACAGGCATACAAACATTGAAAAATGCAACAATCCATTGAAATCCCCAAATTTGCCTTGTTTTTACCTTTTAAAGTATTTTTTTTTTCCTCTGGGTGTCTGAAACTTCCAAACACAATACAGCATTTTAATGCAACCAAATTAAGATACTAAATTTTACAAATCTTATTACTATTTTGGCACGCTAGCATTTTATAAACAGGCATAATTCAAGTTGAATCCTTTACCTAAAAGAGTGGCTGTACAAAATTACCCTCACCAAAGGCAGAGAACACAATAATTGCATTTATACGACACCATGTCCCACATTGTCCCTTGATTTCCCCAGTGAAATGTTATAACCAGCATCCCTCAACACCAATGTTTAATGCAAAATAAAAATTATGGTATCAGGATTAAAAATACACCGAGACATCATTAAAGTAGTCCTGTTCTATTGAACCCTAGCTTTTGAAGCCCTGTTAAAATAAAAAACACAACACCACTTAACAATGAAAGGCTATTTAGCCCAAATTTATTACAAATAAGAAACCATTCAAACAGGCATGAACTTCTTTTCCTAGTCTTGTCTATAAGCTAATATACAAAATGCAGATGTGCTGCACCCCATTTTGTTGGTTTGACTGAGCACTGACCATATTGGTTTATCAGCAGCTGTATAAGATTACTGTTTCAATAAAACTCCACATTGATAGATGAACCAACCTTGACTAGAGTCAAAATAGTACTGCAGCAACCACTCATATGCACCAGGGAACAGATGGAATCAGTTAATCACGGAGGAACATTAAATACTGTGTATCAGATTTTCACTTACATAATACTTCAAACGATCCATCAAAGTATTATTAAATAAATCTAAACCAACATCAGATAAGTAAACTCCTGCACCAGTATAAAGAGCTTCACACTCAATGTTAAAATAAGGATGCTCTATGAACCTTTGCCCTCTGTATTCCATGTATTGCTTCATTACCCCATTTATGGTTTTCCTTACAGACTCAAGTTGGGCACCAGGTTGAGAAGCCCATCTAGGAAGTGGAAGCAATTCTGAACACACCAGTACAGTTTTTGGAAGTAGGGCTTCCAGAGCTCCCAGCACCTCTTTCAACGTGTATATTAAATCAATAGCCCGGGTATAACCTATCTCATTATCTCCCAAGTGAATGAGCAGGTACTTTGGGGGCTGGTTATGACTCAGGTGATGAATTAATAAGCCACGGAGCTGGCACCATCTCAGGTCAGGTGTGCTCAGCCATTGAACTGAAAAACCGAGTTTATCAAGGCCAAGATTGATCCCATACGGTTTGGTGGCTGCTCTGTCACGCGCCTGGCTGATGATCACATGTCCTGCTATCCACACAGTATTCTGGGTGTCTGAAACATAAATAATACCCTGTTGAGCCAGAAGAAAAAGAGGAACTGATGACTCAGTGCTTAATCAGAATAGGGATAGATGTTTGGATACAATTATATCCTTGCAGCAGACCAGTGCATTTGATGGTCTTCTAGCAATGTATATGATCAATATTAATCCCTCAACTTGGTTAGAAATCACTCACTATTCTTTCAGTGCTATATAATTCAGCTCCTCTAACTCAAGCAATGCAGCTGCCTCAGTGTACTTCGTTTAATCTCCAAGGAATTACAAAGTTAACATTACTGTTTGTGCCATACAATCCTATTATAAACACTACGGCTTTTATCTAATTAAAAGAAAAGTTTGTTGTTCCCTCTACTACTACCCCAAATCTAAACATTTGACCTACATATAAAGATGACTTTTCCCAATCTTTACCAACCCAAAAGAAACACCGTGATGACGTGAATTAAGCCCAAAACTGACATTCAAACTAAAATTTAATAAGAGCAGTCATTTCTCATTTTAAGATTGATGCACATCAAGATCAAAGATAGAAATAACCAGGCACACAATAACTATATTATGGGATCTAATTTCTATATTAATATAGCTTTTAAAAATACACCATTGGTGCACTAATTTCTAAATTTATAATTTCCAGTTGTTCCCTGTGCTCTAGTAGGTTTTACTAAAATCTAGTTTAGGAAAAACACTACAATTCCCTTTTGAAAAAAAAATCACATGGCTGCAGCTGCATTTTTACATAAATGTACTAGTAATATACACTGGCTTCCTTGTTCAATGAGATCATGTAACAGGAGAACTTAAAAACAATGACCAGGAAGTGACAAAGAAAATTCACTGGGTCATTATCATTTTAAAGAGCTGGTTGATAGTTGTGTTCTCTTTGGTTGTCATGATCTTGTACAGTTCATGAGACAATACATTTCTTAAACACGAAAATGCATGGCCTTGTATCTGTAATCCTCTGGATTATGGAACTCTTGCTACTGGTCAAACTTCCACAGGGATTAGAAAAATGCACAGTAAAAACCATATATTGACTCCACAGAATCAAACTAATCTGAAGTGACATCCCATCACAGATGTTGAACTATTAGCCTCAGATTAATAATCAGTACACCACTTGCAATATTTGTAGAAAAATTTCAACTGCAGCTTCTTGGGTGTTTTTATTGACCACAGGTCCAAAGGGCTTCTTTGATAATTAACAGTGATCCAATTATGCACCATTCTTCATTTCATCTTCAGTTCGATTCCATTTAAATAAGGATCTAGCCTTCAAATAAACATTCATAGTTGACCTTAAGCACATTGTTCACAACTTGTACTCAGACAGACCAAGTCTCAGAAATCTCAACTTTTGCCCATTTTTCTGCAGTGAAAGTTCATGCCCACTTGTCAACTTTCCAATTTCTGCTACACTATTTCAGACAGGTTTTCAAAAACAAAATCTTCGCTTCCACCGTACCATTTTTTTTTGCTGTTATGATTCACTTGCCATTGCTCAATATTTAACTTTACTCTTCAACCTTCCTTGTTCATATTGCAGTGGGGAAAAAGCTTTTATTATACTTAGAATGGAATGTGTTTACACTGGTTTTCTGTCACCCATCTTTGCTCAGGTTTTGGACTCCAACATTCTCCTGCCCATCCAATACATACACAATAAAAAGGGGAAAAATGGAAGAGAAACGTTTATTCTTTACAAACCAGATGAAAGTAGTGACTCAAACATTAACATTTCTACTAAGAAATATATACAGCCACCATTCCACAACTGCAAATGGTTCCGGCTACAAATGAAGCACGTAAAACAATTTCTCATAGCTGCAGAGAGTGAACATAAGGGAAGGGAAATCACAAATGTAACAGAAAACCATAAAAATTACAAAAGTCAATTTTACAGAACTATAATGACGACACAAACCTGTCTGACGTAATATCTAATTATTAAAAAAAGAGGCAAAACATTAAAATATAAAAAAAACTTGTTTACTTTTGTAAGAGATCTGCTATCCTGGGTTTTAGTTACATTTTTGGAAATACCCATTTTAAAACATTGGATTCAGACTGCAGCATCATGCTTTAATACACAATCATCTGGCTAACATTTCCAATTTTTTTTTAATATATTTTAAAAGATTAAAGTCATAAAGAACCGAGTGATTGCATTAAGGCCTTGTTCATTAACAAATGCAGTTTTTTTAAATTATATACAGTAACAACCGATATCGAGTGCCTTTATAAAAATTTTCATTTCCTGGCTACCATAAAATCGTTATGGATTTCTTAAAATCACTTTCAAACCCAACAATAACCAGATTTATTGAAGCACTCTCTGGATACCGACATTTGTTTATGAAACCTTAACAGGTAGCCTTAAGGGGATTCAATAGATGTGCTGACTGCTCTTCTTTAAAGACAATTCCACCCAACCCCAGACTTAGTAGTGGCGCTGGTAAGACGCCATAGAAGCCTGGTTCATTGGTTGCCCAGTACGTGGTACCTGAGCAGATGCTTGGTTTACCAAGTGGGAAAGAGATGGGCCACTCTGAATAAGAGTATCCAATGCTTTCTGCACACTAGGGTTATCAAAGTTTATACCTGTTGCAACACCAGATCTCTGGGCCTGAGACAAAGCATTTGACTGGATGGGGTTTGGACCTCGAGGTTGCTGCTGGCCATAAATACCTTGGGTTTGAGGCAGAGGTGAGCGAATTGCAGTGGCTCTTGGTGCAACTGATTGATTTATTAAAGGTGGAAGTTGTGAATTAGGGCCTGTCATGCGCTGCTGAGCTTGAGACAAATATGAAGAATTACTGAGACCAAGCTGACCAGCACGACTTTGAGGCTGGGTGTTTAGTGCACTTCCATATGTGGGGCCCTGTGCTCCTGCAGTATTAGTATTGGTACCAGACGCTCCACTGTTGAAGAGGCTTAGGATCTTTGCTTGCAGCTCTTGCTGTTGTGTTGCTTGTGCATCCTGTGGACCTCCCTTCAAAGATTGAGCATTTGGCAGAGACTGTTGTGCATCAAGTGGACTGATTCCAACAGAGCCCATGTTTGTTCTTTGCATGGGAGCTGGATTGTGAACAGATCCTGTCAAGAAAAATAGTACACTTATAACCATGCTTATGTTGAATTACAGCAGCTTAACAAAGGACCTGAGCAAGAAAACATTACTTTTGAAGACCTGGTTAAGCAAATAATTTAATCGGAGAACTAGTGACCAAGCAGATGAAATAATGTTATTGTAGTCTAATTAGAAAGAATTATTAATATTGTAAGACAAAATCTATGCTGTGCACCACATTCCCTGTACTTATTCATGATTTGAATATAAGGAATGCATCAGATTCAAGAAAATGTTGCCAAGACTCCAAGGATAGATTATAACTAGATAGTCTGTGGAAGAAAGGTTCTGAGTGATACATATTTTTAGGATTCCGAACAGATTTTGGAAATTGAAGAATATTTATATCCTGGGGGAGTTTAGGATAGGCAAACATAATACTAAAATAAGAGCCAGGTTTTTTAAGAGAGCAGACAAGAAACACCACTAAATGGTGATAGATGTGTGGAAAGTTCAAGGAATTTCCTATCAAACACCTTTCCTCAATAAATTTTACAATACATTAAAAAAAATTGTCCTAAATTTAAATATTTTATTCATTCATTGGAAGCAAATCCAGTTTGAAATGCCACCTTTAAATGCTCTTTAAAATCATGGACAATTAGATCGGGAGTATGTATGGTGTTCTCATCCACAATGGGGCACATTCCTAACCTGACAATAGTTTGAGCAGGTTACATAGCTTGATGCTCAGCAGCTACATTCCCAAACAAAGCAACTGCAGCAGGAAATAATCTCTGCAGTTTCAAAACTTCAAATAATCATTACAACAGTCAAAACACTGCCTCCACTACTAATTCTTTTTGCAACCACATCAAAATCATAGAACTTGCATATACAAATTATCAATGTTACCATGCAAAGAATCTCCTCCTCGAAGAAACCGTTCCTTTTTCTCTCTCAGATATTCTATGATTTTATCAATTTCCTCCAAGGAAAGGTATCTTCCATCCACAAGTAGGTGCAATAATGGCTGGATGCTAGGGGGGTTTCCTCGCTCTTCAAGCCCTCCTTGGGTAGGTTCACGTTCACGCATGATTACTTCATCTGCCATTTTTGCTGCCTTTCTTGCAACCTCTTCCCGCTCCTTTTCACGCGTTTCTGTCTTGTACCTTTCATAATTACGTGCAACCAAGATCATAGCATCAGCTATTGGCATGTTACGATGCTCTAGAGTTGAGAAGTGCAAAACAGAATTGCATTTAATAACATTCTAGATTCCCGAAATTTATCAAGATTAACCAAAATTAAAACATTGTTTTACCAATCTAGACAAACCCTAAAGCTAAAATTTATCACATTGCATTAAACATACTTGAATTTCACAAATGAATGGTAAGAAATTAATCAGGTCAAGCATTCTATGTCCGGTCATCAAACTGAAATGTTATTTTCTCTCTCCAGATGCTCCTTCACCTAAGTGTTTTTTTAGTTTTATTTCAGATTTCCAGCATCTGCAGTTCTTTTTTCACTGAAAACTTGTTTTGGTTTCTTAAACCCCAAGAGTTCTTCGAAACCTGTATTAGTATATGACAAATTAAACAAAACGCTCCCTCGTCAAATTATTTAAAACTATTCCTTCAATTTCTGAACAAGCAATCTTCTGCATTTCCCACTAACAATTAAAAGATCATCATTTATATCCGGAAGAGAATCCTGCTCTTTAGGTTGAAAAACCAAAACTATACAGATGCCAGAAGTCTGAAATAGAAAAGGCTAGAAAGTCAAGCCAGACAGCAGCTGCAAAAAGAGACATAGTTAGACACGTCAGGTGAAAAGCCTTTGGTCTAAACTGAGAAAGAGAGAATAGGGAAAGAATGGGTAGGACAAAGGAAATAGAGTAATACTATCTTAATTTGTCACCTTTGAGCTTCAGAAACACCAAAAGATTTTCCATTTCATTGTATGCTATTAACGTCCAGACAAGTATTTCTATACATTACACTGTAATTATAAATAAAGGTGGATTCATTATACATTATATAGTGAATCCAATCAATTTGAGTCCAGCAAGAAGTCAGACAAAACCCCATCTCTGAGTAAAATCTACCCATTTTCTGAACTCTAACCTCACAGAGTCCAAACCAGAGCCACATTTCACTTGTTCTTAGGACTAGCTCACATTCCAGAATAAAGCAGATGCTGGACCATCAGGATTTCTGAAGTATGGTTTGCCGCATTATCAAAAATTTACTATATACCCAAAAAGAGAAAAGTAAAGAGGATGAGGAACAACTGAAAGTTCAGGTGACCCATCAATATGAATAAATATGCACTTCAAAGCATTCATCCACCCTGGAAAAGATGATGATGCATCTGGTGGTGGAACCTCATCAAAGAGACAAAAAAATGCCCTCTAAATGTGGGAATTGATGGAAAGCTTTGGATGACAAAAGAAGAAGAATGCTTGATTGGCAGTTTTATTAACAGGGAAAACCACAGTAAAGGAGAACAGAAGATCTCAAAAGCATTCTTATGGAACATCTTATCATCAGAAAAGATGAAATGGAGATGAAGAATATACATTTTATATACATAACATCGTTAAATGACAATAAACTTGATTTGACTTGAAACTAATAATGTTAAAGAAATATTGGTGGAAAATTACAAAGAAAGCTTATTTGGTCACAACGATCAGCACTTATGAATCCCAATGAAAAACTATCTTTTTTTTTTGGGGGGGGGGTTCTGCCTGTTATTAAAGAACAAAAAGAGGCAGCAAGAGGACATTTGCATTGTTCAAACTGACTGGCTGTAAAGAATTTGAGCAAATTTAGCACTACAATTTAAATTAACTTAATGAGAAAGTCTTAAACTCAACTTATCAGCTGAACTGAGTTTTATGAATCATTCTCAAAAGATGCAACCAAAAACATTACCAAAATTCATTCTGACAGAAAATGTGATTGGTTAAAGCAAAACTTTATTTACTTCAAACCAATCTCAAGATATTTGACAACAGTAACAACACCTAATACTGCATGAAAACGGTTCCAACAATAGACAGGGAGCTTGATGTTATCCTAGACAAAACACCCCATTTGACTGGCATGTATTCAGCCACTTTTTCACTCCCTCAAACATATTTATATTTACAACATATGCTAAACCAGCAATTTCCTCCACCAAAAACAACTCCTTGGTTTGGAGCCCTACAAAACCTCTGCCAATGAGTCCAGAGGTCAAGGCCCATAGGTCGACAGCCCTGGGTTAGTGTGCCCAAAGGTCATAAGTCTAAGAGGCTGCAAGTCCAGGCAAGCAACTGAAGGTTGGAGGCCCATGTCTGTGAGCCTGAGAGTCAGCCTGTCCTGGGTTGAAGGCCCATACATGTACATGACTGGGAGGGTGGGAAAGGGGGTTGTGTTGCTGTTATTGCTTTGTTTAGTTATTGTTGCTGCTTGTGTTCTGCTGAACATAGAGGGAATGCTATGCTGGCATCAGAACATGTGCGCCCCCCCCCCCGCATACCCTTAAGTTGTGTTTGTTAACACAAATGACGCATTTCACTGTATGTTTTGATGATAAAGGAATCTCAATCTGTAGTTTCCCTTGGAAATATCTCGCTATTAGTTACACTATTTGCACTAATCCTATTCCTTCCAACTTACACCCATTCACCTAAGCAGTAAATGTGCTATTTACCGAGGCAAAATAAACTTAAGAATCAGCAAGCCTTTCAATTGAGGGAGGAAACCATGCAAAATCCAAACAGCACTGTGAGATCAGGAACTAATCCAGGTGGATGAAACTGGGCAGCTCTACCAGCAGTGCCACCCTGTCGAAATCCTGGAACTGCTCATGTCAAACAATCAAGGGGGTAGTTTAATTCCACCTTCTCAAGGGAAGGCAATAAACCCTAGCCTTGCCAGCAACATCCACACCACTAAACTTCAACAAAAACAATTCACCAAGATTTTGAACATTGCACAGCATTAGAAAATATGACCTGACAATAAATATACTCAGTATTAAATGTTCATCAGCAAGTTCTAAACTGATATTGAAAGATTAAAATGGAATGAGAACTTCAAATTGTTTTCATTCACTGTGCTGAATTAGTTCGGGCATAACAAGCTGCTCAAAATACAAAGATTAACTTTTTTTTATGATCACATAAAATTTTAGCAAATACAAATCAGAGAAAATATGCTAAACACTATCTTAAGAGGGCAGAAAACTCACCCTGTGGTGTCCCAAACAGGATATTGACAGTGCATGATCTGTGTATTTCATGTTGTTGAGTAATAACAATTGCAAATGCTGTGCCTCCTCTGCTGACATCTTCAAGAGCTTGAGTAAGCGACACTTCAGTATTCAGGAATATCAAGTCAACCACCATACCAAGGTCGCGAACCTTACGACCAACAGACTCTGCATATTCCCTAATTAATTGCAAAATTTTATAAAATTAATATCCATATATTAAGATCTCCAAATTAAGAACTATAGCAGAAAAATGCTGTGAAACCTGAGCAGACATTCTACTATCATGAAATTGTTGACTACTTTATGCCACACAACTTTATTTTAGCATGGTCTCCTGCACAGAATTCTGTTGATAGCACTTCCATGTGACCCAGCCCATACAAAGCTAACCTAGCAGAAACATAACAACTTTGAACACTGAATCTGTGTTCACAGATCAGAACTGCCCCTTTTTAAAAAAATTTAAATATTTATTTAAATTCAAAGGGCACATCCAAATACTAAACCACAATTAAAATGATTGAATCTAAACTAAATAAAGAGTAGTTACATTTCTTCCAGGACAAGCCTGAGCTTGGAGGTTTGCTTAAGTAGGTGCTTCTCACATTTGGACTCAAGAAGGAACACCAAAGCAGCAGATGTGTAGTTATCAAGGATGCCAATTAAGATCAAAGCCTGTGCTGGAAACTGGGTTTTCCAATGGAATTAAAGCATAGGACCCAACATCACTGATACCAATGGATAGTAAAATCTGCCTCAATAAATCTCAACTGCTACAAAACATACTTTCTCAGATACCCAGAGTCACAGTTGCAAAAATACTTAAAGACTATTCTGTCTGATAAATAGAACCATGTGCTCTTAACAAAGCATTCCAAAGAAAAAGTTCTAACAACTCAGATTAATCCAGTCCCAGCTGTAATTTGTTAAGCATTTAATGCAATGATAAAACAGGGAAGTACCACTGTGGGCTCACCAGAATATGCTGAATAAAACCTTAATCGAAATGAAACCCAAATGGGGCATACAGCTGTAGAGCGCAATATTGATTTTTTTTTTCAGCTTTGAAACGGGCACAAGCACCACTGTTACAATGTGACCATTGATTCTTCCAATTCAACTGTTGACTTACCCTGTGAACTGATCCAATTTTGCATCTTTCTAATGTAGATTCGTCTTGGGCAATATAGTAACGTGCATGGTAATCAGCTCTATATGAATGTGATAAAATATCACTGTCTTACAATTCCCTATCAACAAAGATCGACATACAATTGGCCTTCCCAATGGTCTGGTTGATGCACATATATGCCAACTTCTCATTTCTCAGGCTTCCAAACTTGTCAACCATTACTTTCAACTTCTTAGAGGAGTTTTTCTTTGATATTTAATAACTAAGTTTTAAATCTCATTTCAAGTTCTATAATGTATAGGAAGATTTTGATGTCTCTTCAATAAACAATGCCATCATCACAAGATTCAAATTAGTAAAACTGTAATACACCAATTCCATTGCAGGGAAATGGCAATTTATAAATGTATACCATACTCCAAATGTGGCCTTACAAAAACCTTGCCCTCTAACCAAGACTTCTAAAATCCAAATCCTTTGTAATCATTTGCTTTGTAACCGATTGCTACACCCATAAAGATTCCTTCCTACACCTCATGAAGCAGCACATCAAAAACACTTTGTATAGCCACATACAATCATTTCTGTTTAAAAATTACTTTTCTATTTTTTTTACCGGAGAGAAAAGGCTCATTTTCCTATCAAGTTCCTTATCAAGTACCTTTTGGATTTCTAGATACTGTGTATCCACTAATTCCTCTTCATCTTCACTGCTAGTTACACACTCAAAAGAACACTTTTAATAAACTACATTGATAATAACCTACTCATTTTCCCCCCATCTAGCATTGTATGATGCTGTAGGGTCCTTATACAATCAGTGAAAACCAAGAAATTATGCCGCGTGGAACTCTCCTAGCTTGAACCCAACGTCCAACAACTGGATTCTTATTTCTACTGTGCCAAGTTCTGTAACCAATTGTCATAACTAAACCCTTACCTTATAAATATACAAAATACAATACATCCTCCTACTAACAGTATACTGTTGAGATTTGCTTTGTTCCATTTCCCTTTTATAAACTTTTGCAAAGTAATGTTTCACCTAACTGAACAGTTTTCATGGTGGAACACTGGCTGGTTCTCTGAATGTGACAATCGAAGCAAATGCAACAAGTACACCCAATCTTTAGAGCATAAACAAACAACCAGTAAAAGAAAATTCATTTTTCACACTCACCAATTTGCAATTTCAACCAAAAGAAGCAATAAAAAAAAAAGCTGGGAAACTCACATGTGACTATGATGTAGCTCACAGTAATGCCAGTTAGATCTTGTTGCTGTATCGGAACTAAAGCCAGTGGATCATATTTTTAACAGATCATAAATAGATTTATTAAGCACATGAAATATTCCAGATAATTCTAAAAATTTACTATCAATCCACAACTGCTCTGGGCGTGACAGTGAGCTTTCTTGAATTATTTAGTTCTCCTGGTGAATGGAATCCCGCTGCTTTTGGGGAGGAGATACCCAAGTTTCAACCCACTAGCAACAAAGTGACTGGGAACATTATTTCCAAATCAGAATGAACTCAAATTAAAGGAGAACCTGCAGGTGGTGGCAATCCTATATACCAATTGCATCTGTCTTATCTTGGCAGCAGAACTGTGCATATGTTTGGAGATGCTATTAGAGTAGACTTAGCAAATAAATAGATCCCAGCCAATCAAATTAGCTGAAGACTGATATTAGTATGGACCTTAGGAGGAAGCCAAGAGAGATGCAATAGTAACAAATCCTTCTACTTTGTCTTTTACAATCATTGAATAGGTTTTGGTGCTGCTGAGAATAACTATGTTCTCAGCAACATTCCCTCATCCAGCTGTTAACTCGTAACAACCCATCAACCATTACAACTAAATGCAGCAAAAATTGGTTGTGGGGCCACCTAACTTGTGTCAATTGTGCACTACCTTACATGAGATGTGCCTTAATTTATTTGTTTAGATACACCCATGTTACTCATGATAATTTTTAAAAACTTCATAATTAAGGACATACTGAACAATAATGTTACACACTACCAAATCTGTTCCAAGACTCTAATTGTGCATAATAATGCTAACAGACAACAAAATGGAAATGTGCTCATGTGAAGATATTAACAGGCCTCCATGAAGTAGAGGTCCACTCATTTCAATACTGTCAAACCTATATTCATGCAGCTCCACTCCATCTTTGTACATTCTGTGTCCTTACTGCAGTTCTGCTTATTGTACTATATGAAGTAATACCAATCCATCAGCAAAGATGGTGCATGATAATCAGTAAGAAGATACTTTGCCCACATGATATCATACTGTTGCTTGTAGGACTTGCTTGATGCAAAATAAAAGGAACTGGAGCAGCCAAAAATAGGAATGAAGCTAATTAATAAAAACAAAGAAAATGAATGATTCAGATCTAGTATCACTGGACAGATGGTAGCAGACAGAAAGGGAATTGGATAAGTAACTGAAAAAAAAAGTTGCAGGGCCATGGAGCACAGAGGAGGAAGGCTAAATGGATTGTTTTTTACAATTAGTCAAAGTACCAATAGATATCTATTATGCTGTAAGCTTTTCTAAGGTTCTGAATAAGTTTCCAAAATATATCGTTTTGACATGTCCCAAGATCATGAAAAGTAACTTTCTTTTACTCACTTTTGCTGCTTGTTGACGACAATAACCGAACAATCCACAGGTCTTTCAGCATCATAACGTCTTTGGATTTCATCATAATACTGGCGATACAATTCTTCTCTTCGGCGCTCTCTTCTCATGGGATCTTGGGAGAAAAATTAGAACAAAATTTAAAAAGCTTCTGCTTACCCCACCCAGATTATGGCTTGACATAAGCTAAATAAAAAGTACATGGTATTAACAGCTCAGTATATAGGCATTATAGGACAGTGTACTCCTACATTTCCCTGAAGCCAGACATCCTAGCAATATAGTCTTACATCTCAGAAAAATTGTTCATTGGCATGATTTGAACAGCAGATAACAGAGGCATAGCAGCTATTTATCAATCCACAAATGTTCAACATTTGTGTATCTGTGGTTTGTACTGCAGTACTTTTGGACAGTAATTAGATATAGGAATATTAAGAGATCATCCTGTATAAGGGCACAAGGTCCAGAACACAATAAAATCTCGTTAGTGAGCTAAAAAACAGCCTTGATCACTGAGTATGTTATGAATTTACAGTTTTCAAGATAAAATTACTTGGTCCAGATTGGATATACTCTTGTGTTGCAGAGGGAAGGCACAGAGGAGATTGTAGATTGTCAAAACATGCCAAGAGTGAGGACTACAAATGTGCCATTGTATCAGTTGGTTCAAGGAACACAGGATAAACTCAATCACTACAAGCTATTCAATTTAATTTCAGTGATCAGTAAAGTTCTGGAAACAATAATTCAGGGACAGAATCTATAGTCAATCGACAAATGGACTACTAATTTTTATTAACAAGTGACAAATTAAAGAGAGCTAGCTTGGATTTATTAAAGGCCAAGCTGCGCCTAATGGACTGGATCGAACTTTATTTTGAGGAAATAACATGGGGTTGATGAGGGAATTGTGATTGAGGATACACACGCACCTCCAAAAATAATAAATAAATCACTTCTTTACCCTCCAGAACCTTTGCATCTGTCTAAAGTGTGATCCAAAAACTTGATAATACTTTAATGTGAAGCTATTCTATGCTTTATACAGGCTCATCATGACTTACTTGCTTTTTAGCTATACGCTTTGTTATATTATCTATTTACAGACTTGCCTTCAAAACTGGGCCCCAAGGATGCTGCAATTCAGAAGGAAGTTCCCCAGCAGAGCAATCCTAAAGACCACTGCTTTTATTAAGTTGGAGTCTGTTGTACTTGGCACCATTTGTAAATATGCAAACACATAAATTCAAGCCACTGAAAAAATGCAAGGTTTGCAACAGACTTCAGGGAATCATAGATAGGTAGATAGAATATGCAAATGTGCGGCAGAATAAAGTTAATCCTGGGCAAATAAGATAATTATTAGTAGGAAAAAACATTACCTTGAGAGCATAATTCTAAGACATACAAACATAAGCGGGGGGGAGGGGGGAGGAGGAGAGGAGATTTGCTGGGCAGCAATCTGTGTGTTACTTAAGAGAAAAACAGGGCTATTTGAAGTGGTTACCAAACTATTTCGGATGTAGGCCTATTAGGTGTAATGCATATAGCAGGAAAACAATGAAGTCATGATGAGCATGATGAACATAGAATGGCCTCACATCAAACTATTATATCACATAACAAACAAATTCTGGAGAAAATCAACAGGCCAGGCAGCATCTATGGAAAAAAAGTGAACAGTTGACGTTGTGGCCAAGATCCTTCATCAAGACTAATATCAAGTTCTTGGATCATGCTTTAGATTGATGCAAAGGCTCTGGAGGGTAGAGGAGTGATTTATTAAAATGAAATAAAAGAATGAAGGACTTTGGGTACACGGGAAGGTTAAGGAAATTAGGGCTATTCTCAAGAGGCTGCAAGGGTATCTATTGGAGGTATAAAGTGAACATACAATAGAAAAAATGTTCCTCTTTGCACCAAGGGTCAAGAACAGGTGGAAAACCAACAGAAGTAGGACTTTTTAAGTTCTAAAAATACAGCAAGTGAAGATAGATTCAATTAAATACTCAAAAGGCATCTGGATACATACTATCAAGGATTCAGCAGAATACATGGATGAGTTGGATCTCTCATGTATAGACTTTACAACTGAAAGTTTCTTTCCCTACTGCAGTTACTGTGATCAGCAAATTTAGCTTCCATAATTTGGAATTTTGGCAAAGACAGAAGTGGACCATCCACTCATACATGTAATAGAAAAAAATGCAAATGCTTTGGTTTCACCTTCATCCCTCATTCCTCACTGTTTTGACAACCCTGCTGTCAAAATAATTAATTCTCCACATTACAACTCACTGGAGGTGGCTTGACTGTAAAGTTTTGAATTGATCCAGTTATTACTGAGTCCTCTGAAGTAAAATTGAAGGAATATGGTGTTAAGTTATGGTGCTAGAACTTTAAGAGGAACAGGCTGTAAATTAAACACCCAGAGAATACTGGTCGTCTAGAACATGTTTCAAGTCTAAAGAAACCAGAGCGCCCAGGGGAAACCTACACAATCATACACCTGAGGTCAAGATTAAACCCCAGTCACTAGTGCTGTGAGGCAGTGGCTCTACTAGCTTTACCACTGTGTTGCAAGAAAACCCGTTCTTCATCTTACATCTCAAGCCTCCAGAACATCTTCTTTCCCCAGTCTATACAGCTCTCTCCTCAACACTATCTCATCTTCAAAATCCCAATTTAGCAGTCTCTCAGCAGCTCAAGATACCCAAAAATTTCACCCCCACATCCATCTCACCTAACATGATTCCAGACAAGTAAGATATGATGTTGTGAGGAGCAATTTCTGGCCTTTGTATTATTAGAGGTTGTAACTATATGGATACTAATAGGGAGACTGGGCAAAGAAGCCATCATTTCACAAAAACTCCTTTTTCCAGTTATAGCCTGTCCACTTACATATCTTCACCTGTGGTTTGTGATGTAAATAGGTCATTTTGAAGCTTATTTATAATTCCTAACTTGAATCAAGACAGCTCATAGCTACTTCAGTAAGTGCCACCTTGCCAACCTCCCACCTGCACAGAGTTTGTTTCATCCCATTCTCTTTAGGTGAATCACTTAGCATAACCACAGTGGATAAATAATTTTTACTACGTTCATTAACTGATTTGACAAGCAATATAGATAGTACAGAAGTACAAATACTTTATGAATCGCACTAATCAACCAATATAGACGAAACATTTATAGATGCTAAAACCAAGCCTGACAGAAATGCCCTTTACTGGAATAACCATGGAGCTGGACATATTATCACCATCATCACTGAACACCATCATCCTTGATGAGTAAGTCAGTAGAAGATCTCCTGAATTATCAAGTAGGGTTAGAACATTAAAATTTTTTGCATGCAAATATTACCATTTTTTTAAAATGGGACAGCAGGAATACTTTAGGAGACAACTAATGTTGAAAAATATTAGAAAGACTCCACAGGTTGAGGATGAAATACTGGTAAAGGATGAAACACGGTCCAAAATCATGATACAACAGTTTCAGATTTCCCAATATTGAATTCACCAAAATTCATGCAAAATGTTTTTTCTGAAATCTCAGTATTACCTAAAAGTTTTTGCTAAACATTCAATTAATTTGTTCTTTGCATGCAACATTATCAAACGATATCCCATTATTTACCATCAACATCCCGAGATGCTCTGGGATCCCATGGCTCACGGAATCTATCCAGATATGGCTCCTCCTTCCTGCGCAAAATATCATCATAGCGGTAATAGCGGTCATAAACTTCATCTCGCCTGCAGTGCAAAGAGATATTAAATTACATGAAACACATCGTAATATATAACAAAGATTAAAATGTTTAATAATTCCTGTAACTGAGGTTTCGTTGCCATTATTTGTTTATAAGAAAACCCAGTGAACAGAATTACAATGTAAAGTCCTTCACATGTTTAACACAATTGTCATTGCTTGCTGAATAGCACATGGGTCAATCATTCCACTTGCACCAGTTTTGTTAAGAAATAACAGCACATTATCAAGAGATTATGCTTTACTGTCAAGTAGCACACCGCATCATTTTGACATTCTGACCATAACTTGACTATTAAATCTATTAGCTCAATGGCAAGAAATGTTCCTTCCATTCAGTCTTCTACCGTTTTCTCTTGCTGGCTATTGACACTATAGGTTTGTAATAAGCCCCAAAAAAGAACCCACGCCAAATGGTCATTCTTAGCTATATTTGAATGCACTCTGAACTGAGAATAACTCGTGAGGCAGTAATTTGATAGATTAAATCTACTCAGTTAGCGAAAAGCACACTTCTGTGTAACTGACCATAAGATATAGGAGAATTAGGCCATTTCACCCATCTAGTCTGCTCTGCCATTTCTTCATGGCTGCCCCATTTCCCTCTCAGCCCCAATCTCCTGGCTTCTCCAAATATCCCTTTGTGCTCTGACTAATTAAGAATCTATTAATCTCTGCCTTAAATATAGCCAATGACAGCCTCCACAGCTGCTTCTGGCAACAAATTCCACCAATTTACCCCTCTCTTCCTAGTCTCTATTCTAAATGGACATCCTTCTAGTCCAAGGCTGTGTCCTCTGGTCTTAGTCTCCCCCACCACAGGAAACATCCACTCTATCGAAGCCTTTCAACATTCAATAGGTTTCAATGAGATCCGCCCCATTCTTCTGAGTTGCAGTGACCACAGGCCCACAGCTATCAAACACTCCTCATACAAGCCTTCCAATCCCAGAATAATGTACGTGAACCCTCTTCAACATCAGCACATCCTTTCATAGGTAAGGGGCCCAAAGGAGAGGTGTTAGAGCTGGTGTGACACTGCATCCAGGCTGGAGTCAGTGCTGCCTCCCAGCATTCGCCTGGCAGGAGACAAGCTGCATTATGGTCAACTGCAGATTTCTGCAGCATTTATGGACTCGGGATCTGAACTATTTCTTTTTGTGTGGTTGTATTTTATTGATATATATGCTTGCTATCCTGCATGTGCAAGGACAAGGCCAAGCAACCGTGTCACCCGTTTACAGCCTCCAGGAGAGGCGCTGGAGCTGGTATGCTCCAGCATAGGTGGCGTGGCACAAGACAAGCTGTACTGTGGTCAACTGCAGATTTCTGCGGCATTCATGACTCTGGTCTGGACTATTTTTGGCATGACTATCTCACTGATTTTACGTGCTTGCTATCTTGTAAGTGCTATGTATGCTTTGTGCAGTGTGACTTTTGGTACTGTGCTTTACACCTTGGCCCCGGAGTAACGTTGTCTCATTTAGCTGTGTTTATGTATGGTTGAATAACAATTAAACTTGAACTGAATTGCAAGCTGCTCACAATATTCCGTGGGGCCTCACTAGTGCCTTATAAATATTACACCTTTGCTTTAATATTCTAGTCCACTCAAAATGATTGCAAACATTGCATTTGCCTTCTTCACCACCAACTCAACCTGCAAATGAACCTTTAGGGAATCCGGCACGAGGACTCCCAAGTCCCTTTGCACCTCAGTTTTTGAATTTTCTCCATTGAGAAAATAGTATATACTTTTATTTCTTTTGCAAAGTACGCAATTATACAATTGCAAATACTGTTTTCCATTTGCCACTTCTCTGCCTATTCTCCTAATCTGTCTAACTCCTTCTACAGCCCCTGATTCCTCAACACTACCTGTCCCTCCACCTATCTTCGTATTGCCTGAAAACTTGGCCACAAAGGCCTCAATTCCATCATCCAAATCACTGACATGTAACATAAAAAGAAGCGGTCCCACTTCTGCCACTCAGCCAGTGTTTGCTCCTGGCATGCTCAAGTATACACCTTATTGACCCACAGGAAACCCTTCAGTTCTGACTAAATGAAATAGCGATGAATGTTCTACGTTCTATGAAGTTATAGATCTTGATGAAATACAACTGTCCTCGCCAGCCATAGATCAGAATGGCATTTATGTCTTTCATAACTCAGCCAACTCAGTCACCATGGTTCTACTAACTGCTGACAGTGAAATATTATCCATTCCACGGCCTTGGTGCTATCAGCGCATCTTCAAAAGTGATATTCAACATGACAGCATTAACTTGAAGAGGACGGCAGCTGACGTAACAGGAATGTTCATCCAGATATAACACAATACCATGTCATACATGGTATCAAGTAGTAAATGAATCAATTTCTTCTAGCACCATCACCACCTCTACCTCCATCAGTTTTAGGTCTGTCCCACAGTCGAGGTAGAAATAAAGAAGCCTGGGTTTGCTTGAAAAGTATGACTGCATATACAACAGGACTCTGCTTCTGAAAGACAGCTCTCCCAATTTTGGCACTAGTCCCAAGTGCAAATAAGGAAGACTGGAGTGTGAATGTCTTTGTTGAATAATTTGTAGAGGATGGAAATATATATAATATTGTAGATGAAATAAATGCAGGATAGAAACAGAAGCCCACTGTCACTCTGAAATATTAACTTTCTCTTTCTGTGTTTGCTACCTGATTTAAGGAGTATTTCCAACTTTTTCTGTATTAACTCAGAGGATACTGGAAACACCATCTGGTTTTATTACATTACCATGTTTTCTCTAGAGGCATATACAAATTAAGAGGTTTTCGTTAAAGGATCATTAATGAACAGGACAGCTTTTTCCCCTCAGTCCAAGAGTTTCATAATCATGATTGTTCACACTATAATTCAATGCCTGATTTATCAAGTTAGCAGTACAAATCCTCCAACTACCAGATGTCGTCTCTGGATCATATAGCCCGGGCCTCCAGATTACTCGTTTACAGACTCCAACCATGATAGAATAAATGCCACAGGAACTTAACAAACAGGAAGAAGTATTCATCATTTGGCATGAAATTACTCGCCAGGTATCAGCAAATAAATCTGACAGCATCTTATATAATTTTATTATAGAAATACAAGTCAAATTCCTAGGTGTTATTATTTGGAGGACCTGTCCTGGGCCTAGCACACAAGTGCTATTATGAAGACCAGCACCTCGCCTCTACTTCCCTCATTTGCGGAGATTTGGCATAGCATCTAAAACTTTGGCTAACTTCTAAAGATGCATATTCGAGAGTACACTGACTGGCTGTGTCACATTCTGGTATGGAAGCACCAATGCCCTTGAACAGAAAATCCTACAAAAATAGCAATGGCCCAGTCCATTACAGGTAAAGCACATCTACATGAAATATGTCACAGAAGAGCAGCATGCACTTATCAGGGACCTCACTACCCAGGATATGCTCTCTTCTCACTGCTGCCATCAGGAAGAAGGTACAAGTGCCTCAGGACTCACACCACAAGAAAATATTCCCACAACCGAAGGATTCAGTTTCAATAACTATTCATCTCATGTTCTCAATATTTATTCCTTTTTTATCATTGTTAATATTTGTTTTCTTTGCATTTCTTCTGAGCTCAAGTTGGTAAAACCTAAGGTGCGGGAATAGCCAAGCATGCTCATTTGTCAACAGCTAGGAACTTTCAGACTATTCTAGTGGTGTGTAATATTACTTCTTTCTGAAGATTTACATATATATTTCTGTGTAGCTATTGTTTAATGCTATTGTGTAGTGCCTTTGGGATGACACCAGTTAAAGATATCTGGACAATGTATACCTTGTCATGTTCCAAAGTCTTTCAATTTCCTCTTTTAATTCAGTACATTTCTGGTGTTTCTCATTTACTGATATCTGTTATTTAATAGATTTAGCCATTCCAAACACAAGTAACTAAGTTGTTCTAGCTTGTTTATTCTGTATTATTATAGCCAGATGGTTATTATGGACTTTCCTATCTGTAATAACTAATCAGTCATAACATAATTCGTGGTATTCTGATTTTAAAACTGAATCAGGCTTGTATTTATAGTAAGGTGTGATTTCATCTAAGAGTTTGTATTTTAAAGGTACCTTTTGATGAATTATGTTGATTGTGCCTGTATAAGTAATCAGACTGTGTTAAACTGCTACAAGATCCTGTAACATGTTGGATTGTTTCTGGTTTTTCCTTGGCACTTTCTTCATTTATCATCTTGAATTTGTTGGTCTTTTATTATATACTTTGATTTTTTTTTTGTTAATCACATGGTCCTGTATTACCACAAGGAAACCACCTGTTTCTGGGAAGAGGTCTCCAACTTGGAGCCAGGCATTCAATGCTTCCCTATCGACATCTAGTCTACTCAGATCGTGGAGATGTCTTCCATGGAGGGTCATGCTCTTCCATTAGTTAATTTTTTTCTTCAATAGTGATAATGTCCTCACTGTTCTTGGTTGTGGTCTCATTTAAGTTTAGTGGTGGTATACTTATCAGAATTGTCTATGTTTGCATGTAGTACTGATTCCAGTCATTGATGAAAGTATATCCTCTAAAGTTCTATTTGACTGTTGTGTTGATTTTTAATGTCTGTTATTCTTCTTCCCCCTTCTATTTCAGGTAAGTGTTAATCTAAGTACATTCAAATGTACATAATTTCTGAATTTTGTCATTTCAGTTATTTTTCTTTGTAAATTCTCCAGATTCTTTGGACCAAGATATTATGCCAGAAGAATATATTAATATAGGTATTACAAAAGTGGTTGTTGCCTTTGTTGTATTTTTGCTGATGAGCTCTGTTTGGCAGATTTTCTTAAGCCTCAAAGTAAATTTTGTCAAAGTATTTTTTCCTTTATCATGCTATGGCTTATTTTCTTCCCTTGCTGATATCCCAGATACCTACATGTTTCATATTCATCCATCAGTTGTATTGTATTCTACTGCACTGTTTTGTATTCTATTAGCCCTATTGCACCTTTATGTTTAATGTTCTGCATTTATCTAGGCCAAAGTTCATGTTTATGTCTTTTGAAAATAGTTCTATTTGAATTAATTGCTTTAGCTTAACTGATGAGGAGTATATAATTTCACAACAGCTGTGTATAAAAGTTGTGTTAAGGTATAGCTCATTTCATTGTTTCTGATTTGAAACCCAATTTTTGTCCAATTCAATACATTAGAGAGCAGGTTTAATGCCAGACAGAACTGCAGTCAACTTAGAGAGTTGCCTCGAAAAATGCCTGTTTATTTTGATAACGCTGGCTGTCCTTTTTTGGTTGTTAATAAATACAGTGATTACAGTACGTCAATGCCTCATCAGATGTTGCAGGAATTCCACAAGTATTGGGTGTTGTTTATATAAATATTAAGAACTTCTATTAACCATGAGTGTGGGACAGAGTCAAATGCTTTTTGGTAGTCAACATAGCAGCATGAAAGATTTCTGCTTTTCTGTTGGGCTTCTTTAGAATTATGTAATCTATCAAATTATTATTATTTCTTCTTTTTGTATTTGCAGTTTTTTGTCTTCTGCACTCTGGGTGAACACCCTAGTTGGGCAGTCTTTCAATGGTTCCGTTATAGTTAATATTCTATAGATTTATTGAGCATGACCACAAGAAAAAAAATCTCAGGGTGGTATACGGTGACATACATGCACTTTGATAATAAAATTTACTTTGAACTTTGGAATATGCAATATGGAATTCGAAAATGCTACTTCCTGGATCTCTGTTTAAGACAAATTAGAAATAAATGGGTTGTCAGACCTTGACCACATTACTAAAATAAATTCTGGGTTCCAAAGTAATCCAATCTTTGGTAAACCAAGACTGGTGCCTAATATCTTTTCTTTCCCTGGTAAGATGGTGGAGTGGAGGTAAACTGGAATGAAGACAGGAAATTGACTACTATGCACAAAATTGGAGTAGAACCTTAATAATCAAAATGGTTCCAACTCTAGTACAAATAAGGTTAAGTTTTTTTTATAGCATAACAACATAAGGTAACTAGCAAGTAGATGGTGATATACTCAGATCTAATGACCATTATACTAAGGAATTCATATCTAACTTCCTATGTATTATTATCCCAATGCTCAGAATCAGAAATAGATTATATAACTGACTTATATGATGTGAAATTAGTTGTACTGCAACAGGAGTACAGTGCAAAGACAAAAGAATTATGACAAATTATAAAATAAATACAGTGCAAAAATAAGGAATAATGAATGAGTAGTATTCAGCAATCTCATTCATGGCTGAGGAGAAGAAGCTGTTTCAAAATCAAGTGTGGGTCAGAAATACAATTATCCATTTAACATCTCTTGTTAGCTAGGAGTAGTAAGATAGATTTATTGGACAAAACTACAATGAGAGCTACAATCAGTATATCCAGCCTTATGCAATTTAAACATAAATTGCTAACTCAAAGTTAACTTGAAATACAGGTGCACATTCCTTTACCCGAAATTCTGAAATCCAAAAAGCTCCAAAAACCGAAGTTTTTTTCGCCAACAGCTGACGTCACTCAGGTGTGACATGGCAGCACTAGCAGAGGTTGCCAGACGTCAGTTGTGGCTCAGCACTCGTACTGGTTACACGTGTATTTGCTGTTCTCTGATATTTTGTGTTCACCATTGACTTTGTGCTTAATTTCACTGTGAAAATGTCAAAAAGAGCTGCAGATACCCCTATGGGTAACAACGAGAAAAAGAGAACTCACTACTGTATACGATTTAAATAAACAGAAAGACAAGTTACTAAAGTTTTATAGTGACAGTGACGTTCTACATTTATTCCAGTAAGTCATTTACCACCTGTTTCATTCGATTCATTTGAGGCTGTATATTTTTATGTTTTATTGAACATTTTTGTTGGAAATAAATTATTTTTAGATTATGAAGACACGCAGTCCTCTTTTATTGTCATTTAGTAATGCATGCATTAAGAAATGATACAATATTTCTTGTCATTATTCCCTAAACAATACAGTATAACAACTATTTACACAGCATATTGTATTAGGTATTATAAGTAATCTAGAGATGATTTAGAGTATACAGGAGGATGTGCATAGGTTTGGTGTGCCACTGGGTCCTAAAGTCCACCACATTGAGGCAGGTTAAATAAGGGACTTGAGCATACGTGTTTTTTGGTATGGGGGCGGGGGGAGAAAGAGTCTGAAATCCAAAAAATTCTTAATTCCAAAATGCAACAGGCCCCAAGGATTTCAGATAAGGGATTGTGGACCTGTACAAATTAGAATACTTGTAAAAACAGGTTCCAAAACACAAGTTCAATGCATTGCAAAAGTAAAACATCCAGAATTTTCAAGGGTGTAACACAGGGCAGGAATAATTTAATGGTTTATGCATAGAGATGATCAACAGTTAGCAATGGACACGAAAGCCAAAAATGAACATTCAAAACATCTAGTTGCTATAAACTACTGCAGAACATTTATGCTGGAAGGATGAGAAGAACTAATCAGAAGAATCAGCTGAACCTATGAAAAATCTGTGTGTGGAAATTAGGAATAAAAATTAACAGTTTGCCATTGAACATATGAATTCTGAGGTGCAATATCAATTTTATCTTAGGACTCAGTACAGGAAACAAGACTCACTTGAGGTAAGAGCTACTTTCTCAATGCCAAATCTTATGACAGCACAAATTGCTGTCAGAGTTTAATAAGTAGAAATGGTTCCAAGATCATACAAGGGGAATGAAACCTAGGCCAACATCAAAATAATCTTCATCTTGCTGAGTGATAGAACTATTATCAAAGTCTTAAGACTTGGCTCTTGACTGGTAGCAACAAACAGACACATTGCTGTACAATTTCTTAAATCTGTATGCAAGATCTTAAAATGAGTGCATACAATTAAGTTTTGCTGTAATGAATGAAAACTTACTAGCATCATTTAATATAAATTATGAAATTTAGGATACTAGTGACTCAAAGATTTTTACTTGCTTTCATTAACAAAATTGCACTATCAAAATCAACATGATTGACTTTTTTGTGCAGATAATACTGACTTAAAATAAAAAATATCACAATCCCAATAGGAAACTATGAACAGTGGTATTTGCGAATTCATATGTAAGTGAAGTTACTCCTCATTTAAAGTTCCAGCATGATACCCACTTCCAATCAAGTAAACAGATAAAATGGAAAAGAATCAAATCCTTAAACAATCAATAACTTAAGATTTTACTGTTGTGTTCACTATTTCAGTATGCTACAACTATACTCAATTCAGGTCTTGCTCCAACTAAACCCCTGGGTAATTCTGCTCACTCCGTAACTAACCAATCAGTAACAAATTAATAGGAAGGTCAGTAAATTTTAAGCACACCAAATCAGTATTTTTCATTGCACAATTTGAAGTAATTGTGTCTTCAAATCAAACGATGAAAATTAATATGTTCAATGGCCCAAATATAGTCAATTTATTGCCTTGGCAAGGTTTCTTCTCTTCTCCCTATTACGGAGATTGTTATCACATGAGCAACCTTTATGTAACATTCTACAGTCTAACAGTACTTCATTGCCTAAGGGCTACATATGATCTCCAAACTTACTGTGCCTGTGGGTGTGCCTGGCCAAGCTAATGAAGCATTCAAGTATATTGAAATCAGTAACTTCTAAATGAGTGAGATCATAAATGCTTAATGCTTGTAGTGCATTGGCCATTTTAAACAACTACCTGATTTAAACATGGAAAAGATTAGTCAACTTGAGATCATAGATTGCTCTTTTGATTATGGAAAATCAGCTGAAAATCATGCTAATGAAAAACTTACCCCTGACATCCCCTTGGTACCTATTTCTATGCCCTCTCCTGTTAGCTATTTCAGTCCTGGGGAAAAAGCCTCTGGCTATCCACACAATCAATACCCCTCATTACCTTATACACCTTTATCAAGTCACCTCTCATCCTCTGTCGCTCCAAGGAGATATAGAAATCTCAGGCCTCTCCAGGTACTGCCTGACATGAGTATCTAAACAGTTTTCACTTCAATAATTTTACCTGTAGCTTGACTCCCTGGGGTCTCTGGTATCCCTGTATCGATCATACAGAGGATCTCTTGCATCACGTTCATCCCTTGTAGGCCTGAGTGGGGAGCGATCACGTCTTACATCACGTTCATCACCAAAGGCAAATGGATCTCTAACGAAAGCAGATAAATAAAATAAGCATATTGTTGAAAAAGCCCTTTTGCTGTAATTCTCATACTCAGCTTAAATCTACTGAAAATTCATATTTGAATCCAAAGAACTTGATGTTGTCAATAATGCAAAATTCATTGAATACCAAAACAATGTTCTAAGTCACAAGATGCCTTGAGGTTAATGAAGGTTAAATAACAGATGACCTTGAAACATCTTAATAAAATTATGTAAGGTTAGTGCTTGCTGTATCTTTAATCTAATTAATTCAGTTTTCAATCGACTCCGATCTTGTTCCCAATCTCCATCCCATTCGCCGTTTGTTGCTTTTCACTGAAGTATCATTATAGACTACATTGTGCACTTCACAGTATACAAAAGCATTCTAGCTGAGTAGCAACAACAAAAACAAATCAAGTTGGGCTATTTTTACATTGTTTCTAGGCATCACTTGAGACCCCAACACTTGTTTTAAATTGTGCAGCTTTAATACTCAGATTTTGTAAACTGTAACATTTAACATGCAGGGGTAAAGAGGGGAGAGGAGAGCTGATGGATGGAAATAGGGAAAATATAAATATTACCCAGCAATGAGCTGAGCATTAAAGATACCCTCTTTATACATGTATGATCATAACTGGTTATTAGTTGAATTGCATGCTGTTTTGTACAACTCAGGAATCTCACCAGAATAGTTATTTAGGTTCACAGTCAGCATAAATCAGAAAGTCTCTAACATTGATCCAATTTTAGCATAATTATTGACAATGAATACATTTAGTCATTTCCTGAAGTTTTATTTGTCCCATTGGGTGTTTCGCAATGGAAATGTAGACAAACCTTCTACAGTATATGCCAATGTTCCACCAGCTCATTTTCCAACAGTTCCGGTGACTCCAGTTCCAGCTTTTCTTGCTCACCTTTTCAGAGATCCATGTTTAAATTCCTTAGAAGTCAGTGTAACTGAAATATCCATCCTATTCGTTGAAATCTTGTGCTAATCGACTGCTACTTACCTTCCATCAGCATATTATAAAATAAGCAAAGAAAGCAAACAAGAGAGGCAGAGAGCAAAAATGATGAGCAGGAACCAGAAAAAGAGCCATCCACAAGAATCTTCAATGATGAAATCTATATGTTGGTCTAGACAAACAGTTTGCTTAAATGAAACAATTCCTCAAGTAATCAGCATCCCAGAAATTCCATATTCCATACTTTTGGGTCCAAGTTCACACAAAGTGAATGATGGTGGACATATAGTATAGCTAATGGACCAAGAGTTGCCTTGCCATATCAGGCGGTAATCCTACAAGAAGAGAAGTGGTATCTCCAAACAGACCTCATGAAGAAGACTGACACTTCAAGACAATTGAACGAGTGACAAATCGATGAAACAGTAATTCCAAATGAATCGACTGTCATGGCATTAGAGCAGCTTTCAAACCTTTCAGGTACCGAGCTCTATATCACCGTACAGCAGAAGACGACTGTAGAACCATTTGGCAACAGAAGCATAGAACAGCAATAACTAATTATCGCCAGCTCCAAATCAGCCTCTTTCACCCTCACCCCTTTCCGTTCTGATACTTACCTCACTAGTCATGGCAATAAAAGACTAAATGTGTAAATGAATGCATAAATGATACTTTGAAGGAACAGCAAACAAGATGTGTAGTGATGTGTGACGGAAGGACGCAAACAAGAATCACTGGGAACCATGCTCTAGTCAACACTCCAAAGAACAGCTGGAAAATTTATTGCAAGCTGCAATTCATTTCAAAATGCACCAACTTTTATTAGTTTTTGTATAAATACTAATTTACATCTTGACATACATAAGCATTTATGCTACAATCATACTTTATTGTAACTAGCAAAATGTACAACTGACACGCCAAAAACGAACAAGTATCCTGAATAAAGATTTGTGTAACTTACTTCAACGCAAAGGTGGAACAGCCACTTTAAAAAGCAGATTCACAACTCCCCATACAAATTGGGCAATTTCAGGATTTTAATATGCTGCTTTAACAAGAGACGACCTTCATCCCATCATTGGCAAATAGTCTTGTCTTCGTGATAAAAAGATGCACAAGTGTTATTACCTTCTCGGAGGACTCTGTCTCCGTGCAGATTTATTCGAATTTCTTCGATCAGCTGCCATATTAACATCTGAAAAGAACCAACCAACCAATTTGTACAAAACAAAAACATAACAGACTTGAAAGTAAACATACCCGACAAGATTTACGTGAGTGTTTATTAACAGAAGAATTATTTCAAGTGTAAAGCAAATAGCTTACAGATGAATTTCGGACAAGTGATCATGAACTTGCATCTGAATTATGTACTCCAAACTACAGTTTTTTTTGTGGAAAATATTATTTTTCATTAGCTTGGAAAATGGAGTCAAACAGGAAGAGTGCTCCATCAAAGATTAAGAGAAAAGATATTGCAGATCTTCATAACCGTGTTTTAGATAAATGAACAGTTTGAAAATCTCTCTGGAACATAAAATTCCGCTATTTTGATCACAAAAATACAATTAGTTGGATTGATGGTCTGGAGTAATGTTTCCTCATTCAGAATAAACTCTGGATTACCAGTGAGCACACTAAAGATGCCAAACATGCCAAAACTAGTGTTAACACATCAATGTCCACGCTTTCAAAACCATTTATTTGAAAATATGGGCTGATACACTAATGCACAGGGAACCAGAATAAATTGAGCAATGGCAAACTGTTAAGCAATACAGTCCTTTATAAAAAAAAATGATTTTTAATGCTTGTAAATCCCATTGCATTCATAGTATACATTTGCAGTTATCTCAAGTTCTTACCTAATCTGTACCCTCTACACATTCGATCGTTCTCTCCTTGCACGGCAGCTTTAGCATCCTCAACACGATCAAACTGCACAAACCCAAATCCATGGTGCATTGACAAAGCTGCAAAATTAATGTTGTTAATGAAAATGTACATACCTGTGGGATGGAAAAATTCCAGATGTTCAAAAATCTCCATTCAATAGAGCAAAATTACTTCCCTTGACACTTGCAAGTTAAACTGGCAATGTCTAGTTCACAGAAGGTCAACAGAACTGATGACGAAGTCCATTACTTCTTCAAACTGTTCACTTGTTCAGGCAAAATTTCCCATTTATAGAAGGGAGAATTCCAAATGTTGCGAACAAGATCTCATCTTCTAATATGATAGCTCCAGACAACACCAGAATGAAGCCTACTTGTTGTAATTAGCCATCAGAATCAATGGTGGTGTTAAGAAAATCCACAAAACCTCGATTGTTTGGAGCTTTTTGAAACAGTCAAGGCGCTACAGAGAAATTGACTTCAAGGGAAAGTAATTTGTAATATTCACTAGATTTACAGAACATCTTTTTAAATACCAACAGCCAAAATGACCGGTTACTATTAACTAAACCCTAAATTATTCCAACTTCGCAAATCCATTACAGTTTGACACAATTTCCTCGTGGAGGGTTGGTTCATCTCTTAATCAGACAAGACTACATTGGATCTCTAATGTACAAATACCTCAAAAAAAGAACTTTTCCACTCAACCATAAACCAGCTAAAACATGTTAGTAAGATACTTTGAAGTCCAAACCATGATCAGTGTATGTGCCATTCCACAGTAAATTTGGCTAATTATTAATTTGATATGATGAGCATTTACCAATGGAGTTTAATCTCAATCCCCACTCGTAAATTCAATCTAATACTGACTCAAAGAAAAGTTCCACCTTGTCAACTACAATTAGCCAAAGATGCAAAAACAGTTTGCTTTCAATATAAAACAGACAGGTTCAGAGCTTAAATGGGCATGTTTTTATTTGATACATAAAAGTTAACAATGACAATTATACATTAATGTGACTGCAACAAGTACACAACTTGGCAGCAACTTTGTAGTCAAAAATATGACTAAAACATCGTTCCACGGGAATACTGCAGTTATTTGGTAGACATTGCCATTTTAACCTCAACAGAACCTAAATTTTAAACACTGGCAAAACCTCCAGATGCCAGTTTGCAAAATATAAAAAGCTAACTTGTAGAACCAGATACCTTCAAAATTAACATGCAATTTTCCTTCATGAAAGAAATTTAAGAACATTCAAAAGTTCTGAACTATATGTATTTCTTGGATCATCTTGACAAAGGTGTGACTGGTGTAAAACAAATCAAGCACTCCAAAATCCATTGAAACCTCTAAAAGTTGTGAATGTTTGAATGCTCTAGTCAAAACATTTAAAATTTGTCACAGACAGTTCCAAATAATGTGGATGTTTAACCATAGATTAAATGAAGTGAAATGCACAAAATAATCCAAGCCTTTGAGGCAGTAATCAAAAACAGTATAGAGGGACCAAGATGTCAGTGTTACTCTCCATGAAGGTTCCCAATTTCCACTGCTCCACTACTGAAGTCTTCAAGATTTAGATTAGTTAGATGAGTACGGACAAGAAACATGAAAGAAATAAGCTATAATCAGATTCTCTAACCCAGACTGAAGCGTGCAGGGTACATTTATAAATGAGAAATCACGCAGTCTTATGTACACACACCACAATGTCAAGATTACAATAAATCTACTTGCAATGCTAATTCTTCATTTTAAGCGATTGCTGAAGATGCTAGGGCAATACAGGATTTGATTGTCAATTGCAGCAAATCAAGCAACTTGGAAGAAAAACAGTATTTAAATGGTTTTATTTGTTCCCATTAATGGAAATACCACAATCTTAGAAATTGACACATTTCAGCTTTTACAAATTATCACTAATCCCCAGCATTAATAATGCTAAAGGGATTAATAATGCCTATAACAAAAAAAGATTAATACAGAGATGATTACATTTATAAGAAATAGGAGTTTCTTCTTGTAGTTTATTTAATTTATGCAAAATAAATTAAGCATAAACACACCAATTACGTAAAAAAAAATCATGTTGTTGATAAAGCCAGTATTGCCCATAGTACTAAGTTCATGATTCTTGCCCCACTGGGAACAAAAAAAATTCCAAACAATTTAATTGAAATAATGTGTAAGTTTATAAACCAAAAATGTTACTGAGGTGGAGATTTAAAAAATAAGTAGTTTAAAATTTGATTGCAAAAGCAAAAAAAAAATCCGGTATGACTTGCCAGGCAATTAAAATTATATTACCTATAAAACATTGGTTACCAAAAATGTTTATTTTATATTTTCAGCTCTGATGAACACTCACTGACAAAAAACATTTTTCTTCTTCATAGAAGACATTTATCTTCCAAGTACACCAGCTTACTTCAGAAGTCCCACACCCAAAGTATTTTATTCTGTATATTACTTTCAGGTGAAAAATATACAAAAGTGATTTAAAGCAGTGGCTTAAATGGTCTGTGAACTCCCATAATTCACTCACCCTTTTGCCAGTACTTCAAACTGAAGTCACATACCTCATTCAGAAAATAGACTGGGAATGCATCCTGGACTTGAGAGATTCATCCTTTTGAATCTTTCACTCCACTCTACCACAGAACTTGAGGACTATTCCTGTAGTACTAAAATTCCATAACATCATGCCATGGAAAAAAAAGTCAAGCATGATGTCAAGTGAGGAGGAGTGAAGGGAGCCACCAAGATGAATTACAGCACAGCTTTAAAGCAAAAAGGTGGTCTGTTTGTGTGCATTTCAGTTAACCTTATAATAACAAGGCCCTTAGCCATTCACTGTGCACCTCAGTATTGAAGGCAATTTCTGATAGGGGACCAATCAAACCCTTTTAAAGTAAGAGTACTGAAGCAGCACAGTGATTCAGAACCTGCAAAACAAGACACCAGAAGAAATGTAGCAAAACAGTCCTATACAGAGAAGTTTATAGTGACATAAAAGCAGCCATCCCCTTCAGAGCTAGCTCTGAAAAGGACACCCAAGTACAGTGCCCTGAAGTATTCAGCCCTCACAAATATCTTCACTGAGTACTGTCTTATTTTCCAAACTTAAAATTTAAAATTAAAAGCATTTTTGGAGCTAATCTACAAAACACTGTATATCATGTCCAATTAAAAGAAAAAAAAAACAAAACCTGTTTACCTAAAATTAAAAACCAAAATTGGAGGCTGAAAAAGTATTCACTCATCCCCATTGTAATTAATATGCCAACTTTCCCCAGGTGCAATACACTATATTAACCTTACCAACTCACCCAACCTGTTGATGTAGAAAATTAGAGGACCACCTGTCTTCAACAAATTCTTAAGAATAAATTCCCTCTCTGTAAGGTCCAACAGTATGGTAGGTTTTCAACAGACCAAACCAAAATGAGTGAAGGCAAAAGACCATTCAAGACAAGTTAGGGAAACGATAACAGAAACAGACAACACAGGGAAAAAGTACCAGACCATCACAAAGGCACTGTACATACCTCGAGTAGTCCATTGTGGAAAAAGTGGGGAAAATATTGAACAGCCACGCTGCCTGGGCTCTAAACCTAGTTGTCGGAGAAGACTGGCACTTGTAAAAGAGGCTACTGTGACATCAACACTCATTCTTGAGTGAGCTGCAAAAGTCAGTGGCTGCAACCAGAGATAAAGTTCATGGCTCCACAATTTCTAAGACCTTCACAAAAAGGGTATTTACGAAGCTAAACAAAAGCATCCTTGCCTGTAAAGGCTTTGCAGAGCATCACTTAGAAGATACTGTAAAGGCATGGAAGAAGCTCTTGTGGTCAGTTGAGACTTAAGTGGAATTTTTTGGCCTCAACATTAAGCAGAACATGTGGTGTCAATCTAATACTGCAAATCAGCCAGGTAACATCCTCCCTACTGTAAAGTATGGTGGAGATAGCATCGTGCAATGGGGATGCTTTTCAGCAGCAGGGACTGTAAATCTGGTCAGGATTGATGGGAAAATGAATGCTGCTAAATCCATTAAGATACTGGACAAGAACCTGCTAGCCTCCACTTAAACTGGGAAGGGAGTTCATCTTTCAACAGTATAAAGACCCAAAGCAGCCTAACAGAGCAACCATGGAGTGGCTTGAAATGAAGAAAAGTCATCTTCCCTAGGGTACTGACCTTAACCCAACTGAACATCTCTGGCACAGTGGACAAGATTGCTGTCCATTGCCACTGCCCAACTACTCTGGCAAAGTTTGAACAATTTTGCAAGGAGGAATGGGCAAATCTTGCTCCATCACACTGTGCAAAGCTACCCCAAAACACTACTGGCTGTAATAGCTACGAGAGGTGGTTCAACTGGGCAAAGTGGGATGAATACCTTTGTACTGCTGACAATTCAGTTTTTCATGCTTTATAAATTTCCATTGTTTTTGGGCTCTGATGTAGAAAAGAAGCACATGGTTCACAAATAAAAATTCTCAGTTAAACTGATCAAAATCCCTGGTTATATTACTCATTTATGTGAACAAAGGGTTGGGAGCTGAATACCTTTACAAGGCACTGTATGTATGGCAATGGCTAACTTATTTGCAATCTGGTTACGGTTTTCTCAAACAAACACGGATTCACCCATTAGGTTAATGTAAGAAACAAAGAAACACCTGTGACGAATGCCCTACTTTTCAGTGGTTTAAGCAATGGCCAGTTAGGCTGCCAATGCTCCTTTACAGTAAGACAAATGGAAAAATAACTGCGAACAAATCAGGATCCGAATAGCTTGGGACTGTTAAGATGAGTAGTACCACAAGATCCCTTGGCCTCTCTTGCCTGCTCTGCCTCTAATTAAATTTATAGCTAAACCTTTGCCTCAGAAACATTCCTGCAACATATTTATCCAGAATTCTATCAGATATTGAACAAACTCAACAACAGACAATTCCCAAGATTTCTTCCACCCAGAGGATATTTGATTTATTCTCAGCCAAGTTCTAATTGGTTGAGCACTTGGTTGAAGCATTCCAGGTCAGGGAACAAACATCTCTGCATCTTTCTTGACAAGCCCTGCAAGCTCATGTGCTTCACTTCCCATTCTTCTAAATTCATGTTCAAAACATGTACCTTTCCAGTCCCAGGATCTTTTGGTACACTTCTCCCTAAGGCAAGGAGGACAGAACTGCACACAATACTCTTAGTGCAACATACTTGAGGCTAGTATAAATTGTGGCATTATAACATTTTGTACTCAAACTTTCTTTCAATAAAGGACAGCATTCCATTTGACATCCTCTTTCTATGCTATACTGCATTGCAACTTTCAGAGTCATTCGCAAGCATACCCAGGTTCTCTGAACATATTTTCCAATTTCTAACTATATAAAATGTACTTTCTCTTCTATATTTTCCCCAAATCATACAACTTCAGTTTTCCATATTTCTTCTGTCAAGTTCTCAACCATCCACTAATTTGTCTGCATTCCCATGAAGCCTCTCCACATCCTGCTCAAGCTTCAATGCCACCTAGCTTTGTACTACAGTGCAGCAACTTTTAAAGTGACCAGATAAACCGAAAGCATGAAACTCCCATTTTGCAAGTCTGTGCTGATACTTAAAGGCTCAACAATGACCATTTAGGCAAATGTAAAGTTGAAACAAAGCACACTCACAGTGACATCATAAAAGCAATTAACTTCAATAGCACCTAATGAAATTTAAATAACATTCTGCTTGTATTTCCTTGTCCTTTGAAAAACAAATGCAAATATGAAGTGGACAAATAAAGAAAAGGCAATTTTTTTTTGTATTCCACCCAGAATATATAGTTCTGATTTCTCCAAGTGTCCACACACTATAAGACATTATGGATCAAAAGTTTGAAATCATCCATTGAAGGCTGTCAATTTAGTTCCATGTAGGACAGAGAAACCTTAATATAATAGTGCAGTTTGGATAGTAGCTTTAGATTTTCCATCTATCCTAGCAAAAGATGACCAACTTTATAGCTGTGTAATATTTATCTCTTCACCAGTTTCAAATTCATCACTTCTAAATGGTCAGTAATCACATTATGCTACAACTATGTAAGCCTATGGCAGGAAAAGTAAATTGTTAGTTACAGTGTTGACTTACGTTCATAGGTCAGTGCCAGACCTATAGATAATGCATGGTAAATGTGACTAATAATCACCCAATAACCTCTTTACTTCTGAATTTAAAATATATGCCACCAACAATCTGGCATTCATTCAAAAGCCAAAAGTTCAAAATATGCATGGTATAGTTTCCAATGGTCTCTCAAATTCTCATGCTTCATAGCTCTTCAAAGTAATTGAAATTCCAGGACTGATTTCCAAATCAGCAAACCAACAGATAAATCAGCAATCCTATTTGAATCCTTTTACTAAAGCTGCAAAAATGAGCTTTAATGAGAACATTATCCTTTACCAGTAATACATAATATCCAATCTAGCTTTACCAACATCTACAAACCAAGAACAAAAATCAAAAGTCAGTCCAGTTAAAATTATTCATTGATGGCTGTAGGGCTGAGAACCCTAAATATAACACCATTAGGATAGTAGCTCTAGATTTCAGATTTAGCTGTTGTTTTGCCAGCCAAATTCAAAATTATGTTGGACAATATAATCAAGATTTTTTTTAGACATCACAGCTCGAAGTGAAGTGTGTGTAATTGTCTGAGCAAATATCTGAAAATGAGTTTTACAGTTGGAGATATAAACAAAAGCATTAATTGTACAAGTTTTATCAGTTTTGACACTGTACTTTAAACCTGCATTTTAAATTACCAATTTTCATCATTATTACACTGTGAAACTGGAAGTAACGTCCAGATTTTTGAGGTGGAAGTCCAAAGTACTATCAATGATCAAAAGCATATTACAGTTAACACTTTCTCCAACAGAATTAAGTGAAAACACAACAACTGACATAATTTCAGTTATTATGCAGTAAATATTTATAATAATCCTTGAAAATCTAACAGATAATCTCTCAATCTAATGAAGTTGCTAATTCCATAGCAAGCCAAAAATTCAACACAGGAAATGGACCAGCCTGCGAAAGCTAATTATTCTTAATTTTATTTTGCTTAAATTTTAAAATGAGATGAATCACTCATCTATGAAGCCTGATGTCTTAGCTTCTTTAATTACAAGTATATTCCAACATTTCCTCAGTATTGAAGTTGAGCCAGATTAATCCATTGTTCTCTTGTCTATAGGATTCTTTCAGCAGGCTCAGTGGCCAATTATTTCAATCATAGCATACCTGCAGGGTCCCAGGAATCCAAATGAACTGGCAACCAAACAGAAGCTAGCATTATCAATGGAAACTGCCAGAATGTGCAGTGACTATAGGAATGCAGTAGATAGCACATTTCCTTCAATGGTCAATATACAAAATGGAATCTTAAATATCCAGATACTTCCCCCGCCCCCCCCAATTTAATCCAGTGAGGCAGAAATTTAAAATCTCTGTACACCCACCTACATGAACAATCAGAAGAAATTTTCCCAGCTAAAATAATTCTGAAACAGGAAAAAAAAACATTTAACAGCAGCAAACTGCATCATTACTACAGTTTGCTCTGAGGGTTCATTATACATACACAATAGAGGACCATCCCTGAGGTGACCAGCAAAACAACCAGCAAGAAAATCATTTCTCCAGCATGAGAATGAACTGAACAACTTGTTGTTATGCATGGTGTCAAAGTAGGAGACCAAATTGTTCAAATAATCTTTCAGGAAGTAAGCCCGCATACCCTAAATATTGAGCTTGAAATGATTTAACACATTTCTGTCAAATTACAATATACAGAAGTTTATACAATGAAATTCTGTGATATTTACAGTCATGCAGAGGCTATACTAGAAATCAACTTCCATGAAAACCTGACTGTTTTGTTGGGTTTTCAGTTCAGAATCAAGACTTTTACAGACACCGTAAGCAGCCAAAGGCAAAAAAAAACTTCTTTCCTACCTGTACCTAAACTGATCAAATAAGCTGCATTTTTAAATTATTAGTTTAAATAAGGAGCTTGCTCTTTAATCTCTTATGAGATTCAGTTATAAGAGACGTAGTAATTGAAATCATTACTCATTAGCCGATCTTGCAGCCCTACAGCTTTGACAAGCTTGATAAAAATTCAAAGATTCAAAATTATGGAAACAGGTGTGACATCACTGGTGACTGAACTTCTCAAGTGAAAAATACCAAAATCCAACTTAAGCTGACGATGGGTTCCACGTTGCAAGACAGATAAGACTGATGGTTTTCCAAAAGATAACTAGCTTAGTTATACCATATTTTAAAATTTCCAGGTTGGACCAAAATGAAGAATTGGTTGTATAAAGATGAAAGACGCCCAAAAATGTTGATGGCAACGCTACAGTTGCAATAGTATGGTACTCTTGAGTTTGTAGGCGAGAAACATTTTCCCGTTCTATTGACTGTAAGTGTATAGGCATGACGTTATTGTGCCTCAGAATAGAAAATTAACCACCCATTTGCAAGTTTTCAAGTACCACTTCGCCAAATTGTGGACTTCTCCCCAATAAAGTTAACATCTGTTTTAAGAGTAGTTTTTTTTAAGCAAACTATTTCATGCATATTGATCTTGATTGATATTGGTCCAAACTGACCATACAAATTCAGAGAATCAAACTTACCTCAAGCAACATGAGATGCTAAAACCCCTCCCTTCACATGATTTGGGTATATCCATTATATGCAATGGAATTCAGAGCTGTGCAAAGATGGACAAATTAATGATTCAAACTGATTTAGCATGTTGCTCCACCAAATCGTGAATTAGCTACAGATGGCAAAATTCCAGTTCTTGGTTCTTTCCACTACAATTTACTAACTTAGAAGCAAAGAGTCAACAAATGGCACTGGATTGGCTGAGGATAATACAGTTCTAAATTCTAAAATTGTGGTAACATACCTTTCGTGTAGTAAAAGGTAGGACATTAGAATCAAGTATCGGGTTCAGTTGGAAAATCTAAGGTTTCCAGATACTAACCATTTATCTTGCCATATTTAAGGAACATATCCTCCAAATCCTTCCTCACCATGGAGTCGGTGGGTAAATTTCCAACAAAAACGCGCCTCTCAAGATCTCGAGGATCAGCACTGTCTGTCTTGTTACTTGCACCCCGGTCACCACGCATTCTACGTTCTCGGGATGGGCTTCTGCTTCTTCTCCGGGACATCATTTAGAATCCTTTTATGGGCTTCACCACGTGAAACAAAAAAGAGAAAATTTCCATTTGCATTAGATAAGTTTGAGGAGAAGTCGTTAGCAAAAAGTGCCCTGTAAGTTACATCAGAAGTTATGCAAAATGAGATTTGGGACCACCGCATTAAGACCAGATTACGCTTTGTGCAGAGCCAGCAGCTGGTTTACAGATTCTATAGTGTTTTATATAATTAAGTTTTAAATTTGACATTGTTTACAGTGAGTCACAATTAATAATTTATTACAAGGCATATTACTTTGGGGGAGGAGGGCGGGGAAGAAATTGTCCCATGCAATTCCCAATACCTTTCTCAAAAATCAGAGGCTTCATTGTTCAGTTTAACCACAATTGATGGCATGTCACCGGGTTAAGATAGAGAATTAATAAATGAATCCCAGTGTGTTTGGTGTATTATGCATTTCTGAAAATAAACATGTTTGCAGATGTAGTTTCCACATAAAATACCAGTTTCCTAACATACCATAAATTATCCTTCTGTGAAATTCTAGAAAATATGTAGATGTTCTAATAGACATTGATGCAAAAAATGTCATCACTTACTCAAAAGGCAAATTTTATTCTTACTGAACGACAAAAATCTGGTTACAAAGCATGTGAAATAACTGAATTGCTCACAAGAGACTTTATGCAAGAAAATAGCAAAGATGAACTCACTACATCCGCAACAATACATTTAGAAAACAACTTTCACTCATGGATTGGTAATACAAATCATGAACAATTCATTTAGTTTGCTGAAATAATTAAGAACTAAACTCAATAATTTCTTCAAAAACAATCTTTAAATACATATACTCACCCAACGTGTTACTTAGTTTGACTATGAGGATACAGCACTCACAAGTAAACCAAAATGAAGCTCAATTTAACCACGACTACAATAAAAGATGTAGAAGATGGAATGGGATTGGTGAAGGAAACATTCAAATGGATGTACATCATTAGACAATGAGCAGAGGACTACATTATATTAAAGTACTGAACCCAGCTAACAGCAACAGTGTCACCCTCCACTTATTTTAAAAATAGCCTCTAGTTTATTGTACTACCAGATGCATGACCAATGATACAGTAATCTGCTCACCAGGAAAATATTTTTAAAAACTTAAGCCACTCATCTCCAATCCATCAGCTAGTGAAAATAGTAAAAATTTTCCAAAGGCCATGAGCCATTACAACACTCACAACAGAAATACCTCAAAGCAAGAAAACTTTTGAGAGTGAATCAAATAAATAATTGTCTTTCAGTATCTTCCAATCATTATATTTAACAAAAACATGGATATATTATGTGTTTTATAAAAGTTCTGTGCAGGTATAAAATTAATACCCAACCAAGACCAATCCAACCCGGACCTGTACCAAGAACCTATAGAATTTTTATACACACATTAGTGAAATCCATCACTGTAAGGAATCTACTTCATTTTACATACGCTTGCAGTCCACATCAGACTTCCTTCTGCACAAGTTTAAATAAAATAGTAAGGCTGAAATACACAACTAAAAAAAACATTAATTTGGTCTGATGCTTGTTCCATCATTCTGTAAGATACTGACCAAATCCTTCAGGTATTTTATTCAGACCATATATTAGTTACAACAAATTGTCTTTCTGAAGTTTTGACAAAATATTCATATTTTATTAAACCCTTTTAACTGCTAGGCAATTGCACAGATTCAAAACATTTCTTAATTTCAAATAATCAGTGTTTTGTTTCTATGATTTTGACCAGCAAGTGGGAGGTACACAATTCAGTTGGTGGTGGTGTTTAGTGTAGTAGGTTGTTGTAGGTAACAACAGGCAGAACTAGGCTGAGAAGAAGCAGATAGGAGTTCAATCCAGGAAAATATGAAGTGATACACTTTGGAAGTCGAACTTTAAAGTGAAATACAGGGTAACTGGCAGGATTCTTAGCAGTGTGGAGGGACAGAGAAATCACGAGGTTCTTGTCCATAGATCCCTCAAAGCTGCAGAGCATCTTGACGGGGTGGTTAAGGCACATGATATGTTGGCCTTCATTAGTCAGGGAATTAAGTTCAAGAACTGCGAGGCAATGCTGTAGCTCTATAACTCTGTTAGACCACACTTGGAATATTGCATTCAGTTCTGGTTGCCTCATTAAAGGAAGGATGTGGAAACTCTACAGAGAATATAGTGATTTACCAGAATCCTGCCCGGATTGAATAGCACATCTTATGAGGAGAGGTTGAGCAAGCCAAGGTTTTTCTCCTTTGAGTGAAGGAGGATGGGAGTTACTTTATAGAAATGAAAAGGATGAGCAGAGCATTGATAAGAGTGGACAGCCAATAGGGTAGAAATGGTTAAAACACAGGTCATCATTTCGGAGCAAAGTATGGGCGGGGGGGGGGATGTCAAAGAGGTGTTTATTTAAGCAGCGAGAGTGGTGGTAGAGACAGATAAATGAGGGATATTCCGGAGACTCTTAGATTAGAGCATAGATGTCAGAAAAATGGAGAGCTCTGCAGGAGGCAAGTAAAAGGTTGATCATGGAGTTCTATACATTAAACTTGTACAAGAAAACTACACAATGTGACAGCTTTCTATACTACCAACACCTTCGTAGTCACAAGAAATCAGCCCAATCACATTCTGAACCTAGGGCATTTATTTACAGTCAATCTGGCCTAATCCAAGCTGAGCCGAAGGACATAACTCAAATCAAACAAGTCTGGTCCTTTCATGCTTGTGCCACGATCCACAATGTATATATTTTATTTGCAATAACACACTAAACCAATACTGCAAAAGTAATCATTAAAGCAAAAGAACTTAATTGTGTTACAATAGGATGGACAGAGAAGTATCAAAATCTTCAGGTCCTGCCAATCAAAATGAGCATTAAATAACTTCCATAACAAAGGATTTAACCAAGCGTTCCAAATAAGTCTTTTAGTGTATTTATTACAACACAAATAACTTAGTTTCAAATGGGTTATTTTCAAATAGGTAAGAATTTTATACGGGTGGATAATTGCCCTTCCTGGGATAGATAACCAAATTCAACATTCACATACAGATACAAATCGCGCCAAGAATTTTTTGAGAAATTCAAGTATAGACCATCAGCAGTCATAGAATCTCCCTTTTTGCTGAAGTTACAATACTTTTTCCCCATTTTCAACCGAAGAAAGCCATAACATTTGATGTGCTTTAGTTGGATAACCAAATTAGTTGAAACGTCATCACAAAGATTAATCAGTCACTGTAATTGTAATATATGCATGCTCTTCAAAATGCACCTTACAAATGTAGTAACATTTTGCCTTGTTAAAACCTACACTGGTAGACTTAAATTGATTTTGAATTTTAAGATTTTAAATTCAACACTATTCGGAAATAACATTTTAACTTAAAAAGGCTGTCATAATCCACTCCTCAGATGTGGAACTGAACAAATTGATGACAAATTTAGAACTTTTCCCAACTGCTGCAAGCTCACACCTGCACTTTTAAGTGAACACAATTAAAGCAGAATTCCAAAGAAAAATGTACTGTAAGTGGAAAATAAAGTACCAAAATGAATTTTTTAAAATGTATCTTTCCAAGAGATCAATGCATAAAAATATTCTATTCCAATTGATGGAATGCTCATTTTAAAATCAGTTGAGTTGTAGTTGTTTGTACATAGGATATTTTATTCTGGCCATAATTCACAATTAACACAATAATGAATAAATGAAAAAAAATACACCAGCAGCACAAATTCAGTTTCAAATTTTATTGTTATAAACTGATTAAATTTGTTAAATGAGATGAAAACAATACCCTTGTGTATACTCTTCTTCGGTTGGGAACTGTGAAAATGGCAGAGGCAACTTTGGATCAACTAAACTTCATCCTAGGTTGAGGATGAGCCACTAAACTCATACTGTATTTTGAGCTGTCATACTTCAATCTGATTATAGACTCTTCTCCACTCAATACGTTCACCGTTGTCACATTGCCACATGGACGTTTCTTCACCAATTCACACCAGCAATCACTTGGTCCAACGACCCCAGCCCCTCGTTATGTTATTGATCCAAAGGTACAACCTTCCCTTTAAGTGAACGCAAGCACCATTTTCCTAACTTGTGGAAAAGGCAGCGCACCTAACTTCTTTCTCCCCGACTGGCGTTGACTCCACATACGGGATAATGCCGAACAGCGCAGGAAACTTGACAAGCGCTTTCACACAGGCCAAATGAAAAACAGGGTGAACCGTGCATGTTCCTAGTGAAGCTGAATCCAAATAGGAAGCAATTCCAAATCAATCACACACAAAAAATAATGAGGTCTTAATACAAATCGCCGGCAGATATCTTTTCGTGGTGTGATCTGGTCTGAGTGCATAAATAATTTTTAGGCCCAAGTGCACACATTGCCCTCCTTGCCCCGACGGAAGATTTCGGGCGAGTAGAGCTGTGATCTTTGACCTCTTCCCTCCGGCTGTATATCAAGCATCTTTGCAGGTAAAATTCATAGCTGATCGAATAAATGCGGGCGGCCATAAATCCGGCCCTCAGATGTTTTAAGTGCTGGGAGCGTGTATTGTTGTGCTAGTGCGGGAATTTTGAAGACACTCCAGATTACAGATTCCTTTATTCAGTCAGATGCAAAATGATGTGTGTGTTTCTAGCCAGCCACGAGAATGAAAGGTTTTATATTTCGCCACAGAGGCGGGCGGAAGCCGACACCGAAGGAAGCACCTCCCCCACCTCTCCCCGCCGCCATTTTAAGGCGCTCTGCCCTTCAGGACGCGTTCCCAAGGCGCATCGCTGGCGCAGAGCAGCCCCAGGCTTCTGCTGTCGATTGCCCGCCACACCTCAGCCACCAATCTGCCTCCCTCAACCACCGGCCGGTTTTCGTCGAGGCGGGCGGTGGCCCCAGCGGACGGCCCGGGGTTCGGCCTCCCCTCCGCCATGTTGAGCGGGCAACTCTTTGTCCGAAGGAACGTGTTAGGATTCTGTGTGCGACCGCGACCGGCTCCCACCGCCGGCTCATCCCTCAGAATCCCCGCTGATCCCTTACCGTTATCCGACGTGAAGTTTCACTCGCACTTTTTGGCGCTGACTTTGCTGCGGGAGCTTCCTTTTCTTGTCCGGACAGCAACGGCCGACTGCGATCCGCGACTTCTTTTCGCGCATGCGTCACTGACGAAGCGCTATGCGAACGCCACCCTGTCTGCGCATGCGCCGCTGGTCGGGCGCTGTCCCGACTGCGCACGTGCACAGTAGGGGGCAATGTTTTCGGGAGAGAGGTGAGATATGTCCCGGGGAGATGCGCATCATGCAAATACAGCGGGGCAGTCGTCTGAATCTTAAACCAGAAACTTAAATGTGACTTTGCAGATGCTGGAAATCTTGAGCAAGGCAAGCAAAAAGCTGGAAGAACTCAGCGCGTCAGGCAGCATCTATGGAAGGAAATAAACAATCGACATTTCGGGTCATGGTGAGGAGTCTTGATGATGGATCTCGGCCTGAAACGTCGATCGGCCAACTTCCTTTATAGATGCTGCCTGACCCGCTGAGTTCCTCCAGCATTTCGTGTGCGTTTCTTAATAAACCAGGAAACAACCTTCTTGACTCTATTTCACCTTGAAGTTGTGGACCAAAGGTTAGGGAGGTTGAACCGCCACTCAGTGGAGTACAGAAGGAGATGTGATCAGCTTTAGCACATTTTCTTTCATTAATCAGAGTAGAGGAATTGGGATGTTATGATAGAAACATAGAAAATAGGTGCAGGAGTAGGCCATTCGGCCCTTCGAGCCTGCACCGCCATTTATTATGATCATGGCTGATCATCCAACTCAGAACCCCGCCCCAGCCTTCCCTCCATACCCCCTGATCCCCGTAGCCACAAGGGCCATATCTAACTCCCTCTTAAATATAGCCAATGAACTGGCCTCAACTGTTTCCTGTGGCAGAGAATTCCACAGATTCACCACTCTCTGTGTGAAGAAGTTTTTCCTAATCTCAGTCCTAAAAGGCTTCCCCTTTATCCTCAAACTGTGACCCCTCGTTCTGGACTTCCCCAACATCGGGAACAATCTTCTTGCACCTAGCCTGTCCAATCCCTTTAGGATCTTATACGTTTCAATCAGATCCCCCCTCAATCTTCTAAATTCCAACGAGTACAAGCCCAGTTCATCCAGTCTTTCTTCATATGAAAGTCCTGCCATCCCAGGAATCAATCTGGTGAACCTTCTTTGTACTCCCTCTATGTCAAAGATGTCTTTCCTCAGATTAGGGGACCAAAACTGCACACAATACTCCAGGTGTGGTCTCACCAAGGCCTTGTACAACTGCAGTAGTACCTCCCTGCTCCTGTACTTGAATCCTCTCGCTATAAATGCCAGCATACCATTCGCCCTTTTCACCGCCTGCTGTACCTGCATGCCCACTTTCAATGACTGGTGTATAATGACACCCAGGTCTCGTTGCACCTCCCCTTTTCCTAATCGGCCACCATTCAGATAATAATCTGTTTTCCTATTTTTGCCACCAAAGTGGATAACTTCACATTTATCCACATTAAATTGCATCTGCCATGAATTTGCCCACTCACCCAACCTATCCAAGTCACCCTGCATCCTCTTAGCATCCTCCTCACTGCTAACACTGCCACCCAGCTTCGTGTCATCCGCAAACTTGGAGATGCTGCATTTAATTCCCTCATCCAAGTCATTAATATATATTGTAAACAACTGGGGTCCCAGCACTGAGCCTTGCGGTACCCCACTGGTCACTGCCTGCCATTCTGAAAAGGTCCCGTTTATTCCCACTCTTTGCTTCCTGTCTGCTAACCAATTCTCCACCCACACCAATACCTTACCCCCAATACCGTGTGCTTTAAGTTTGCACACTAATCTCCTGTGTGGGACCTTGTCAAAAGCCTTTTGAAAATCCAAATATACCACATCCACTGGTTCTCCCCTATCCACTCTACTAGTTACATCCTCAAAAAATTCTATGAGATTCGTCAGACATGATTTTCCTTTCACAAATCCATGCTGACTTTGTCCGATCATTTCACCACTTTCCAAATGTGCTGTTATCACATCCTTGATAACTGACTCCAGCAGTTTCCCCACCACCGACGTTAGGCTAACCGGTCTATAATTCCCCGGTTTCTCTCTCCCTCCTTTTTAAAAAAGTGGGGTTACATTAGCCACCCTCCAATCCTCAGGAACTAGCCCAGAATCTAACGAGTTTTGAAAAATTATCACTAATGCATCCACTATTTCTTGGGCTACTTCCTTAAGCACTCTAGGATGCAGACTATCTGGCCCTGGGGATTTATCTGCCTTCAATCCCTTCAATTTACCTAACACCACTTCCCTACTAACATGTATTTCGCTCAGTTCCTCCATCTCACTGGACCCTCAGTCCCTTACTATTTCTGGAAGATTATTTATGTCCTCCTTAGTGAAGACAGAACCAAAGTAATTATTCAATTGGTCTGCCATGTCCTTGCTCCCCATAATCAATTCACCTGTTTCTGTCTGCAGGGGACCTACATTTGTCTTTACCAGTCTTTTCCTTTTTACATATCTATAAAAGCTTTTACAGTCAGTTTTTATGTTCCCTGCCAGTGTTCTCTCATAATCTTTTTTCCCCTTCCTAATTAAGCCCTTTGTCCTCCTCTGCTGAACTCTGAATTTCTCCCAGTTCTCAGGTGAGCCACTTTCTCTGGCTAATTTGTATGCTTCTTCTTTGGAATTGATACTATCCCTAATTTCTCTTGTCAGCCATGGGTGCACTACCTTCCTTGATTTATTCTTTTGCCAAACTGGGATGAACAATTGTTGTAGTTCATCCATGCAACCTTTAAATGCTTGCCATTGCATATCCACCGTCAATCCTTTAAGTGTCATTTGCCAGTCTATCTTAGCTAATTCACGTCTCATACCTTCAAAGTTACCCCTCTTTAAGTTCAGAACCTTTGTTTCTGAATTAACTATGTCACTCTCCATCTTAATGAAGAATTCCACCATATTATGGTCACTCTTACCCAAGGGGCCTCTCACGACAAGATCGCTAATTAACCCTTCCTCATTGCTCAAAACCCAGTCCAGAATAGCCTGCTCTCTAGTTGGTTCCTCGACATGTTGGTTCAAAAAACCATCCCGCATACATTCCAAGAAATCCTCTTCCTCAGCACCTTTACCAATTTGTTTCACCCAATCTACATGTAAATTGAAGTCACCCATTATAACTGCTGTTCCTTTATGGCACACATTTCTAATTTCCTGTTTAATACCATCTCCGACCTCACTACTACTGTTAGGTAGCCTGTACACAACTCCCACCAGCGTCTTCTGCCCCTTAGTGTTACGCAGCTCTACCCATATCGATTCCACATCTTCCCGGCTTATGTCCTTCCTTTCTATTGCGTTAATCTCTTCTTTAACCAGCAACGCCACCCCACCTCCCCTTCCTTCATGTCTATCCCTCCTGAATATTGAATATCCCTGAACGTTGAGCTCCCATCCCTGGTCACCCTGGAGCCATGTCTCTGTGATCCCAACTATATCATAATCATTAATAACAATCTGCACTTTCAATTCATCCACCTTATTACGAATGCTCCTTGCATTGACACATAAAGCCTTCAGGCGCTCTTTTACAACTCTCTTAGCCCTTATACAATTATGCTGAAAAGTGGCCCTTTTTAATGCTTGCCCTGGATTTGTCGGACTGCCACTTTTATTCTTCTCCTTTGTACTTTTTGCTTCTACCCTCACTTTACACCCCTCTGTCTCTCTGCACTGGTTCCCATCCCCCTGTTATGAACTAACCTCCTCACGCCTAGCCTCTTTAATTTGATTCCCACCCCCCAACCATTCTAGTTTAAAGTCACCTCAGTAGCCCCCGCTAATCTCCCTGCCAGGATATTGGTCCCCCTAGGATTCAAGTGTAACCCGTCCTTTTTGTACAGGTCACGCCTGCGCCAAAAGAGGTCCCAATGATCCAAAAACTTGAATCCCTGCCCCCTGCTCCAATCCCTCAGCCACGCATTTATCCTCCACCTCATCGCATTCCTACTCTCACTGTCGCGTGGCACAGGCAGTAATCCCGAGATTACTACCTTCGTGGTCCTTTTTCTCAACTCCCTTCCTAGCTCCCTATATTCTCCTTTCAGGACCTCATCCCTTTTCCTACCTATGTCATTGGTACCTATATGTACCACGACCTCTGGCTCCTCACCCTCCCACTTCAGGATATCTTGGACACGATCAGAAATATCCCGGACCCTGGCACCAGGGAGGCAAACTACCATCCGGGTCTCTGGACTGCGTCCACAGAATCGCCTATCTGACCCACTTACTATCGAGTCCCCTATCACAACTGCCCTCCTCTTCCTTGCCCTACCCTTCTGAGCTACAGGGCCAGACTCTGTGCCGGAGGCACGGCCACTGTCGCTTCCCCCGGGTAAGCTGTCCCCCCCAACAGTACTCAAACAGGAGTACCTGTTGTTAAGGGGCACAGCCACCGGGGTACTCCCCATCACCTGACTTTTCCCCTTCCCCCTCCTAACCGTGACCCACTCGTCTGCCTCCCATGGCCCCGGCGTGACCACCTGCCTTCCACTCCTCTCTATCACCTCCTCACTCTCCCTGACCAGACAAAGGTCATCGAGCTGCAGCTCCAGTTCCGTAACGCGGTCCCTTAGGAGCTGCATCTCGATGCACTTGGCGCAGATGTAGACGTCCGGGAGGCTTGGAGACTCCAGGGCCTCCCACATCCGACACCAAGAACAGCAAACTGCCCTCACAGTCATAATGCCCCTCTCCTCAAATAACAATAGAAAATGAATGTCAAACCTTCCTCGCCTCGCCCGCTTCCGCCTGAGCCCTATGATGAAATAGTATAAGACTTTGGTGGGGCCTAATTTGGAGTATTTTGTGCAGTTCTGGTTACATTTTGACCGGACTGATATCACTAAGATTGAAAAAGTACAAAAAACATTTACAAGGATGTTGCTGGGACTTGAGGACCTGAGTTATAGGGAAAGATTGAATAGGTTAGGATTTTTTTCCTATGGATTATAGGAGAATGATGGGAGATTTGGTAGAGGTTTACAAAAATATGAAGGGTATAGATAGCATAAATGCAAGCAGACTTTTTCCACTGAGATAGAGTGAGAATAGAACTAGAGGTTGTAGGTTAAGGGGGAAAGGTGATATAGTTAAAGGGAACTTTTGGCAGAGTTTTTCACTGAGGGTGGTGTAAGTGTGGAACAAGCTGCCAGAGGAAGAAATGGATGAGTGTTCACTTGCAAAATTTAAGAGAAGCTTGGGAAAATATGTGGATGGGAGGGGTATGGACTCAATCAGCTGTGGGGTCCATTGTTTTTTTTCTAAATATCAGTTGATAGCTTGTTTGAGATGGAGCATAGAAAAGGGAGAGATTTGTCAAAAATGGTCCGTGATTTTGAGGGTAGGAAGGAAGTTGATAGTGAAGTTGATAAAACACACAAGTTCTGCATGAATGCTGGAAGCAGCACCAATGCAGTTGTCAATGTAACAGGAAAAAGTTTGGGGAGTGGTAACAGATATGGCTTGGGACAGGGACTGTCACATGGCCACACCTTTGATTGGTATGAAGTAAGGGCTATAAAAAGAGAAGCCGTTCAGGGCAAGAACATGTTCTGGTAGATGGATGAGAGTGTTAATGAAGCAGGACCTCAAGGGTGGTAATCTCAGGATTGCTACCTGTGCTACATGCCAGTGAAGGTAGGAATAGGATGCTCTGGAGGATGAACAAGTGGCTGAGGAACTGGTGTAGGGGGCAGGGTTTCAGATTTCAGGATAATTGGGACCTCTTCTGGGGCAGGTGGGACCTGTACAAGAGAGACGGGTTACACTTGAACTACAGGGGGACCAATATCCTTTCAGGGAGGTTTGTTAGTGCTATTGGGGAGGCTTTAAACTAGATTTGCAGGGGGATGGGAACCAGAGTGCCAGAGCTGACAGTGTGGCTGGGGTGAAAATAAATGATGTTAAAAGTTCAAGCAAATCAGCTAATAGAAAGGTTGTGAGTGGTGGTAAAAATCTTCTGAGGTGTATATATTTCAATGCTAGGAGTATTGCGGGGAAGGCGGATGAGTTGAGGGCGTGGATTGACACGTGGAATTATGACGTTATAGCAATTAGTGAAACTTGGCTACAGGAGGGGCAGGACTGGCAGCTTAATATTCCAGGGTTCCGATGTTTCAGATGTGATCGAGGCAGAGGAATGAAAGGTGGGGGAGTAGCATTGCTTGTTAGAGAAAATATTACAGCAGTGCTCAGGCAGGACAGATTAGAGGGCTTGTCTACTGAGTTCTTATGGGTGGAGCTGAGAAACAGGAAAGGTATGGCCACATTAGTGGGATTGTATTACAGACCACCCAATAGTCAGTGAGAATTGCAAGAGCAAATCTGCAGAGAGATAGCAGGCAGCTGCAGGAAACATAAAGTTGTGGTGGTAGGGGATTTTAATTTTCCATATATTGATTGGGACTCCCATACTGTTAGGGGTCTAGATGGTTTAGAGTTTGTAAAATGTGTTCAGGAAAGTTTTCTAAATCAATATATAGAGGGACCAACTAGAGGGGATGCAATATTGGATCTCCTGTCAGGAAACGAGTTAGGACAAGTGACAGAAGTCTGTGTAGGGGAGCACTTTGGTTCCAGTGATCATAACACCATTAGTTTCAACTTGATCATGGACAAGGATAGATATGGTCCTAGGGTTAAGGTTCTTAACTGGAAGAAGGCCAAATTTGAAGAAATGAGAAAGGATCTAAAAAGCATGGATTGGGATAGGTTGTTCTCTGGCAAGGATGCGATCGGTAGGTGGGAAGCCTTCAAAGGAGAAATTTTGAGAGTGCAGAATTTGTATGTTCCTGTCAGGATTAAAGGCAAAGTGAATAGGAATAAGGAACCTTGGTTCTCAAGGGATATTGCAACTCTGATAAAAAAGAAGAGGGAGTTGTATGACATTTATAGGAAGCAGGGAGTAAATAAGGTGATTGAGGAGTATAAGAAGTGCAAGAAAATACTTAAGAAAGAACTCAGGAGGGCTAAAAGAAGACATGAGGTTCCCTTGGCAGTCAAAGTGAAGTTTAATCCAAAGAGCTTTTGCAGGTATATTAAGAGCAAAAGGATTGTAAGGGATAAAATTGGTCCTCTTGAAGATCAGAGTGGTCAGCTATGTGCGGAACCAAAGGAAATGGGGGAGATCTTAAATAGGTTTTTTGCGTCTGTATTTACTAAGGAAACTGGCATGAAGTCTATGGAATTAAGGGAAACAGGTAGTGAGATCATGGAAACTGTACAGATCGAAAAGGAGGAGGTCCTTACTGTCTTGAGGAAAATTAAAGTGGATAAATCCCTGGGACCTGACAGGGTGTTCCCTCGGACCTTGAAGGAGACTAGTGTTGAAATTGCAGGGGCCCTGGCAGAAATATTTAAAATGTCGCTGTCTACGGGTGAAGTGCTGGAGGATTGGAGAGTGGCTCATGTTGTTCCATTGTTTAAAAAAGGATCGAAAAGTAATCCAGGAAATTATAGGCCAGTAAGTTTAACGTCGGTAGTAGGTAAGTTATTGGAGGGAGTACTAAGAGACAGAATCTACAAGCATTTGGATAGACAGGGACTTATTAGGGAGAGTCAACATGGCTTTGTGCGTGGTAGGTCATGTTTGACCAATCTATTGGAGTTTTTCGAGGAGGTTACCAGGAAAGTGGATGAAGGGAAGGCAGTGGATATTGTCTACATGGACTTCAGTAAGGCCTTTGACAAGGTCCCGCATGGGAGGTTAGTTAGGAAAATTCAGTCACTAGGTATACATGGAGAGGTGGTAAATTGGATTAGACATTGGCTCAATGGAAGAAGCCAAACAGTGGTAGTAGAGAATTGCTTCTCCAAGTGGAGGCCTGTGACTAGTGGTGTGCCACAGGGATTAGTGCTGGGTCCATTGTTATTTGTCATCTATATCAATGATCTGGATGATAATGTGGTAAATTGGATCAGCAAATTTGCTGATGATACAAAGATTGGAGGTGTAGTAGACAGTGAGGAAGGTTTTCGGAGCCTGCAGAGGGACTCGGACCAGCTGGAAAAATGGGCTGAAAAATGGCAGATGGAGTTTAATACAGACAAGTGTAAGGTATTGCACGTTGGAAGGACAAACCAAGGTAGAACATACACGGTTAATGGTAAGGCACTGAGGAGTGCAGTGGAACAGAGGGATCTGGGAATACAGATACAAAATTCCCTAAAAGTGGCGTCACAGGTAGATAGGGTCGTAAAGAAAGCTTTTAGTACATTGGCCTTTATTAATCAAAGTACTGAGTATAAGAGCTGGAATGTTATGATGAGGTTGTACGAGGCATTGGTGAGGCCGAATCTGGAGTATTGAGTTCAGTTTTGGTCACCAATTTACAGGAAGGATATTAATAAGGTTGAAAGGGTGCAGAGAAGGTTTACAAGGATGTTGCCGGGACTTGAGAAACTTAGTTACAGAGAAAGGTTGAATAGGTTAGGACTTTATTCCCTGGAGCGTAGAAGAATGAGGGGAGATTTGATAGAGGTATATAAAATGATGATGGGTATAGATAGAGTGAACGCAAGCAGGCTTTTTCCACTGAGGCAAGGGGAGAAAAAAACCAGAGGACATGGGTTTAGGGTGAGGGGGGAAAAGTTTAAAGGGAACATTAGGGGGGGCTTCTTCACACAGAGAGTGGTGGGAGTATGGAATGAGCTGCCAGGCGAGGAGGTAAATGTGGGTTCTTCTTTAACATTTAAGAATAAATTGGACAGATACATGGATGGGAGGTGTATGGAGGGATATGGTCCGTGTGCAGGTCAGTGGGACTAGGCAGAAAATGGTTCAGCACAGCCAAGAAGGGCCTAAAGGCCTGTTTCTGTGCTGTAGTTTCTATGGTTTCTCTGGGAGCTGATTGGATCTTTGTTGATGAAAGAAGTGAAAGGTTTTACGGCCTTCTAAACAGCATCGATGAAGGTTAAGGCATGGAGGCAAGTGCAGAAGGCAAGCAAGAGTTCAGCGCCAACAGCCTTCCTTTTGATCGCTGTGTGGCAGGCAGGTAGACCTCTGCATTCGTGTGGTGCCTCTCTCTTTCCATGAATGTCAGTAATATCACGGGATGGTATCATGGTTCTGCATTTACAGATTGGACTTTCGGATTTATGGACTGAGGAACTTTTCAGACTTATAGATTTTATATTCTGTGTTTCTTTTCTTGCCCGTTCCTTTTCTGTTTTGTTGTGTGAGGGAAGGAGGTTTGAGGGTTGATATTCTGTTAATGTCCTATTAGTTTTTTTGTGCAGGTGAGGGGTCGTTTTTTGGGGGTCAATATTCCAGTTCCATTTTGTGCGAGGGAAGGGGGGATTTGGGTGGGAGTTGATGCCATTCCTTTTTGTATGGGGGATGTTTCTTTCTGAACGACTTTATGTTCTTTCTGGAGAATCCAAGTTTCAGAGTTGTATATGGATATTTGTTTTGATAATAAATGAATCTTTTTGAACCTTCTTGATGAAGAATGGAGGTTATAAAGAGTGGATATCCCTGGTGAAGATCAGGCAAAGGGGGTTAGGGATTTGGAACTTGTCAAAAGAACGAGAACATACAAGATGCCCCATATGCGGATTGTAAGGTACTAGACAAGGGGATGAGATAGTCAAGGTATAGGGGATAAGTTCAGTGGGACAAAAGTAGGCCAAAGCAATGGACATAATAATACTGAAGTAAGGAGGAATTTCTTCAACCAGAGAGTGATGAATCTGCAGAATTCATTGCCAGAAAGGTCTGTGGAGGCCAGGTCATATAGTCTATTTGAGGCAAAAGTTGATGCATTCTTGGTTAGTATGGGGATTTATGGTTACCGGAAGAAGTGGGGAGGATGGGTTTGAGTAAAGGAACTAAAACAGACATGGTTGAATGGTGGAGCAGTCTCGGTGGATCAGGCTGTTTTGACTTAGGAAGCAGTGGCCTGATGTTCATTGGCAAGATGGGTATGAGAAGGTGTATGAGATGTAGGAGCTTGGTATTCATTGGCAGTGTGGATGCAAGGAGGTGTATGAGGCAGGGTCTGATGTACAATGGTTGGGTAAGTTGGATTAGGTTTGAAATTACTATTTAAATTGTTATTTTTTCTTGTGATTTAGCCTTCTTTATGTTTGCTTATATGTTTGTATCATGACCTATTTGTCTATAAATGTTCAGTGGGTGTCTTCGGTCTGTTCTTTGGTTTTACTTGCCTTTCCTCTACTTACTTGCTTTTGTGTTACTTGCCTTGCTGGTACAGATTGGCCGTATCTGACCTGTTCTGTAATGAAAAGCTAATAAAATGGCTGTAAACGTAAGGCCTGTGTCTCATTTCTGACTTCTGAAGAGCCTTCTGGACATCATCTCCAGATCTAACAGATATGACAAGGATTATGAGGCAGGGGCCCGATGTTCACAGGTAGGATAGGTATGACGAGGTCTATGAGGCAGGGGCCTAATATTTATTGATAGGTTTGGTATGGGGAAGTGCAGGAGGCAAGGGCTTGAAATTCATTGATAGAGTAGGTACGAGGTGTATGAGAGTTGTCTCCTGGTCTGGTCAGTCTGTCAATGGACAGTGGCACCACCATCGTCTGGTGGTTTGATGACTAATTTAGGATTGGCACATGCAGTCAGTCAGGGTCTGCTTGGAAATGAATGATGGGAGTGGGGAAGTTGATGCAGTTGATGCCACAGCGACAATTGAAAAGGTAAAGGGTGGCAGAAGTCCCGGAGAGGTTGACCATGAGGAAGGGGAGTATGGAAACAGAAGAGTGTCATTAGTGAGGATTTAATGTCAAAAATGTAGGGCACAGAGTAGAGGAAATAGAAAACAAGGGCTCAACAGCATATCAGGCTCTGAACAGGTGTGAGCACTAGAGTACAAAGGTCAGGCTGTCATTATGTATCAGGGAAGAGGAAATGTGGGGAGTGGGGATAGTGAAGACATGGCAGGAGGTAGAGCTGGGGCAAGGCAGGGGTCAGAAGAGGGTAATGGGGACCAGGGATCAAATGGGAAGAAGTGCTGGGAGGAGAGAGAGGAGGGAGAATTGGTGTTAAGACTAGGGGTGGAATAGGAGGTATGAAATATATATATATCTCCCCTATATATTGGCGAGACCCAACGCAGACCGGGAGATCATTTCACTGAACACCTACGCTCTGTCCGCCAGAGAAAGCAGGATTTCCCAGTGGCCACACATTTTAATTCCACGTCCCATTCCCATTCTGATATGTCTATCCACGGCCTCCTCTACTGTAAAGATGAAGCCACACTCAGGTTGGAGGAACAACACCTTATATTCTGTCTGGGTAGCCTCCAACTTGATGGCATGAACATTGACTTCTCAAACTTCTGCTAATGCCCCACCTCCCCCTCGTATGCCATCTGTTATTTATTTATATACGCACATTCTTTTTCTCTCTCTCCATTTTCTCCCTCTGTCCCCCTCACTATACCCCTTGCCCATCCTCTGAGTTTTTCCCCCCTCCCCCCTTTCCTTCTCCCTGGGCCTCCTGTCCCATGATCCTCTTATATCCCCTTTGCTAATCACCTGTCCAGCTCTTGGCTCCATCCCTCCCCCTCCTGTCTTCTCCTATCATTTTGGATCTCCCCCTCCCCCTCCCACTTTCAAATCTCTTTCTCACTCTTCTTTCAGTTAGTCCCGAAGAAGGGGCTCGGCCTGAAACGTCGACTGCACCTCTTCCTAGAGATGCTGCCTGGCATGCTGCGTTCACCAGCAACTTTGATGTGTGTTGTATGAAATACCTCTATCGTGTTCCAGTTCAGTACTGCACTGTGAAGGTTTATTTGCCTTAGAGAACTTGATGAATCCTGTTCCTAGGAAAATTCCCCATGGAGGCCTCCAAAAAGAACATTGCCTGAGGTGTGATTTAACTTCATGCAATTCCCATTTGATGCATCGGGACAACTCACAATTGGAGGTGCCTGAGCAACTTTCCAGAGTGACAGATCATAAATACAAGGAATTCTGCAGATGCAGGAAATCCAAAGCATCACACACAGAATGCTGGAGGAACTCAGCAGGTCAGGCAACATCTATGGAGATGAATAAACAGTTGATGTTTCAGGCTGAGATCCTTCTTCAAGACTGGAAAGAAAGGGGGACGATGCCAGAATAAAAATGTTGCGGTGGGGGGCAGGGAAGGAGGATAGCTAGAAGGTGATAGGTGAAGCCAGGTGGGTAGGAAAGGTATAAGGGCAGGAGAGGAAGGAATCTGATACGAGAGGACAGGGGACCATAGGAGAAGGAGGAGGAGGGGGGTTCCTAGGGACAGGTGAGAAGAGGTAAGGGGTCACAGGAGGGAATAGAAGAAGATGAGGAGAAAGATTTTTTTTACCAGAAGGAGAAATCGATATTCATGCCAGCAGCTTGGTGGCTACCCAGACAGAATGTAAGGTGTTGCTCCTCCACCCCGAGGATGGCCTCATTGTGAAGGGAATCAGAAGTAAAATGTTTGGAGTGACCATGAGGCCACAGCGACCATGTTTTTGTCATGTGTCAAGTTCTTTTCCACTTGCGTATCACCAAAGTAGGCAGAACAATATCATTTAACTTCCAAGCAATGTGTTGGGGATAAGGCTGAGAGTCACATTTAATATACTAGTAAATCATATTTATCAACTAAGCTAAATATTTGTGAATGGATGAGCCAATCTTAAATATATGCATTTTCTTCTACTGAGTTTTCCACAATGTTTAAAGATCTCCTTGGACTTGTGGCAGATGTAGACAGGGTGTCCACAGGTCAGTGTGGATCCATCTCGCCGCATTGTTTCTATGTAATGTTCAGTATATTACCTACATGATGGTTTCTGTTTTGAATATTGAAGAATGTCAGCTTTTATCTTGTCATTAAGTTACCCCCCCCCAACAATGAACAGCTTTTCTCCTTCTTCTTGCACCAATGTAACATTTAGACAGTTAACACTGCAACCAGTTCAGTATTTCAGTTCATTGTTTGGAGATTCCACACCTTCCCGTTGCTTGGGAATTCCATTCCTTGCTGTCACCCATACCAGGAGCTGTTCCAGTTTTATCTGGCTGCATTTTAGAAATCATATACAGGTACAATATTTTCAGGCATTACTGACAATTTTATTCCATTCTCAAAATGTCCTCAAAAAAGTCGTTGTGAACTGCCTGCTAAAATCGCTCTAGTCCTGGTGAAAGTAATCCCTTAATGCTATTAAGAAGAGATATGGATTCCAGTTATGATAAATGAATGGTGTGCAACTTGAAGAGGAATATAGTCATAGAGCACTACAGCACAGAAACAGGCCCTTGAGCCCATGTATCTATGCCAAACTATTATTCTGCCTCGTCCTGTCGATTCGCACCTGAACCATATCTCTCCATTCCCTTCCCATCCACGTAGTGGTAGTGTTCCCATGCCTCTGGTCCTCCTTGCTGCTAGGAAATGCAGGTTTTGGAGCTGCCATGGAAAGAAAATGCAATATACCTTGAAGCACCTTACAGCCACTATGAATGTGTTAGAGTGAACATTAGAGTTTACAGGAGATGGAATACCAATCAAAGGATGTGCTTTGCCCTGTCTTCTGCCGTGCTTCATGTGAGTTTACAGAGCTGCACTCGTCAAGCTGTTAGAGAGTATGCCACATTTTGGGCCGAGACCCGTCATCAGGTCTTGACTTGTAATTGCTGGAAAGGCCTGATGTGAGTCACTTGCCACACGATACCCAGCCTACTTCACATGGGAAGGTCGATGCCACTGTGATAACTGTACTGGAATAACTTAGCTAGAAGCAGAGCTAGTTCTGGAGTACAGGTCTTCAGTGCTACACTAACATGAGAAAATTTGCCGTATGCTGCAAAACCGAAGCAACACGTATAAAATGCTGGAGCAATTCAGTATGCCAGGCAGCATGTATGGAGAAGAGTAAACAGTTGCACGTTTTGGGCCAAGACCCATCATCAGACTGTTTACTCTTTTCCATAGAAAATGAGGAAGATTGTCAAAGTAGAAGAGTCAATTAATATTTAAAAGTGATAGGGAATACTTCAATTGTGGATTTGTTCAAACCAATGCCCTATGCGATTCCAGTATTGAGATTAAAAGAGTTTGGAAAACATAAGGTCCATATAAAAACACATTAGACAGGTAGAACAGAAAAGAGGTGTTCCTCAATGAATAGTAAGAAGTAAGAACTAAACTAGAAGCAGCACCTGGATGTTAATAATCTCTGGACTATTAAATGAAGGATAAAGATGAGCTTTATTTGTCATGTGTACATCAAAACGCCGCAACGTTCAGTGAAGTGCTTGCTGCATGTATGTCAAAACGAATCAGCATGGATTGAGCTGGGGGCAGCCCGTGCGTGTTGCCACACTTCTTGCGCCAACATAACATGCCAACAACTCACTAATCCTAAACGTACATTTTTGAAATGTGGGAGGAAACCCACGCAGTCACAGGGAGAATGTGCAAACCTCTTACAGACAACAGTAGGAAATGAACCCTGATCGATGATTGCACTGTAAAGCACTACCATACCTCAGTATTCTTGGCTGAACATACTTTATACTTTATTGTCGCCAAACAATTGGTACTAGAACGTACAATCATCACAGCAATATTTAATTCTGCGCTTCACACTCCCTGGATTACAAATATTAAATATTAAAAATAGTTAAAATTAGTAAATATTAAAAATTTAAATTATAAATCATAAATAGAAAATAGAAAAATGGGAAGTAAGGTAGTACAAAAAAACCAAGAGTCAGGTCCAGATATTTGGAGGGTACGGCCCAGATCCGGGTCAGGATCTGTTCAGCAGTCTTATCACAGTTGGAAAGAAGCTGTTCCCAAATCTGGCCGTACGAGTCTTCAAGCTCCTGAACCTTCTCCCGGTGGGAAGATGGACGAAACGTATGTTGGCTGGATGAGTTGTTTCCCTGATTATCCTGGCAGCACTGCTCCGACAGCGTGTGGTGTAAAGTGAGTCCACGGACGGAAGCACCACACATCAAAGTTGCTGGTGAATGCAGCAGGCCAGGCAGCATCTCTAGGAAGAGGTACAGTCGACGTTTCAGGCCGAGACCCTTCGTCAGGACTAACTGAAGGAAGAGTTAGTAAGAGATTTGAAAGTGGGAGGGGGAGGGGGAGATCCAAAATGATAGGAGAAGACAGGAGGGGGAGGGATGGATCCAAGAGCTAGACAGGTGATTGAGAAAAGGGATACGAAAGGATTGGTTTGTGTGATGTGCTGTGCTGTGTTCATGATCTTCTGCAGCTTCTTCCGGTCTTGGACAGGACAATTTCCATACCAGGTTGTGATGCACCCTAGAAGAATGCTTTCTACGGTGCATCTATAAAAAGTAGTGAGGGTTTTAGGGGACAGGCCAAATTTCTTTAGTTTTCTCAGGAAGTAAAGGCGCTGGTGGGCCTTCTTGGCAGTGAACTCTGCTTGGTTGGACCAAGTCAGGTCATTTGTGATATTGACACCAAGGAACTTAAAGCTTTTGACCTGTTCCACTTGCGCACCACTGATGTAAATTGGGTCGTGCGGTCCGCTACTCCTTCTGAAGTAAACAACCAATTCCTTCGTCGTGATGACGTTGAGGGATAGGTTATTGTCTTCGCACCATGCCACCAGGTTCTTAATTTCCTCTCTGTACTCAAACTCATCATTACCCGAGATGCGGCCTACGATTGTTGTGTCATCAGCAAACTTATATATTGAGTTTGATGGAAACTTGGCTGCACAATCATGGGTGTACAGTGAGTACAGCAGGGGGCTGAGTACACAGCCTTGTGGGGAACCAGTGCTCAGAGTGATTGTAGAGGAGAGCTTGTTCCCTATCTTTACAGCCTGGGTCCTGTTTGTGAGGAAGTTGAAGATCTAGCTCCAGATCTGAGTGCTAAGGCCCAGGTTCCGGAGCTTAGGAATCAGTTTATTTGGAATGATGGTATTAAAGGCAAAATTGTAGTCAATGAAAAGGAGCCTTACATATGCGTCTTTATTCTCCAGGTGTTCTAAGGAGGAACGTAGGGCCAGAGAGATGGCATTTGCCGTTGACTCGTTGCTCCAGTAGGTGAATTGCAAATGGATAGATTGTTTCAGAATTGCCTTTAGCATTCACGTGCTGCGTCTTGCCTTCATGGATAATGGGAATGACCATTGGCCTCCATCCTCCTCTTGGTTGTTTGATTGTCCATTACCATACATGACTAGATAAATCTTTGATTTGATCCATTGCTTGTGATCTTGCTTGGCTCCATCTATTTCAACCTGTTTTGCAGTTTAACATACATGTATGCCTATCACAGCTGCACTAGGTTGCCACTGCCTATTTTCCTATTGCTGAGAAATTGAATCTTCCTGTAAAGGAACTATAATAAAGTGGGGAGGTCTTTTGTTGAAGATGAACAAAAGCTATTTCCTAAGAAAATAATATGAATCTGTCACGGTCCAGTCCGTTGACTCCTCTGTCTGCCTAGGTACCATATCCGATGCGGATGTTGGTGACCATGGTTTTCCATATAGATCTATCCTTTGTTTTTTGGATGATTTCCATTTCCTCGATGTGTAGCCACCTGACTATGCTTTTGATGTACATAAGCCGAGGTCTTCCTCCAGGTTTACTCCCCTCAATCTTTCCAGAAAGTATGAGTTTTTCTTGTTCATCTTTCCGCATGATGTGTCCCAGGAATCTGAGTTGTCTTTCTCTTATTGTTGGTATGAGTGATCGAACTGCTTGGGCTCTTCTGAGGATTTCTTCATTTGATGTGTGTGTGGTCCATGATATTTTTAACATTCTCCTGTAGGATCGCAATTCAGCTGCTTCTAGTCTCTTTTCCATTGCTGGAGAAATGGTCCAGCATTCACTTCCATAAGTCAGGACAGAATAAATGTGGCACTGCAGTATTCTGTTTTTAGTGTACGTGCTCATCTTTCTGTCTGTTAATACGGTCTTCATTTTTTGGAAAGCTTCTTTTGTCATTGCTATTCTGTATTTGATATCTGTGTCACACCTGCCATTACTTGTTATTAGGCTGCCAAGATATTTGAATTTGTTGACTCGTTTGATGTTTGTATTTCCGACCTTGATCACACATTATGGGATGTTTGTCTTTCTGGAGATGACCATGCTTTCTGTCTTCTTGGTGTTGATTGAGAGGCCTCTGCGATTACTTTCTGCTGCCACTATCGTGAGTAGTTCTTGGAGTTTTGTTTCTGAGTCAGCTATTAGTACGATGTCATCAGCATATCTGATGTTATTTATATTATGGCCTCCCATTATGAATCCTTTGATGTCTTTGATACTTCTCAAGATATTTTCACTATACAGGCTGAATAAGTCTGGCGAAAAGACACAACCTTGCCTGACTCCTCTCATGATATTCACATACTCACTCACTTCTCCTTCTATGCTGATGGTCCCAGTATAAGTTTCTTAAGAAACGTATATCTTTCCCATCTATGTCAAGATCTTGAAGTATTTCCAGAAGATCTTGCTGTCTGACAATGTCAAAAGCTTTTGTATAGTCAATGAAACATAGGTAGATGTCTTTCTGTACCTGGATGGCTCGTTCACAGATCATCCGTTGAATGAAAATTGCATTTCTGCTTCCAATGTTTTCCACAAAGCAGCTTTGTTCTTTACTGATTTCTGGTTTTATACAGCATACGAAAGGATTGGTTTGTGTGATGTGCTGTGCTGTGTTCACGATCTTCTGCAGCTTCTTCCGGTCTTGGACAGGACAATTTCCATACCAGGTTGTGATGCACCCTAGAAGAATGCTTTCTACGGTGCATCTATAAAAAGTAGTGAGGGTTTGTTTGTTTTCTCATGATTACTCTGAGAATAATTTTTGCCACGTAGCTCATCAGGTGTATTGTACGATGTAACTCACCTTCTGTTGCTCCCTCTTTCTTTGGAAGTGTGATGAGCACTGATTTACTTAAATCATCAGGTATCTCCCCATGATCATAGATTTCATTTGCTATTTCTGTTATTTTCTCTATTCCAAAATCTTCTAAGGCCAGTATCATTTCAACAGCGATGTTGTCCGGACCAGTTGCTCTGTTATGTTTTGTTTTATTTGTGGCTGCTCGAATTTCTGATTTTAGAACACTAGGTCCTTCAAGATTCTTCTTTATGTTCGGTTTTTCTCCTCTTTGGTCTTCAAAAAGTTCTTCTATATATTCTGTCCATCTGTTTAGGATTTCCTCTTTGTTCATAATTAAGCTGCCATCTTTTGCCTTGATGCATCCACTTGCTGAGCAAGGTAATTTCCCCGTTAGTTCTCTAATCTTATTGTGCATCAACTTTGTTCCAGGGTTAGGGGTTTTTAGCATTTCTATCTCTGAGCATTTCTCATTTAGCCATCTGTCTTTAGCTTCTCTACATTTTCTTTTTATTGTCTTATAAAGTTGTTTGCATTCTTCGCTGTCTCTTAGTTTGATGGTCTGTTTTTGTTGCATCAATTGTATTATATCTTCAGTTATCCATTTCTTCTTACTTTTCCGTTCTTTTCGTGGGATGGTTTCTTTTGCAGCTACAACCATGGATTCCTTCAGTATGTCCCAGGAAGATTTGCCTCCTTCATCCTGCAGCAATTGAAAATGGTTTTTCACCTTGATTGTGTATTCTGTTTTCAGATGAGGGTTGTTTTGTAGTTGTTGATAATCCAGTGGTTCTGAGCTTTTTGGTTTCTTTAATTTTCTCATCTTTATTTTCATTTTGCAAATGACTGGTATGTGGTCGCTTCCACAGTCTGCTCTAGGGTACCTTTTAGATTGAGTTATTGAGTTTTTGAATCTGTTATTGATTGTTATGTAGTCGATTTGATTTTTGTTGTTCCCATCCGGGCTTCTCCATGTCCATTTCCTTCTTGGATGTTGTTTACACCAAGTGTTGGTGATTATCTGATTGTTTGTTTTACACCATGATATAAGCTTTTCTCCTCTCTCATTTCTTTCTCCCAATCCCTGGTCTCCAACAATATGGTCTTCTCTTCCCTCACCAACTTTTGCATTGAAGTCGCCCATGACTATGATGGCTTCTTGTGATTTGTATTCTTCTAGTGCTTTGTCTCGGGAGTGGTAGAAGCATCAGTTTCTTTCTCTGAGCTTGCCCTTGTGGGTGCATATACTTGGATGATCGAGATGTTGTTTTGTTGTCTTTTTAGTTTGATTAGCATCATTCTGTCTGAGATATGCCAGTATTCTTGCAGGCTCTTGGATGTTTCTTTGTCTGAGATGATTGCAACACCCTTTTCATGTTTATCTCCATCACAGTATATCATCTTATAGTCGTCTGGTTGGAATATTGGAATACTCCAGTGCCTTTCCATCTTATTTCACTTAGGCCTAGGATGCTGACTTCTCGCCTCTTCATTTCTAATTTTACGTTTTCTAGCTTACCAGCTTGGTGCAGGATTCGAACATTCCAAATGGCAATTCGCAGTCTCTTGTTCTTGCAGACAGTAGTGGTATGACGATCCAGGTTCACCTGTCTGTTTACATGATATCCCGTACGGAGCGAGGTGTCCGCATTATTTGGAAGTGGGCTGCCATTTACGCTGTTGTCTCTTACATTTGTGTATGTATTAACCATGGTTGTACTAGGGATAAAATACAAGAGGTAGCTTCCCCTTGCTTGCTTCCAATGCAGTGTCTTTACAAGACAGGTGACCCTGAACATTGTCCTATTAAAAGGATCTACTGCTCAGCGTCTGAGAAGCAGGAACCATCAATTGTGTTACTCACAACTTGCCTTCTGCTTCATCCACCACCTGCATTCTGTGGCTTCACTGTAACCCAAGTAGGGAGGCTAACAGGTGCTACACCTTGCCTAAGGGTGACCTGGAGGTAGCTGTAGTTAATAGTAACCTCATTACCCAAAGCAAATGCTCCACAGCCAGATGTAGTTTATCCTCATACCCAGGAGAGCTCCTCATTTCAGTTAGTTTCCTTTTCCCCGTGTTCCACTGGGCTCCTTGATTAGGGCACCTGATCCTCATTCGAACCAGCAGCATAAAAACTCCGGCTTACGTCTACTCGCTGCTGGTTCGTCACCTCAGCAGAACGGCTATGCTCAATCCGGGCTGCCGAGAGTGAGTCGAGTCGAGAGCCTTCTGTCCACAGTTCCTGGGTTGAGTCGACAGCCTGTCATCCGCTGTTCCTGGGTCGAGTCGAGAGCCTTCCGTCCGCTGTTCCTGGGTCGAGTCAAGAACCTGTCATCCGCAGTTCCTGGGTTGAGTCGAGAGCCTGCTGTCCAGCTGAGTTTTGCCGGCCATTTGCCGCTTCATGTGCTACCCAGAGTCAAGATACAAAAGGACTGTCGTTGTTCGTTTTTGTTTTCTTGTGTCCGGCTGAGTATTGCAGGCCGTTTGCTGCTGCTCCATGCTGCGATATGAATTGTCTGTCGTTGTTTGTGTTTGTCGTCTTGTGTCTGGCTGAGTATTGCTGGCCATTTGCTGCTGCTCCGAGCCGCAATACAAATTGTCTGTCATTGTTTGGTCTTGTCGCTCTGTTCCAGTCAAGTCCAAGTCCAGGCTCTGTGTTCCAGTCAAGTCCAAGTCCAGGCTCTGTGTTCCAGTCAAGTCCAGGTCCTGGCTCTGTGTTCCAGTCAAGTCCAAGTCCAGGCTCTGTGTTCCAGTCAAGTCCAAGTCCAGCCCCTGTGTTCCGGTCAAGTCCAAGTCCTGTCTCTGTGTTCCAGTCAAGTCCAAGTCCAGGCTCTGTGTTCCAGTCAAGTCCAAGTCCAGGCTCTGTGTTCCAGTCAAGTCCAGGTGCTGGCTCTGTGTTCCAGTCAAGTCCAAGTCCAGGCTCTGTGTTCCAGTCAAGTCCAAGTCCAGGCTCTGTGTTCCAGTCAAGTCCAAGTCCTGTCTCTGTGTTCTGGTCAAGTCCAGGTCCTGTCTCTGTGTTCCGGTCAAGTCCAGGTCCTGTCTCTGTGTTCCAGTCAAGTCCAAGTCCGTCTCCGTGTCAAGTCTCCGTGCCTGTGTCCTGCACCTGGGTCCGCTCCCAGCTGCAGAATCATTTGACTTTAACAACTGTAATTAAAATAAACAAGGTAAAGCAGGGCCCATGGTATTTCAACAACTCAAAAAGTTGTAAAGCTGACGAGTAACTCATCAAATCTGCAATGTATGTTGCAATGCAACGGCAGATGCCATCTCTCTGGCCCTACATTCCTCTTTAGAACACCTGGAGAATGAAGATGCATATGTAAGGCTTCTTTTCATTGACTACAGCTCTGACTTTAATACCAGCATTCCAAATAAACTGATTCCTACGCTCCAGCACCCGGGCCTTAGCACTCAGATCTGCAGCTGGATCTTCAACTTCCTCACAGACAGGACCCAGGCTGTAAAAATAGGGGACAAGCTCTCCTCTACAATCACACTGAGCACCGGTGCCCCACAAGGCTGTGTACTCAGCCCCCTGCTGTACTCACTGTACACCCATGATTGTGCAGCCAAGTTCCCATCGAACTCAATATATAAGTTTGCTGATGACACCACAATTGTAGGCCGTATCTTGGGTAATGATGAGTTTGAGTACAAAGAGGAAATTAAGAACCTGGTGGCATGGTGCGAAGACAATAACCTATCCCTCAATGTCAGCAAGATGAAGGAATTGGTTGTTTACTTCAGAAAGAGTAGCAAACCGCACGACCCAATTTACATCGGTGATGCACAAGTGGAACAGGTCAAAAGCTTTAAGTTCCTCGGGGTCAATATCACAAATGACCTGACTTGGTCCAACCAAGCAGAGTCCACTGCCAAGAAAGCCCACCAGCGCCTTTACTTCCTGAGAAAGCTAAAGAAATTTGACCTGTTCTCTAAAACTCTCACTAATTTTTATAGATGCACCATAGAAAGCATTCTTCTAGGGTGCATCACAACCTGGTATGGAAGTTGTCCTGTCCAAGACCGGAAGAAGCTGCAGAAGATCGTAAACACAGCCCAGCACATCACACAAACCAATCTTCCGTCCTTGGACTCACATTACACCGCACACTGTCGGAGCAGTGCTGCCAGGGTAATCAAGGACACGACCCACCCAGCCAACACACTTTTCGTCCCTCTTCCCTCCGGGAGAAGGCTCAGGAGCTTGAAGATTCATATGGCCAGATTTGGGAACAGCTTCTTTCCAACTGTGATAAGACTGCTGAACGGATCCTGACCTGGATCTGGGCCATACCCTCCAAACATCCGGACCTGCCTCTTGGTTTTTTTGCACTACCTTCCTTTCCATCTTCTATTTTCTATTTATGATTTATAATTTAAATTCTTAAAATTTTTAAATATTTACTATTGATTCGTACTCCAGGGAGCGTGAAGCGCAGAATCAAATATCACTGTGATGATTGTACACTCTAGTATCAGTTGTTTGGCGACAATACAGTATAAAGTATAAGGTATGTGTTCCAGGAGCACCAATGTCAGGGATAGTATTAACATGTTATTTATTTAGAAATGCAGTGTGGAACAAGCCTTTCTAGCCCACCAACCCACCTATTATCAACCTCTCACTGCTACGGGCAGAAGTCCCACTTGCTTCAAAAGGGCAACAATTATACCACTGTCTAAGAAGAATAATGTGAGCTGTTTTAATGACTGTCTGTCAGGATACTGTTCATCTACTATAGCTCAGCATTTAATACCATCATTCCCACAATCCTGATTGAGAAGTTACAGAACCTGGGCCTCTGTATCTCCCTCTGCAATTGGATCCTCAACATCCTTACTGGAAGACCACAATCTGTGCGGATTGGTGATAATATCTCCTCCTCGCTGACGATCAACACTGGTGCACCTCAGGAGTGTGTGCTTGGCTCACTGCTCTACTCTCTCTATACACATGACTGTGTGGTTAGGCATAGCTCAAATACCATCTATAAACTTGCTGATGATACAACCATTGTTGGTAGAATCTCAGGTGGTGACAAGAGGGCGTACAGGAGTGAGATATGCCAACTAGTTGAGTGGTGTCACAGCAACAACCTGGCACTCAACGTCAGTAAGACAAAAGAGCTGATTGTGGACTTCAGGAAGGGTAAGACGAAGGAACACATACCAATCCTCACAGAGGGATCAGAAGTGGAGAGAGTGAGCAGTTTCAAGTTACTGGGTGTCAAGATCTCTGAGGACCTAACTTGGTCCCAACATATCGATGCAGTTATAAAGAAGGCAAGACAGCACCAATACCCTTTTAGGAGTTTTAAGAGATTTGGTATGTCAACAAATATACTCAAAATCTTCTATAGATGTACCGTGGAGAGCATTCTGACAGGCTGCATCACTGTCTGGTTTGGGGGGTGGGTGGGGGCTACTGCATGGGACTGAAAGTAGCTGCAGAAGGTTGTAAATTTAGTCGGCTCCATCTTGAGTACTAGCCTACAAAGTACCCAGGATATCTTCAAGCTGCAGTGTCTCAGAAAGGAAGCATCCATTATTAAGGACCTCCAGCACCCAGGGCATGCCCTTTTCTCACTGTTACCATCAGGTAGGAGGTACAGAAGCCTGAAGGCACACACTCAACGAATCAGGAACAGCTTCTTCCCCTCTGCCATCCGATCCCTAAATGAACATTGAACCTGTGACACTACTTCACTTTTTTAATATATATATTATTTCTGGTTTTTGCATGATTTTTAATCTACTCAATATACGTACACTGTAATTGATTTACTTATTGATTTATTATTATTATTTTTCCCTTCTCTATTATGTATTGCATTGAATTGCTACTGCTAAGTTAACAAATTTCACGACACAAGCCGGTGACAATAAACTTGATACTGATTCCGATTCTGATTTAACATTAGCCTAATCAAGACAATTTACAATATCCAATTAACCTAATAACCAGTACTTCTTTGGACTGTGGGATGAAACCAGAGCACCCAGAAAAAAAAACATGTATTAACAGGGAAAACCTATAAATTCCTTACAAATGACACCAGAATTGAACTCTGAACTCCGGAGCCCTCCAAGCTATAAATGCGAAATGTTGACTGCTCTGTTACCATGGCATCCTACTAGAGGTCAGACTGGATCTCTTTACCGACCTGACTCGAATATGAGCAACAGAGGTGGACTGCCCTTGACCTCAAGCAGTACTTGACAGATTGTGGCATCAACCAGGGATTAAAGGGATTAAAAATAACATTAGCAAATTTGCAGATGACACAAAGCTGGGTAGCAGTGTGAAATGTGAGGAGGATATTATGAGAATGCAGGGTGGCTTGGACAGGCTGGGTGAGTGGGCAGATGCAGTTTAATGTGGATAAATGTGAGGTTATCCACTTTGGTGGTAAGAACAGGAAGGCAGATTATTACCTAAATGGAGTCAAGTTAGGAAAAGGGGAAGTACCACGAGATCTAGGTGTTCTTGTACATCAGTCACTGAAAGCAAGCATGCAAGTACAGCAGGCAGTGAAGAAAGCTAATGGCATGCTGGCCTTCATGACAAGGGGAATTGAGCATAAGAGCAAAGAGGTCCTTCTGCAGCTGTGCAGGTCCCTGGTGAGACCACACCTGGAATATTGTGTGCAGTTTTGGTCTCCAAATTTGAGGAAGGACATTCTTGCTATTGAGAGAGTGCAGCATAGGTTCACAAGGTTAATTCCCGGGATGGTGGGACTGTCATATGTAGAAAGGTTGGAGCGACTGGGCTTGTATACACTGGAATTTAGAAGGATGAGAGGGGATCTGATTGAAACATAAGATTATTAAGGGATTGGACACGCTGGAGGCAGGAAGCATGTTCCCGCTGATGGGTGAGTCCAGAACCAGAGGCCACAGTTTAAGAATAAGGGGTAGGCCATTTAGAATGGAGTTAAGGAAAAACTTTTTCACCCAGAGAGTGGTGGATATATGGAATGCTCTGCCGCAGAAGGCTGTGGAGGCCAAGTCTCTGGATGTTTTCAAGAAAGAGATGGATAGAGTTCTTAAAGATAGCGGAATCAAAGGTTATGGGGATAAGGCAGGAACTGGATACTGATTGTGGATGATCAGCCATGATCACAGTGAATGGTGGTGCTGGCTCGGAGGGCCGAATGGCCTACTCCTGCACCTATTGTCTATTGTCAACCAAAACTGGTCAATGGAAGCCACGGTTAAAATTACCATGGCTGGAGGAGACCTCATTGATGTCTATCCACTGGCTGGGGGCAACCAAAGGAAGGTACTCTGGGTTGATAGAAGTTAATCGTCTCATCCACGGAACATTACTATTGGAGCTCTTCAAGGCAGTGTCCTCAGTATAATTCTCTTCAGATACTTCATAAATAACCTTCCATCTATCAAATGGTCTGAAGTGGAGATGTTCATTGATGATTCAAAGCTCAAAGTAAATGTGTTAACAAACAATGTGCGTACATCTTACCATATGCTATCTTGAGATTCATTTTATTGCAGGCATTTACAGGAAAAATAAAGAATTGCAAGATAATTTACGATTAACTATACATAAAGAATGACAAATAACCAACGTGTAAAAGAAGACAAATTGTGCAAATAAAACAAAGATGCTAGAAAATGAGTTGTAAAGAGTCCTTGAAAGTGAGTCTGTCGGTCGTAGAACCGGTTCAGTGACGTGATGAGTGAAGTCATCCATGTCAGTTCAGGAGCCAGATGTTTGAAGGGTAATAACTGTCCCTCAACCTGGTGGTGTGGAACCCAAGACTTCTGTTCCCCCTTTCCAATTGTGTAGCAAGAAGAGAGTGTGACCTGGATTGTGAGGGTCTTTGATGATGGATGCTGCTTTATTATGGCAATGTTCTATGTAAATGTGCTCAAATTCGGGGAGGGCTTTGCCCGTGATGGACTGAGCTGTATCCACCACTTCCGGTTGTTTTTTTTTTCATCTTGGGGCACTGGTGTTTCCCTACCAGGCCATGGTGCAACCAGTATGGATACACTCTACTGTACGTCTATAAAAGTTTGTCAAAGATTTTGGTATCATGCTAAAACTACGTAAACTTTTAAAAAGGCACTGTCATGCCACCTTTGTCATGGCACATACCTGTTGGTCCCAGAATAGATCCTCTGATATGATAATGCCAAAGAATTTATAGTTTCTGACCCTCACACCTCCGATCCCCTATGAGGACTGACTCATGAACCTCCAGCTTCTTCCTCCTGTAGTCAATAATCAGCACTTTGGTTTTGCTGACATTGAGTGAGAGATTGTTGTTGTGGCATCACTCAACCAGATTTTCAATCTCCCTCCCTATATGCCAGTTCATCACCACCTTTGATAGGGCCAGCAACAGTGGTGTCATCAGCAAACTCAAATAAGGCAATGGAGCTGTACTTAGTCACTAAATGACAGGTATAAAGTTGTAGAGCAGGGGGTTGAGCATAGAGTCTTGTGGTGATTGTGGAGGAGATTTTGTTGTCAATCCATACTTACTGGATTTGTCAGTGAGGAAACCAAGGATCCAGTTGCACAAGGAGGTATCAAGGCCCAGATCTTGGGATTTAGCGATGATTTTCAAGGAGATGATAGTGTAGAATATTGAGCGGTAGTCAATGAAGAGCATCCTAACATAGAAACATAGAAAATAGGTGCAGGAGTAGACCATTCGGCCCTTCGAGCCTGCACTGCCATTCAGTATGATCATGGCTGATCATCCAACTCAGAACCCTATACCTGCCTTCTCTCCATACCCCCTGATCCCTTTAGCCACAAGGGCCTTATCTAATTCCCTCTTAAATAGAGCCAATGAACTGGCCTCAACTGTTTCCTGTGGCAGAGAATTCCACAGATTCACCACTCTCTGTGTGAAGAAGTTTTTCCTCATCTCAGTCCTAAAAGGCTTCCCCTTTATCCTCAAACTGTGACCCCTCGTTCCTCGTTCTGGACTTCCCCAACATCGGGAACAATCTTCCTGCACCTAACCTGTCCAATCCCTTTAGGATTTTATACATTTCAATCAGATCCCCCCTCAATCTTCTAAATTCCAGAGAATATAAGCCTAGTCGATCCAGTCTTTCATCATATGAAAGACCTGCCATCCCAGGAATCAATCTGGTGAACCTTCTTTGTACCCCGTCTATGGCAAGAATGTCTTTCCTCAGATTAGGGGACCAAAACTGCACACAATACTCTAGGTGTGGTCTCACCAAGGCCTTGTACAACTGCAGTAGTACTTCTCTGCTCCTGTACTCACTAACATATGCAACTTCATTGTCTAGGTGTTCCAGATCTGAGTAAAGGGCCAATGAAACGACATCTGCTGCTGACCTGTTATGCAGAACCAGATCACTCCTCAGACAGAAACTGATATGCTTCCCGGCCATCCTCTTGAAGAAATTCATCACAGTGGATGTAAGTTCTACTAATGGTAGTCACTGAGGCAGGTTACCACGTACTACTTGGGCACTAGTATAATTGAACCCCGTGATTGCACATTGTTCAATTCCATTCCTCAGAAAAAAAACATCTAGACCTTTTTCAGATATGAACTAATAAGCAGCAAGAAACACTTATTCCATGCCAGTGCCAGGTATCTAACCACCTATTCTTGTTTTCATCTTGATATTTAATAGCATTAACAGCATCAAATCCCCATCTTCAATATCCTAATGGTCATATTTGCCCAGAACTATCTGAAGTAACAGCACAAGTTCTCCTGTCTGCATTAATGATGCTGAGGTTGAGAGAGTTTATTTGTTTTATTTAGAGACACAACACGAGAACAAGCCCTTCCAGCCCAATGAGACCCTGCGTCAGTACATAGTGGAGAGGGAAGGTAACCAGATTAAAGAGTGGTGGGGTAGGTAGTGGAACAGGAGCAATATTGCATGGATATTTCTGTGGTAGAACGCTCCATTCAGGTAGATAGGGCTCATCAGCCTAGGTTGGCAGCTCATCGAGGCCAAGGCAAATTCTGATCTCAAACCACCACGGCCTTGTGTCTATACCCACTCACAGGGAAGGTTTCAGGAGTAACCTCCATGGAAAAATCAGGAGCCTAAGGCAGTCCTACATTAAGTTCAACACTGAACGGCAACTTCTGCGATGGCACTGTATCGGTCAGACTGTGTTGGTCTCTGCCGTTCCTCTTGGATTCATCAGCTGCTTAGAGAGGGTGAGTCTGCTGCACGGGCAACAGCTTGCTCTCCATATCCTCCTGCTCTGGTCTGCGTATCAACTATCTATTGGTTACATTGACAGCTAGGACACAATATCCATAGTCAAACTTGACCAAAGGAGTGTTGACCAGTAGAAACTACAGTCTACAATTAGAGGATTTGATGAATCCAGGACAAGGGAAACAGACAAACCAGTTGTCTTTGTTTTCCTCCATTTTGTGGACTCTAATCTGATTCTTGCTCAGGGATAATCTAATCAGAGCAATTGGATGTGGACACAAGGAACTTCAGATAATGGCCCACTAAAACTAGGACCATTCTCAGACCAGTAGCTACGTATTATGTTAAATGCCAGACCTACTAAAGAAGCAATTTGTAATCTTGTTAAACTATATCTGGGTCACCTTATTTAACTGATTTGGACCAGTCAGAGTGGAAAGACACAAATACAGGGGTGGGCAGAACCACGACTAGACTGGACTAGAACGAGTAAGAAGGTGACCTTGAGCCAATGGGATGGAGATCCACCAGTTCAACTGATGAGGAACACTGTAAGAATCAAGAGCTTCAAATACGTAGGGGAATAACACTGCAGCAACCAGAAATCAACCATCGCGGAAAAGGAGAACCCCGTGGATGCCTGGCGATCGGAACCACAAGGAACGCCTGGCCAGTGTAGACTTTTCCCGGGTAATACCTTTTCTTTTCTTTGTCTTTTCATGGAGGGTCTGGGAATTCTAGTGGGGGTATACACAATTAGTTAGTTTGTGAACCCACGTGCTTTTTAGTTGGAACAATAAAATTTACCAGATACAAATCCTCTGTACCTCACTGATCATTATTACAAGGGGTGATTCTTATAACAGAATCGACATCCCTGTAGTGGGATCGAGAATAAATCTCTTCGTTGAGCGGGAGACTCGAGTCGGACCTCGTGGGTGAGGCGCAGAGAGATCTGGGGATGGGTAGCTACCGGTTACTAACCCGGCATGAAGAATTGAGGAAATTCTGCAAGCTCTAAGGACTTGAATTGTTTTGATTGGAGGGGGTACTGTACCTCCAGAAATACGTGTTGGGACGTGGCTGCAATATGGGGAGTCTGTCGATCACTCTGGCTGTGCAGTGAAAATTGATGGGGATGCCCTGTGGAAAGTTGTTCAAGGGAAGCTGCCGGGCAGGAAGTTTAAACAATTACAAGAAACAGTTAGCTGTTTAATTGAAGATTTGATAGAATTACGGCAAAATACTAAGGCAGAACGGAAACGAATATCGGCATAAAGCAGAAGCGGAGCGAGAGAGGGTAGAAGTAAAACACAAAAGTCGCACAAGGAGGTAGAAACCTTTAGAGAAAGATTTACTGATTTACAGGGTCAAGGAGGTATGGACTCGATGCACATGAACCAGCTTCGGTTGAAGTGAGAGAAATTACTTAAAGAAAAAAGTAAACAAGAGGAAGCAGCCGCAGTAGCAAAGAATGAAGTGGAAGGATTAAGGAAACAGAGCAGCGATTTAAAGACGGTTATGATATGATTCAGAAATCAGCACAGGAAAGGATGAGTAACACTGGGGAGCATGCAGAGTTTAAAGCAGATTCAAAAGCTGCAGGACCAAAGCCTCACAGTGAGGAATAATACAGTATGTGCTTTTGGATATGAAAAAGGGGAGGAAGGTGAATATGGAGATATTGATTGGCGTGATTTAGCTACTAGTTAGGATTACGATCATTACGACGCACCATTTCCCGAGGATCTCCCACCGACAGGCTACCAACGGGAGCCGGAGCTATCGTCTGCGCGATTGGCACCCCTAGTTACTATCAGAGAGGGGGGAGCCGGGGGCGGAAATCACAATCAGAATATAACTTACACCACACCGTTTGGGGTACTGCAGCTTCGAGACATTTCTAAGGATATCGGGACATGTGTGCTCGGAAACGAACTTCGAGAGCTTTACCGAGCAACTAGTCATCAGAGAGTAATACACGGGCTAGACGACTCCGGGGAAAGGAAATTGAATACAATGTATTTGTCAGATATTCAACGACATGGTGGGGGAACAAGTAGGGAATTAAAGAACGCAATGGTGACTGTTATGGGTGTTAACAGCGGGGATCTGGTAGACGCGCTAGCCAAATGTTACAAGAGGAGTGGTGAACATCCCACTGCATTTGCATCCCATTTATGGACTGTGTTCCAAGGGGTTTATGGAACGGCGTTAGATCGGGACCATTTAGCACCAGAGGCCTCAGACAGCTGGTTGAGGACACTGGTGACTCATTCTACCGATGAATCTAAAAAGGCACTGGAAATGATTGATCCTTCTGAACCCACACATGGGCACTGAGGAAAATGAGGAGAGCGAGGGAAAAGGAGATACAGTGACCAACTAAACTCTCTAATGGGAAGGTGACGCCTGTTAAAAGTCAGGCAATTGTCTGGAGAAATGGGGGTAAGGGACCCATCCCAAGGGCCTCCCTGTGAGGCTATCAAGATGCAAGGAAGGGCAGAGGAAATGGAACAGTGCCAGGAACAGGGAGAACCGAAGATGGAATAATTAAATGCTATAACTGTGGTCAAGAGGGACACATTCAGGGAGAGTGTCCAAACCTGAGACGAGAAAGAGCGAACCAATGCGGGTTGCTCTTGGAGGGGCCAGAAAGACGAAGCCCACGACATAACATGGTGGAGAAACCACCATCTAGGGAATTGTACCCTGAGCTTCAAGCCTCACCAACATGGCTGTGTGACACAAGGTGGGATGAAACCGGAAGAACCCTAGTGAGCGGTTGAGTCGGGGGCCACCCTGTTACCTTTTTATGGGACACTGGAGGATCCCGAACCACTGTCAACAACACTAATATAAATAACGCAAATTGTGAAGATACAAGGTAAAAATATCCTAAGTGGATTCACAGGACGTTCACAAGTGGGACATGTGAGTGTACCATTAGAAGTTAGAATAGGAGATATTGCTTTGGAGCATTCAATAGTGTTGGTGGAATTGTGCAGGGAGCAGGAACATATACTGGGGAGTGATTATATAGCCAAAGCAGGGCTTTGTTTTGACCCAGTTAATTGTATGATTTGGCTGATCCCAACTGGCCTGAATAACATACAAAACATGCAGATACCAGCATGACAATATCAGGATAGAATATGCACAATTGGTGAAATGTGGACAAAAGCAGAGGAGATGAGCAATGATCAGAAGGTGCAGCAAATCATTGCACAGAATTCAGGGACATTTTCAAGGCACAAGCATGGCTGTGGAAAGAAGGCTGGCAGTGTGTGCATACAAGGTCCAGACCCCAAACCACAAAGCCAATATGGGTTTCCCAAAAAAGCAGAGGAAGATGTTGGTAAGGTAATACAGAGTTTGGTACAACAAGAGATACCGAGGGCAGTAGCCTCCATTTATAACTCATCCATATGGCCCATGAGGAAACCAGATGGTAGTTGGAGGTTGACAATAGGCTATCAAGAGCTGAATTAAGTAACCCTGTTAACAGCCCCAACTGGAGCAAGTAACCCAGAAATACTGGTCAAACAGAATGAAAGAGCACAATGGTTCACAGTTTTAGAAATAAATAATGAATTTTGGTCTATCCCACTAGAATGAGAGTGTCAATACAAGACTGCATTTACCTTTCAGGAATAGCAGTATACATGGAATGCCCCCCCCCCCCCACAGGGGTCCCATAATTCCCCATCTATAATTCACCAGTATTTAGGGGAAGGGTTAAGACCGTTTTCAAAGCCTGCGTGGTTGGTACAATACATAGATGATCTACTCCTGCATACTAAAACCAAGCAGGAACATTATGAACTATTGACAGAACTGCTGCAATTGTTATTTACATTGGGATTAAAGGTAAACCCTAAAAAAGTACAGGTAATGAAACAAGAAGTTAGTTATTTGGGAATAGTCTTGACACTGGGAAAAAGAGAAATTAATAAGCGAAGAGTAAAATTGGTTCTGAAACTGCCTATTCCCCAAGACCTGAAAGGGTTGCGGTCCTTTCTGGGGCTGGTAAGATACTGTAGAGATTACATCGGTGGATTTTCCACTAAGGCAGCTCCTTTAATGAAATTACTGAAAAAGAATATGGCATGGGAGTGGAAATCAGAACATACCCAGGCCATCACAGCTCTGAAGCAAGCACTGGCCTGTTTTTAAAACCCCAAATTTAAATGAGCCATTCTCATTGGAAGTGGCTACAACTGATAACACCCTCTCAGCAGTGCTCTTACAGGAGACACACGTGAAATTAAGACCAGTAGTGTATGTATCATGCATACTCTCACGAGTAGAACAGGGGTATACTGTATGTGAAAAACACTTGTTTGTGGTTCTCTGGGCAGTACAACATTTTGCCTACATAGTGGGACTTAATCCACTTACAGCACTGACAGAACACACTCCCATACAATTACTGTCAGATGGAAGGATTAAAGACGGTTCAGGAAGTCAAAACAGAATTGCTAGCTGGACATTGCTGTTGCAAGGGAGAAATATTAGTGTACAGCAAGTAAACATTACCCCGTGTTAGCCGATAACCTGGTGTACCAAGGAAGTGAACATGAGTGTCAAGTTATGATAGCAAATGATCCCAAGGGTCCATTTGTATCAAAACAAAAAGAAGGGGGTAGAAGCAGTTCAGATAAAGTAATGACTGAGAACAAAGACACAAAGGAAAAAGAAAAACCCTACTGTAAAATTTTTGTAGATGTCTCCTCATCAGTACAGGATGGTGAGAGGAGAACTGGGTCTGACATATATGTAGAGGCCAGGAAAGGTATAGTATAGCTTTAAGGTTACCCAAAACCATGAGTGCACAGGCAGTAGAATTGGCAGCTGTAGCATATGTGGTTAGCCACCCAGAACGTTTTCTGCCAGGGTCAGTCATACACTCTGATACTATGTATGTTTGTAACAGCCTCACCGAACATTAGCTTCCGTGGGAAGCCTGGTGGTTTGTTTCAGCTGACAGGAAGCCCCTCCCATCTGTTGTTTTACTACAATATATATTTGAGGAGGCAAGGGGAAAAGAATACGGAGTCATAAAGGTGAAAGCCTACTTTAAATTATCTCCTGAGGGAAATAGAAAGGCTGATGAATTGGTGAAGCAAGATGTTTTATCTGGGCAGGAATGGCAGCCACAGATTGGGGAGATTGGGAGGCAGAAGAAACAACATAAGTCTTGGATTTAACAGAGGAGCAGAAGAAAGACTTAAAAAAAATTGACAGAAGGAGCAGGGTCTGAAATATACAAAGAGCACAAGAGAGTGTTTGTCAAAGATGGGGTTGTCCTTCATGAAGGAAAGCTTGTGGTTCCAGAGGGAGGAAGAAACCAGATGTTCCATTGCTACTATGATCTATGGAAACACCAGGGGAGCAAAAGCACCCTGGAAAAGATCAAGGAAGTTGGCTGGTGGCTTACAGTGAAGGATGATGTAGAGCATTTTGTCAAAAATTGCTTTCTCTGTGCACAATATAATCCGGACAGAAATGTAAAGAAAGGAGCCTTTCAACACACCAGACCAGTGTGTGGGCCTTGGACTAACTTGCAGATAGATTATGTTGGTCTTCTTCCCATCCACCCCAAGAAGGTACAAATATATTCTGATAGTAATAGGGACCTTTACAAAGTAGGTGGAAGTTTTCCCAGCTAAGATAAACACAGTAAACACCACTGCAAAAATTTCATTGGAAAGGATGTTCACTCACTGGGGACTACCCCAGAGTATCAATTCGGATCAAAACAGACATTTCACAGCCCAGATATTGCAAGATGTCATGGCATTTTTAGGGATCAAGCAGAGATTTCATATACTCTATAGACCACTGTCATATCAAATTGTGGAAAGGATGAATCAAACACTAAAAAATACAATTGCAAAAATGGTGCAACAACATGGCAGGTAGTTTTGCCTTATGTACTGATGGCAATAAGGAACACAGTGGCATCTTCAACAAGTTACATTCCTTATAAGCTCATGACCGAAAGGGACATGAGAGGATTGGAGGAGTTGTTAGGATTAGATTTGTCAGAACCTGAAGTCGATGGAATTGTGTCAGAAAAGTGGGTACAACAATTGGTAGAAACAGTAAAAGAGGCCAATTATGTTTGCAGCCCACCAAATAGGAAAAAAAAAGCAACAGAGTAAAGCCTACTTTGACTCAAAAGTCAGTCCCATAGAGTTAAGCCCAGACAAAGAGTGATGATTAGAATACACCAACCCACCTCATTTTTAAATCGAGGGTTTGCAGGGCTCTATGAAATTATAGACCAAACAAGTCTTTCAGTGAAGAAAGTACTGATTTCTCCAGCTAAAAGTGGGTGGTAACATATCAACCAGCTGAAATTGGTTGGGGAAAAACAGGAATGTTGTCACCATCAGCACATAACTACTGATGTACATGATGGCCCTGATTTGGGAGACTTGAGAATGGAACAACTGTTCAAGAAGATGGGAACAGGTCCTCTCAATGGGGTGATGTTCAGTTCCCTCATCTTGAGAACCAGGGGATTTTTGTCAAAAAACCAAAGGAAAAGGAAAATGTGCCAGTGCTTGTCTCTCCTATCCCGAAACAAGATTGGGTGAGGGAAAATGGACGCCTTGAGTCCAAAGACAATTGGGAGTCCAGATTGGGCGATCTAGAAAAACAAATAGAAAATATGGACTTAAAATAAATTAACATTTAAACTGGAAATAAGAGCAGAAATTACCCTTATTTGAATAGATCAGCAGAAAGCCGTTAATTAGACAATCAAGATTTGAATAAGGTCAGACTCAGCAGAAAGCAGCTGATTGGGCAGTCCAGGTCAGGTGACCAAACATTTTGAAAAGCTCAAACAGATAAATAGAGGGATAGTTCAAGTGAAGCGGCCAGTGGAAAGCGGCCAAAGCGTGAGTGGGCCAGTGAAGGAGTGGAGCTTTGAGACTCTGACTTGAGAGGCTTCAACGAGAAGAGGCGGAGGACAAGCTAGCTCGCAGTTAGTTTTTACAATGTCTTCTGAGACGGTGATGTGCCTCTCATGTGAGATGTGGCAGTCTTGGGGGAACACCCCTCTCCCGCAGAGTCACATCTGCCAGAAGTGCTTACGGCTGGGCGATCTGGAAGACCGTGTATGGAATCTGGAGCAGCAGCTGGATGACCTTTGACTCATAAGGGAGAATGAGGCAGTCATAGATGAGAGCTACAGGGAGGTAGTCACACCTAGCCTGTCGGAAACAGGTCGTTGGGTGACAGTCAGAGGAGGGAAAGCCAAGGTGAGCAGACAGGTAGTGCAGAGCACCCCTGTAGCCATTCCCCTGTATAATAAGTTTACCGTCCTGGATACTATTGGAGAGGACGACCGACCAGGTGTGAGCCACGGTGGCAGGGCCTCCGGCACTGAGTCTGACCCTGTGGTGCAGAAGGGTGGGACGGAGAAGAGGAGAGCTGTCGTCATTGGAGACTCGAAAGTCAGGGGAGCAGACAGGAGATTTTGTGGACGTGAGAAGGACACCTGCATGGTTTGTTGCCTCCCGGGTGCCAGGGTCCGGGATGTCTCTGACCGGGTGCACGACATCCTGGTACATGAGGGAAAGCAACCAGAAGTCGTGATACATGTTGGGACCAACGACATAGGCAGGAAGAGGGATGAGGTCCTGAAGTGTGAGTTTCGGGAATTAGGCGGTAGGCTGAAGAACAGGACCTCAAGGGTGACGTTCTCAGGATTGCTGCCAGTCCTACGTGACAGAGATGGTAAGAATTGGAGGAGATGGCAGTTGAGTGCGTGGCTGAGGAGTTGGTGCAGGGAGCAGGGTTTTAGATTTTTAGATCATTGGGATCTCTTCTGGGGAAGGTGGGACCTGTACAGATTGGATGGGTTGCACCTGAACTCGAGGGGGAGCAATATCCTTGCAGGTAGGTTTGCTAGCATGGTTCGGGAGGGTTTAAACTAATTTGCGAGGGGGATGGGACCCAGAGCGATACAGCAGTGAAAGAAGTGCATGGAGTAAAGCCAGATCTAACATATAGAGAGGCTTTGAGGAAAGAGAAGCAGAATAAACGGTGTAAAGACAGTAAGGTAGAAGGGCTGAAATGTGTGTACCTCAATGCAAGAAGCATCAGGAACAAAGGTGATGAACTGAGAGCTTGGATACATACATGGAATTATGATGTAGTGGCCATTACAGAGACTTAGCTGGCACCAGGGCAGGAATGGATTCTCAATATTCCTGGATTTCAGTGCTTTAAAAGGGATAGAGAGGGCGGAAAAAGGGGAGGAGGGGTGGCATTACTGGTCAGGGATACTATTACAGCTACAGAAAGGGTGGGTAATGTAGCAGGATCCTCTTTTGAGTCAATATGGGTGGAAGTCAGGAACAGGAAGGGAGCAGTTACTCTACTGGGGGTATTCTATAGGCCCCCTGGTAGCAGCAGAGATACAGAGGAGCAGATTGGGAGGCAGATTTTGGAAAGGTGCAAAAATAACAGGGTTGTTATCATGGGTGACTTTAACTTCCCTAATATTGATTGGCACCTGATTAGTTCCAAGGGTTTAGATGGGGCAGAATTTGTTAAGTGTGTCCAGGATGGATTCCTGTCACAGTATGTGGACAGGCCGACCAGGGGGAATGCCATACTAGATCTAGTACTAGGTAATGAACCGGGTCAGGTCACAGATCTCTCAGTGGGTGAGCATCTGGGGAACAGTGACCACCGCTCCCTGGCCTTTATAATTATCATTGAAAAGGATAGAATCAAAGAGGACAGGAAAATTTTTAATTGGGGAAAGGCAAATTATGAGGCTATAAGGCTAGAACTTGCGGGTGTGAATTGGGATGGTGTTTTCGCAGGGAAATGTACTATGGACATGTGGTCGATGTTTAGAGATCTCTTGCGGGATGTAAGGGATAAATTTGTCCCGGTGAGGAAGATAAAGAATGGTAGGGTGAAGGAACCATGGGTGACAAGTGAGGTGGAAAATCTAGTCAGGAGGAAGAAGGCAGCATACATGAGGTTTAGGAAGCAAGGATCAGATGGGTCTATTGAGGAATATAGGGAAGCAAGAAAGGAGCTTAAGAAGGGGTTGAGAAGAGCAAGAAGGGGGCATGAGAAGGCCTTGGCGAGTAGGGTAAAGGAAAACCCCAAGGCATTCTTCAATTATGTGAAGAAAAAAAGGATAACAGGAGTGAAGGTAGGACCGATTAGAGATAAAGGTGGGAAGATGTGCCTGGAGGCTGTGGAAGTGAGTGAGGTCCTCAATGAATACTTCTCTTCGATATTCACCAATGAGAGGGAACTTGATGATGGTGAGGACAATATGAGTGAGGTTGATGTTCTGGAGCATGCTGATATTAAGGGAGAGGAGGTGTTGGAGTTGTTAAAATACATTAGGACAGGTTCCAATTCAGAAAATTTTTTGAGGTTTTCCACCTCATTTTCCACCTCACTTGTCACCCATGGTTCCTTCACCCTACCATTAACCAATTTGGGCTAGCGATTCCTATTTTAGGTGACATATTTTTTCCTCCCTCTTTTACGGATCGTGCTTTTCAAATTTGGAAGACTAAGGGTATTTCACGGTTTTTGGATTTATTTTTAGATGGTTCCCTTATGTCTTTTGAACAATTATCTAATAAATATAATTTATCAAGAATACATTTTTTTAGATATCTACAAGTTAGAAATTTCCTAAGTACTATACTTTCTTCTTTTCCAATGCTTCCTCCTACTTACATTTTAAATACTATAATTAACCTTAATCCATGTCAGAAAGGTGCATCGGCTATGATTTATAATATTATTATGAAACTTAGGAAAGCTCCATTTGATAAGATTAGGGTAGATTGAGAACAGGAATTGGGGTCTATCATTTCCATGGATGACTGGGGGCAGATTTTACAATTAGTCAATACTTCCTCTATCTGTGCTAAACATTCCCTAATTCAATTTAAAGTTGTTCATAGAGCACATATGTCCAAAGATAAATTAGCTCGCTTTTATTCTCATATTAATCCTTTTTGTGATAGATGTCCGGGACAGATAGCATCTTTAACTCATATGTTTTGGTCTTGTCCTACTCTGGAAACTTTTTGGAGAGACATTTTTAATATTATCTCAAAGGTATTGAATATAGATATCTCTCCTCACCCTATTACTGCTATCTTTGGACTACCTAAAATTTCCAGTAATCTTTCTCCTTCAGCCCGTAGAATGATTGCATTTCTTACTTTAATGGCGAAAAGATGTATCTTACAACATTGGAAAGAGCTTAACGCTCCAACCACCTCTTTTTGGTTTTCTCAGACGATATTATGCTTGAATTTGGAGAAAATTAGAAGCAATCTTTATGATTCCTCACTTAAATTTGAACAGACCTGGAGATCTTTTATTCAATATTTTCATTTAATGTAATTTTTTTTTCTTCTCTTTTTTGCTCCATATTTATATACCCTTCTTGTTTTTTTTACTGTTTTTAATGGAGGTCGGGTTTGAGGACGTGATTTTAAGTTCTTTAACTCTATTTGGTTTCAAGTTAGCCCATTGCTTTGCTTTGCCTTTAGTTTAGTTGCACGGTGGATTTTTTTTTGGGGTCTTTTTTCCTTTTCTCTATTGATATATATATATATATATATATATAAATTAGTATACTATTATGTTACCTTAGTATGTTATGTTTAAATTACATTGTTTGTATCACTTTTTTTCTGTATTAATATCTCCTGTAATTTTATTATATTCTAACAGTGTATTAGTGCCTATATGGCTTACCCGTCTGTATACTTATTCAATAAAAAGATTTAAAAAGAAAGGAAGGACAGATAAGTCCCCGGGGCCTGACGGAATATTCCCCAGGCTGCTCCACCAGGCGAGAGAAGAGATTGCTGAGCCTCTGGCTAGGATCTTTATGTCCTCGTTGTCCACGGGAATGGTACCGGAGGATTGGAGGGAGGCGAATGTTGTTCCCTTGTTCAAAAAAGGTAGTAGGGATAGTCCGGGTAATTATAGACCAGTGAGCCTTACGTCTGTGGTGGGAAAGCTGTTGGAAAAGATTCTTAGAGATAGGATCTATAGGCATTTAGAGAATCATGGCCTGATCGGGGACAGTCAGCATGGCTTTGTGAAGGGCAGATCATGTCTAACAAGCCTGATAGAGTTCTTTGAGGAGGTGACCAGGCATATAGATGAGGGTAGTGTAGTGGATGTGATCTATATGGATTTTAGTAAGGCATTTGACAAGGTTCCACATGGTAGGCTTATTCAGAAAGTTAGAAGGCATGGGATCCAGGGAAGTTTGGCCAGGTGGATTCAGAATTGGCTTGCCTGCAGAAGGCAGAGGGTGGTGGTGGAGGGAGTACATTCAGATTGGAGGATTGTGACTAGTGATGTCCCACAAGGATCTGTTCTGGGACCTCTACTTTTCGTGATTTTAATTAACGACCTGGATGTGGGGGTGGAAGGGTGGGTTGGCAAGTTTGCAGATGACACAAAGGTTACTGGTGTTATAGATAGTGTAGAGGATTGTCAAAGATTGCAGAGAGACATTGATAGGATGCAGAAGTGGGCTGAGAAGTGGCAGATGGAGTTCAACCCGGAGAAGTGTGAGGTGGTACACTTTGGAAGGACAAACTCCAAGGCAGAGTACAAAGTAAATGGCAGGATACTTGGTAGTGTGGAGGACCAGAGGGATCTCAGGGTACATGTCCACAGATCCCTGAAAGTTGCCTCACAGGTGGATAGGGTAGTTAAGAAAGCTTACGGGGTGTTAGCTTTCGTAAGTCGAGGGATAGAGTTTAAGAGTCGTGATGTAATGATGCAGCTCTATAAAACTCTGGTTAGGCCACACTTGGAGTATTGTGTCCAGTGCTGGTCACCTCACTATAGGATGGATGTGGAAGCATTGGAAAGCAGAGGAGATTTACCAGGATGCTGCCTGGTTTAGAAAGTATGGATTATGATCAGAGATTAAGGGAGCTAGGGCTTTACTCTTTGGAGAGAAGGAGGATGAGAGGAGACATGATAGAGGTGTACAAGATAATAAGAGGAATAGATAGAGTGGATAGCCAGCGCCTCTTCCCCAGGGCACCACTGCTCAATACAAGAGGACATGGCTTTAAGGTAAGGGGTGGGAAGTTCAAGGGGGATATTAGAGAGAGGTTATTTACTCAGAGAGTGGTTGGTGCGTGGAATGCACTGCCTGAGTCAGTGGTGGAGGCAGATACAATAGTGAAGTTTAAGAGACTACTAGACAGGTATATGGAGGAATCTAAGGTGAGGGCTTATAGGGGAGGCAGGGTTTGAAGGTCGGCACAACATTGTGGGCCGAAGGGCCTGTACTGTGCTGTACTATTCTATGCCTATGTCTATTATATGTTACAGGTTTAATTCAACATGAAGAGAATAATGTATTTTGTTGCAAAGGAATTACCCATGACTGGGGCCATGGCCAGTCTTGCTCCAGAGCCATTACAGCCATTACACATGTGTCAAGAGTGATGTTGTTGCTTGGAAAACACTCAGTGAACAAAAACAAATCTTCTCAATGGACACGGGTAATACAGGCTTACAAAAGAGAAATGGAGGATTCAGATTGGTATTATATTGGGGGAGATGGGTTTATGTGCATGGACAAAACCCTAGGTATTCCAGAAGGTACGAAGGCACAGTTCCTAAGCAATACAATTCTAAAGCTGACATTATTCAGTATCCCAGAGGGAATAATCATATGTTAGTCTGTAGGTATTGAGCAGCCTTCAGGTAATGATGGCCATGGTAAGATTACAGTTCTGTGGGATCACACTCATGTGAATATTGAATGGGGCAGTGATCTACACATGAGGTATATTGACTGGAGTGGTAGTCACCCCCTTAAATTTCTCAAAGGTTGCTTCCATCATTATAAACTGCCCACAGGAGAATATAGTACACAGGGAGAGTAGAATGGGGAACACACTAAAGGACCCGAAGAAGAGTTTTTGTCAGGGCCCAGGCCCTTTCCAGGTTTTCAAAACTACAAGAAAAATCTCTACTCCATTCCCACCAGTGATGGAAACTACACCAGAGCCTAAATGTAGTGAGACCCGGCATAATACAGATGGGGCAGGATTAGTGTTAGAAGATACAGGGAAACTTGTCACTTTGATGCCAGGGTACCATGTGCAGGTAATCTTCAATCTAACTAAAATAATGGTGCCTGGATGATGTTCACCTGCAACAAAATGATTATTTACTCACCTTCTTGGAAGACAGCTAAGCAAGAGTGATTTTAAGCTAGTCAAAAATAGAAGGAAAAGAGGACTATTGGAATTAATGGGAGTAGGTTATGCATCAGGGGTTGCAACGCCCAACACATTAGATACAGCAGAATTCGAAAACCAGATACAATCACTCCAGCAGAAAACAAGGGATATTACTGGCGAAAATGATCAAGATCAGGTACAAACTAATCAGATTAGTCAAGATACATCCCAGGTAACTGGATGCGGTTAAATTTCTGAAGCCTGTTGAAGATTCAACAAATCTGATTGTTGAAGCATAGACCTCGTGTCTGGGGAAATGCATAAAACTGAGAATCTGTGCTACATACGCTAGTTGGTTGCTTACCACATTTGCCACTAATCTATTACAAATTGACATACAAATTGGATCTCAGATGAGCATCTAAAAGAATAGGTCAGAGAAAGGGTGCCATTGTGTCATATTAGAAGCCTTACAATAATCAACAGAGTACTGGGTACCTGTGATAATGGTAAAGGAAGGTTTTATGTTGGGGCAGTATTCCACTTTCCCCGACATGAAAATAATTCAACCTACCCTTTGAAAAGGATTCACAATGTTAGTAATTATCATGAGAATACATGGATATCCTTAAGTAACCCACCAACATCTGCTATTGTTATGAATGGTACTGGGAAAGAGATAGATTTATCAAGATGCCATCAAGGGGGAGACCACTGGTCTTGTCCAGAAGAAATGACAAAACAAGAGCTTACAAATTGTGGTTTCAGTACTTATTAAAATTGTTCATTGTCTATTTTGACTGTGAATAATCAATCTTTTTTTACAATATGCATTGGTGGAACAGACATATTATATGGCAACAGCGCCACACATTATATCAAGGGATGGGAACAATACCCTTTGGAAAGTCACAATGTCACCATAGGAAATGTGACTTTAGATCTGGCCTTTGGAGGATGAATTTTGCCTCAGCCAGCGGGAGACACAGTAATGAAGGAGAACTTCAAGATCCAAAGCACTGACACAGATGAATATCTGTGGGACTATGTTGTTACTGAGTTGCCACCAATTCTTCACTTGACCGCAAACTGGACACGTGTCATGGAGGAGGCAAGGGAGATCATCCATCAATGGACTAAACACACTAAAGTAATTAAAACACACGCTGGTAAGACAAATGAAATATCGAGTGACCCAGGCTTTTGGAGTAAATTTTGGAATTGAGGGACAAATGTTCAAATACATCTGTGGGTGAGAATAGTATCACGTGCTGCTGTGATACTAATTTTATGTACCCCGATAATTGTATTGCTCAATGTACATCAATTGAGAAGATGAAAGGCTGAAATAATGGAAAAAGTAGAGGATAATGCTTTCATGAAACTGCAGAAATGATTGTCAGTATAAAGTGGGTGAATTTAGTAATAAATGTTAATATTAGTTATAGAATGTAAGTGTTGCACACCTACTGGGGTTCCATGGCAGTCCTGTGGGAAATCAACTGAATGAGAGGAGGATAATGATCTTAAGATAAATATTTTTGGATCAAGAGGAGGGAGATGTTGGCCTGAACAAACTACAGTCTACAATTAGTGGATTTGATGAATCAAGCTCAGGGTTAATCTAATCAGAGCAATTGGATCTGGACACAAGGAGCTTCAGGTAATGATCTACTAAACCTAAGACCATTCTCAGATGAGTAGTGACTTAAAATGTAAAATGACATACCTACCAAAGAAGCAACCTGTAATCTCATTAGACACTGTCTGAGTCACCTCACTGAGCTGGTTTGGACCAGTCAGAGTTGAAAGATACAAATACACAAGTCTGGGTTGGACAGAAACATGAAACATTGTTGATTGTAGCCCCGGACTAGAGCCAGAAAGAAGGTGACGCAGGTAGGTTAGTGACCTTGAGCCAATGGGCTGGAGGGCCACCAGTTCAACTGATGAGGAACGCTACAAGAGTCAGGAGCTCCAAATACATAAGGGTGACCAGAGACCAACCATCACAGATAAGGAGAATCCCACGGACACATGGAGGTCGGAACCACGAGGAATGCCTGGCCAGTGTAAACTCTTTTCCCAGATAAAGTGTTCATGGAGGGTCAGGTAATCCCAGTGGGGTGTACACAGGCAGTTAGTTTGTGAATCCATGTGCTTTTTATAGTTGAGACAATAAAAGTTACTTGTTGGTAAATACAGATGCTCTGTGCCTCAGTGATCATTATTACAAGGGGTAACAGCAGGGCCTCAGAATGGTCTTAAACTAGGATTGTAATTTCAAAGCATAGGCTAAGCCATTTAGTGCTAAAATAAAGAAAATTTTCTGTCTTTAAAAGATTGTAAATCATTGGGCTTCTCTGTCCTGAAGGGATGCAGAGACTCAGTCAATAATTGCATTTAAAACTTTGATGGATAGATTTTTTTTATATTAAAAGATTCAAAGAATATAGCAATATGATGCCAGGAACATAGTTACTAAGGTAATTAAGCAGCCATGATCTTATTGAATGATGGAACATGGACAAAGGGGAAGAGGGGCAGGTGAGTATCTTTTTCCTAATCTAATCTCTTATGTTCATGAGACCAAACACATAAATGCTTTAGTTACAAGGCTAATTTTTAAGGCTGGGTTTTATCCAGAAATTTTTTTTTTGATTCCTCAAAGTCTTGGCATTAACTACAAGATGTAAAGCATCTTCAAAATACCTGCTAAACCCAGGGCTCTATCACCAGATATAACAAAGACAGTAAGGTATATGGGAACACCATCATTTTCAGCTTCCAACCATATCCCATCCATTCCCAAGCCAAAAGCCATCCTGACTTGGAAATTTATCAATTTTCTTTTATCATTGTTGGATCTAAGTACTAGAACAATAACCAAATCACTACTGGATTACTTATATCAAGAGGACTAAACTAATTCAAGAAAATGGCTCTTTACTACCTTCTCAGGGCAATTACGGATGGGCACCAAGTTCTGGCCTTGCTGTTGCCATCCATATCTCATCGATGAAAAGATAAAGTAAATTCCACTCTTCATGTGTGAACCTCGACAATAAACGTCAGTCGCGCTTAAAGGACATGCCTATTATCTTGTCATTTTGCTTCTATTTGACTGCAACTCTAAGAAAAATAGTCTAAGGATGATGATTGGAAACAAGCACATTTGACTTACCACCCAACACAGAATATGAACGATAACTCTTCGCAAGGTACACTGCCCAAGGGACAAAGTGAATAATTTTTCTAAACTCTTAAGTTATTACTGCACCATTTCCTGTAAACTCTAACTTACATCAGTAAATGCTGCTGCTAAGTTGTACATGAATGAATGCAGCAGTTCTCTGCAATGACACTACAAGAATTGGTGCTCGAGTAAACCAAGCTGTTGAAGTTTATCTTTCAGGTGTATAATGATTAGGAGTTATTAATTGCCCTGAACATGTCACAAGGATTGTCCAATAGTAGATGAAAAATGGAATGTAACTATTACTGTTTGCTAAGTCTTGTGTGTACCATATCACCATGAATCCACCCAATAACCAAAGCCACCACTCACGGATCCCTTTAAGATGTAGGGAGTGAAGGTAACTCTCAGAGGCATTCCCCCAGAGCTTCTGCTGCAGCTTCTGGAGCAGGCTTCAGATAGTACATGCCGAGGTCTTGACCTCTGAACACCCTGCTAACAATGACTTTGGAATTATTTTTAAATGTCTCAGGATAAAAAATATTCAAATAAATTTAAGGAAAGAATAAGGTTAGTTCATAAATCCCAAAAAAACTTTTAATTAGAAATCAATTTAAAATAATTAAAACAAAATAAATACTCAACTTGCATCACATCTTTTATAGTTGAAAGAGACCGTAGTTCTTAAGCCAGCCAGCTCTGGCATTTTGCATACGGTTCAGTATTTCAGCACATCAATACTCCAGTTAGTGATGGAGTTAGTGAACAGCCTATCAATGAAGCAGAAGGTTCGACATGCCAGCATTTGGCATCTATAAAACTGCCAGCTACGGGCAAACTCAATCTAAGTAAATATATCCATATTTAGAACTTCCATCTGAATATCTTAAGGCCTAGATAGAGTGGACATGGGGAGGATGTTTCCTGTAGTGGGGGAGTCTAGGACCAGAGGGCACAGCTTCAGACTAGAAGGATGTCCCTTTAAAACAGAGATGAGGAGGAATTTCAGAAGCTGGTGAATCTGTGGAATTCATTGCCACAGACAGCTGTGGCAGCCAAGTCAATGAAGGTTGATAGGTTCTCGATCGCAAGGGCATCAAAGGTTATGGGGAGAAGGCAGGAGAATGGTGTTGAGAGGGATAATAAATCAGCCACGATGGAATAGCAGAGCAGACTCCATGGGACGAATTGCTTAATCCTGCTCCTATGTTTTATGGTCTTATTTTCAGTGCAACTTTCGATACACCATACTTTTCATAACTTCAAATTTAAATTAATAGGCCTAATAGTTACAACAAGTAGCTGAGTAAACTTTCACAAATACCAGTGAAGTGTTCTATTGTCTGTGAGATATAAAGGCAGATCAGGAAGAACCTGTGGAAAGTTGCAATTGGCGTCTGTTGATAATTAAGAATAATAACCAGGACACTTTTAAGCATGTCAGGCACTCAATAATTGCAACAACAACTGGCTGAAAAAATGACATTAATTTTATTGGGAAAAGGTTTGGAATATGTGGTACTGTGTTCTAGACTGCTGGCAAAATCATTAAGAGTTTCGTACATAGAATGTTGCTTCTTCCTCTGCAGGGGTGAATTGTAGCGACAATGCTAGCAATTTCAGAGTATAGGTCAATTATGTCTAATTTTGCATTTGATGCAGCGATCACATTCCTTTCAAATGTCTGATGATTGGTTAGCTACAGAAGAGCATGAGAAATGTGGGACGAGATACTGTACAGTAAGCTATGTGTTCTAATTTATTTAAATGTGATCTTGAAGAGAGGCTGAGCCGAAAGCCAGAAGTAATGGTTTTTGCAGAGCAGGAGATGGAAGATGACATTTTAAAAGGTTTCTGAAGAAATGAGATGCTGATGGTTGTTGAGGAATGTTGTTCATTTACTGGACATTTTCCATCAATTTCACCCATTCTGAAATGAAGGAAGAAAGGAAAGAAAAGAAGTTTGATTGAGTTTAGCTTCATTGACATGGCTAAAAGATAAGTATTTCAACCAATATTTTATTTACTTTTGTAGTTGTATACAAACCATCAAAGTCTAGTTTGCCATCGCTGTTTCTGTCACCCTCCTTCATGAGTTCATCAATTTCCTCTTCTGTGATGTGCTCTCCAGCTTCTTTAATTAATTCCCAAAGCTCATCCCGTTCAATGAAACCATCAGCGTTCCTGTGGACAAGGTAAGCATTTGGAGAAGTGTGTTACATGGATTGGAAAACAGTTACAGAAAATAAATAGTGTCAGAATAAATAGGTCGTTTGCAAAGGCCATAAGTATTTAACTAGTAGAATTGCCCAAGAGCCATTCTTGCCTCTCACTTAATTAGTGACCAACAAAGTCTATGTATTCTGATTTTCCAACGACATTAAATTAAATAGTAGGGCATGCTATTATGAGGATATTTGGATGCTGCAATGGGATATAGAAATATTGGATGAGTAGGTGAAAATTAGCAAATGGAGTTTAATGTAAGAATATGTAAGGTCATGCACTATGGAAAAAGCAATCAAAAGGCAGAATATTGTTTAAATGGAGATGGTTTCAACCAATGTAGTTTGCCTTAGAAGTTAATATATGAGAAAAGACCAGCGTTCGTTTAGCCTCCCTTCTTGTAGTCACATAACATAGTGAAAATGGAGTCAGTGGTTAACCTTATTAATATTTTCAACTATTGAGCCTACAATTAACCTAGGGATTTTCATTAGAATTCTCCAGCAATGATGAGCTCTGGAATGATAGATTTACTTCCATACGTATATATATATATATGCTGAATCATGTTGCAAGTTACTCAAATTGATTATCCTAAAATATTATGCCTTCTATTCTGACAGTACACAAAACCATTCCCTTGATCTTCAACATGCATGGTTATTATTAATGGATACATGAATATGCCCAAAAATAAAATTCAATATAAAATCATAAAATATTAGATGTGTTTGAAATAGAATATTTATTATGTCTCCCAACTGTCTGACACAGCATATGCTTTTCTGGTTATGCAAGATATCAGAGACAATTAGCCTTCAATACCCAAAGCATTGGCTGTTCCTGAACCCCGGCAGTCCAGTCCCCACTAGTTATAGTCAGTATTCCTGCTTCATTCTGCTCAGCTTTTTGATAATGTAAAGGTCTTTAAAAAGGCTCTTTTTAGCACTATTGCCTCATTGCCAACTTGATTCTAAACCTGTCGAAATCAATAATTCAAAGTAATGGAAACATGGGATTATACATGGCCCTGGGAACTCCGCACTGGGCAACAGCTCTCTCTCAGTTCCTTATAATGTTCCTGTATGAGAGATTATGAAAATTGCTTTTCTGCTAGTGCTCACAAGCCAGCATCTTAAAGTGCTCTTTTTGCTCAGAGACTTGTTGCTTCTCTGACAGAAAGTATGTCCTGACACAGAAAGAGATATTCTGTCAAGTTTAGGATTCGTTTTTAACCATGAAGGTCATCAAAGGTCGAACTCACCTGTCAAATATGCGAAAGAACTCTGCCAACTCTTCTTCAGTTTTTCCTTTTGCCTCCTCTTTCATCTGGCGCACCATCATCACCAAGAACTCTTCAAAGTCAATGGTGCCACTTCCTGTGATACATTGTGCACAAGATGATAAGAGGCGCAGGTTACGTAGACAGCCAGAAACTTTTTCCCAGAGTGGAAATGGTTAATATGAGAGGGCATAATTTTAAGGTGATTGGAGGAATATATTGAGGGGTTGTCAGTGGTAAGTTTTTTTACACAGAGCATTGTGGGTGCATGGAATACATTGCCAGGAGTGGTGGTAGGGGAATTGAAAAGATGGTTAGATAGGTTCATAGATGAAAGAAAACGGAGGGCTATGTGGGAAGGAAGTGTTAGATAGTTCTTGGATTGGATTAAAGTGTCGGCACAACATCGTGGGCCAAAGGGCTTGTACCGTGATGTAATGTTCTATGTCTTTGTTCTAAATGGGCAGTAAATTATAACAGTTTGGTTCACTGTTAACCACCAGCATTTGAGAACCCACCACCTATTTGAGATTGCTATCAACAAATGCTTTCTTACCATCTTCATCCACTTCCTCAATGATGGCATCCAGTTCTTCCCTGGTGGGGTTTTGCCCCAGGATTCTCATCACCTGTCCCAACTCTCTGGTGCTGATATCACCACCGCCATCAGCATCAAACATGTCGAATGCGGCCTTAAACTCTATAGAACAAAATGCAAATAATTAGTGTCACGTCACTTACTTTTTAATTCTTCTTATCCCATGAATTAACCTACTGAATCTCATCTGGACTACTTCCAATGTGTGTATTTATCTATGAATGCACATCCTTGCATAATAAACTCATTCATAAGGCCAGTGATGTTGTGGGGATGGAACTGGACTCTCTGATGGTGGTGTCTGAAAAAAGGATGCTGTCCAAGTTACATGCCATCTTGGACAATGTCTCCCATCCACTACATAATGTACTGGGTGGGCACAGGAGTACATTCAGCCAGAGACTCTTTCCACCGAGATGCAACACAGAGCGTCATAGGAAGTCATTCCTGCCTGTGGCCATCAAACTTTACAACTCCTCCCTTGGAGGGTCAGACACCCCGAGCCAATAGGCTGGTCCTGGACTTATTTCCTGGCATAATTTACATATTACTATTTAACTATTTATGGTTTTATTACTTTTTAATTATTTATAGTGCAACTGTAACGAAAACCAATTTCCCCCAGGATCAATAAAGTATGACAATGACTATGACTATGACTAATATTTTGCGTGCAGTTTGAGGAAGGAGATTACTTTCCTGGAGCACAACAACAGACCAGTCAGTGCAACCAGTTACCTTTATCTTCTACTCAAGTTTTATGTAGGACTTTTGCCACCTGAGGTTTGACAAGCTTGTGGGCAACCAAGTCATTAGTCATGGAAAGTAAAGTGTACTACTCTGCACTGATTAGGGAAAAATCAGATTAATGCAAGTCAGAGATGTGACATGTTTTCTGATCATCGGCAACTGGACAATTCCAAATCTTACTAATTCCTGTCACACATTTTATTTTAATGCCTGCTTTTTCCCCCTATCTGCAAGCCTTCACTATACTACCACACCACCATCACTGATTATCTGTTATTACCTTCATTTATGCTTAAATGGCCTCTAGTATCTCAAGTGTGACCGACATTATTATTCACACAGCCCCCGCATGCTTACGCTTATCTGAATCAAAGGCGGAAGGCTAACCTTTCAGTCCCCTACAACACTCAAGTGGGGTTGCATGGTCCACGTGGTTGCCATAATTCAAGCAGTGCTGGTGCACTGACCCTGCGTCTAAGAAACCCAGGACATGCTCTGACGGAAGACAAAGTGAGCCTTTGTTTCCAGCCTCCACAGGCATTTGAATACTTTTTACAGACACCCAGAGAGAAAAATAAAAATGATTAGATTTTAGGTAAATAACTAGTGTGACAAGAATCCACATAGATTAAAATGTAGCTGTCCTGTGCTGGCACCAGTGGAATCAGCAGTTGGTCTGCCACCCGATTTCAGGAAAGAGAGAAATAAGGAAAATAATGGAGCAGCATTTGGAGATGTGTAATGAAGGGACGGGAGAGAGAGTAACAGAAAGAGAGCTGTCAAGAGCAGCTCCCCCTTTGAACCCTGAACTGTTTGAAATGATGGTCAGGCGATACCCCAGCAGGGGGATAAAAAGGGACAGGTTCGCTAAGGCAGGACACACACGACACCCGAGGTAACGAGACCCTGGAAGCGGTGCGCCTCTCACAAGTCGGTGGGAAGCCTTTGGCCGGCTGATCGCGGGATCAAGCCTTAGACACTCAGGGTGGAAAGGCACGATCGGCGGGAACCTGGTGTGTGTCCACCCTTGCCTGGGTGCCAGGTTCAACGCAGGGAAACGATCATATCCGGAAACGGAGGGGTCACGGTCGGTGACCTCAGATGACATCACAAAGGACTCGCCCGAAAGCTGACGCGAAGGTCTGTGTGGAAGCTGTGTTGAATATTCATTCGTTTTGCTCTCTCTCTCCTTCCCCCCACTGTCCATCGCCACGGCAACGATTACTGCAAACTGAACTAAATTGAACTGAACTTTGTGTCACTTTGAAACTAGTCATTTGCCCCTAGACAACAATAGAGCTTGATTGATCCTGTTATCTTAATTCTGTGCACATGTGTGTTTATCATTGCTGAACTGTTGCACTTATTATCCTTTTGATTAGAGTACTGTGTTGCTTGTTTCTTTAATAAAACTTTCTTAGTTCTAGTAATCCAGACTCCAACTGAGTGATCCATTTCTGCTGGTTTGGCAACCCAGTTACGGGGTACGTAACACTAGAAAGTTAAATTAAAATATTTATTAAAAATTTAAATCACTGGAAGTATTTGTAAATATTAAATTGGAGGAAAATATTTTTAAAAGCTTACTTTTGCTTCTCAACCTGCAAGTCTAGAACCCCACTCAATTCTCAGATTTTTCTTTACTTCACTCTTTTCCCAGTAAGGTAATAAGATCCACCTTCCCCAAGTGTATGACTTGACACTTCCCTGTATTAATTACGTTTCTGAAATATCCATAGAAATCAATTAACAGGCTCCCTGTAAAAGTAGATGAAGAATTAGAATTGGAATTTGGAATTTGGAATTGGAATAGGGAATAGGGAATTGGATTATTATTGTCCACCTCTGGTGGAATTGACATTTTTATGTGCGGATTCATTCCTGTATTATTCAGACAGACTATTAGCTGGATATCTTGTATAACAAATTGAGCATAAAATCAGTATTGTACACTGTCTACTTCAAGATCAAGGAAAACTTCAAGTTTATTGTTGCAGGCTTATACACACAGGGTATAAAGGTCATGAAAATTAGTTTTTTTGCAATACCAGCCCAGTATCTTGTATATGTAACAAACATAAATTAACAAAAACTTAAATTAACATAAATTATCCATAACTTCTTGGCAAAGGTAAACATAATGATATTAGTGTAAGCTGGGAGAGGGAGAGAACGTTAGACATAATTAACAGCATAATATGCGTAACTCCAGACTTGTTAACTGGATGTGTGATCTACTCTCACCAAAAGGGATACAGAGTGAATATGCATGTACAACAAACACTAATTTGGAACTGAAGTTTTATCTGTAATAGCTACAAAAATGTGGAAATCATAGTATATGGAGTCATGTTGCATCTTAGAAAATAAGTACTGCTTGTAATGTGTGTTGACTTTCTGAGACAGGTCCAACCCAGTAAATACTTTGGCTTCTGACAATTTAGTACCGATTCTGATATGGATGCAAAGGATACTTGGTTCACACACACAAAGGAACTCAACAAGTCAGGCATCTCCTATGGAGAGGAATAAACAATCGGTGTTTCAAACCAAGAATCTTCTTCAGGACTCAAAAGGTATTGGTCATTGTCTGTGGCTTGGTTGAGGTTTACCTTAAAATGTCTCTATGGCTACATAGTGTTGTTTGATTTGAGCACCACAACAGTGGATGTTGGACAGTCACTGTGTTGTTTCCACCAAGAGCCCTCCCTCTACCTTCAGTGCATTGTACAGGCCTTCAGTAGGGGTTTGCACTAGAATGCCATGATGTTCAGCCTGATGCGTATGTGGGCTTCATATCCCTATAATGGCAGTATATCAAACTTGCAATAAATCACCTTAACTAGCAGTGGTTGCAATGCAGTCACACTAGATACAACTTGACAATTAGCGTTCAATCTTTGACCCTATCTTTCCTTTAGAGAATTTTTTTGTGTAGTTAGCTACTCTAATTGGTGAATTTGCCAATTATAGTAGCTAACTGTATAAATTAACAACACATTGTATCTGGTCTTGCATTTTCTGTGTATCACCAAAATAGTTCCTTCACCTCTTTTTATACAGAGCTGATCATCCATCAGCTCTGTTAATGTACCGGACATTGACCTCAGCCCTCATTTTAGAAACAGTAGGTTTTCTATTATTACTGGTATTGGCATTTATACAGTTTTAAGCAAGGCTGCAGACTGACTGCAGGGACACCCAAGTTTCTTCTTCATTGGCTTTTATTGCCTCAATTGTTTCCCTGAGAAACATTTCTCATTCTTCTGTTTAAGGACTGAAAGACTCTCAAGTTTTATCCCAATTCAATGGCTCAATATAACAAAATTGACTCTAAGCTGCAATCTTGCACTGTCACCATTTTAATACTTGCCAAGTTTAACTAAACAAACTCATAGACTGACCTTTAATATTTACATGCACGCACCTATGTTCCTGCTTATTTGCTTTGAATATACAGGTTAATGTAAAAGTGACTCACCCCTACCAACATGTGTATACAGCCACTGAACCTCATTATTTCAAGTGGCTTGTATTCCTTTTCTTTCCTTCCCTGTGCCAATGTTGGCTGTATACCTGTGAGTTCCCATGCAGTATTACAAAGGAAATACATAGAGCTCTAAAGGTGTATCTGGCTTATTCAAGGTTCTTGGGCTGAACACAAACTGACATCATAAACACATGGTCAAATATGACACACACATTAAACTGACTGACATTTATAACTTGCTGCAGATCTGAATTTTTGTGCCAACTAGGGTCCCATCCCAAAGGCAGTTTCCCCTCACCTGTTCCCCCCACCCACCCCTACTACAGAGCAGCTTTCTTTCAGCACTGTTTTGAAATGAAATATAAACCCACAACTTTCTAAAAGAGGTGAGAAAACTACTCAAAAGAAATGAAAAGCTTGTGCACTAATTCCAACTACAATGATGTGCTGGAATACAACAGGCTATCTGATTACCAGCTTCCAACTTGAAGGTGAGATCTGCAGTCATATATTGAATTTGCTGCAATAATAATTAGTCAACTGTATTTTATCTTCCACTCACCAGCGATCATTTCCTCGCTGAGGTAAGACCTCGCATCTGCTTGTTGTTCTGTCATTGGCTGAAAGAGAAGAGAACTGTTTTAGTAACATGAGGCACACACAACCACATCGTATTCTGAGCTTGGAATAATCTGCATAGTGAGCTTCCAAGTAAGATAAAAACAAATCTGCACATCATAATTGAACCATTTTTTTCCTTTAGATGTATCTACTGATACCACCCTGAAGTTTCAAAAAAGTTTTAGTGGCACAGCTATTGGAGACACTGCCTCCAAGTGAGAGATCTGGGCTTAATCGTGACCTTGGGCGCTGTCTGCGTGCAGTTTGCGTGCTTTCACTGTGAATTGGGCGTGTCTCTTCTCGGTGCTCCAGTTTCCTCTCATGCCCCAAATACCTGCAGGTTGGTGGCTGTAAATTGTCCCAAGTGTGCAGGTGAGGCAATTGGAAGGGATTTGGCAAGAATGGGGAAAGGGAAAGAACGGGATTAATGTAGGATTGGTCTAAGTGTATGGCAGACTCGATGGGCTCTAGAGGTCCTGTTTCTGTGCTATATAACTCCAGGACCAAGAGACTTCTACTCTTCAGCTCGAGAGGTTCAAATATGCACCGAGTGTTATGTTGACTTTTGGCTTCAGTGACTGATGCCTTTTCACTTTCTGTTTTGATACAATAAGTGGCTGCATGAAGCCAGACTTAACATCAAACAGGAGGTGATCTCCTATGTTTATCCAACAGCAAAGATTATTTTATTATTAAGTCATGATTCTCTTCACAGCAAGTGGCTGCAGAAGTTCATCTTCTGAACTCCACCCAAAATATTCAACAATTCTTTAACTTTTTCAGGTGCTGAAGGGAGCTGATGTGTTGTTTGAATTACTGTTTTTATTTTTTTAAAGTTCAGCTTTCTCCATTGATGGAGTAAAACTTCAACCTTTCAAGTTCAAAGCAGATCCACCTTTCAACTGATCATGGCTGGTGCATATCTCCCTTCCATATTGGGTTTCCTTTTCATGGAAGTGATAATTTTTGTGAATTTTTAACTCTATTCTGTCAGCCACGATCTAATCAATTAACTGTTTCCTAAAGGGAACAACATTCTTGTATTTGCCCTGTTTAAACCAGTTATGATCTCACGCACCTCTATCAAACCTTTCTTCACCTTTCTTAACTCAAACAAAACAAGCCCAGCCTGTCTTAGGGTTAAAGGACTGTGTATGTGCATTGGGGGGGGGGGGGGGTGGAGGCAGGGGTCGGGCTTGTTTTGTTGTTGTTGTTGTTTTGTTGCTTGTCGTGTTCTGCCAAGCATTGTGGGCATGCTAAGTTGGCTCTGGAATGAGTGACGAGATTTATGGGCTGCCCCAGCACCTCCCTCAGGTTAGTGGTTGTTAACGCAAATGACGCATTTCATTGTATGTTTCGATGTACACATGATAAGTAAACTTGAATCTTGAACCTCTCTAGCCTAATCTAATGGCTGCCAATGGAAACTGTAAATTTAAAAGTACAAAAGATAATGCTGGAAACACTCAGCAGTTTGGGCAGCAACTGTGGAAGGTAAAACGGCCAACATTGCAGGTTGAAGATCCTTCATCAGAACTAAGAATTGGAAGCATTAACTCAGTTTCTCTTTCCACAGCTGCTGCCAGATCTACTCAGTGTTTCCAGTAGTTGAAACTACTTGTTCCCAGAACTATTCCAGTGCATCATAGGCGTCCATTTTAGGCATAGTTGTCCAGCTGTGTCATTAGCAGATAGCATGCATATTCAATATGCAATACATTCAGCTACCAAAATATTAGATACCTTATAAAGTGGCCACTGAGTGTTTGTTCATGGTCTTCTACTGCTGTAGCCCATGCACTTCAAGGTTTGACATGTTGTGCATTCAGAGATGCTCTTCTGCATCTGTGGTTACTGTCACCTTCCTGTCAGCTTGAACCTGTCTGACCATTCTCCTCTGACTTCTCTCAGTAACAAGGCATTTTCACCCACAGAACTGCCACTCACTGATTTTTTTTTTTGTTTCTCACACCATTCTCTGTAAACTCCAGAGACTGTTGTATGTGGAAATCACAGGAGATCAGCAATATCTGAGACAGTCGAACCACCTTGTCTGGCACTGATAATCGTTTCAGGTTCAAAGTCACTTACATCACATTTCTTCCCCATTCTGACGTTTGGTTTGAACAACTGCAACTGGACTTCTTGGCCATGTCTGCACGTTTTTATGCATTGAGTTACTGCCACATGCTTGGCTGATAGAAATGTGCATTAACAAGCAAGTGTACCTAATAAAGTGGCCACTGAGTGTGACTTCAGTGCTTTAGTCTTTTGATGCAAGACTCTCAGACTCCATATAAAAAACTGGCCAGACAACAAACATTCTCTGGTACTTACAAAAAGTTGGGCACATTGCCCTATGTTTTCTGTTCTGTTACAGAACATTCAGAATATATTGACACTCTTTATTCTGTCTGTCAAAGTGTATCACCTCAAACTGTCCAGTCTCTCTATGCCCCTTTCCAGAACACTACTATCCTTATCCATGTATACCACTCTTCAAACCCTTGTGCCATCTACAAATTTTGAAGTTTTACTCTACATCCTCATTCCTAAGCTAATAGTATAAATGTGAAAATCAGAGCGGCCAAAATTGATCCCTAGGAAACATTTCTGTCCACCATCTCCTAGTCTGGGAAACAACAATTTAGCACTATTCTTTGCTTTCTGTCTCTGAATCTATTCCACATTCTTAATTCCACAGGACTCAGTTTTGTTAACCAGTCTATTGCATATGCCTTTATTGAATGACCACTGAAACTCTATGTAACCACCAACTATTGCAGTTCATTCCATGAGCCATCATCGTTGCCTCTTCAAATATAAAAATAAATCAACCCAGTTACACAGAACAAATGATTTCAATCAGGGTGGCTGTACTCTATCACCTCAAACTTCTTCCTTTGTCAATTATTTTAATTCCTTGTTCACTATAGATGATTAACTGTTGGTTGAACCCGCATTCAACATAAAGTAGAAGTATCACCCCAAACTGGGAAGATGAATGTCATGCAATGCTCCTGAAACTTTCTACAGTTAATTCCTCTGGCTGGTTAACTTTGAATATATATTGCACATTTTTTCCAAAAATGAGATTCTCTTTTACCAGGTAAAATACCAGGTTTATACACAATACCAGGTTTATTTGGACACACCAAATTCAATGCAAACACACGCCTGCAATGCATTGCCCTGATAGTTTTCTTACTGCTATGATCATTCAATAAATGGCAGTAAATACCATGATCCACTAGATCACAGCCCAATCTTAGTCCAGTATTCGCCACAGCCAAGGAGTCTCTGCTTCTATAAATGGTAGTTCTAGCAGTAGAGTCTTAAAATCTTGTGACTAAATTTAGCTCAAGACATTGCAGCCCATCTTGTAACCTTTTACAGATGCTCCCTTCAGAAACTCCTGAGAACAGTCATCTCCTGCTTCTTTTATTACATTTGGCATTTTTCCAATGCAAAATCGGCATCTTAGGATATAATAGTGTTTTAGTCCTTGTTGACTTGCATGCCAAGCCATCTAAAAAAGATAAAGATGATCCAACACCTGAAATTGTGTTTTTATTATATCAGTTTTCAGCAATCTGAATTTCATTAAGTTAAGGAATATGAAAACAATAGTATTTAATGTCTTTCTCAAATTGTCATTGAGAAGATGGTATCCAGTGTCTAAATGTATTCTAATTCCAGGATCTGGACACTTCAAGAGATGAAGGAGCCACAATACATACTCAATTCATACATCTGTCTGCTGAGTTGATTTTAAAAATGTGTATTTTGGAGAAGCCTTTGCAAGTTTTCCCATTACATTGTATGTGGAATCTGAGATGTCTCATGTGGTAAATGCTTTTACCCCTGGGGGCATCAGGTTTCTCAATGATCCAGACAAATGAACAACATTCTGTCATCTTTCTGAAATGTCTTCATGTAACTTTGGTGAGTCAGGAAATCAATCACTCAGTGTAGAATATGGTTAATAGTGTTAGTAACAGGGATGATCCATTGATTTTTTTAGTCACTGATGGGCATGTTGACAACAGCCCTGTTCAATCACATCTTAGTTTAGTTGTTCGTTTGGATCTGATCCTCTTTCTAAATCAATCGCTCATTTTTGACAAATGATGCTCCCTTAATGTTCTGTTTTATTCTCAAGTTTTGAAATGCCCTTCCCTTTGGCATTTGTGGTGACAACAACCCCTCACAGTATGATTCAACCAGTGCCACGGTAACACACTGTGTTCCCACAGCAGCAAGCCCAGTCTATCACCTTCTAAACCAAAGAGAGATGTGGCAAGTTCCATAAACTGAGCATTTAGTAAGAGAGCAAGGAAGGGATGATCAGTATACAGGCACGGGACGGTGCAAATTCAGCCCAAAACCTAAATCTTCATCCCAAATAAACTGATCTACACTGCAAAATCGATTAACCATTTCACTTCCTCTGCCCCTGAATATTTTTCTCGAAGCAAAAACAAATGCATCGAAAGCGCTACACAAAATCAGTAATGCATTGGAGAAGTGGATAAATATCCTAATCCCAATGCCAAAAAAAAGGAAATAATTTGGAGGTGGGTGAATTAATCAAAATTTGTCAGCTGTCTGTATATAAAATCACATCTTCATACTGCCAATAATAACACCAAACAAAACAACATTTATTTAACATGAATTTCAAGTTTGCAATCCATTTAAAATAAACTTAAACTTTTCAGTTTCAGCCTCTCACCAGTCACTTAGCGCAACATACATTTTACACACCACGCAAAAAAAAACACGACCGATGAACACCTGTGAACTCGACTCATAAATCCCGAGGCTTCTCCATTCTTGAGGTTCCTTCCAAGCAGTGGGAATATGCCCGGGACGATTTGGCTTACTGTTATGTTCAAGAGCGTTGCAGAAAAGCAAAGGTGCACATTTCGTCAATAATCATTGGAACAAAGTCCTTCCAAGCTATTTATTCCAACCCTTCGTTTTGCCATAAATATGTTGGGGAAAGACGGACAAAGTAATTTCTTACCTCGGCTTTTATTTTTGACAGCCTCTACTCCTGACTTCGGCAGCAGCAACAATATTAATGTCACTTGGTCTGTAAATTTACCTTAGTAAACTAGCCGACGTCGGCTTTCTCCAACAGCAAATCAGCTTGGGGTGAGAGGGGAATATTCTGCTGAGTACGCAGAAAAGATGCAGGAAGCAAAGTGTGGAACGGAGAACATCCGGATCACACTGCAACTGTATAAAAGATGCAGATTTAGAAGCAAATTTAACCTCCCCCGTCTGTCGATAAACTGGCCAGATTATGTGCAATGCTAGAATTACACATTTCTCGATTTTTTTCCCTAATAACATCGCCGGAGGTAGTATTGGGGAGAGTACAGACATGTTGCTGGGAGTGAGTTGGGTTTTAGGTATCTCACCTATGTTCTAGTAACGACGTTTCACTCGTCCAGATTGGGCACATTGTTCATAAGAAGCACGGTATTTGAAAATGACCTTGATAGCCCGCATGGGCAAGGTGGGCCGAATGGCCTGTATCTGTGCTTTATGATTCTATGAGGTACATGGATGCCACAGGCACAAGGTATCTGTAGATGCTTGAAATTCAGAGTAGCGCACACAAAATGCTTGAGGAACTCAACAAGTCAAGCAGCGTCTATGGAAAGGAATAAACAGTCGACCTTTCGGGGTGAAGTGTCTCGGCCCGAAACGTCGGCTCTTTATTCCTCTCCAATAGATGCTGACTGACCTGCTGAGTTTCTCCAGCATTTTTTGGTATGTTAACATGTTATGTTGTATGACAGCACACTCAACGGTGGATGAAAGAAAATGATTTAATAACAGTTATATGACTGTTTCAGTTCTATGGCAATATCAATAATTCAATAATCCCATAACTCGGACTAGATTCTGAGTCTGAAGATTCACTGGGTGGCAGTAGATATCACAAAGGCAGATTTCGTGCCTCAACGGGACGGTCCCGCAAGGCAAGAATATATCAGATATTTTTAACTGGAAGAATTAATCCACGCCATATAGGGAAAACTCCTCCAGCGGAGGTTTAAATTAATCAGGAGAGAGCCTGCAGTTTGAAGTGATCAGCAAGTTTGGATACATGTGGTGTGCCGACAGGCTGACAATGTTGCACGTTTTATTTGATACGCACCGCCGTTATTTTAATATCCAGTTAAATCAGCGTTCCTTTAATGTAGTCAGCCTAAGTCTGAGGTTTTATCCAGTCAATACGACAAATTGCCATTTGTTTGTATACTCACTTTTCTTTCAATCAATGAGAATGTTTGTCGATGTTCTCAGCAGAGTATCAGCACATAATTTGTCATAAGTACTCAGGAGTGTTTAATATGATTTTGGAGGATGGAATAAAGTTATAACCAGGTGGTCTTTTTTTTAATTGTGCTGTTGAAATGCAACGTGTCTACAAAACAGACGGGTCCCACCACTCGCGCTTTTTCTGCGAACATTTCGAAATCTTCTAGCCCTTTAAAGGAGGAGAAGGCGGAAAACGAAGCTCCCAGATGAGCAACTCTCTTAGCTCAGAAACTTTAGCCATAGGAATGTGCCTCGTAAGTGAAGGCGCCCTCCGTTTCACACTATTTATAACGCGAATCTTAGACTTTTTATCTGTTTCGCTTGCTCTTCCACGTACAGCAGATCGGCTGGAGCTCCCAGTGAAAATCACAGTAAACTTGGGGAAAATCGTTTACTTTTTTCATTATTTTAATCTTATCATGCTGATAGGGTTTTGAAAGTAACAGTGCTGAGTTGGGAAGCTGTGCTGAATCGAAGTCTTTGTTTTCTCTGGTAGCGTTTCCTTTGTAGCTATCAATTTGTTGAGAAAACATTGAAATAAATTTCCGTCTAATGCATGCTGGCTATATCGCTTAAATTTGTCTATTGTAAAATGATTTGCAGATGAAAAAAAACATCCTACAACATGCATACTTAAATTTTCAAAATTTACTTTTCGTTTTAAAAAAAAGTACATCAAAGTTACCCTGCTGAAAAATCAGACGTCGACTTTCTGCTCTTACGCCATCCGACGGTTCTACGGAACCTGGTTGCAGGTAACACTACCTTCTCCGTATTGTAGTAAGCACTGGGCGCCCATCACCGTTTGTTGCTGCTGAATTCCTTTCCGTCTGCTTGTTTAGCTTGAATGCCGAATAATTATTTTCTACTGATAATTATCTTTTATTGTAAAGTAGTTTCTGACCCTGGCCATGATATTTTAAAATAATATTTGAATATTTAGATTTGTGCATAGTTACTATCTTTCACTATTTAAATATATATTTATAACTGTATATTATTATATACACCACAGGAGCGATTTCTATACAATCTGGATGAGTTCAGCACGATGCTGCAATAAATGAAACAATAGACTGGAAATATTAATTTAATGACTTTTGCTTACCATTGTCCAGGTTTATTTGGGCGACACAGAAACTCAGGTAAAAATGAAACTCCTCTCCTCCACAACTCCCCACTCGAAAGCAAGACTTTTTTTGTCCTCAGCTTTTAACCTGCCCTCTTTCTTTAATTAGCCGAATGCCCAGTGAGATTTCAGGATCTGTGACCTTGCTTTCTGAAAAGCCAATAGTGAGATTGCCTTTCTGACACGTGTCCTCTTTTAACAACCGAATGAGGGAGGTCACTAGCCGGAAAAATATATAACGTGTCTGATTCAGACCAAATTCCGGGGCATCTCAGGTATGTGACTGTGATTTGAAGAACCATTCGATTTGCTGACTACTTGAAGCCAGTTAAACATTGTTTTATATCATCTTCACTGTTTCCTTCGCATTGCATTATAACATATCATTCGTATCATCAGTTAACAGTATACTCTTGGTACTAAGATGTACGGATAGACGGATCCTTAAATCCTTTAGTAAAGGGATCTCCCATTTCAAGAATTCGAGTTTTAGCCCAGACAGTTACAAGAACAAAGCAAGATTAAAGTAACACAAACGTACGCAATGTTGGAGGAACTCTGCAGGTTAGGCAGCATCAATGGAGATGAATAAAGGACAAGAAGCGTAAGCTTATAAAGCAAAACCGACGAACTGGCAATTAAAAAGGGACATCTTAACACTTCAGTCTCTCCCTTTAGTTCCAGAAGAGTACAAGAAAGTGAGAACTGTATTTGGCTCTTGGGTGCATGGTGAGAACTTTTCAGCATGGGTTGTGTTTGGTCGGGATTAGGAGTCAAAAATTACGACGAAAATAAAGACTTACTGTAATGATTAGCATTGTAAAGGCAGTCGTAGAATGGACCCAGAGCTGCCAATTGTAAACCATACTCCATTCTCTCAGAGCAGCCTATTAAGTGGTAACATTGGATTCACAATGATTGTATGAAAATGCCTTTTAAAATGGGCACAAGCATATACTGATTTCATCATCATGGTGAAATTTTGAAAGAGTAAAACGGCCCGCAGTTTCCACTGGACGGCCACGGAAACTCAAAGAACCCTGCCGTTCGAATTAGTAATAAAGTGCTAACAGAATTTATGTCCCCGAAATGGTCAACTGTTTTAGCAAGTAGTAGGAAGATACATTTTTTTTTTCAAAATGCATCACTTTCCTTCAAAAGAAAGATTCTCTGAATCCCATTACTGGCAGTCATTGAATATTTGGATAAAACACATCAACCCGCCAATAAATGAATTGTATTATGTCTATGCTTCTGGTTTTGATGTAGAAAAATTACTGCAGTCCTTAAGTATGTTATTTTTACTTGTTCTGCTAAGAAGGACACATGATAATGGATGTCAACAAAGCTGGTAATAATTCCCTGGGTGTGAATTATTATCCTGCGGTCGAACTCCGAACGCAATGGCGATTAATAAAACAAATGGTTCACTCACCTTGGTCATGTCGTTCTTCGATTTAAATAACTTCGATTAGTCTTTATTAACTGTGTGTTTTAAAAATCAGAATAAATGTGCAGAAATTCTTTACATTCAACATTGTATTGTTAAATGGAGCTGTTTTCTCTGGAGCGGCGGAGGTCGACGGTAGATCAGATAAGATTATGAGAGACGTCGACATAGCGGACAGGCAGCATTTTTTTTCTAGAGTTGAAATGTCTAATAGCAGAGGGCATACATTTAAGGCGAGAGGGGCTAAGTTCCAAGCAGATGTGAGGGACAAGGATTTTTACACAAAGACTGGTGGGTGTCTGGAATACACAGCCTGGGCGGTGGTAGAGGCAGATGCATTAGGGACTTTTAAGAGTTGCTTAGATAGGCACTTGACTATGAGGGAAATGGAAGGATACGAATATTGTGTAGGCAGAAGGGATGAGTTTAGTTGGCCATTTGATTGGTTCGGCACAATATTGGGGGCCGAAGGGCCCATTCTAGCTCTCTACTGTTCAATGTTCTATGTATCTGTCTTTATTGGGTGGATTTACTGTAAATCTATTGCGGATATTTTAGAGTTCATATTTAATGTGTACGCCTACGTTTGTCTATTACGGGGATACCATATTTGTTAAGGGTATACTGTTAATTGGCTAGGTCAATGCACCTGAATCTGTCTATGATGTGGCAAATTTATCTTTTAGGGAGGTAACTGTATTTGTTCATTCCATGAGTACAAGTATTTGCCCATGTCAGTGTACAATTTACCCGCGAGGGTTCGCTTTTGGATTTGACGATGTTATACCTTTATTTGCCAACAATGGTTTGAAATGACTTTGTCTATACAAATATCCGATATACACCAGGTTTACGGTCCTGACGCAGGATCTCGACTCGAGACAAATCTTTCCCTTTCCTCCCGCCACCACCAACGCCCCCCCCCCCGACCCCCAACAGATGCTGCTCGACCCTCTGATTTTCTCCAGCAATTTTTTTTTGATCCAGATAACAGCAGCTGCGGTTTCTTGTGCCTGCAAAAAATTACCTGTTTTTGCCTTTAAATGTATCTGAATTTCTTTAGCGTGGATATATGGCATTTATTTTTGTCGGCTGTATAGTTATATTCATGGACATGTAACTGTATTTACCTGTTTATGGATTCACACGAATTCACCTGTATATTTGGTGTGACCTGTGCAGCGGACCTCAATTGTTGCAGGTATATCCGTATTTGGCTGTATTGAACGTATCAATGTAATGTTAGACGTACAACTAAATTGCCCTATATTTGGCTGTGAAAATGCTACCTGTATTTTTTGTGACGGGTGTACGTTTATTTGAAACGAGAATACAACTACATGCTAGCAATACGTGTATCTCGCCACGAATGTACTTTTATCTACTTATTAGGTCCCCATTCTGTCTTATTATGACCATCTCAGTAATTTTTGTCAAAAATGTTTTTCTCTGTATTTATGTGTTATAAGTATACCTGTATTGTTTCCCTTTTACAGCAAGGGTTCCCAACCTGGGGTCCCTCCGTTAATGATAAGGGTCCATGGGATTAAAAAAGTTGGGAACCTCTGTTTTTCAGGTATACTTGTATTCGTCCACGACAGATTAGCAGCCTCCCTTATAATGTATTTGTCCACGATGCTCTTGCTTGTGTTTGAAGTAATAGAATTATCTATAATGTACACGACATGTGCACTTGCGATTATCCGTTCCCTGTGTCGGTGTCTGCCCTTGATGTGTCTGGCGGTAATAGTCTGTGGCGGGCATACAGTACATTCTTGAGCAAAGGATATGCACTCTCCATTGAGAGTGAGAAGACTGGGAAGTTTGTTCCTGACAGGTAATGCTTTATTTGTGACCTCATGCTTTTCAAAACAAAAAAAAATGTCCGTTCCCACTCTTACTGTCAGGGTTGGGAAGATGCTATCTCAGGTGCTATCACCGCGGATCACCCAGTGATTAAATGACCCCATTTAGCAGCAGAGACCCAAGTCGGAAAGTACTAAGTTGGCTTTCGTGCTAAGGTATTCAGTTTAATTAAAAAAGAAAGCAATACGTGTCTTTACTGATTTATTAGTTTCATGTGCCAACAGATCTTGAGCTGGAGAAACAAGATATGGGGAACTGGGTGCGATTTTGAAGCTTGGGGTTTTGTTACAATCAGCTGCCGTACTTCTCAAAGGAGACAGACCCGGCATGCTTTGGACGGACGGACGGGGTTGGGGGGGGGGGGGTGACGAGTGGGAGGGGATGTGAGTGAAAGGGAATCCGCGGAGCCGAGAAGTCCAACAACAGTTCTGTCACCTACAGTAAAGAGTTCGATGATCACTTTCTTCAAATGTGTTCAAAGAATGCATTGCGCTTCAATTCAAAAGGTAGTGGATTTCTGCCCAGTACATCACGATAGAGCCCTCCCAATCAACAACTGAGCACATCTGTATGAAACGCTGTCATAGGAAAGTAGGATCTATCATCAGATATTCCCACCACCCAGGCTATGCTCTCTTCTCGCTGCTGCCATCGGCTAGAATGTACAAAACCCCAGGTTCAGAAGTAGTTACTACCCCACGACCATCAGGTTCTTGAATAAAATGGAGTAACTACACTCACATGCCCATTACTGAAATGTTCCTGCAACCAATAATCTTACTTTAAGGACTCTTCATCTCATTATTTCATGTGTTATTTATTTATTGCTAATCATTTATGTTTGCATTCACACAGTTTGCTATCTTCTGCACTCTGGATGATCTTTCAGTGACCCTGTTATAGTTACTATTATAGAGATTTGCTCCGTATCCCCACAAGAAAACGAAACTCGGGGCAGTATATGGTGACATATACGTACTTTGATTATAAATTTACTTTGAACTTTGAACTAAGTGCAGCCGATTGGGCACATGTATCCTTGGAACGCAAGTAAAATTAGGAAATATGGTTCCAAAGCAAGTAAAAAAGTCTGGCTAAGATGTAGGAATTTATTGCTGCGAGTTGCGTCCGGGAGAGCAGGGTTTTCTGAAATAAAATAACACTGCTTTTACTTCTGATTTAGATCCTCTAAATCGCACTTGACACAGCAATTTGGCACTCCTTGACAAAGAACACTTCGTAATCTCTAGTTTTTACAACGCAGGCCACATTTTGGGACAAGTAGGGAAGTAATCTTCCCTATGGGACCCGGTGTCGGAAACTTGATATTTTCCATTCCCGTAATTTTACAGGAAATTATCAATTCAGAAGATCCTGCCAGGGGCACCACCTCTGCGCACACAATTCTTGGTACTAAACTGAGTAGGTGTTAATCGTTTGACTGATGTGCATTTTAGTCAACTCTGCTCAACGAATTTTTTTTTTGACGTTTAAACATATTTTAAATCTAGAAACAGGTCCAAACGAAGGACTCGGATAAAATATCTACCCGATGCCACATTTACTGTGAGGGGTGGGATCAGTATCGTTCACATTTTGATGCCGTTCTATCCAGTGAGTTGAATGTGGCACATTCTACTGACATCAGCCACCAGATTTCCATTCCGTTCCTTTTCGGAGAGATTGATAGTGCAGGACGTCAAACGCTCTATTTTTTTTTACCATATTTCAACCTCCACATTCCTTAAAAGTTACAGATTATCTGCAAACCAATCATCGCAACACCATCTTGTCTCATCGGGTGAAGTTTTCATTTCCCCCAACTGATAAAATGTTGGCAACAAGCAAGAGCTCAAGGAAGCAGCAGTCCTTCAGAAACACTGTTTGAATGCGCCGTGAAAATATCGCTTGATCTCTCCTAACAATGTATCTCATCACCGTCGCCAACTCTTCCTCGACGCAGATGCCACTGCCTATCAGGTAAATTTAAGAACTAACCTGGATTAAAATTTGGAGGAACAAGCACAACCCAAACCACTTCATTTCTCCTCTCGGGGTTGAAATCTTTCTCACTTTGGGGCTGAAGTTCTTTATTCACGGACGCGGATGTCACCGTCATCATTTTCGATGCTGCAGGTGGCAACTTGTCCACCCCAGATGGGTGAAAGGCCAACAATCTGCATACAATAGACCTCACCGTCAAAGTCAAATCATCGGTATGAGTTCCAGAGCTCAGGAAACAGATAATTTGTTAATCCATAGACATAAGAAGCTAGGTAGATACACAAGGGTTTTTAAAAGGTAATATTCTCTGGACACATACACAAACATAGAGCAGAAATAGAACAGAGCAAAACCACTTTAGAAACTATTTTGGTTTGAGAGGAAAAGTCCTAACACATGTACAATTTATTACTCTAATGACTTCTGCAATTTAAACCATTAGCATTGCTAATCGAGAAGCAATACTTTTCAGTGGTACGGGGCAATCTGTCATTTAACTGCAACCGCTATGATACTCAAATTGTCTCTGCAACATGAATTTGCACGTTTAGCGCTGAATCAGCCGATGTAACTCCCTGAAGTAATATGTCATCAGTGTTGGATTTGCAAGGATTACTCGGTTTATGGCAAGAATTTAACCCCTTGCAATAATACAGTTCCAGGAGCACTGAGTTCCAACCCCCGAAGAAAGAAGCGGGCAGGAAAAATCATTGCAGACACTACCCACCCACCAAATTGCCTTTTCCAAAAGATTCCTTCTGGAAAACATTATAGGACTATTAAAACAGAAACTTCATTTCTGACGAAGGGTCTCGGCCTGAAACGTCGACTGCGCCTCTTCCTATAGATGCTGCTTGGCCTGCTGCGTTCACCAGCAACTTTGATGTATGTTGCTTGAATTTCCAGCATCTGCAGAATTCCTGTTGTGTGCCATTTTAAAAGTTCGTTTCCTCCAGGCAATTAATCTTATCAACCATTATAGTTCGCCCATCACAGCACTGCGCTGTAGAGACTTTAAACTGCTTTTTATAATGTTGCTTACATTGTAAATGCATGCTAGTTTTATATATCTCTGCACATTTTATTCCATATTCATCCTTCAACCTCTTGTATAATTGTTTATTCTATGTAATTGTTGAATGATGTTTTTTGTTACACCCTGACCAATGAACACAGTAAATTCCTAATACAAGCAAATGTACACTCAGTGGCTACTTTATTAGGTATAACCATACACCTACTTGTTAATGCAAATATCTAATCAGTCACTCATGTGGCAGCAACTCAGTGCATAAACACATACAAGAGGTCCAGCTGTTCTTCAGACCAAACTTGAGAGTGGGCAAGAAATGTGATTGCTCCTCAACTTTTCATATGCTACATTGATGACTGCATTGGTGCTGCTTCCTGCACCCATGCTGTGCTTGTTGATTTCATCAACTTTGCCTCCAACTTCCACTCTGCCCTCAAACTTACTTGGTCCATTTCCAACGCCACTCTCCCTTTTCTCAACCTCTCTGTCTCCATCTCTGGAGATGGTCTAGCTGCTGATATCTTTTACAAACCCACTGACTCTCACAGCTATCTGGACTATATCTCTTCCCACCCTGTCACTTGTAAAAATGCAACCCTCTTCTTTCAGTTCCTCCATCTCCACCTCATCCACTCTCAGGAAGAGGCTTTTCATTCCAGAACAACTGATGTGTCCTCCTTCTTCACTGAAAGGGACCTCCCTTTCTCAACCATCAATGGCCTCACCCACATCTCTTCCACTCACACACATCTGCCCTCATCCCATCCTCCTGTTGCAACCCCACTCTCCTCATCCTCACCAACCACTCCACTAGCCTCCACATCCAGCTCATAATTCTCCATAACTTCTGCCATCTCCCATGGGATCCCCCTATCACTTTTCACAGTATATGCGATCCTTTGTCCAGTCATCCCTCTCTACTGATCTCCCTCCCGGTACTTAACCTAGCAAGTGGAACAAGTGCCACACCTGCCCCTACAGCTCCCTGCTCACTGTCACTCAGGGCCCCAAACAGTCCTTCCAGGTGAGTTGACACTTCACTTGTGAGTCTGTTAAGGTTACCTACTGTATCTGGTGCTCCCGGTGTGGCCTCCTGTATATCGGTGAGACCCGACGCAGATTGGGAAACTGCTTCACTGAGCACCTCAAGAAGATATCCTGGTGGCTGCCCATTCCCATTCTGACATGTCAGTGCATGGCGTTGTCTATTGTCATGATGAAGCCACACTCAGGTTGGAGCAGAAACACCTTATATTCCATCTGGGTAGTCTCCAACCTGATGTCATAAACATCGATTTCTCTAACTTCTGGTAATTGCCCCCCACCCTTTCACCATTCCCCATTCCTGTTTCCCTCTCTCACCTTAATAGCATGAATGGTAGCGATGCTTCACTATCAGGTGAACTCAACACCTTCTATGCCCGCTTTGATGGGAGAATATAACTACAGCTGTGAAGATCCCTGCTGCACCTGGGGACCCTGTGATCTCTGTCTCAGAGGCCGATGTTAGGCTGTCTTTAAAGAGAGTGAACTCTCACAAGGTGGAAAGTCCAGATGGAGTATCTGGTAAGGCTCTGAAAACTCGTGCCAACCAACTGGCGGGAGTATTCAAGGACATTTTCAATCTCTCACTGCTATGGATGGAAGTTCGCACTTGTTTCAAAAAGGCAATGATTGTACCAGTGCCTAAGAAGAATAATGTGACCTGCCTTAATGCCTATCACCTGGTAGCACTCACATTTCCAGCAATGAAATGCTTTGAGAGGTTGGTCATGACTAGATTGAATTCCTGTCTCAGCAAGAACCTGAGCCCATTGCAAATTGCCTATTGTCACAAAAGGTCAATGGCAGATGCAATCTCAATAGCTCTTCACACAGCCTTAGACCAGCTGGACAATATAAACAGGATGCTGTTCATCAACTACAGCCCAGCATTTAATACCATCATTCCCACAATCCTGAATGAGAAGTTACAGAACCTGGGCCTCTGTACATCCCTCTGCAATTGGATCCTAGACTTCCTAACTGGAAGACTACAGTCTGTGCAGATTGGTGATAACATCTCCTCTCACTGACAATCAACACTGTGAACCTCAGGGGTGTGTGCTTGGCCCACTGCTCTACTCTCTCTATACCCATGACTGTGTAGCTATGCATAGCTCAAATACCATCTATAAATTTGCTGATGATACAATGATTGTTGGTTAAATCTCAGATGGTGACGAAAGGGTGTACAGGAGCGAGATATACCAACTAGTGGAGTGGTGTCACAGCAACAACCTGGCACTCAACATCAGTAAGACAAAAGAGCTGATTGTGGACTTCGGGAAGGGTAAGATGAAGGAAGGCACACTAATCCTCATAGAGGGAAGTGGAGAGAGTGAACAGTTTCAAGTTCCTGGGGGTCAAGATCTCTGAGGATCCAACCTGGTCCCAACATATTGATGCAGTTATGAAGAAGGCAAGACAGCAACTATACCTCGTTAGGAGTTTGAAGAGATTTGGTATGTCAACAAATACACTCAAAAACTTCTATAGATGTACTGTGGAGAGCATTCGGAGAGGGGGGGCCGTTACTGCATGGGACTGAAAGAAGCTGCAGAGGGTTGTAAATTTAGTCAGCTCCATTTTGGGTACTAGCCTACAAAGAACCCAGGACATCTGCAAGGAGCGGTGTCTCAGAAAGGCAGAGTCCATTATTAAGAACCTCCAGCACCCAGGGCATGCCCTTTTCTCACTGTTACCATCAGGTAGGAGGTACAGAAGCCCGAAGGCACACACTCAGTGATTCAGGAACAGCTTCTTCACCTCTGCCATCCAATTCCTAAATGGCCGCTGAACCCGTGAACACTACCTTATTTTTTAAAATATATATTATTTCTGTTCTTTGCATGATTTTCAATCTATTCAATACACATACACTGCAATTGATTTACTTATTTTTTTATTATTAATTTTTTCCCCTTCTTCTATATTATGTATTGCATTGAACTGCTGCTGCTAAGTTAACAAATTTCACGACACATGCCAGAGATGATAAACCTGATTCTGATTCTTATCTCCTGCCCGTCACCTCCATCTGGTGCTCCTCCCCTTCACTTTCTTCCATACCCTTCTCTCCTATCAGATTCCCCCTTCTCCAGCCCTTTATCTCTTTCACCATCAACTTCCCAGCTCTTTACTTCACCCCTGCCCCTGCTCCTGGTTTCACCTATCACCTGCCACTTCCTTCTACTTTCCCCCCCCACCTTCTTACTCTGACTTTTCCCCTTCCTTTCCAGCCTTGATGAAGGGTCTCAACCCAAAACATCAACTGCTAACTCTTTTCCATTATTGCTGCCTGGCCTGCTGAGCTCCTCCACCATTTTGTGTGTTGCTTTGGATTTCCAGTACCTGCAGATTTTCTTGCATTTGTAAGAAATGTGATCTAAGTGACTTTGACCTTGGAATGATTGTTGGTACCAGACGGGGTGGATTGAGTATCTCAGAAATTGCTGATCTACTGAGATTTTCATGCACAACGGTCTCCAGAGTTTACTGAGAATGATATGAAAAAATGTAGTGAGCAGCAATTCCGTGGGTGAAAATGCCTTGTTAATGCGAGCAGTCAGAGGAGGTTAGGCAAACTGGTTCGAGCTGACAGGAAGGCAACAGTAACTCAAATAGGCACACGTTACAATAGTGGTGTGCAGGAAAGCATCTCTGAAAGCACAACAAACGTGAAGTGGATGGACTACAGCAGCAAAAGACACTTAGTGGCCACTTTATTAGGTACAGGAGGTGTGTAGTAAAGTGGACACTGTTGTGTACTGTTCAACTAGCTCTTCTAATATACAGTAACAAACTACAAGAAATTCAGAGTGGATCAAATTATATGCGCATTTTGTTTGCTTGCAAGGAAAGTCTACCTCCATATATTAAGTTGGTAGGTTGCTTCAATCTTATAGCTCAGAGAAAACCACTTTTATACTTTTACAGTGACCGGTCATTAGGTTCTTCATTCCAAAATGACACTCCTCTGTTATCTGCCTCCGTCTCTGGTTCTTCGCATCTATTCGTCAATCAGTCCATTTGTCTTTAGCTTCTTCCCCCAAGGCAGCTTTGTCCTGTTTTCCTCTGTTGTCAGAACATTCCTGCCATAAACATACATCTTGATGTAAAATACACACAGAAACTTCTTGTAAGCCTCCCACCCAAACAATCCAACAAACCAACAAAGCGCTCTGGGATCACACAGGTTCTATTTTGTCCCATAGAAAGGGTGTAGAGGAGAATTACAAGGATGTTGCCTGGATTGGGGAGCATGCCTTATGAGAATAGGTTGAGTGAATTTGGCCTTTTTTCCTTGGAGCGACAGAGGATGAGACGTGACCTGATAGAGGTGTACGAGGGGTGATTGATAAGTTCATGGTCTAAGGTAGAAAGAGTCAATCTTAGAAAACCTAGCACATTTATTTTTCCTACATTTACACACTTAGTCCAGCGGTCATGGAGCATACGGATCCCTTCTTTGTAGAGGTCGGCGTTTTGGACCTCCAGAAAGGGGTCCACAGCTGGGGTGATTGATAAGTTTGTGGCCTAAGGTAGAAGGAGATGAGTTATTAACTTCAAACTTTCTGCATTTTCACTCAAAAATTGAACTGCACGTGCATGTAACAAGGGCTGTATAACTCATTTCCTTCTACCTTAGACCACGAACTTATCAATCGCCCCTGCTGTAACCACTTCTACAAAGAAGGGATCCATATACTCCACAACCGTTGGACTAAGCATGTACATGTTGGAGGGGACTATGTTGAAAAATAAATGTGCTAAGTTTTCTGAAATTGACTCCTTGTACCTTAGGCTACAAACTTATCAATCACCCCTCGTATAAGATGATGAGAGGCATTGATCATGTGGATAGTCAGAAGTTTTTTCCCAGGGCTGAAATGGCTAGCATGAGAGGGCACAGTTTTAAGGTGCTTGGAAGTAGGTACAGAGGAGATGTCAGTGGTAAGTTTTTTCAAGCAGAGAGTGGTGAGTGCATGGAATGGGCTGCCAGTGACGGTGGTGGAGGCGGATACGATAGGGTCTTTTAAGAGACTCCTGGACAGGTACGTGGAGCTTAGAAAAATAGAGGGCTATGGGTAACCGTTGGTAATTTCTAAGGTAAGGACATGCTCGGCACAACTTTGTGGGTGGAAGGTCCTGTATTGTGCTGTAGGTTTTCTATGTTTCTATGTTTTAGAAAGGTTCTGAATTCATAAAGAATTTAAGGTTATAGATATGTTTCCACATTCCCTCCTTTTTGACATTTCATGACAACACTATAATCTTCAAAACACAATTGTTAAGATATGAGTACAGTAATCAAAGTCATTTCGAACATTCACATAATGGTACAGTCTCAGAACTTTAGTTAAGCAAAATCCCTGTTTCCCAATCCACACCAGCAGGTAACCATTTTCAATATCCTCTCCATCTTAATTCTACTATACTACACAAAAATTTGCGAAAAGCATAACAACTATTATTGTTATTGTACCAATGGTTAAACCGTAATATAGGATGGTCACCCACCATCCACTTCCTGGAACGTTACAATCGTGAAACTGGACTCTCACTTCCTTTATCATTTCAGTGGCCTCTCAGTTATGATCTGCAAAGTGAGTTATGTCTTCTGATTCATCTGCTATGCAAATGAAACATTCTTGTCCAATCAGGGCACACATGCCTCCTTTCTTGAATAAATCAAAGTCCAAAGCCATTTGCTTTTGCAATGCTACTGTATAGACCACTAACAATTTAGATATTGCTTATTAGGTTCAATCGAGAGCATATGCAGCCTCATTTCCTAACTTTTTCAATGTTGATGCTATGTTATTCAGTTCCTGTACTGCTTTACCAGTTCCATAGGCAGGTGTTTCCTTCCCGAAGGACAACACTAAGTTCTTCTATTCTGGGGTTAGCATTGTCATACAGAAGTATATACCATCGTCTAAAACATTTATTGTTTCCAAATTTATATCCCCATCTTCCCCCAATGACATTCTGACTGTAGCAATAAGTGGAAGAAGGGGTTTATATTTCTGAGTCCCATGATCATTGTATCAAGCTTATCCAGGGCAGAGGGCTTAGACCAATTAAAGTAACAGATCACCTCTGTTTTATTGAAAGAAATAGATCGAAAGGCATGTCCGTTTTTACATGTGCCAGGACAGCCATGCAATCTCAATAGGTTGAGACTTTGGTTCTGTTTGCATATTCCTTAGTTATTTGTAAGAAAGTGTTCATAGCAGTTACAGCTGTTAGGTGAAGGACAAGTGCTAATCTAAACGCTATTATTGGGACTCTCAATGTTTTTTTACATAGTTAGGCACCTTCTTACAGTGAGAAGCTTCAAAGGGCAAAAAATATACCAGTACTTAAAAAGGGCAGGGTGAGCTGCTTTAATGACTATCGTCCAGTAGCTCTCACATCTACAGTACAGTGAAGTGCTTTGAGAGGTTGGTCATGGCTAGAATTAACTGCTGCCTCAGCAAGGACATGGACCCATTGTAATTTGCCAATAGTTCAATGTCAAACATGATTTTATTGACTCCTCATGCAGCCTTGGATCATCTGGACAATATGACTACCTATGTCAGGATGCTCTTTATTGTCTACAGTTCAGCATTTAACACAGCTATTCCTACAGTTCTGATCAAAAAGCTCCAGAACCTGGGCCTCTGTACCTCCATCTGCAACTGGAGCTTCGGCTTCCTAACAGGTAGACCACAATGTGTGCAGATTGCAAACAGCATCTTCACCTCGCCGACGTTCAATACTGGCACGCTTCAGGGACGTGTGCTTGGCCTACACCTACTCTCACTACACCTATGACTGTGTGGCAAGGCACAGCTTAAATGCCATCTAGAAATTTGGGATGATACAACTATTGTTGGCAGAATTTCAGATGGTGATGAGAGGGCATACAGGAGGGAGATTTATCAGCTAATTGAGCGGTGTGGTAGCAACAACCTTGCACTCAACATCAGTAAGACCAAAGAACTGATACTGAATTTCAGAAAGGATAAGACGAGGGAACACACACCAGTTGCCAGAGGGATCAGAAGTGGAAAGAGTGAGCAATTTCAAATTCCTGGGTATCAATATCTCTGAGGATCTAACCCGGACCCAACACATCGATGCCACTACAAAGAAGGCACGACAGCGGCTATATTTCATTAGGAGTTTGAGAAGATTGGGCATGTCTCCAAAAGCACTCAATTTCTACAAACGTTTGTACATCTGTATCGTGGAGAACATTTGAACTGGCTACACCACCGTCTGGTAAGGGGGAGGGGAAGGTCTGGTCTGCTACTTCACAGGATCGAAGTAGGCCACAGAGAGTTGTAAACGCAGTCAGCTCCACCACGAGCACTAGCTTCAGAGTATCCAGGGTATCTTCAAGAAGCAATATCTTCAAAAAGACAGCGTCCATCATTAAGAACCGCCATCACCTAGGTCATGCCTTTTTCTCATTGCTACCATCAGGAAGGGGGTACAAAAGCACGAAGGCATATTCTCAATAATTCAGGAACAGCTATATAGTAATTCACAGATTTTTCTCCTGTATTATGTATTGCATTGTACTGCTGCCTCAAAGTCAACAAATTTCTCGACATTTGCTGGTGATATTAAAGTTGATTTTGATCCCCAGAGGTTTGAATCCATGACGGCTTTTCTCTTACCTTGATTGCTGGGTCCTTCAAATCAAGGTTCCAAACTATTCTTTCTGTTAAATGTCCGAATCACCACGTAGTCTCCAGGTTTGATATCGTGGCACTTAGTGTATGCCACTGGTTGCCGGGCCTCCTTTGCCTGTTGCTGATACTTGGTAATGATTTTCCTTAGGGCAATATAACAGTTCAGAATACTCTCATCCATCAGCTTAATTCCCTGTGGCGCACCTGACGGCAGATGCATGGGGCCATTCCATTATGATTTAATGTAGGGATAAGCCAATGGTTTTATTAGCAGTGGCTCGAATAGACATCAGAACCAAAGGCAGCACCTGCTTCCAGTTCAGTCCAGTTTTCTCAGACATATTGCTAAATTTATTCTTAATTGCTCCCTTTATCCTTTCCTCTAGGCCCACTGACTGACGGTAGCTACAATGGAAATGTTGATCCACCTGTAAGACTTTGCATACTTCTATAATTACGTTGCTGCTGAAATGGGCACCATTGTCACTACATAGTTTCCAGCAGATTCCAAATCACAGGATTATTCCCTTTAATAAACATTTTGCTGCTGTAATCACATCATTCTTTCTACAAGAAAATGCTTCAATCCATCATGAGACCACACCCATAATGACCGGTACATACTTACACCCTTTACATTAAGACAATTCAAAAAAGTCCACCTATACAAAAGGGCCATCTGACAGTGGGATATGAGCCCCTGTAATTTGTACCAGATTTCTCGGATTCCGTAAGGCACATATCATACATTGTCTACGGATTTGTTCTGAAACTTGAGATACTCCAGGGGCACACCAAGTTTGGTTTACTTAATCAATCATTCCCCTCTTGCCCTCATGTGTGAACTTGTGAGCACATCAGCAATTCACAATACCAATTTACCTGAGGCCACACAGCATCGTGTTGCTTACAACCCAGCTTTCCCACTTTATTGATGGAGCAGTGGACTGGTATGGTCATGAGTTCTCCAAAGTAGGAGGTGTCTAGAACAACAAGGGTGAGCCTAATTTTGGCCTCATTTACAGTACAATCTGCCACTTTATTGCCATTAGAGACCTCATCCATTCGTCCAGTATGTCCTGCGCATGTAATAACCGCAACCCGTCTAGGCTCCTGTAATGCTGCCAATAGGTTTTGTACATGCACTGGATTATTTTAATAAGGAAACCTTCTGATGTCAAAAATCCCTGCAATTTCCAGTTCCGTCCATAATCATGTGCTACTTCAAAGGCAGTCTGGCCTTTAGCAAGTATGTAAGTATAGCGAGCGCAAAGAACTCGCTTCTGATGCTGTAGTAGACATGGGAAGTGCCCCAGCCTCCAGAACACAGGTGAGGGAAACAATTGCATCTCCTGCGCATGGTTTTCCCAGACTGCCACGTAAAGCCGAGTCGTCAACACAATGAAAGTTAAATCGGCATTAATAACAGGAGTATCAGTAAGGTCCACATGAGGGTTTATTGCCTCTTGTGTAACAGTTACACAACAGTGTGAATCAACATCTTCCTCTGTGAGAAAAAGAGTGGCCGGATTAAGAGTTGCATAGTGAGTAATTCTATCATTTAGATTTATTAATAACTCAAATTCATACTTAGTTTGCCAAGCATGGGTGTGTGTCACAGTGAGTCAGTAACTGAATGTGGGACATGGATATGAGTAAGGTGAGTCAGAAATAACGTGCTGAACAGCAAAGCGATGGCTGCCCCCACTGGAACACAACCAGAAAACCTCTGGCTATTGGATCTAACTGAGCAATTAAATAAGCAATTGGCCTTGGCTTTCCCTGTGGTTCTGAGTCAAAATGCCATGAGCAAAACCATTCTTATGATGAAGAAAAGGTGAAACTCCTTACTATAGTCTGGGAGGCCCAAAGCTGGGGCAGATATCATTGCCTCTTTTATACGTTCAAATGCCTCGTCAGCTTCTGGGGTCAAACGTAACAGATCTGGTTGACTAGGAAGGGATATTTCCTGCAGGGGCCTAACAATAGCGGCATAATCTAAAATCTACTGTCTACAGTGCCCGTCATCCCCATTTCCCAGTTGGCTGTTGGGCTTTGATTATTGCCTCCATCTGAGTCTTAACCAATAACCTTGTACCCTGGGATATGGTACGTCCCAGATAAGTAACCTCTGAATGTACAAACTTGTAGTTTCTGCTTTAATACGTTATGGCCTTTCTTAGCTATCTTATATAAAAGGTAGAGGGAGTCCTGCTCACAAGTTTCCTTGCTTGGGGAGGTTGACAGGAGGTCATTCATGTGCAGTATGAGAGTAGAGCTCCCAAGGAAACTCCTTACTTTCTTCCATTTGCAATCTACATGACAAAACACTGATTGCATCAAAACTATTTTCCATGGAATCTCAAACTCAAAATTAATAGTCAAAAGTCTCAAGCAACACCTTTTATGTTCTGTGAAAGATGTCAGTCTTGTTAGTAAAGCAACTTTTAGGATGCTCCTGAAATATTTCAATCTTTCCAAAATTGTTAATTTAAAATTTCCAATTTAACTTTCCCAATTCCCAATGAGCAATTTCTCCCAAATGCCTATTTCCCTCAGAAACGTGGGCATCTCATATCCAGAATACAGATGCACAAATTTCCATCTCATTAATTTAAGTTCCACGTGGCTAGTGTAGAATCAGGCTTTCTCCAAAATAATTACATGGAAAACCAATAAAGAAACACAAGCAAAAATAAACATGCAGCAACAAAGAACAAAAATCCAGGCTTGTACCTTTCTTCCTTCAGAGCCTTCACAAGTAACTGCAAAGCTTAAATAAACAGCAAAGTCTGAAAACTTTCATACATTTTACAAAAAAAAATGAGGGAGAAATCTGCTGTGTGAGGCCCTGACACATTAACACATTTTAAAACAAGAAAGCAAATTCACTCCAGAGTAAACAAGAGAAAATCTGCAGATTCTGGAAATCCGAGCAACATACACAAAATGCTGCAGGAACTCAGCAGGCCAGGCAGCATCTATGAAAAATGTGCAGTCAACGTTTCGGGCCAAAACCCTTCGGCAGGACTCAGAGTAAAATGTTTTACTTTGGTCTAGAGCACAAGATCAATTTGAACTTCACAATATCAATTCAACAAACACAAAACAGCCCTCTTCCCCCCCTCTCACACCCCCCAATTTCTCCCCTCCTCTCTCCTCCTCCCCTCACTTTCACACTCCTCCCCTTCCCTCTTCCCTGTCCCCCCTTTCTCCCCCTCACATCCTTCTCCTCTCTCCTACCCCTCCCCTTCTCCCTACTCTGCTTCTCCCCTCTCCTCAAACTCTCCACTCCCACTCCCACTCTCCCCCTCCTCCCCATTTCCTCTCTCCCTCCCTCTCCCTCCCCTCCCCTTCCCCTCATCTTTTCGCTCTCCTCCCACCCTGTTCCCTCGCTCTCTCCCCTCCCCCCACTCCTCCCTCCTCACACCCTCTTCCCCTTCACCTTCTCTCCCCTCACCCCTCCCCTCTCTTCCCCTCTCCTCCCCCTCTCCTCCCTCCCCTCCTCTCCTCTTCCCTTTCCCCCTCTTCCCCTCCCCCTCTCTCCTCCTCCCACCCTGCACCCTCACTCTCTTCCCTCCCTTCCACTCCTCCCTCCTCCCACCCTCTCTTCCCCCCTCACCCCTGCCCCTCTCTTCCCCTCTCCTCCCCTTCCTCCTCCATTCCCCCTCCCTACCTCTGGCTCCCTCCTCCTTCTCCTCTCCCCCTTCCCCTACACCCTCTTCCCCTCCCCTTCTCCTTCCCTTCACCCTACCCCCTCTCCTCCCCCTCCCCTTCTGCCCCTCCCTCCCCTGAATATGGATTTTTATAAGGTGTTTGTTTTCCACGGTAGTCTAATTCAAAAAGCCAGGAGGAATAGGAGGGACTCAGAAGTGGCTTACACACAAAAGATTCTGCAGATGCTGGAAATTCAGTGCAACACACACAAAACGCAGGAGGAACTCAGCAAGTCAGACAGCATCTATAGAAATGAATAAACAGTCGATGTTTCAGGTCAATACCCTTCATCAGGACAGGAAAGAAAGGGGGAAGATGCCTGAATAAAACGGTGGGGGAGGGGAAGCAGGACAAGCTAAAGGAGATTGGTGGAGCCAGGTGGGTGGGAAAGGTAAAGGGCTGGAGAAGAAGAAACCCAATAGAAGAGGAAAGAGGACGATGGAAGAAAAGGAGGAAGGGAGGGACACCAGGGGGAGATGATAGGGAGATGAGAGGAAGAGTAACAGGCCAGAGTGGGGAACAGTGGGAAAGGGAAGGTGGAGGGGAAAAAGAAAAGAAAATTACTGGAGGGAGAAATCGATGCTCATGTTATCATGTTGGAGGATACCTAGATGGAATATGGGGTATTGCATCTCCATCCTGAGAGTGACCATGGGCTGACATGTCACAATGGGAATGGGAACAGGAATTAAATTGGTTGGCTATTGGGAAATTCCACTTTTTGTGATTGGAGTGGAGGTGCTCGACAAAGCTGTCCCCCAGTTTATGTTGGGTTCATCAATGTAGAGGAGACGACATTGGGATCACCGGGTACAATAAATGACCCCAACAGGATCTCAGTTGAAGTGCTACCTCACCTGGAAGTACTGTTTGGGGTTCTGAATGGATGTGAGGGAGATGAATGAGCGGGAGCAGCATTTTTATCACCTGCAGGGACACATGCCAGGAGGGAAATTAGTGGGGAACAGGTGAATGACAAGGGAATCAGAGAAGGAGCAATCCCTGCAGAAAGCAGAGTGGGGTGGGGGTAAAGATGTGTTTGGTGGTGGGATCCCATTGAAGATGGTAGTAGTTGCAGAGAATGATGTGTTGGATGCAAAAGCTCTTGGGTGGTAGGTGAGGAAAATAGGAACTTGTGGTAGTACATGGAACATATGTTCCACAGGGACCTGTTCTAGGACCTCCGCTCTTCATGACTTTTTTCTATAAATGACTTAGAAAAAGAAGTGGAAGGGTAGGTTTTTATGTTTGCAGTTTACACGAAGGTTGGTGGTGTTGTCAATAATGAAGAAGGTTGCCGTAGGTTACAACGGGGCATCGACAGGATGCAGAGCTGGAATGAGAAGTGGCAGATGGAATTCAATCCAGAAAAGTGACACACTTTAGAAGGTCAAACTTCATGGTAGAGTACAAAGTTAATGGCAGGAAATTTTAGTAGTGTTGAGGAACAGAGAGATTTTGGGGTCCATGTCCATCGATCCCTCAAAGTTGCCACACAAGTCCTACGGTGTGTTGGCCTTCATTGGTCAAAGGACTGAGTTCAAGAGCTGCAAAGTAATGTAACAGTTCTATAAACCCTGGTTAGACCACACTTGGAATATTGTGTTCAGTTCTGGTTGCCTCATTGTGGGAAGGATATGGAAGCTTTGGAGAGGGTGCAGAGAAGATTTACTAGGATAGTACCTAGACTGGAGGACATGTATTTGTCATGGTCTGGTCTGTGGGATCTGCGTTCCAGATCATGGTCCGGTCCGTCGTTCCTTGTTCCAGGTTTTCCAGTTTTTCCTTGTCCTATTGTACGCCTTGATTAGGGCACGTGGTTCCCATTTTAGGCTGGCTGTGTGGACAGCTCCTGGGTTCAGCTTCAGTTGCTGGACTGTTCCCTTCCTTTCTTCTTCCTTTCACCTTCCTCCCGGAGCCCTGCCTGAAGTTTTGCCTTGCCTCACCTCGCCTTGCCTCGTCTGAAGACTTGCCTCACCTTGCCTCATCTGAAGCCTTGCCTCGCCTTGCCTCATCTGAAGCCTTGCCTCACCTGCACCGCTGTCAAGTTCAACCTCCAGAGCAAGATAAAGGACTGTCTATCGTTGTTTTGAACTGTCTCTGTGTCCACACCCTCACTAGGTAGGTCCGGCCATTTGCCGCTACCTAGTGTTGGGAACTGTCTCTGTGTCCACACCTTCACTAGGTAGGTCCGGCTGTTTGACGCTACCTAGTGTTGGGAACCGTCTCTTTGTGCCCTTGCCTCCACTGGGTAAGTCCGGCCGTTTGCTGCTACGTTGAGTGGAGATCTGTCTCTCAGTGTTCTGTGTATGAGTCCCACCCCTATGTCCTGTTTCCAAGGAGGGGTCCTGGCTCTGTGTTCCAAGTTGCTGTCTCTCAAGATTACAAAGGCTCTGCATTGCTGTCTCCCTCATGACCAAGTCAAGGCTTTGTGTTCTCGTCCTGTCCATGTGCCTCACCCAGCCCAAGAGTATCTCACCCAGCCTGGTGCTGGGGTTCCCTTGTCCTGTCCAGGAGTCTCATGTCCAGTCCTGTTGCCACTCCTCGTCCTGTAGCCACGCCTTGTCCTAACCTAGATCCGGGGTCCAAGCCCGAATCAAGACCCAGGTTCTGGGTCCCTGTCCAGTCTCTGGCTTGGAGTCCTTGTCCAGGTTCCAAGTTCCTAATTCCTCGTCCAGGTCCTGCTTTCCTAGTCTAGTCCTAGCCCAAGCCCTGTATCCTAGTCTCGTCCAGGGGCCTATGTCTTGTCCAGTGTCGTTTCTTCCTCGCTTTGCTTGCTTTCCTGACACACCTAGTCCAGTTCCTAGTCCTTCAGTGTCTGCATCTTGCACTTGGGTCCACTTCCAGCACCTCCCACCCCCCCCCCCCCCGTATGACAGTCTTACAAAGATGGGTTGAGTGAAGTTGGACTTTTCCCTTTGGAGCAAAGGAATATGAGAGATGACTTGATAGAGAAGTACAAGTTGGTAAGAAGACAAGGACTTTCTCCCAGGGCAGAAATGGCTAACAAAGGGGAGCCATAACTTTAAGGTGATTGGAGGAACATATTGGAGGGATGTCAGAGGTGTGTTTTTTATACAGAGAGTGGCGGGTGCATGGAAAGCCCTGCCAGGGGCAGCGGTAGAGGCAGATACAGGAGGAACATTTAAGAGACTCTCAGGAAAAAAGACGACTCTGAGGGAGGGAAGGATTAGATTGATTTTAGAGTAGGTTATAGGTGAGCACAACATTGTGGGCCAAAAGGACTGTACCGTGTTGTAATGTGCAATGTTCAAATTCATCTACTTTGTCATTAATGCTTGTGGATTTAAATAAAAATTGTTCAGACTTGTGCATTCACTGTTGTGACCCTAACTGGGGCTAGCTCTTAGTTTGTGTGCGCTGTTCCTTGCTACCTCTTGTTACCATTACCCATATTCCCTTGTCCTTTCTCTCTAGCGTTCTTAATTCCCCTCTCCAAGAACTCCCTCTTTAATTCCTTCACATCTGTCCTGCCCACAGTTAATTTAAAGCATTATTTACAGCAAGTTTTTGAACCCTGATAAACGGCTTCTTCTTTCCCCAGGACCAGTATTAATGCCCTGCGAATTAAAACTAGATTCTCGACAAACTTTGATGGACGTTCTGATCTTCTGAAACTCTGCAAATTAGCATGTTGTAAAGATCATGATCCAGGTTTCTGGTTCTACTTTTTAATTTGGTTTGCAGTTACTTGGAGTATTTTGTCCAGTTCAAGTCTCTTCATTACTGTATAACTTTAGAGAAGGTGTGGCAGAGATTTACCAGGATGTTGCCTGGATTAAGAAGCATGTCTTATAAGAAAGGTTGAGTGAACTAGACCTTTTCTCTTTGGAGCAAAGGAGGTTGAAAAGGCAATCTGATAGAGGTGTATAAGATTTTAAGAGTGGGCAGCCAGCAACTTTTTCCTAGGGCAATATTCAGAGGACCTCCTTTCAAAGTAAGTGGAAGAAAGTTTAGAAGAGATGTCAGAGGTAGGTTTTCCACACATAGTGCCTGGAATGCACTTCTGCGATTAGTGATTGAGACCGATAAATTGGGGACTTTTGAGGGACTCTTAGATAGGCACATGGTTGAATGAAACATGGAGGGTTATGGGCTGCATAGAAGGAAGGAGTTAAATTTACCATGGAGTATGTTTATATAGTTCAGCACAACATAGTGGGCTGAAGGGCCTGCGCCATGCTGTACTCCTTCAACAGAACCTTCTCCTCTGTTCCATCGATGTGGTTTCCTGTATGGACCATGACCACTAGGCCTTTCTACTGCCATTCCACATTTTTCTTGGAATTCCAAGACCGGGCAGTTTGAGGCTTATTCTCATGGCTACAGAGGATCTAAGAATCTCCGAATGATACTGTCCCCTTGAACTAATATTTGGTCTTTGTGTTGGGGGGGGTCAGGTAGAAAGTGAGTTCAAAGTAAATCTATTATCAAAGTACATATATTTCACCATATACAGGACCAGGATCAGGATACAACCCAGAGTTTCCTTTTCTTGCGAGCATATTCCATAATTCTAATAAGCATAATCGAATCAATGAAAGACTGCACCAACAGGGTGGACAACCACGGTGCAAGAGATAACAAACTGTGCAAATTACCAAAAAAAGAGAAAAGGTCCTATAAATGATATTATGACCAATCCATCATTACAGATAGGACAACAGTCTGAATATAATATTACAGGATAAACAAGCAAAAACAACTTACTTAATTGGTATAGCCATTCCAATCACACACAACTTACAGAAATCAATAAGTGCAAAACACTAGAAATACAATTAATTAAAAGAGGAAATTGGAACATGAACGAGGTATACACTGTCCCGAAAGTAAAATCTACATCTGGTTATCATCCCAAAGTCACTATGCAATAGTATTAAATAATTAGGGCTACACAGCAATATTTATGTAAATCTCCAGAAAGCCACAATACTAAACACCACTAGGATAGTCCGAAATTTCCAAGCAATCAAGAAATGAGTGTGCTTGGTTATGCCTGTACCTCAGATTTTACCAGCTTGAGCTGAGAAAAAATAATAATAAATAAATAAACAGTAAGTATTAAGAATACGAGGTGAAGAGTCATAGAAACATAGAAAACCTGCAGCACAATACAGGCCCTTTGGCTCACAAAGCTGTGCCGAACTATTCCTTACTTCAGAACTACCTAGGCTTACCTACAGCCCTCTATATTTCTAAGCTCCATGTATCCATCCAGGAGTCTCTTAAAAGACCCTATCATTTCCGCCTCCACCACTGCCACTGGCAGCCCATTCCACGCACTCACCACTCTCTGCGTAAAAAACTTACCCCGACATCTCCTCTATACCTTCTTCCAAGCACCTTAAAACTATGCCCTCTCGTGCTAGCCATTTCAGCCCTGGGAAAAAACCTCTAACTATCCACATGATCAATGCCTCTCATCATCTTGTACACCTCTATCAGGTCACCTCTCATCCTCCATCGCTCCGAGGAGAAAAGGCTAAGTTCATTCAACCTATTCTCATAAGGCATGCTCCCCAATCCAGGCAATATCCTTGTAAGTCTCCTCTGCACCCTTTCTGTGGTTTCCATGTCCTTCCTGTAGTGAGGCGACCAGAATTGAGCACAGTACTCCAAGTGGAGTCTGACCAGGATCCAATATAGCTGCAACATTACCTCTCATCTCTTAAACTCAATCCCATGGTTGATGAAGGCCAATGCACTGTATGCCTTCTTAACCACAGAGTCAACCTGAGTAGCAGCTTTGAGTGTCCTATGGACTCGGACCCCAAGATCCCTCTGATCCTCCACACTGCCAAGAGCCTTGCCATTAATGCTATATTCTGCCCTCATATTTGACCTACCAAAATGAACCACCTCACACTTATCTGGGTTGAACTCCATCTGCCACTTCTCAGCCCAGTTTTGCACCCTTTTGATGTCCCGCTGTAACCTCTGACAGCCCTCCACACTATTCACAACACGCCCAACCTTTCTGTCATCAGCAAATTTACTAACCCATCCCTCCACTTCCTCATCCAGGTCATTTATAAACATCACAAAGAGTAGGGGTCCCAGAACAGATCCCTGAGGCAAACCACTGGTCACCGACCTCCATGCAGAATATGACCTGTCTACAACCACTCTTTGCCTTCTGTGGGCAAGCCAGTTCTGGATCCACAAAGCAATATCCCCTTGGATCCCATGCCTCCTTACTTTCTCAATAAGCCTTGCATGGGGCACCTTATCAAATGCCTTGCTGAAATCCATATACATTACATCTGTGGCTCTACCTTTATCAATGTGTTTAGTCACATCCTCAAAAAATTCAATCAAGCTGTAAGGCACGACTTGCCTTTGACAAAGTCATGCTGACTATTCCTAATCATATTATGCCTCTCCAAATGTTCATAGATCCTGCCTCTCAGATCTTCTCCATCAACTTACCAACCACTGAAGTAAGACTCATTGGTCTATAATTTCCTGGGCTATCTCTACTATCTTTCTTGAATAAGGGAACAACATCCGCCACCCTCCAATCCTCCAGAACCTCTCCTGTCCTCATTGATGATGCAAAGGTCATCACTAGAGGCTCGGCAATCTCCTCCCTCGCTTCCCACAGTAGCCTGGGGTACATCCCATCTGGTCCCTTCCAAAATTCTTATGGAATTTTTTGAGGATGTAACTATGAAAATGGACATGGGAAAGCCAGTGGATGTAGTGTACCTGGACTTTCAGAAAGCCTTTGATAAGGTCCCACATAGGAGGTTGGTGGGCAAAATTAGAGCACATGGTATTGGGGATAGGGTACTGACATGGATAGAAAGTTGGTTGGCAGACAGGAAACAAAGGGTAGGGATTAACGGGTCCTTTTCAGAATGGCAGGCAGTGACTAGTGGGGTACCGCAAGGCTCAGTGCTGGGATCGCAGCTATTTACAATGTACATCAATGATTTAGATGAAGGGATTAAAAGTAATATTAGCAAATTTGCAGATGACACAAAGCTGAGTCACACTGTGAAATGTGAGGAAGATGTTATGAGAATGCAGGGTGACTTGGACAGGTTGGGTGAATGGGCAGATGCATGGCAGATGCTGTTTAATGTGGATAAATGTGAGGTTATCCACTTTGGTGGCAAGAACAGGAAGGCAGATTACTATTTGAATGGTGTCAATTTAGGAAAAGGGGAAGTACAACGAGATCTGGGTGTCCTTGTTCATCAGTCACTGAAAGTAAGCATGCAGGTACAGCAGGCAGTGAAGAAAGCTGTTGGCATGCTGGCCTTCATGACAAGGGGAGTTAAGTATAGGAGCAAAGAGGTCCTTCTGCAGTTGTACAAGGCCCTGGTGAGACCCCACCTGGAGTATTGTGTGCAATTTTGCTCTCCAAATTTGAGGAAGGACATTCTTGCTATGGAGGGAGTGCAGCATAGGTTCACTGGGTTAATTCCAGGGATGGCGGGAATGTCATATGTTGAAAGATTGGAGCGACTGGGCTTATATGCACTGGAATTTAGAAGGATGAGAGGAGATCTGATTGAAACATATAAGATTATTAAGGGATTGGACACGCTAGAGGCAGGAAACATGTTCCCGATGTTGGGGGAGTCCAGAACCAGAGGCCACAGTTTAAGAATAAGGGGTAGACCATTTAGAACAGAGCTGAGGAAAAGCTTTTTCACACAGAGGGTTGATGATCTATGGAATGCTCTGCCTCAGAAGACAGTGGAGGCCAATTCTCTGGATTCTTTCAAGAAAGAGTTAGATAGAGCTCTTAAAGATAGCGGAGTCAAGGGATATGGGGAGAAGTCAGGAACAGGGTACTGATTGTGGATGATCAGCCATGATCACAGTGAATGGTGGTGCTGGCTCGAAGGGCCAAATGGCCGACTTCTGCACCTATTGTCTATTGTCTATTGTCCTGGTGACTTATCCAACTTGATGCTTTCCGAAGCTCCAGCACATTCTCTTCCTTAATATCTACATGCTCAAGCTTTTCAGTCCACTGCAAGTCATCCCTACATTTGCCAAGATCCTTTTCTGTAGTGAATACTGAAGCAAACCTTGAAAGTAAGTCCAGAGAACAGTTCAGTGATGGGGCAAGTGAATTTCAGTGAACTTTCCTCATAGGTGCCCCTCCCTGATGACTTGTAGCATCTGTGTCTTGTTCTCCAGGTCCTCTATTCTATATCAGAACTCAATGAGCTGAAAATATCACTGATTGCATTAGTTTCTGTCAGCTTCCATCGCCTGGAGCTACAACACAACATGTGGCCTTTATGATAAGCTCATTATGAAGCTGGATCTTTGCCAGGCCTCACCAGAGTGCCAAGTTCAGTAAACTCCACACTCCACATGCTTATGGGGCACTGCTCGCTGCTCGAAAACACAATGTGCTTTTGCAGAGCCTGTGGGCTCATTCCCAGTTTGCAGGATACAGCACAGCTCAGCTGATCTTGTAACCATGGGACATATGTGGCCAAGAGAACTAAATTCCTTGTTAACAATGATCCCCAGGATAGTATTCATGAAGAACTTTCCAGTCAAGGTCAATGGTAGGTGTTTAAGACTCACTTCTTGGAAATGGTCATTGACGGGAACCTGTGAAGTAAACTCAACTTATGATACTTACCCACCCATGTCTGAATTTTGGTGGATTTGCCTCACAAAGTCATAGAAGCACAGAGCTCGGATACAGGCCCTTCAGTCCAATCGGTGCATGCCGATCATGGTTCCCATCTAGCTAGTCCTAATTTCCTGCGTTCGGCCCATCTCTCTCTAAGCCCCTCCCCAGATGTACCTACCAAGATGCTTTTCAAATGATACTGTCGAACCTGCCTCTACCACTTCTTCTGACAGCTTGTTCCTTATACTCACCACCCTCTGTGTGAAGCAGTTGCCCCGAAGGTCCCATTAAATCTACTCCCTCTCACCTGAAATCTATGCACCCCTCGTTTTGGACTTGCCTACCATCCACCTTATGTATAGCATATAACTCTCATAATTTAAATATTTCTGTAAGGTCACCCCTCATTCTCCTACATTCCAAGAAATAAAGACACAGGTAGAAAATAGTCATGCAGGCACTCACTGTTTTCTGAGGAGCTGCAAGTGGAATCAAATATTTGCAGCGGTCAGCGAATATTCCCACCCCTGACCTCATGATGGAAGGAAGGTCGTTGATGAAGCAGTTGAAGATGGTTGAATCGAGGACACTGGCTGAGGGATTTGTGCAGGAGCATTTGATATACATGGCTTCACAGTCATATTCAAGTGAGAATGAGGACTTTCATTCATGGCATGAATTAAATTGATACCATTTCTTCTCCACTAAATGAATCCAGGGACCAGCTCCATTTCTAATAGATCCTCAGCTGAATAGAACTTCCCTGTTGTGGAGATGTACTTGTCTCTCTCTTTAGGCTGTCTGTATGATATTCTATACTGGCTGTCTGCTGAATAAATTATTGGAAAGAGGAAGACATGCAAGTTAATTTAATTCTTAGTAAATAATACCACACTTTACTAAGTTGTCCTTATAAAGGAAGGACTAATAATTACAAAATCTGCATTTCTCTTTCAGTAACAAGGAAGGAAATTCTGGAAGTCAATATTAAAGATGATTATTGAAAAACTCCAGCCTATGGAAGTGATGTGATGATCTATCTATTGTACTTTTGTAAATAGTATTTCACACACAAACAACACTGCTTGGCATTTCACATAACTGAAAATGCTGCCTAGGCAGAAATGATATATTTGGTATAGTTATTTTTAACAGAAGGTTCTTCTGTGTTACCATATAGGGAGACCAGGAGAAGTGGGAGAGTGACATCTGCAGTGACTTAAAAGCCATCTTAAGAAGTTATGTGATATTTGACACTTCAGGAGAGGCCCTTGAAATTTAGGCATCTAGTCTTACACATTCCCAAAGAGGATGAGATTTGGACCAGTGGTGTTAAACCGTGACACTTCTACTTCAGGTCCCATTAGTTGTGTTCCTGCTCCACACTCCAGATACACAATTAGACTGATGCATTTTAAAGACCACTGATTTCAGAATTCAGTTTCTAATGTTTACTATTTAAATTAATTTTGTAAGAGTTCCAATAATTTATCGAAATCTATAATTTTGTACATGACTCACTAATCCCTCCTCTCCCGTGTTCTAAAAGACAAAATATTGAGGTTTCAGTCACCTTGAGCATAAGAACAGCATTGAAGTGTAGATCTACAAATGTGTCCGGGCTGATCAGTGAGAGAAATGTCATGGAATTCACCGAGAAATGGCCATTTCATGGAAATACTCACATTCCCATTCTATTGACTCTATGTTCAGTGGTAAATCAAACCGGACATAAAAATTACAAAAAAATTCTGGGTTCCTTTTTGTTTACTTGCATTACTGTTACTTGCATCAAATGTATAGATGTGGCTAAAGCGAGAGCTATACTGCTCTCAGGGTGAGGCTTTCCATTCCAGAACCACGGAGATGTTCTCCTTCTTCATAGAAAGGGGCTTCCCTTCTTTCACTATCAATGCTGCACTCAACCACATCTCTTCCGTTTCATGCATGTCTCTCTTACCCTGTCCTCTTGCTACCCTACCAGGGATAGGGTTCCTCTTGTCCTCACCTACCACCCCACCAGCCTCCACATCCAGCACATAATTCTCCATAACTTCCGCCATCTCCAATGGGATCCCTCCACCAGCACATCTTTCCCCTCCCCCCGGCACTTCCTGCTTTCAGCAGGGATTGCTCCCTATGTGTCTCCCTTGTTCATTCGACCCTCCCCACTGATCTCCCTCCTGCACTTATCCTTGCAAGTAGAACAAGTGGTACACCTGCCCCTACACCTCCTCACACAGTCCATCCAGGTGAGGTTACACATCACCTGTGGGTCATATACTGTAAACTGTGCTCTCGGTGTGGCCTCCTGTATATCGGTGAGACCTGACATAGGTTGGGAGACCACCTCGCCGAGCACCTGTGCTCTGTCTGCCAGGAAAAGCGGGATCTCCCAGTGGCCACCCATTTTAATTCCACTTCCCATTCACATTCCGATATGTCAGTCCACGGGCTCCTCTACTGCTGTGATGAGGCCACACTCACGTTGGAGGAGCAACACCTTATATTCCGTCTGGGTAGCCTCCAACCTGATGGCATGAACATTGATTTCTCAAACTTCCGGTAAGGCACTACCCACTTCACCATTCCCCATTCCCATTTACCTCTCTCAACTTATGTCCTTGTCTGCCCATTGCCTCCCTCTGCTCCTCTTCCCCCTGTTCTTTCTCCCATGGCCCTCTGTCCTCTCCTATCAGATTCTCCCTTCTCCAGCCCTGTATCTCTTTCACCACTCAACTTCCCAGCTCTTTACTTCACCCTTCTCTGGCCCCCGCCCCCGCCAATTCACCTATCACTTTGTGTTTCTTCCTCTCCTCCCCCCATTTTCTTACTCTGACTCCTCATCTTTTTTTCCAGTTCTGATGAAGGATCTCGGCCCAAAACATCGACTGTTTACTCTCTTCCATAGATGCTGCCTGGCCTGTTGAGTTCCTCCAGCATTCTGTGTGTGTAGATGTACTGTCCGTATTGCTGAAAGGGTCAGCTATAAACTCAACCATTACAGGCTGGGGCCCTGTGCACATCATACAATCACAAAAGGTCATTTGTTTTATCAAATATGCCAGAGCAGCCCAGCTACTCCTACCTATCCGACTCCCCACAGTCCTGCAAATGTTTTACTTTCAGATAATTATCAGAGATTCATACTGCGCAGAAACACACCCTTCAGCCCAAACGTATTTGTGCTGGCCATTTCTAATTCAATTTACAAACACTTTGTCCATATCCTACTGTACTAAGGTGCTTCAAGTACTTGCCTAAATATTTGTTAAATATTGTGACGATACAGGTCCCCGTAAACTTCCTCAGGAAGCACGTTCCAGATCTATCCTCTGGGAGAGAAAACTCTTTCTCTAATCCCCGCTGAGTCCCTTACCCTTGTGTTAAACATGTGCTCTCAGGTTCTGCACACTTCTGCCACTGTATGACCTATCTACATCCCTCATGATGTTGTGTATTTCAATCAGCTTCTTCCTCAGCCTTCTCCACTCCAAGGAATATGAACCCTAACTAGTTTCTCCTCATAACTGAAACATTGAAGGCAATTAAATGCAGTTTGCTCTGGAAACACTGATTAAGAGAATTTCGAAGATTTGATTTACTATTGGCTCTTAATTTTCAGGCTTAAGATCCACAATCAAATAAACATTACCGAATTATTCAGCACCATGAAATACATCAGATAAAGTTGATTACAGCCAGTTACTATTGGTCTTATTGTAGAAAGTGACACTCATATGCAGTTTGCTAAAAAAAAACTTATTTAAAAGATTTGAAAATTTAAAGATAAAGATCTTTAAAGATGATGGCACAGTAGCATAGTAGTTTGCTTAACACTTCACAGCAGCAGCGATCGGACGATCAGGGTTCAATTCCCACCGCTGTCTGTAGGAATTTGTACATTCTTCCCTCGACTGCGTGGGTTTCCTCTGGGTGCTGCAGTTTCCTCCCACAGTCCAAAAAACAAACATAGGGTTAGTAAGTTGTGGGCATGCTATGGTGGCGCTGGAGGCGTGGCAACACTTGCGGGCAGCCCCCAGCACATCTTTAGGATTAGATTATTAGACTATGAGGACACACAGTCCTCTTTTATTGTCATTTAGTAATGCATGCAATAAGAAATGATACAATATTCCTCTGGTATGATATCACAGAAACACAGGACAGACCAAGACTGAAAAACTAGCAAAGACCACATAATTATAACATACAGTTACAACAGTGCAACAATACCATAACTTGATGTAGAACAGGCCATGATCACAGTAAAAAAGTTCAAAGTCTCTCGAAAGTCCCACATCTCACGCAGACGGGAGAAGGAAGAAAACTCTCCCTGCCATGCCCAACCACAGTCCGACTCTGAGTCGTCCAAAAACTTCGAGCTCCAATCAGCCCTCTGACACCGAGTACCGAGCACCATCCCTGCCGAACGCTTCGATCTCAACCTCAGTCGCCAGCAGCAGGCAAAGCCGGGGATTTTGGGGCCTTCCCTCCGGAGATTCTCGATCGCACAGTAGCAGCGGCAGCGAACTGGGCATTTCAGAAATTTCTCCGGATGTTCCTCTGCTTCTCATGTCTGTCTCCATCAAATCAGAATTGTGCACGGCATCCTACTTACAAATATGATATCATTTTACCGGAGAGCTGCGCGCACTGTGTCGCGCCACCATCTACTCCTCCCGCCATTTGGGTCATTGACACAAATGATGCATTTCACTGTATATTTTGATGTACTTGTGACAAATAAAGCTAATCTTTAAAAAGAAATGTTTAAATTCCTGTCCTAGACATTAAGTTGGCAAATCACTTCTGCATTCTGTCCAACACAGTCGTTCTTTCTATCATGTAGCAACCGGATCAGCACCCAGTGCTCCCGCTGTGGCCGAACCTTTCGAATCTTCTCATTCCTGGATGATCTTGCAGGGTCAAGGGTAACTTATTCCCAATCCAGGCCAATCTAAGACCTACAAGTCCTACCAAAGATAAGGCTGATGGAACTTGGGCTTTGTGAGATAGTGAGCTCTATTACACAGAGTTCCTGTGTGTTCCTGATACATGGCCATGTGGATCACAATACAATGCCAAATCTGGTTTGAGTGATCATGGACCAGAGTCAGGGTGGGTGTTAATGATTTTTCAGGGTTGTACGGTAGTGCAATTGCTTTACAATGCCAGCTGTAAAATGAGCGATCAATTCTGACTGCTGTCAGTAAGTAGTTTCTACATTCTCCCTGAGACCACGTGGGTAACCTCCCTCATTCCAAAGATGTACAGGTTAGGGTTAGTGAGTTGTAGCCGTGCTATGTTGCAACTGGAAGCGTGATGACACTTGCGAGCTACCCCAGCAGAATCTTTGCGGATTTGATTTGACGCAAGTGACCCATTTCACTGTGTGTTTCAATGTACATGTGACAAACAAAGCTTATCTTTATCTCAAATTTGCTGGTGAACACAGCAGGCCAGGCAGCATCTCTAGGAAGAGGTACAGTCGACGTTTCAGGCCGAGACCCTTCATCAGGACTAACTGAAGGAAGAGCTAGTAAGAGATTTAAAAGTGGGAGGGTCATCTCATATCCCTTTTGCCAATCACCTGTCCAGCTCTTGGCTCCATCCCTCCCATTCCTGTCTTCTCCTATCATTTTGGATCTCCCACTCCCCCTCCCACTTTCAAATCTCTTACTAGCTCTTATTTCAGTTAGTCCTGACGAAGGCTCTCGGCCCGAAACGTCGACTGTACCTCTTCCTAGAGATGCTGCCTGGCCTGTTGCATTCACCAGCAAATTTGATGTGTGTTGCTTGAATTTCCAGCATCTGCAGAATTCCTCATGTTTACTTATCTTTATCTTCATGTTTATCTTTAGAACATCTTTGAACCTTGTTCTCTGTACATTTCATATAACCACACAATCTCCTTTGGAAGTTAGTGTCAGGCAGGTGAACAACACGACCAGTCCAGAAACAAAAACTCCCCAGTATTTGTTTAAATAGTCTCAATACTGAATTGTTGCTGTTCAAAGGGTGCTGGGTGTACACAAGTCAATGTAAACCAATATGCAGGTGCCATGAACTTTAAGGATGGCCATTAATGTGTTAATCTTTATTATGAGAGGTGTAAAGATGCCTTACTACAAACTGATAGGATCTACACTTGGTCTCCTTACCCTGAAACTGCAGAGTTGTGGACACAGCTCAGCACATCTTGGAAACCAGCCTCCCGTCTTTGACTGTGTCCCTTCCTCTCACTGACTCAGTAAAGCAGCCAACATAAACAAAGACACCACCTGCTCCAAAAATTTTCTCCTCTCCCTTCCTTCACAGGGCAGAAGATAATACCCTAAAAGCCCTTGCACATTCTCTCTTCTCCCCGCTCCCATCAGGCAGAAGATACAAAACCCTGACGGTGTGTACCACAAGGCTCAAAGACAGCATCTACCCTACTGTTATAAGATCTTTAAATACTTCCCTAGTATGATGTTGTTGGACTCCCGACCTCACAATCTTTATCTTACATGTTATTGTTTGCTTGCATTGGACTTTCTCCTTATTCTACATTGTTAATGTTTAACTTCAATGTACTCAGTAATGGTTTGATCTGTATGAACAGTATGCAAGACAAGCTTTTGTCCTTTCAATCTTTTTTTATTGATTTAAAAGAATAAGGATAAATACAAACCAGAGGAGCAGTTATCTCAAATACATATTTCAATAATAGCACAAACAAAGAAAGGAATATACACTGTCAAAATCATATATAGTATTAAGCTAATATAAAGAAAGAAAAGAACCACTTCTCCTCTTAACAGTTTATAGAAAAAAAAGACTCAAGATTTCTGTTATTGAGAGAAAAAAAACTACTAAACTAACCTAAAACAACAAAAAAAAGGGGACTGGGCAGTCAAATTTGAGGATACAGTTAAAAAAAGAAAAAAATCCTTCTGGTCAAATCTAAAACTTCACGGAGAAGAAAAAAAATTAACTGAAAAAGTAGAAAGACTTAGATCATGTGAAAATATTGAATAAAAGGTCGCCAAGTTTGCTCAAATTTAAAAGATGTATCAAACGTCCGAATCCTTATTTTCTCCAAACTTAAACACGACATAATGGAGGAGAGCCAAAAAAAAAACAGTAGGTGGATTGGGATCCTTCCAGTACAATAGAATAGCTCTCCTAGCCAATAAAGTTGAGAAAGCTATCATGCGTTGAGCAGAAGCAGGAACGTTTCCTGCTTCCGTTGGAATAGTCCCAAAGATTGCCGTAAATGAATTAGGCTGTAGATCCAGACCTATGACTTTTGATAACATTCTGAAAACATCTGTTCAAAAATTATTTAACATTATGCAGGTCCAAAACATATGAGTTAAGGTAGCCACCTCAGTGTTCCATCTATCACAGGTAGGATTTATATTGGAAAAAATATGCACTAGTTTATCTTTTGACATATGCGCCCTGTGCACTACCTTGAACTGAATCAAGGAGTGACAGGCACAGACAGATGAATTATTAACTAAATGACAAATTTTATTCCATTGATTATCTGAAAGTGACTCTTGAAGTTCCAATTCCCAAGCACGTTTAACCTTATCATTAGACATCATTCGTAAATTCAATAGCCATTTATATATAATGGCTATCAATCCTTTTTGAAATGGTTTAAGCTGAAAGATAACATCTGTCATATTTGGTAAATGAGAAGATGGATAATTCGGTAACAAATCACGTAAAAAATTCCTGCCTTGTAAATATTTAAAAAATTGTGCATTAGATAAATCATATTTGTCCACTAGCTGCGAAAAAGACATTAAACAATCCTCTAAAAACAAATCTAGAAAAGTTTTTATTCCTTTAGTTTTCCATGTTAAAAAGGCCTTATCTAAAATCGATGGTTTAAAAAAATAGTTAAAATGGATATTACTAGAAAGAACAAAGTTATTTAAGTCAAAAAATCTGCGAAACTGAAAACAAATTTTTAATGTATGTCTAACAATGGGACTAAGATCTTGTCTACCAATCTTAGAAAACAAGAAGGGAAGAGGAGCTCCCAGTAAAGAAGCCAAAGAGAACCCCTTTACTGAGTTCTCTTCCAAGTCCAGCCATGAAGGACAGTCCTACATATCTATACAGTGAATCCAAAAAGTAATAATAACAAATATTAATTGCCCAGTAATAGAATCTAAAGTTTGGTAAAGCCAAGCCACCATCTTTTTTTAATTTTTGCAGTAAAGGTTTACTCACTCTACAGCTTTTATTATTCCAGATATATGACAAGATCATAGAATCTATTCTACCAAAAAACATTTTTGGGACAAAGGATGGAATAGCTTGAAACGTATAAAAATTTCAGTAAAATTGTCATTTTTATAGCATTTATTTGACCAATTAATGACATCATCATAGGTGACCATTTGGAAAGTGTTTGTTTTGTATATTCAACTAAAGGAAGAAAATTATATTTATATAAATCTTTAAAATTTTTAGTAATTTTGATAACAAGATAGGTAAAATAATTTTTAGCAATATTAGAAGGTATTTGATCATATTGATCTGAATAATTATTAATGGGAAATAATTCACTTTTATGTAAATCTAACTTACATCCGGAAAAAGTACTATATTCAGTACTTTCAGCTTCACGTGTTTCAGCGGCCAGGGAGAGGTCGAAGGCGCTCGGCAGAGGATGGCGCTCGGGAGGCTGTATTGGAGAGGCTGATCGGAAGCTCAGAGTTTTTGGACGGATGGACTCAGGGTCGGCTGGGGTCAGCTGCTTCCAAGGTATCGGCAAGTTGACGGTGCCTGGAGGTTTATGGCAGGGAGTTTCTCCCTTTTCCTGCCTGCTATCGGGGACTCGGGACTTTGAGACTTTTTTTTACTGTGCTTATGGTCTGCTCTTTATCAAATTATGGTATTGCTTTGCACTGCTGTAACTATACATTATAATTATGTGGTTCTGTTAGTGTTAGTCTTTGGTCTGTCCTGTTTTCTGTGATATCACTCCGGAGAAACATTGCATCATTTCTTAATGCATGTATGCAGTTCTAAATGACAATAAAAGAGGACTGAGTGTTCTCATAATCTAAAATATGGATAACATAGAGGAAATAGATTTCCTAGGGTCTGAAATGTAAACTAATAAATCATCTGTGTACAACGAAACCTTGTGTACTTTATCCCCTCTCTTAATACTCTGAACAGAGTTGGAATCCCTAACAGCAATAGCAAGTGGTTCTAAAGCCAAATTAAATAATAAGGAACTAAGAGGACAACCCTGACGGGTTCCTCTGTATAGTCTAAAATAAGGAGATTTTTGATTATTAGTTATAACTGCAGCCATCAGGGCTTGATAGATCAGTTTGATCCAGGAAATAAATCCTGGACCAAAATAAAATCTCTCCAAAACCAGAAATAAATAAGGCCATTCCACCCTGTCAAAGGCTTTCTTTGCATCAAGAGAGACAATACATCCAGATTCTTTAACTGAGGGAGAATAACAATCTTCGAACATTAAAATGTGAGTACCTTATTTTTAATAAATCCAGTTTGATCATTTGAAATAACAGTAGGCAAAATATTCTCAAGCCTATTAGCCAGAATCTTAGAGAGAATTTTAAAGTCCACATTCAATAAGGAAATTGGTCTATAGGAGGCACACTTAGATAGATCTTTTTCTTTTTTAGGAATCAATGAAATTGATGCCTCATAAAAAGTTTTCAGGAGATTTCCCAGAGGATATAGAATCAGTGAAAGTTTGACATAGATGTGATGTAAGCATTTCAGTAAAAGTCTTATAAAATTCTACTGTATATCCATCTGGTCCCGGAGCTTTCCCTAGTTTCATAGAGGATATAACCCTAGCTATTTCCTCTTGTTTAGAAGGCACATCTAATGTGTTAATATCTTGAATGGAAATTTTAGGTATATTTAATTTTTGCAAAAATCTATTCATAAAGGTAGTATTATCAGAAAATTCAGATTTATAATGGTTAGAATAGAAATCCATAAATATCTTAGTAATTTCATGGGGATCTAATGTTTCAGTTTTATCTGGTCTACGTATTTTCAAAATCTGTCTTCTGACCATATTTGCCTTCAACTGACCAGCCAGCAATTTACCTTATTTATCACCATGTATATAAAATTGACTTCTGGATTTAAAAAGTTGCTGCTCAGTGGGGAAGGTCAAAAGCAGATCATGCTGTGTTTGGAGTTCAACCCTTTCCTTATATAGATCTTCCCTAGGTCTTACTGAATACGCTTTATCTATCTCTTTGATTTTATTAGTAATCACTAAAAGTTCTGCTTTGGTTTGCCTTCTTAAACCTGCTGAATATGAAATTATCTGTCCTCAAAGAAAGGATTTCATCGTATACCATATAACCAAATTTGACATACCTTCAGTTGTATTAAGTTCAAAAAATGAAGAAATTTGCTCCTTGATAAAACTAACAAAAGTTGGATCTTGTTGGGATTCAGTCTCCACTGTGATATTTTCAAAATATTATGAGAAGGCCTCAAAGTTAATTTCATAGGTGCATGATCCAACAACGCAATGATGTCATACGCACGATCGGCAAGGGAATACAACAATCGTGTATCTAGAAAGAAATAACCAATTCTTGAATATTTATGATGTATGTGTGAAAAAAAAGAAAAATCTTTATCATTAGGGTGCTTATATCTCCAAATATCAACCACACCATATTCTAATAGAAAAGAATTAATACGTCTCCGCTTTATTAGGAAGCAACGGATTGGTTGATGACCTGTCAATCGACGGGTTAAGACAACAGTTAAAGTCACCGCCCATAATCAACTTATATTCATTTAGATTCGGGAGCGCGGAAAATAGCTTCTTAAAAAATTCAGGACTGTCTAGATTAGGTGCATAAACACACACGAAAGCTACTTTTTGACCACATAGCAAACCAGTGACAATTAAATATCTTCCAATCAAATCAGTAACAGTATTAAAATGTACAAAAGGGATTTTAGAGTTAACAAAAATAGATACCCCTCTAATTTTATTTATTGATAAAGAATGATATAAAGGTTCCTTCAGGAATTTAAAAAAGCAATTTTCATCCTGTCTGCATACATGAGTTTCTTGCACGAAAATAATATCCACATGAAGTGTTTTTAATTTCTTAAAAATCTTTTTACGCTTAATAGGATGATTCATGCCATTCAAATTCCAAGAAATTATATTAATTTTATTAGCATCCATGTTTAAGATTTAATTTAAAGTTTTATAAAGAAAGTTATTGCGCAAGCGCAAACTAAATCCAAAGGAAAAAAGACCAGCACTGACTTGACCAGAAGTGATCACATGATTGACACAAGATATAATCTCTCAGAACTGCCCAGTCGAGAAAAAAAACTATTCTAATAGCCCCACCCCTCTCCCCCAAAGCCTGAAAAGTGATCCAATAGGATCGCATGCTGACCTATGATCCTAGCCCCAGGCTCCATTTTGCAGCTATATTAGCAAAGTTATACGTTTACACCACCGATTTTGGACATAATAAAAGAGATGAATAGATTTCAAATATTGTAATGTTATGTCGAACAATAGTTAAAACGTAATTGGCGACGGCCATCTTAAATTCATCTAAGGTATATTAATCATGTATTCAGAAAAGGATAAATCCAAGCAAATAATATATTACAACTGAAATTTTAAAAAACTTACAAATCATAAAAAAAGTAAATATATATATCAAACCCAAAGCTATATTAATATTAAGGCAAACCCAAAGCTATATTAATATTAAGGCAAGCAAGAAAAAAAATTAAATCAACCAGGTCCTGAGCGGACATCCATAAAATGTGGAACAGACTTTCTTCAAAGCAACTATAGATATATACTAACTATTAACAAAGTTAAAAAAATTAAATCTGCCAAGTCCTGTACTGACGTCCATAAAATGTAGAACAGACCTTCCTCAAGGCATCTATAAACATCTCCCAACTCAGAGTTACCTATTCAAGTTGCAATCAGCATAGACTTAAACCCCTTAATAAATTCCCAACCTTCATCTGGAGAGTTAATCTTTTGTGGCTGAGAGTCAGGCAGAAAAATTATCAAAGGTGCCGGATAACAGAGCGACAGGCGACATTTTCTTTTTTATAATTCAACCATCAGTTCCCGGTATTTCCTTCTTTCGGCAAAAATCTCATGAGCAAAGTCCTCCACTATACGAATTTTTGTTGCATTGTAGATTAGCTTACCCCTTTTTCTTGCCTCTCGGAGTATAGCTTCTTTGGTTGTAAAATAGTGCAAGCATAGTATCAGTGGTCGTGGATGTAGTTCGGGCGAGGGCTTAGATCGTGGGATTCGATGAGCTGTATCAAGTACAGGGTGTGCTTCAAGAATCTCGCTAAAAACTGAATATAGCATATCTGAAAAGAACTTTACAGGTTACTGGTCTCAGTATTTTCAGGCAAGCCCAATATATGTAAATTCCTCTTGCGCATTCTGCTGTCTAAATCAATCGTTTTTTTCTTCGTTCTTGATTAATTCCAAAGTAACTTCATTAATTTTCTTTTCCATAGATGACATCTTCAATTCTTGCTCGTTAATAGTTTGCCTGAATATCTCCTGTTCCCTTTCAATTCGATGACTAGTCTGTTGAGTGTCTGAAATTGAAAATCCAAATTCTTCAAAGAATTTTGAACAGTAGAGATGGATTTTTCAAGCTTTCTGTTAGCATCTGTCAGTTTATCAATCTTAGTGTTAAGCGAACCAAACTCAAGTTTCATATCTTGTATTGAAGAGAGTATTCTTTCTAAAGTAGAAAGTTCCTCCGATTTCTTTGTTTGTTCAGTTTGTTCCATTTCGGGAAGGGTTTTGCCGCCTCTCAATTCAATACTGGACCGACTTCCTGCCATCGTAGTTAAGTCATAAATCCTTCAACAAAAATCGTGAATCTTCAAACTTAAAATGGATCTATCAGTGGAATGTAAGGTATTAAAAAGTAGAGCCACAGTGAAAATGCGTCTCACTCCATTCGCTGCAAAATCAAGACAAGCTTTTAACTGTATCTTGGTACGGGTGACAATAATAAACCAACTCCAAAAAAGGATCTATTTATTTATTTTTATTGGGATGCATCACGGAATAGGCCCTTCCGGCCCTTCGAGGCATGTTGCCAGCAACCCCCGATTTTACGCTAGCCTTATCACAGGGCAATTTACAATGACCAATTAAACTGCAGAGAATTGTGGGTACTGCTCAGTACGTCACTGAAGCCAGCCTCCCCTCAATGGACTCCGTCTATAGTTCTCACTGCCTCAGTAAAGCTGAATGAATGGAATGGGCATGAGCATTGTGACTTGATCTTGTTGAATGTGGAACAGACTCCAGGGCCAAATAGCGTGACCATTTTGCAGATTCTCCCTTTTCAACACTACAACTGTGTGCTGTAAACACAAGAGATTCCGCAGATGCTGGAATTCCAGAGCAACACACACAAGATCCTGCAGGAACTCAGCCGATCAGACAGCATCTATGGAGAGGAATAGGAGCCAACATTTCAGGCTAAGAATGAGACATCAGGGGCCTCAGCCCGAAACATCGACTCTTTTTTACTCTTCATAGATGCTGCCTGACCTGCTGAGTTCCTCCAGCATTTTCTATGTGTTACAACTATCTGCGTCCATTCTGAGGTCATGCTGTGTAATCCAAGCCCAAATCACTCACTGTATAGAAAAGAGTTTCCCCATGTCACGTTTGTTCTTTTGTCTGTTGCCTTTACTCTGTTTCACCTAATCCTTGGTCCTTTTCGCCAGTGGGAACAGTTATAAAAAGACTCTTTGTTTTGTTTCAGTAAATTCACCATTTTGTCATCACTTTTTAAACATGTGTGTGTACTGTAGATCATTAATTTTCATGGGTTGGACGTATTATAAAGCCTTTCTTTTCACAAAGAACACTGATCATTATCTAGCCTATTCTCCCAAAGGCTGCATGGTTTACGCAAGGAGCAGTGCTCAGGTGGCAAAGTAGCATGGAAGGTAGCACCGCCACCTCCTGTTCTAATGCTCCAATCTCGACTCCTGATATTATCTGTATGAACCACCAGGTTGGTTTCCCCAGGGTGCCCTGGTTTCCTACCACATCCCAAAGATGTGCCAGGTGGCAGGACAATTGGTGGCTGTAGGTGACCTGTAGTGTGGATTATTGGCTGTAGATGACCTGTAGTATGGACAATTGGCTGTAGATGACCTGTAGCGTGAACTATTGGCTGTAGATGACCTGTAGTGCAGACTATTGGCTATAGATGACCTGTAGCGTGAACTATTGGCTGTAGATGACCTGTAGTGTGGACTATTGGCTGTAGGTGACCTGTAGTGCAGACTATTGGCTGTAGATGACCTGTAGTGCGGACTATTGGCTGTAGATGACCTGTAGTGCGTAAGCCATGACCACATGAGTGAATGGGCTCCAGAGAAATAGGTGGGTGATGAGATCACTCTGAGACCCAGCAGAAACTTGATGGGCTAAATATCCCCCTTCTCTGTTATAAGGAAGCATAAGAAAAATGTGATTTTCTAATGTCAGACTACTGAGATACTTATCTGACTTATGACTTCATAATATAAACCACTCTATCAATCCTAAGGAATAATCCCATCTTCCCCAGTCCACCCACATGACTGAAGTTCCTCATTCCTGAGATCATTTTGGTCAGTCTCTTCTGCACTCTCTCCAAGCCCCGGGGCCTGACGGAATATTCCCCAGCCTTCTCCACGAGGCGAGGGAAGAGATTGTTGAGCCTGTGGCTAGGATCTTTATGTCCTCGTTGTCCAGGGGAATAGTACCAGAGGATTGGAGGGAGGCGAATGTTGTCCCCTTGTTCAAAAAAGGTAGTAGGGATACTCCGGGTAATTATAGACCAGTGAGCCTTACATCTGTGGTGGGAAAGCTGTTGGAAAAGATTCTTAGAGATAGGATCTATGGGCATTTAGAGAATCATGGTCTGATCAGGGACAGTCAGCATGGCTTTGTGAAGGGCAGATCGTATCTAACAAGACTGACAGAGTTCTTTGAGGAGGTGACCAGGCATATAGATGAGGATAGTGCAGTGGATGTGACCTACATGGATTTTGGTAAGGCATTTGACAAGGTTCCACACAGTAGGCTTATTCAGACAGTCAGAAGGCATGGGATCCAGGGAAGTTTGGCCAGGAGGATTCAGAATTGGTTTGCCTGCAGAAGGCAGAGGGTCATGGTGGAGGGAGTACATTCGGATTAGAGGGTTGTGACTAGTGGTGTCCCACAAGGATCATTTCTGGGACCTCTATTTTTCGTGATTTTTATTAACGACCTGGATGTAGGGTAGAAGGGTGGGTTGGCAAGTTTGCAGACGACACAAAGGTTGGTGGTGTTGTAGATAGTGTAGAGAATTGTCGAAGATTGCAGAGAGACATTGATAGGATGCAGAAGCGGGCTGAGAAGTGGCAGATAGAGTTCAACCCAGAGAAGTGTGAGGTGGTACACTTTGGAAGGACAAACTCCAAGGCAGAGTACAAAGTAAATGGCAGGATATTTGGTAGTGTGGCGTGGCAGAGGGATCTGGGGGTACATGTCCAAAGATCCCTGAAAGTTGCCTCACAGGTAGATAGGGTAGTTAAGAAAGCTTATGGGGTGTTAGCTTTCATAAGTCGAGGGATAGAGCTTAAGAGTCGCGATGTAATGATGCAGCTCTATAAAACTCTGGTTAGGCCACACTTGGAGTACTGTGTCCAGTTCTGGTCGCCTCACTATAGGAAGGATGTGGAAGCATTGAAAAGGGTACAGAGGAGATTTACCAGGATGCTGCCTGGTTTAGAGAGTATGCATTATGATCAGAGATTAAGGGAGCTAGGACTTTACTCTTTGGAGAGAAGGAGGATGAAAGGAGACATGATAGAGGTATACAAGATATTAAGAGGGATAGATAGAGTAGATAGCCAGCGCCTCTTCCCCACTGCTCAATACAAGAGGACATGGCTTTAAGGTAAGGGGTAGGAAGTTCAAGGGGGATATCAGAGGAAGATTTTTTACTCTGAGAGTGGTTGGTGCGTGGAATGCACTGCCTGAGTCAGTGGTGAAGGCAGATACACTAGTGAAGTTTAAGAGACTACTAGACAAGTATATGGAGGAATTTAAGGTGGGGGGTTATATGGGAGGCAGGGCTTGAGGGTCGGCACAACATTGTGGGCTGAAGGGCCTGTACTGTGCTGTACTATTCTATGTTCTATGTTCTATATATTTTTTCGTAAAAAGGACATACTCTCATTCATAACTTTCCTTTTCTCCTGTTCTCTATGGCTCAGTCTACAAATACAAAAACAAAAACAAAATCCCCTTTGCTTTTGTAGCACATTCTCAAATTGCTCTGGCAAGTGCAGATATACTATTTACATATATCCCAGATCCATCTGTTTTTGTTCCAATATTTAAAAATTGTTCTTTTAATGTCGTCTGTATTCATTCCTCCTGCCAAAATGTAACGTGTAACATTTCTCAGCATTAAATTTCATCCCATTGAATTCCACAGCCTGCCTGCAACCCACGGTTTATTCCTCACAATTCCTTAGGCCGCCCAGTCTTAGTTCATCTGCAGGTTTGAAATCATCCTCTCATTTCCCCAAACCCTTATCATTAATTTGCACTAAAAATAGCAAAGCTATTACCAACCCCTGGAGACTTCCAGAGGACATATCCAGTCTGAAGAGCATCTTTTCACCACTGCTCTGTTTTCATTACCACTAAATCCCTATCTGTGCTGCTGTAATCCTTATTCCAAGGCTTTCAATTTTGACGATACACCGTTTACAGTAATAATCTAAAATGTTTAGGACATCGATGGTGCCAGATCTGCAAACTTTCAAAACTATTGATGCTATCCCAGCACATTGTAATCCCGCCCCCCCCTTTTTTTTAGATATTATGGTGTAGATAAATAAATTTCCCCGTTTAAAGGGAGTGGAAGTTGGGTCAGAAGGAAAGCATAGGAACCTAGTCCCAGTGAATTAAATGGGAGAATAGCAACGGGGTGCTGGTGAGTGGGAAGGGAGCAGCTGAGTAGAGGGGAGTGTGGGAACCTGGGCACGGTGAGTGGATGGGGAAACATAATGAACTGGCTGAGCCAGTTGCCACATCTTTGGGATTTCCAAATGGTTGGAAAACGGTTGATTGGAGTTTTACTGTGTATGGTGCCTTCTCAAATGCTCCCTGGTAGCCCATAAGCTCAATGGCAATTCCTGAAGGATTAAGGATAATGCCTATCAGGTTTGGTGGGTCACCAGATGAGTGGGGTGGCTGATTCTGGATGTACTTGTTCTCGATCAGTGGAGTACGGCAACAACAACCTTGCACTCAATGTCAGTCAGAGCAAGGAATGGATTGTTGTCTTCAGGAAGGGGAAGTCAAGGAACACACACCAGCCCTAATAGAGGAATCAGCAGTGGACAGGGTGAGCAATTTCAAGTTCTTGGGTGTCTAATCTCTGATGACCTATCCTATGCCCAATATACTGATGCAATACAAAGAAGACAAAGAAGACATGACAGATATGACAGACGGAGTTTGAGGAGATTTGGTAAGTTACAAAGACTTTAGCAAATCTCTACAGGTGTACCGTGGAAAGCATTCTAACTAGTTGCATCACTGTCTGGTATGGACAGGATCAGAAAAAGCTGCAGAAATTTGCAAAACTTTGCCAGTTCCATCATGGGCACTAGCCTCCCCAGCATCGAGGACATCTTCGAAAGATGATGTCTCAAGAAAAGGCAGCACCCATTATTAAGAGCCCTCATCACCCAGGACATACCCTCTGCTCATTGCTACCATCAAAGTGGAGGTACAGGAGCCTGAAAACACACACTCAATATTTTAGAAACAGCTTCTTCCCTTCCACCATCAGATTTCTGAATGGACACTACCTGTATAACCATATAACCATATAACAATTACAGCACAGAAACAGGCTATCTCGGCCCTTCTAATCCGTGCCGAACTCTTACACTCTCCTAGTCCCACCGACCTGCACTCAGCCCATAACCATCTATTCCTTTCCTGTCCATATAGCTGTCCAATTTAACTTTAAACGACAATATTGAACCTGCCTCAACCACTTCTGCTGGAAGCTCGTTCCACACAGCTACCACTCTCTGAGTAAAGAAGTTCCCCCCTCATGTTGCCCCTAAACTTTTGCCCTTTAACTCTCAACTCATGTCCTCTTGTTTGAATCTCCCCCACTCTCAATGGAAAAAGCCTATCCACGTCAACTCTATCTATCCCCCTCATAATTTTAAACACCTCGATCAAGTCCCCCCTCAACCTTCTACGCTCCAAAGAATGTGGTCTTGTGGTCTTATGTTCGTGGAATTGTAACATGTACGTAGGTACGAAAGCAAGTGCCTTATTAATAATAGCATCACATCGTGAAACCAGCTCCAAGCTGTTGCTGCACTAGGCTGCATGAGAACAAGTTATGTGGTCGGCAGGTAGCAATATGTTAAATTATTCCCAAGCTTCAACTTATCACCCAGCCTGTGAGTAGACATATAAAAATTTGGTTAGGTCACATTTGGAGTATTGTGTTCACTTCTGGTCACCCACATGTAGAAAGGATGGGGAAGCTTTGAAAGGAATGTAGAGGGGGTTCACCGGGATGTTGCCTGGACTACAGGGTATTAGCAATGAGGAGGGTGTGGACAGATTTGGATTGTTTTCTCTGGAGTGTTGGATGTTGAGGAGAGACCTCATCAGGACATAGATGGGATAGATGGTCAAAGTCTCTTTTCCATGGTGGAAATGTTAACTACTAGAGGGCATAGATTTAAGCTGAGGGAGACAAGGTCTAAGGGAGATGTGTGGGGCAAAGTTTTTACATGGAAGGTGGCGTGTGCCTAGAATGCACTGCCAGGGTGCTGGTGGAAGCAGACGCGATTGTGGGATTTAGTAGGATTTAGACAGGCACCTCAACAGGAAATGGTGGACTGTTGCATGGTACTGCCGCCGCAAAGCAACGAACTTCATGTCAGTAACAATAGAACTGATTCTGATTCTGATAGGGACCATGTGCAGCAGTAATTTAATCTGGCATCGTGGTCAGCACAGATCGAAGGGCCCATTTTTGTGCTATACTGTTCTATGTTCTGTGTACCTCCATCAGATCTGCATTGACTTTTGTTTCAACCTGAACTTTGGTTTCCCATTCCTCCTAGGATTCTGCATTGAGGGCAAGCTGACAATGGGAGAGGCAGATGCCATCGTAGTGGAAAAGGATGTGTTTTTATTCCTTTTTTATTTATTTTGAACTTTTGACCCTACTTTACGCACTTTAGAAATTTCTCCAACAGATTGGAGATGTCATGGAAGCTTTAGAGATTTTGAGGTCTGACCCTTACTTTGGAATTCAGATCAATCAGAACCGTATTTGTATTACAGGCTTCTGCTGTGTAATGTGAGAATACGACAACACCAGACCAGCTGTCCCCTGAGCTATAGCTAGAGAAGAAATAGCAGAGCAACAGAGGGGTGCAGTTCGCATTGGCATGCACGGTCTCTAAACAGTAGACAGGCAACTTAACATTTGCCTCAGGAAGTTCAGAGTCCTGCAGCAGGTGCTAGTGGACATGGGCTACCTGTCAGAAAGTAACTGGTTGCCCACTGGACCTGGTAGTCACATTTTGCCATTAACAGGCAAAGACACCAATGTCTACAACTGCCCTGGAATGATCTTCTCCAGGGCTCGCTAAGTACATTTGCAGACTCTTGCCATCACCACACAAAAATACACAGCCCTCGTGCTGGTGGAAGCCAGCTATATCAACTTTATTTTTGATGATGCCAGTTCAATTAGTAATTTCCCACAGCTGAGGCTTTGACTTCATTCCCATGACTACAGGGAATGATCAAGGACAATTAAGTTATGTACAGATTTATATTAATATTATCCAAGAGTGTTATTCAGCCACAAGAGCTTCCACATTATTGAAGATGATTCTGCAAAGTTAGTCCTGATGCGACTGGCCTGTGAATGCCAGCCTCCACAACATCTCTGTATTTATTAATACCACGCAGGAGAACAGTGTGCGTCTGCTCAGTGGGTGGTTCAAACTACCAGACACCAAATGGTTTGCAAGCCTTGCTTGATAGCCAACATCTCCCACCATCCAGACCACGCTCTCTTCTCAATGCTGCCATCGAAGAGGAGGTACAGGAGCCTTAGGAGCCACACTGTCAGGTTCAGGAACAATTATTACACTTCGTCCATCAGACTTCTGACCCAGCAGGGATAACTTCACTCACCACAACACTGAACTGATCACTGAACACAACCTATGGACTCACTTTCAAGGACTCTACGACTCATGTTCTCAGTATTATTCATTTACTTACTTAATAATTGTTATAATTATTGTGCTTGCACAGTTTGTCTTCTTTTGTCCGTTGGTTGCTTCTCAGTCTTTGTTTGTGTGTAGTTTTCATTGATTCTATTGTACTTCTTTGTATCTACTGTGAATGCCTGCAAGAAAACATATCTCAGGATCATATTTGGTGACATATACATACTTAGATAATAAACTTAATTTGAACTTTGAACTTTGAAAACCTGGCACTCCTTGGAGATGGATGGCTCTTCCTCGGCAGAAGAATTCAATGTCCCATGGCTGCTACTGCCCTGACTTATGGCAATTTCCTTCAGTCTCTCTCCAGTTACGCCATGTGCATTTGCAATGTTTGGCAGTGCTTGATGCACTCCCCTCCACTGCTCAGTCTAATCCCTTCATTCTTGAATCCTGGAAAATAAAGACCATTTAGTGAAGTTTAACTAGATGGTTACAGCTGTACATGCATCCAAATGGTTAAATACCAAAGAATAAGTGGATCCAAAATACCATATCATGAAGGTTTAGAATAATCGGAGCCCAAGATCAAATAAAAATAAAGATTAGCTTTATTTGCCACATGCACATCAAAATATCAGAACACACCGTGTTTTGTGTCAACGACCAACAGTCTGAGTATTGTGCTGGGGGCAGCCCGTAAGTGTTGCCACACTTCTAGCACCAGCATAACATGCCTGTAACTCACTAACCCCAACCGTAACCGTAGACCTTTGGTCTGTGGGAGGAAACCCACACGGTCACAGGACGAACATACAAACTCCTTACAGACAGCAGTGGGAATCAAACCCTGATTGGTCATCGCTGGCACTGTGAAGGGGTTGTGCCAACCACTACGGAATCTTGCCACCTCGCAAATTATCATAAGACAGCAAATGGAATGAAGGTGATGCGGGCAAAAGATACTAATCATGGTGAAAGCAAAACATAAACCTAGGTACAGTGTGCCTTTAATGTGAACTCACCACTACTGGGACATTCGAGGGTCTACAAAATTCGAGGTTAATCATTTGAGAAGATCAGTAGGAGGGTTAAGTGGGAGCCTTGCGCTACTCAGTGAAAGTGGAGCTTGGTCTACGCAGCTTCCATCAGCATCACTGGAGTGGCTGCACCGTGAATCAAGCCTCACTCAGCTCTACGGCGCCAGTCTGGGGGCCAAATTAAATCAATATGAGTACAGTATGTCATGTGGGGGTAAGTTATCGGTTGCCCGAGCACTGAGAGAAATGTTTAAATCTTGCTCATAGATATTTAAATATTTCAAAAAGCAAAGCGTTAGCTTTTTCTGATGTCCTGATGAAGGGTCTCGGCCTGAAACGTCAACTGTTCATTTCTGTCCGTGGATGCCGTCTGACCTGTTGAATTCATCCAGCATTCTGTGTTTGTTTCATTGGATTTCCAGCATCTGCAGAATCTCTTGTGTTGATTTACATCATTTTTTAAATGTTTTATAGCAAAAATTAAAATGACATGTTATTAAAATGTTTTAATTAATTAGAATGATAAAGTAACATAAACTGTTTCCTGCACATACCGTCCTCAGATTGATTTTTATAATTCTGTGGGTCGGTGGCTCCATTCAGACTACTGAGGATGTTTTTTACGTGCCAGTCCCCCTGGTGTAAAGCTGATGGGCTGGACGTGAAGTTCACCAGGACCCAGGGAAGGAGGTCATTTACACTGGCATCTGACCTCCAGTTGGTTTTGGGTTTCTGCATGTGGCCGAGCACGTGTCAAAGTCTGAATCAAACCGAAGTGTGAACAGCTGATGCCTGGCAGTTCTCCACGGAACCTAATTTAAGGCAAAAAAGCCTATTTATCGCAAAAGTTTGAAGGATTTAAAGAAGATCTCAGAAGCAGAGTACTCAGTGGAGCACTAAGTTTAGGATTCCACAGCGTAGATAGGTACGGGAAAGACCAGGAGCTTGGTCCCCATTGCTTCATGTTGCAGCCATACAGATGACATCAGATGAGAAACAGGCACAGAAAGAAAATCACAAGCAGATCCCAACCCCCCCCACTCCACCATTGAGGACATCTTCAAAAGGCAATGCCTCAGAAGGCCAGCCTCCATCATGAAGGACCACTACCATGCAGGACATGCCCTCTTCTCATTACTACCATCAGGGAGGAGGTACAGGACACATCCACTCAATATTTTAGGAACAACCTTTTCCCCTCCACCATCAGATTTCTGAACAAACAATGAACCCATGAACACTACCTCAGTATCTTTGCTCTCTTTTTGCACCTTGTTTACCTTGTTTTAATGGATATTTCTCGTTATAATTTAGAGTATATTTTATGTATTGCACTATACTGCTGCTGTAAAACAACAAGCCTGATGGCAGATATCACTGATGTGATATATATCAGATGTGAGCCTCAGTGAAGCTGGAACAGCACAAACCACTTCCAACCACTAGTAGCAATCAAAGTACCTCAGCAGCCCTGTAACAGCAGAGCCATCCCGATAGTGCGACAGACTACTCCCAGTATGCAAAGCCAAAACAGAGCAGGTCAAGTTCACTAGAAAGGTCCTTAGTCTAAATTGAGTTTATCTAACATCAGCTGTCAAAGTTCAAAATATAGCCTGTTATCATCAGGTATCTGTTTACTACAGACACCGTATCAGTTCTACTAATATCATCATAATCTGCCGATCAGATCAAAGTATGATGAATAAAATCAAGTAATTCAAGGAGGGAGAGATAAGTATGAGGATAAATAAAGATTAGAAGATAGTCTTTAACTGTATTTGTAAATGTCAAAGGGAACTAATAAATGTCCTCCGGAAAACAGTCCTTCCAAAATAACTTAGGACAATCCTAAAGTGTTGAAAAATTGCAAGATATATCTTTCAAGCCTTTATTTAATTAAAAATACACTCTTTATAATTGTTGAATGTTGTTCTTTTTTTGTTGCATGTCACACCACAATAAATTTCCAATACAAGTAAATGTACACTCAGTGGCCACTTTATTAGGTACACCTGTACACCTGCTGGTTAATGTATATACCTAATCAGCCCATCAGTGGTAGCATGCAAACATGGTCAAGAGGTTCGGTGGTCTTTCAGACCAAACATCTGAATGGGGAAGAAATGTGATCTAAGTGACTTTGACCATGGAATAATTGTCGGAAAAACGGGGTAGTTTCAGTATCTCAGAAAAGGCTGATCCTGGGATTTTTACCCACAATAGTCTCTAGAGCCCACAGAGAATGGTGTGAAAAACAAAAAAAAAACATCCAGTGAGTGGTAGTTCCATAGGTGAAAATGCCTTGTTAATGAGAGATGTCAGAGGAGAATGGCCAGACTAGTTCAAGCTGACAGGAAGGCAACAGTAACTCAAGTAACCACATGTTACAACAAATAGTCTCTGACAACCAAGTCCAGTTCCCGGCCTTCACGTGCAGCTTAGTTATTAAGCCTGGCGGAACCATTTCTACTGACGGGGAAGGGGCAAAGGCGGGTTACTGGCACTTTAAAACCGATTGCTTCGGGCAGATGGGGCTCGTCAGCCGTGGTTGACAGCTCATCTAGGAGAAGGAAAACCATGATCACAAATCTCCGCTGCCTTGCAGCGATACCCACTCAAGGGGAAGGCTTCGGGAGTAAACCCTGAAGGAAACATTGGAGCTGGAGTCTCTAAGGTAGTCTTATATTGAGTTCAATGCTGACTGGCAACTCCTGCGATGCTGCTGGTACCAAACTGTGTTGGTCTCTGCCGTTCCTCTGGGTTCATCAGATGCGTGGAGAGGGTGAACTTACTACATGGGCAACATCTTGCTCTCTATATCATACTGCCCAGGCTTGTGTATCTAGACAGTTAGGACACAATAATCACGGTCAACTCTGACTGACGAAGGCCCTCACCCCACAATAGTGGTGTGTAGAAGAGCACCTTTGAATGCATTATGTGTCGAAACTTGAAGCCAATGGGCTACAGAAGCAGAAGACCATGAACATACACTCAGTGGCCACTTTATTAGGTGTAGGAGGTACCTAATAAAGTGACCACTGAATATATGTATATGGCAATGCAGAATGGCTTTGCTGTATAGATTCGCATAACATGTAAGCTTGGGACAACCAAAGAATGAGGTCAGTTTTTTTTAGCAGAACGCAGGTCAAGCAATTTGGTGCACAAAGTGAACCAGATAAGGAAATTTTGTGCTTGCTGTATATAACAAATTCATATTTCTTGTAATATTCCAGGAAATGCAAGTGATGGATACCATTGCTCTGTAATAAATATGACTATTCTCATTTTAAGTTGCAGCAATGAAGCCAAACATCGCTCAGTCATTTAGAAAAAGTATGGTAAAATTTTATGGTTTACAGTTGAACTGGCAAACAGATGTGCAAGCTTCTAATGAAAGAAGAGATTCTATGGCAATTAATGTGACTTTTCTAAGTTTATAAAACCATAATAGGAGCAGAGTTAGACCATTCAGCCCATTGAATCTGCTCTGCCATTCTATCATTGCTGATCTATAATCACCCTCAACCCCATTCTCCAATCTTCTCCCTGTAACATTTGACTCCTTTACAAATCAAGAAGCTACAGACCCTATAAAAAGTATTCACCCCCCCCCTTGGAATTTTTCATGTTTTATTATTTTACAACATTGAATCACAGTGAATTTAATTTGGCTTTTTTGACACTAATCAACAGAAAAAGACTCTTTTGTGTCAAAGTGAAAACAGATCTCTACAAAGTGATCTAAATTAATTATACATATAAAACACAAAATAACTGATTGCATAAGTATTCAAGCCCTCTTTAAAATGACACACCAAATTATCACTGATGCAGCCAATTGGATTTAGAAGGAGATCTGCTTTTGGAGACCAGTGTGCAGTCAAGGCGTTTCAAATGATTGTAGTAAAAATACACCTCTGTCTGGAAGGTCCAACTGCTGGCAAGTTAGTATCCTGGTAAAAACAACACCATGAGAACACCAAAAGAACATTCAAAGCAACTCCGTTAAAATGTTATTGAAAATTTAAAGTCACTGAATATCCCAGTGAAGTCAATCATCAAGAAATGGAAAGAATATGGCACAGCTGTAAATCTGCCTAGAGTAGGCCGTCCTCAAAAACTGAGTGACCATGCAGGAAGGGGACTAGTGAGGGAGGCCGCCAAGAGACCTATGACAACTCTGGAAGAGTTGCAAGCTTCAGTGACTGAGATGAGAGAGACTGAGCATTCAACATCTGTTGTCCAGCTGCTTCACCAGTCATGGCTTTTTGGGAGAGTGGAAGAGAGAAAACCACTGTTGATAAAAACTCACATGAAATCTCAACTAGAGTTTGCCAGAAGACATGTGGGATACTCTGAAGTCAGCTGGAAGAGGGTTCAATGGTCTGATGAAACCAAAATTGAGCTTTTTGGCCATGAGACTAAACGTTATGTTTGGCATAAGCCAATTACCACACATAATCAAAAACACACCATCCCTACTATGAAACATAGTAGTAGTTGCATTATGCTGTTGGGATGCTTCACTGCAGCAGACCCTGGAAGGCTTATGAAGGTAGAGGGTAAAATGAATGCAGCAAAATACAAGGAAATTCTGGAGAAAAACCCAATACAGACTGCAAGAAAACTGTGACTTGGGAGAAGATTTGTTTTCCAGCAAGACTTTGACCGCAATCATAAAGCCAAAGCTAAGCAGGAGTGGTTTAAAAACAACAAAGTTAATGTCCTGGAGTGGCCAAGTCAGAGTCCAGACCTCAATCCAATTGAGAATTTGTGGCTGGTCTTGAAAAGGTCTATTCACTCACAATCCCCATGCAATCTGGCAGAACCTGAGCAATTTTGTAGATGAATGGGGAGAAATTGCAGTGTCCACATGTGCAAAGCTTATGGAGAACTATCACACAGACTCAAGGCTGTAATTGCTGACAAAGGTGCATTTACTAAGTACTGACTTGAAGGGCTGAATAATTATGCAATCAATTATTTTATGTTTTATATTTGCAATTGATTTAGATCACCTTGTAGAGATCTGCTTTCATTTTGACATGAAAGGGTCTTTTTCTGTTGATCAGTGTCAAAAAAGCCAAATTAAATCCATTGTGATTCAATGTTGTAAGACAATAAAACATGAAAACTTCCAAGGGTGGTGAATACTTTTTGTAGACACTGTATCAATCTCCACTTTAAATATACCAAATGATTTGGCCTTCACATCTGTCGGTGGCAATGATTTCCACAGATTCACCACTCTCTAGCTCAAGAAATTCATCCTTATCTGTTCTAAAGAGAAATCATTGTATTCTGAGGCAGTGCCCTCTGGTCCAAGATTCCTCACCACAGGAAATATCCTCTCCACTTCATTCAGACCTTTCAATATTTAATAGATTTCAATGAGACCCCCCCACCCCCATTCTAAGCTTCAGCGAGTACAGTCCCACAGCCATCAAACACTCCTTATACGTTAACCCTTTCATTCCTGGGATCATTCTTCTGAACCTTCTCGGAACCCTCTCCAATGCGAGGACATTCTTTCTTAGATAAGGGGCCCAAAACTGCTCACCACCATATTCTAAATGCAGTCTGACCAATACCTTATAAAGCATCATTCTAAGAGAGATTAAGAATCTTGCAACAATTCATTGGAAGGTATTCAGGAAAGTATTTATTGTACTCAAAGTTAAAAGTAAATTTATTTTCGAAGTACATATATGCATTTACAGGAAAAATAAATTGTATAGAATTTTTGAAAATCTACATAAACAAAGACTGACAAACAACCAATGTACAAAGGAAGATAAATTGTGCAAACAAACAAAAACACTGAGAATATGAGTTGTAAAGAGTCCTTGAAAGTGAGTTTGTAGGTCATAGAATCAGTCTGAGTAGTGGTGAGCGAAGTTATCCACACCGGTTCTGGAGCCGCATGGTTATAGGGTAATAACTGTTCCTGAAGCTGGTGGTCTGGAACCTAGGCTTCTGTACCTCCTGCCCAATGTTAGTAGTGGGAAGAGTGCATGGCCTGGATGGAGGGGGTCTTGGAGGATGGATGCTGCTTTCTTATGGCAGCACTCCATGTACTATAAATGTACTCAGTGGTGGGGAGGTGTTCTCCTGTAATGGACTGGGCTACGTCCATCACTTTCTGTAGCCGTTCTGCTCCTCGGCATTGGTGTTTCCATACCAGGAGGTGATGTAACTAGTTAGGACACTCTCCGCCATGCACCTATAGACTTTGTCAAAGTATTTGGTGACATACCGAACCCACGCAAACGTCTAAGAAAGCAGTTGTGCTGTTGTGCCTTCTTTGTAATGGCACTTACATGTGAGTCCCAGGACACATTAACTCCAAGTAACTTAAAGCTATTGGGCCCTTTCCACTTGCACTTCCCTAATGAGGACTGGCTCATGCACCTCTGGCTTCTTCCTCCTGTAGTCGATAAACCTTTCTTCGGTTTTGCCGACACTAAGCGAGAGGTTGTTGTGTGGCACCACTCAGTCAGATTTCCAGTCTCTCTCTCATATGCAGATTCATCACCACCGTCAACAACAGTGGTGTTGTCAGAAAACTTAAATGTGACATTGGCTCTGTACTTAACCCACTCAATTATTGGTATAAAGCGAGTAAAACAAGGGACTAAACACACAGTCCTGTTGTGTACCTGTGCTGGTGGTGAGTGAGGAGGAAATATTGTTGCCAATCCTTAATAGCTGGGGTCTGCCAATGTAGAAATCAAGGATCCAATTGCACAGGGAGGCACCGATACCCAGGCCTTAAAGCTTAGTGATGAGTTTCAAGGCAATTATATTGTCGGATGCTGAGCTGTAGTCAATGAAGAGCATCCTGATGTATGCACCTTCATTGTCCAGGCATTCCAGAGCTGTGTGAAGGAACAGTGAAATGGCATCTGCTTTTGACTTTTCATGACAGTAAGCAAATTAGAGTGAATCCAGGTCACTCCTCAGGGAGTGACCAAACTCTCAAAGCACTTCATCATAGTGGACGATAGTCATTGAGACAGGTTTCCACATTCTTCTTGGGCATCGGTACGGCTGAAACCGAATTAAAGCAAGTGGCTACCACAGACTGCTGAAGGGAGAGGTTGGAGATGTCCAGCCAGTTGATTAGCACAGGTCTTCAGTCCTCAGCCAGTATGCCGTCTGTGCCAAATGCCTTCCGTGGGTTCGCCCTCATGAAGGATGACCTCAGAGACTAAGATCACAGGGTCGTCAGGATCGGTGGACGTTCAAGAAGTGTACTGTTGGTCAAAGTGGGTGTTATGCTTTGGTCTGACCACCAAGGGGCGCCACAACCCTCCAGGCTCTGATGCTCCTCCTCCCTGATTATTTGTTGATTATTTTCATGTGTCTCATTTTAGTTCTCAATGTGCCTGTGCCTTGTTTCGTTTCTCTAAGTCCCTGCTGTTTTGCCTTTGCTCTGTCTTGAGTTTTCCTACCCTGTGTGTAGTGATTCTACAATCCACAAATAAAGATTCTTTGTTTAACTCCAAGCTGGTCTCTTCTGCACTGGGGTCCACCTGGTGTAAGTCTCCCCTGGATGAAGATATGGAACTTCACCATAATAATCCCTAACCAACCCCAGCATGGCAACCGTCCCCGTTACAGCGAGCATACTACTGAAGATGAATTTCAGTATTTGCTCTTGTTTATGGAATCTCAAGAGCGAAAAAGCTTCTATATAATTTGCTTTGCTAACTTAGGCTATAGTATGCAGCCTGGCAATGTCGTGAATTTTATCAGTTCACAGAAATAGATTAAAAATAATAGCACCTAGCACTATTTCCAGTACAAGGAAAACATATTTTTGTTCGCCACTATTCGAGATAGTTCACTCACAAACATTTCAGACAATAATGTATGCCTTTAAAAACTGACCTACAGATAACATGGCAGAGAGTATTATAAGTGTAAACTTACTGTATGTTTAATGATTTTACAAGTACAGTTTAATGATGTTAATTTGAAATAAGATCAGCTTGGCTAATTTTATTCTGTCAAATGTATTGCCCATACTTTATCTGCTTCATAATTAAAACCATGAAGATGTTTTCCATTCAATATTTTTAGCTTTGACTATGTGGAAAATGGAAACAGCCAGAGGAAACCCACGCAATCACAGGGAGAACATACAAACTCCTTATTGATAATGGTGGTATTGAACCCAGGTCTTTGGCACTGTAACAGCATTACGCAAATTGGTATGCCACCGTGCTGCCCATCCACCCGCAGTATTGTGAACTCTTTTTCATCAAATGATGTTTGCATATCAATAAAAATAATTTGGCCTGTATATTAATAATAAAACTAACCAACTCGAAAAGCAGGAAAAAGCAGGAAGATATGGTATACAAAGGTAAGCTAACCAATAAAATTAAAGGGGATACCAAAAGTTTCTTCAGATATATAAAGTGTAAAGGAGAGGTGAGAGTGGATATTGAACCCTTGGAAAAGGATAATGGAGTGGTAGCAATGGCGGACAACGAAATGGCGGACGAACTGAATAAATATTTTACATCAGTCTTCACTGTGGAAAACACTAGCAATATGGTGAAAAATCTAGACCATGAGGGGTCAGAAGTGTATGAAGTTGCCATTAACAGGGAGAAATTTCCTGGGAAACTGAAAGGTCTGAAGGTAGATAAATCACAGGACCAGATGGTGTACACCTCAGGGTTCTGAAAGAGGTGGCTGAAGAGATTGAGGAGGTATTAGTTGTGATCTTACAAGATTCAGTCGATTCAGAAATGGTTCCAGAACACTAGAAAATTAAAAATGTCACTCCACTCTTCAAGAAGGGAGAGAAGCAGAGGAAAGGAAATTATAGGCCAGTTAGTCTGCCCTCAGTGGTTGGAAAGATGTTGGAATGGATTATTAAGGATATAGTTCCGGGTACTTGGAGTACAGTTCGGGTACAGTGTCAGGAAGTGAATGGTCATGCACTTTGGTAGAGGAAATAAAAGGGTAGACTATTTTCAAAATGGAGAGAAAATTCAAAACTCAGAGGTGTAAAGGGACTTGGGGGTCCTTGTGCAGGATTCCCTAAAGATTAATTTGCTGGTGAGTCCATTGTGAGGAAGGCAAATGTGAAGTTAGCACTCATTTCAAGATGAATTGAATATAAAACTAAGGATGTAATGTTGAGGTTTTTTAAAGCACTGGTGAGGACTCACTATGTGAGCGGCTTCGGGCCCCTTATCTTAGAAGGGATGTGCTGACACCGGAGACAGTTCAAAGGAGGTTCACGAAAATGATTCCAGGATTGAATGACTTGTCTGAGGGCTCAGGGTCTGTATTCACTCTAATTCGGAAGAATGAGTGGTGACCTGATTGAAACCTATCAAACAGTGAAGGATCGGGATAAAGTAGATGTGCAGAGGATGTTTTCTATAGAATGGCGGACCAGACTGGATGGGCTGAATGGCCTAATTCTGCTCCTAAGTTTTATGGTCTTATGGTCCTACACCTCCTCCCTCACTACCATTCAAGGCCCCAAACAGTCCTTCCAGGTGAAGCGACACTTCACCTGAGAGTCTGTTTTGGTCATCTACTGTCTCTGGTGTTCCCGGTGTGACCTCCTGTATATCACTGAGACCTAACGCAGATTGGGAGACTACTTTGCCAAACACCTAAGCTCTGTTCGTCAGAACAAGCGGGATCTCCCAGTGGCCACCCACTTTAATTCCACTTCCCATTCTCATTCTGACATGTCAGTGCACGGTCTCCTCTACTGTCACAGTGAGGCCACACTCAGGTTGGAGGAATAACACCTTATATTCCGTCTGGATAGCTTCCAACCTGATGGCAAGAATATTTATTTCTCAAACTTCCGGTAATGCCCCCCACCCCTTCACCATTCCCCATTCCCATTTCCCTCTCTCACCTTATCTTCTTGCCTGCCCATCACCTCCCTCTGGTGCTCTTCCCCCCTTTTCTTTCTTCCATGGCCTTCTGTCCTCTCTTATCAGATTCCCCCTTCTCCAGCCCTGTACCTCTTTCACCAATCAACTTCCCAGCTCTTTACTTCACAACCTCCCCCCGCCCACCCCGGCTCCAGGTTTCATCTATCACCTTGTGTTTCTTCCTCAACTCCCCCAAATTCTAATTCTGATTCCTCATCTTTTTTTTCTCCAGTCCAGATGAAGGATCTTGGCCCGAAACGTAGAGGATAGGAAGGTGGGCAGAGGGGGTGGCGTGGCTCTGCTGGTAACGGTAAAAGAGCCCTGAAGGCAGTTATATACAGGCCTCACAACTGGGATGTGGATGACAGATAACAATGGGAATTGGAAAAGGTATGTCAAAAGGGCAATGTTATGATAGTCGTGGGAGATTTCAACATGCTCGTTGATTGGGAAAATCAAGTTGGTAATGGATCTCAAGAGAGTGAATTTGTTGAATGCCTACAAGGTAGCTTTTTTAGAGCAGTTGGTCATTGAGTCTACTGGGGGATCAGCTATACTGGATTGGGTGTTATGTAATGAACTGGAGGCGATTGGGAGCTTAAGGTAAAAAAACCCTTAGGAGGCAGCAATCACAATATGATTGAATTCAACTTGAAATTTGATAGGGAGAAAGTAAAGTCTGATGGGACAGTATTTCAGTAGACTAAAGGAAATCACAGTGGTATGAATGAGGAGTTGTCCAAAGTAATTGGAAGAAGATGCTGGCAGGGATGACAGCAGATCAACAATGGCATGAGTTTCTGGGGAAAATGAGGAAGGTGCAAGATAGACATATTCTAAAAACAAAGAAATAGTCACATGGCAAAATTGTACAACTGTTTCAAGGGAAGTCAAAGCTAATGTAAAAGCAAAAGAAAGGGCATACAGCAAAACAAAAATTAGTGCGAAGTCAGAGGATTGGGAAGCATTTAAAAACCTACAGAGAACAACTAAAAGAGTCATTAGGAGGGAAAAGATGAAATATGAAAGCAAGCTAGCAAACAATATCAAAGTCAATAGTAAAAGCTTTTTCAAGAATGTAAAAAATAAAAGAGAGATGAGAGTGGATAGAGAACCACTAGAAAATGAAGCCAGAGAAATAATAACAAGGACAAGGAGATGGCAGATGAACTAAATGAGTATTTTGCATCAGTCTTCACTGTGGAAGACACTAGCAGTGTGCCAGATGTTGAAGGGTATGAGAAAAGAGAAGTAAGTGCAGTTACTATTACAAGGGAGAAGGAGCTCAAAAAGCTGAAAGACCTAAGGGTACATAAGTCACCCAGACTAGATGAACTGCATCCTAGGTTCTGAAAGAGGTAGCGGAAGAGATTATGCAGGCATTAATAATGATCTTTCAAAAATCATTGGACTCTGGCATGGTGCCAGAGGACTGGAAAATTGCAAATGTCATTCCACTCTTTAAGAAAGGAGGAAGGCAGCAGAAAGAAAATTATAGACCAAATAGTCTGATCTCTGTGGTTGGGAAGATGTTGGAGTCAATTGTTAAGAATGAGGTTATGGAGTACTTGGTGACACAGGACAAGATAGGACAAAGTCAGCATGGTTTCCTTAAGGGAAAATCTTGCCTGACAAACCTGTTGGAATTCTTTGAGGAGATTACAAGTAGCGTAGATAAAGGGGATGCACTGGATGTTGTATATTTGAACCTCAGAAGGCCTTTGACAAGGTGCCACACATGAGGCTGCTTACCAAGTTAAGGGCCCATGGTATTACAAAAAAGTTACTAGCATGGTTACAGCATTGGCTGATTGGTAGGAGGCAGTGAGTGGGAATAAAATGATCCTTTTCTGGGGGACTGCCAGTGACTAGTGGTGTCCGTAGGGTTCGGTGTTGGAACCACTTCCTTTTATGCTGTGTATCAATTATTTAGATAATAGAATAGATGGCTTTGTTGCCAAGTTTGCAAATGATATGAAGATTGGTGGAGGGGCAGGTAGTCTTGAGGAACAGGTGGGCTGCAGAAGGACTTAGACAGATTAGGAGAACGGGCAAGGAAGTGGCAAATGAAATACAATGTTGGAAAATGTATAGTCATGCACTTTAGTAGAAGAAATAAATGTACAGACTATTTTCTAAATACGGAGAAAATCCAAAACTCTGATATGCAAGGAGACTTGGGAGTCCTTATGCAGAACAACCTAAAGGTTAACTTGCAGGTAGAGTCAGTGGGGGGGGGGGGGCGGTTCTAAGATGGCTCCTCTAAAATAACCCATACACCACGCACAAGAAATGTGAGTTCCATAAAGGCCAGGTGTAATTTTGGGGCTATATACTTACCCCATCCAGTGTTAAAATGGACCCTGGTAAAGTTCAGACAGTTACGGAGTGACCCAATCCATCTTCAGTCAAACCAGTGTGGCGCTTCATGGGATTTGCGAACTTTTATCACCGCTTCATTCAGAATTTCGGCTCTATCATGTCTCCCATAAATGCAATCACCAGGACCTGCAAGATTCAATTGGACAGACGATGCCAACCAAGCATTTTCGGAGTTAAAGCGACATTTCATCACTGCCCCATTGCTGCAACAGCCAGACCCATCTCAGCCATTCATTGCAAACACGAGGAATTCTGCTGTGGATGCATCCAATGTAGGCATTGGAGCTGTCCTCTCTTAGCGCTCGTCTGCGGATAGCCGGCTACCCCCTTGTGCCTTTCTTTCCCGTCACTTAACTCCAGCTGAGAGGGACTACGATGTTGGGAACCAGGAACTTCTGGCTGTCAAGGAGAACCTGGAGGAATAGCGACACTGGCTGGGGGGGGGGGGGTGGTGGTAGAGCATCCACTCTTGGTCTAGACAGATCACAAGAACCTCTCCTACATTCAGGATGCAAAGAGACTCAACTCTCATCAAGCCCATTGGGCTCTCTTCTTCACCCGGTTTAATTTCATCCTCGTCTATTGTCCCAGCAGCAAGAATACCAAGACCGATGCTCTCTCCCGGCAGTTCGATGGATCTGAGGACAATGCCAACCCAGAGCCCATTCTTTCTCAGTCAGGTATTGCTGCTCCGGTGATCTGGGCAATAGCGGCAGAGGTGAGGGCCGCCCAACAATCAGATCCAGGCCCGGATGGGGGACCTCCCAACCGGCTGTTTGTCCCTGCTGCGGTGCGTTCCAACGTTTGGAATGGGGTCACTCCTCCTGTCTGGCTGGACATCCGGGAACTCAATGGACCCAGGAGTTTATAAAGAGACTATTTTGATGGCTATCTACTGTATGTCTCAGGATGTCCACGACTTTGTATCTGCCTGTCCCACCTGCGCTCAGAACAAGACACCCCAGTGTCCAGCGGGTCTGTTATGTCCACTGCCTGTGTCTCACCACCCCTGGTCCCACCTCTCAGTAGAATTCATCACTGGGCTACCCCCGTGTAATGGAAACACTACCATTTTAGTTATTGTGCATCGATTTTCCAAGGCTGCCTGCTTCTTTGCCCTCTCTAAACTCCCATCAGCTCATGATATGGCCACACTCATGTTTCAACATTTGTTCAGTCTCCACTGCTTCCCTTAAGACATAGTGTCTGATCATGGACCCCAGTTCACTTCCCACTTTTGGCAGAGTTTCTGCTCTCTTGTAGGAGCCATGGCTACCCTCTCATCTGGCTTCCACCCCCAATCCAATGACCAGACTGAGACTGAATCAGTTGGAGACAACCCTGTGCCGTCTTGCCTCTTCCAACCCCACGTCATGGAGCTCCCAATGGGTTTGGGCAGAAATCGCCCACAATAACTCCAGTCATCCTCCAGAGGTATGTCCCCATTTGAATGTCAGAAGGGATTCCAGCCCCTCCTCTTCCCTGATCAGGAGATTGACGTAGGAGTTCCTGCTGCTGAACAGCTGATCTAGTGCTACGAGTGCACGTGGAGGTGAGCCAGGGCTTCTCTGCTGTGCACTCTGAGACAACATGCCCGGCAGACTGATATACCCCACTGACAGGTAAGGCCATTCAAGCCAGGAGAGGAGGTCCGGTTGTCATCAGGGGATCTTCCCCTGAAAGTCAAGACCTGCAAATTGGCTCCGCACTACCTGGGATCACTTGTAGTGGTAAAGTTTATCAACAAGGTCTTGTACTGTGAGATTATTTTTAAGAATGAGTCTTTCTTTGACTAAAAAAAGAGAGGATGGATTTATTTTTAATAATGGACTGCAAACTTGAGTGGATTCATCACTAAAATCATGAAGGATATTTACATTTCTAATATGTACTTTTCAACAAGCGTTTTATGTATCTCAATTCCCATGAAGATCTGGATATTCTGATTTGCACAACCCAGATGGCAATGTGGAATGCTCATAAGTTGAGGAAAGACATCGGTCAAAAAAGCTAATTAGTTTTTTAAAAAAATAAAGGTTACACTGCCCAGCTGTTCCTTGTCACTGTCTGCATAAATGATGCCAGTGAGAACAATATTAAAGTCAACACCCATTACCGTTTAATGCAAGATCAATGATTTGATTAGAATTAATTGAATTGCCTGTAAAATCTTTTCTATTCAGTTAAGGAAATACCAGCAGCCTGTTGAGTGCTTACCACTTGCGTCTATGTCTTTGCTAGTTGCTTGCTTTGTTCACAGTAGTCCCCTTAAGTTTTCATACAATTAGTGCCTACTTTAATAGATATCTCCTGTACCTAATAAAGTGGCCACTGAGTGTATGTTCATGTTCTTCTGCTGCTACAGACCAGCCACTTCATGGTTTGAAATGTTGTGCTTTCAGAGCTGCTTTTCTGCACGCCACTGCCGTAACATGTGGTTATCTGAGTTACTGTCGCCTTGAAACAGTCTGGCTATTCTCCTCTGACCTCTCTCTTTAAAAAGACATTATCACCCACAGAACTGCTGCTCGCCGGATGTTTCTTATTTCTTGGCACCGTTGTATATAAACCCTAGAGACTGTTATGCATGAAAATCCCAGGAGGGCAGCAGTTTCTGAGATACTCAAACTACCCCGTCTGGCACCAACAATCATTCCGCTGTCAAAGTCACCTAGATCACATTTCTTCCCCATTCTGATGTTTGGTTTGAACGACAACTGAGCCAAACGTATCAGGCACCCCAAACACGAGGAAATCTGCAGATGCTGGAAATTCAAGCAACACACACACACACACACACACACAAAAAGAAAGACACCCCAAATCCCTTCTCCCATACAAAAAAGTGAACCGAACGGATCAGGCACATCGACCCTCCCTGCATAAAAACAACGAGAAAATCGGGCATAAAAACATAGAATATACAATCTATAAGACTGAAAATAATATTTTATAGTCCAAGTCCACATCCAAATGGCTGAAGCTGGGCAAAACTCTCCACAGCGCCAGGCTCTCCCCTCTGGTAGCATAGCAGAGCGAGCAAAAGACAGGCAGCTGCTGCTCAACCTCCCACACTCTCTTTGAATCTCCCTCGTTGCTTTAGTCAGCAAACAGTGAAAGCTTTAATCGACGAAAAGGAGCCAAACATCAGCTTGCTCCTCGTCCTGCAGCCTGCCCGCTATGAGGTTTCCCCAAGATCTTTTCTCAATCCCTCAAAAGAAAGCATTTCTCCAGCATACCCAGTCTTTATCAAGCTTATGTCCTTGTCATACTACAGTCACCGTCCCCTATTTTCCTTTCTTTTATTTCACTTCTCCACTTTGACCCATTCTCCATTACCACATCCAGCAGAGAATGCCCTTTTATTGCATTTCTACTGATGGAATAAGTCTAAAGGTTTTACCTACTTTTTCTGATCAATTAATTTCTGGGTAGCTGATAGAATTCCGATGAGCATTGTTCTATGTGCAGTAGGTTACTCAGTTGTTTGGATATTTCCTCTACACCTCCCCTTTACTACTCTCTGGTCTGCCCTACTCTCCTAGTTGTTGTGGCTGACGCTTTTTAAATTTTTTTCTCTCTCTAACCACAGGGACTCCACTGTGCTGTTGACTGTGTAACCTCTCACCGTCATGCTGTTGCAAATAGGTAACATCATTCCTTCTTCCTTCTGTTCCCAGTTTGTTTTATATTCTATCATATATATTCCCTGCCATAATCTTTATGAGGGCACTGTATATAGATGTTCCCTATTCAAAGTCCAAAATCAAAATAAAGTTATTATCAAAGTATCCATCTGTCACCATATACGATCTTGAGCTTCATTTTCTTGCAGGCATTCATAGGTAAAGAAATACAATAAAATTTGTGGGAAAACATAGGTAAAGATTGACAAACAACCAATGTTCAAAAGAAGACATATTGTGCAAATCTAAATGAATAACTTAAATAAATAAATAAGCAAATAAGCAAATAAATAATAAATAGCTAAGTAGATAAATACTATTTTATTCTCACTATTATACAGTATAGTGTGGATTCCAGTTAATTTGGACACACCAGGACCAGTATGTTTTGGTCCAATTAAGCGGCTGCCCCAGTTAGCTGAAGTTTCATGCAAATAGTTAAAAAAAAATTTTTAAAAGACAAACTGAGTAACAAATTATTTATTTAAATTAAATACAGAACAAATTAGAACACTACCAATACTACTACAGTACTATAAAACTGTATTAGTTCCTAATAGTTAATGACAGGGGAATTCATCCAGTGTGTGCTGCCATGATCTTTTGTTTGACTGTAAATGCAAACAATCAGCGCAGACACTGAGTGTAGATAATGGACAGCCTTCATACAATGCTTTTAACAATTGCATCCTCCAAATCTTCACTTTCATTGGAACATTTAAGACGATTGACGATACCTTCAAATTCTTCATAGTTTATAGTTCCTAATTTGAAGCGGTGATGACACCAGCAGATGATACTACCACGGGCAGCATCCTCCAGATGATCCATGAAACTGTTACTTTCATTTTTTAAAATGTATTTTTCTCTTAAATGTGTGTCTGGTACGATTAAAGCCTGTGATCTACAGTTTGATGGAGTGTTTTTCAGGCCGATTGAGCAATCTGGCACTTTGCTATCTCCAAGAAAGTTCTGGGAAGTGAGCAGCCTTGAGACCAAGAAGTGAGCCCATGATCAACTCCACTTCTCACTGATCTCACTGATTAAAGCATCAAGGAAAATTGAAACCACCAAGGCAAGTGCAAAAGATGAGCAAGTGTTCAGCACTGTCTACCAGCCTCTTGCTCATTACTGCCAGAGGAAGGTGACTGAGTTTGATGGTCTTTCTCTCCCTCCCTCTCACTGCTCCCGAGGGAAGGTCCCTGCATTCGAAAGGGTTCCCTCTCCCTTGATATGTCGGAGGATGGTACTGAAGTTCTGGGTCTGTAGTTGGTGGAATGGACCATAGTTCCTGGTCACTCCTTTTTCTGTTGCTATTTTGGGCGCCTTTGAATTGGAGTGGCCTGCAGATAATTAGATTAGATTATGAGGACACGCAGTCCTCTTTTATTGTCATTTAGTAATGCATGCGTTAAGAAATGATACAATATTCCTCCGGTGTGATATCACAAAACACAGGACAGACAAAGACTGAAAAACTAACAAAAACCACATAATTATAAAATATAGTTACAACAGTGCAAACAATACCATAACTTGATGAAGAACAGGCCATGGACACAGTAAAAAAAAATTCAAAGTCTCTCGAAAGTCCCTCATCTCACACAAACGGGAGCAGGAAGAAAACTCTCCCTGCCATGCCTGACCACAGTCCGACTCTGAATCGTCGGAAAACTTCGAACCTCCAACCAGCCTTCCGACACTGAGTACCAAGCACCATCTCTGCCGAATGCTTCGACCTCAGCTCCAGTCGCCAGCAGCAGACAAAGCTGGGGATTTTGGGGCCTTCCCTCCGGAGATTCTTGATCGTACAGTGGCAGTGGCAGCGAACCGGGCATTTCAGAAATTTCTCCGGATGTTCCTCTGTGCTTCTCACGTCTGTCTCCATCAAATCAGAATTGTGCACGGCATCCTACTTACAAATACGATATCATTTCACTGGAGAGCTGCGCGCGCTGCATCGCACCGCCATCTTCTCCTCCTGCCAGCACCGAGCTGAGCAGAATATGAGCCCTTTAGGTTTTGTGTTTTATATTCTGTGTTTTCACTTGTTCTTTCTTGTTGCCGTTTGTGTGATTTGTTTTTTGCACATGGGGCTTGATGTTCTTGGTACAGTTTGCACGATTTGTTTTTTGCACATGGGGCTTGATGCTCTTGGTACAGTTTGCACGATTTGTTTTTTGCACATGGGGCTTGATGTTCTTGGTACAGTTTGCACGACTTGTTTTTTGTACTTGGGGCTTGATGTTCTTGGTACAGTTTGCACGATTTGTTTTTTGCACATGGGGCTTGATGTTCTTGGTACAGTTTGCACGATTTGTTTTTTGCACATGGGGCTTGATCTTCTTGGTACAGTTTGCACGATTTGTTTTTTGCACATGGGGCTTGATGTTCTTGGTACAGTTTGCACGATTTGTTTTTTGCACATGGGGCTTGATGTTCTTGGTACAGTTTGCACGACTTGTTTTTTGCACTTGGGGCTTGATGTTCTTGGTACAGTTTGCACGATTTGTTTTTTGCACTTGGGGCTTGATGTTCTTGGTACAGTTTGCACGACTTGTTTTTTGCACTTGGGGCTTGATGTTCTTGGTACAGTTTGCACGATTTGTTTTTTGCACATGGGGCTTGATGTTCTTGGTACAGTTTGCACGATTTGTTTTTTGCACATGGGGCTTGATGTTCTTGGTACAGTTTGCACGATTTGTTTTTTGCACTTGGGGCGTGCTGGATGGAGTTGGGGTTGATGTTCTTGTTGCCATTTGTGTGATTTGTTTTTTTGCACGTGGGGGGGTGTTGATGTTTTTCTTTGAATGAGTTCCATGGTTTTCTTTGTTTTGTGGCTGTCTGTGGAGAAGATGAATCTCAGGGTTGTATACTGCATATATATTTGAATAAATGTACTTTGAATCCTTTGAAATAATTTCATTTTTGCTCCCAGTCGTGTCTGGCATCTTCAAGCCTGAATGTTTGAAACCACAGTGAGCAAAGCAATTCTGAGTAGCCTTACTGCTTATTTCTCACCAACTATCAGTGGCAAAAATCACTGCTTTTTAAACACAAACACATGTGACTAAAGCCATCTAGAAACTGCTCGCTCTAATCACTGTGTGGTATCTAAAGGCCACACAAGTCCATGTGACCAATGCTTGTTAGAAACTGTTCAGCAATAGTTTCCTGTCCCAATTATGCGGTATAGTGTCCTAAATAAACGAATGGAATCCCGACAATTTTCTCGATTCACTTTTTGTTCTTTGTTATCCCAAATAAGCAGCTGTCTCTATTAACCAATAGCCTAATTAACCAGAATCCAGTGTGTATAATGCTGAGAGATGAGTTATAGGGTCCTTGAAAGGGAATCCATAAACTGTGGAATCAGTTCAGAGTTGAGGTGAGTGAAGTTATCCACATTGGTTCAGGAGCTTGATGGTTGAAGGGTCATAACTGTTCCTGAACTGGGTGGTGTAGGACACAAGGCTTCTGTACCTCATACTTGACAGTAGCTGTGAGAAAAGAGCATGACCTGGATGGTAGGGGTCCTTGATGTGGATCCTGCTTTCTTGTAAGTGTGTTCAATGATGGGGAGGGCTTTGCCTGTGGTGAACTGGGCTGTATCCACCACTCTCTGTAGACTTTTCCATTCCTGGGCATTGGTATTTCCATACCAGGCTGTGGTTCAACCAATCTCCACAGTGAATCTATCTATCTATCTATGTCTTCCACGATATATTAAGTGTCTCACTTCCCTGATGTATTATGGACACTGTGCCCATGTGTGTACAGAGTTTATTTAATTTTAACATCATTTGAAAACTTTTTGTTGTTTCCATTCTAACTCTAACCCAAATATTGCACTGTACTGCTGCCACAAAACAATGAATTTCACAACATATTAGATTAGATTAGATTAGATTATGAGGACACGCAGTCCTCTTTTATTGTCATTTAGTAATGCATGCGTTAAGAAATTATATAATGTTTCTCCAGAATGATATCACAGAAACACATTACAAACCGACTGAAAAACTGACAAAAACCACATAATTATAACATACAGTTACAACAGTGTAAAGCAATACCGTAATTTGATAGAGAACACACCATAGGCACAGTAAAAAGTCTCAAAGTCTCTCGAAAGTCCCATCATCTCAGGCAGATGGTGAACCTCCAGCGCCGCAAACTTGCCGATGCAGCATCCGACCACAGTACGACTCCGAGTCCGTCCAAAAACTCCGAGCCTCCGACACCGAGCACCGAGCACCATCTCTGCCGAGTGCTTCAACCCCGGCCCTGGCAACAGGCAATAGCCAAAGCCGAGGATTTGGGGCCTTCCCCTCCGGAGATTCTCGATCGCACAGTAGCAGCGGCAGCAAAGCAAGCATTTCAGAAGTTTCTCCAGGTGTTCCTCTGTGTTTCTCACGGCTGTCTCCATCAAATCAGGATTGTGCACGGCCCCTAGTTACACATACGATATCATTTGCAACAGCCGCGCACGCTGTGTCACGCCGCCATCTTCTCCTCCCTCCTCCTATCATTAACATATGCTAGTGATGTTAAACCTGATTCTGATTCCTCTTACTCTCTTGCTTTTGTTACCTTTAGTTTGGTCCGTCTCTGCTGTCCTTTTAGGGTTAATTAATTTTTAAGTTTGTATCCCTTCTTGTGGGTCATTTCACTGTTTAACAGGTTGGAAATCTTTGCCAGCTCCACATTCAGTCTCTCCATTAGGACATTCTGGTTCAGATGAAGTAAATCCCATTGGACACCGGTCCCTTGGACTGCCATTCTGGTGCCATCTGTCCTTCATCAGCCACGGTATAAATATATAAAGAACAACCTGTGACTGCCGGGATTTGTGCCTGCTCATTTAATAATTCAGGGATTATTAACCTACAGGTGCTTCTTCAAGAGATTAAAAAGTTAAAAAGTTCTTCAAGAGATTAAAGATTAGGACAACATTGTTATGTAGTGGTTACACAGTTGATTTACAGTGCAAATGATTGCTGATCATGGTTCAAATCCTCTGATTGCCTGTAAGGAATTTGTACTTTCTCCCCATGCCTGCGAACAGAAATGAGCACAAAATGCTTTTCCCAGAAAGTAGTGATTCTGTGGAATTTTCTGCCCAGGGAAACAGAGGTGAGCTCATTAAATCTAAGACACATTTAGATAGGTTTTTGCATAGCAGGGGAGTTAAGAGTTCCAGGGAAAAGGCAGGCAGGGAGCTGAGTCCACGGCCAGATCAGCCATGATCTAATTGAATGACAGGGCAGGATCAATGAGGCAGATAGCTGACTCCTGCTCCTATTTCTTATGTTCTTATCAAAGAGAAATGTGAAGAACCATCATCGCAGTACCGGGGAGTGAGAGAGAGCGAGAATATTGTTTTAGACCGAAATGAGAATTATTATCCTTTACACTGGAATCAGTTTTCTTGCACCAACTTGATTAAACAAATTAGGATGGCACGGTAGCATAGTGGTTAACCTAATTTCAGCGACAGTGACCAAGGTTCAATTCTGCTGCTGTCTGTGAGAAGTTTGTATGTTCTCCCTGAAGCAGCGCAGGTTTCCTGCAGGGCTTCATTTTCCTCCCACATTCCAAAGATGTACGGGTTAGTAGGTTAATTGGACACACGTAATTGGATGGCATGGAGTCGTTGGGCTGGAAGGACCTGTTATCTCTAAATGTTTTAAAATTAAATTGAATGCATGAAATAAATAACCTTTGGTGAATCTTCTAATATTTCTGTTCATTGTTGTTTAACAAGCAATGAACAAGCCAAATGAAAATGTCATTCTGTGTGTGTGTATATATACCTCTGTGTTTGTCTGGGTCTGTGCATGAGTGAGTGTGTGTGTGTGTGTGTGTGTGTGTGTGTATGTGTGTGTATACATGTGTGTGTGTGTATGTGTGTATGTGTATGTATGCGTGTGTGTGTGTACGTGTGTGTGTGTGTGTGTGTGTATGTGTGTGTATACATGTGTGTGTGTATATGTGTGTATGTGTATGTATGCGTGTGTGTGTGTACATGTGTGTGTGTGTGTGTGTGTGTGTGTGCGCGCGCGCGCGCACGCCTCTGTCTTTGTTTGTATGGGTGTGTGTGTGTGCACGCCTGTCTTTGTTTGTTTGTATGGGTGTGTGTGTGTGTGTGTGTGTGTGTGTGTGTGCGTGTGCGCACGCGCGCACATGTGTGTATATGTATGTACGTGTGTGCGTGGCGCCTCTGTCTTTATTTGTATGGGTTTCTGTGTGTGTGTGTGTGTGTGTGTGTGTGTGTATACACCTCTGTGCTTGTTGGAGTTTCTGTGTGTGTGTGTGTGTGTCTGTGTGTATACACCTCTGTGCTTGTCTGAGTTTCTGTGTGTGTGTGTGCGTGCCTCTATGTGTATGTGTATATATACCTCTGTGTTTGTCTGGGGGGGTGTGTGTGTGTGTGTGTGTGTGTGTGTGCACACATGCACCCATGCACCAACTGACTCTTTATTCAATTACAGTCTGTTTCTCACAAGGCAGAACAAGTATTTAAACAACACTGACAAGGACAGCACATCAATCTATGCACAAATGCATTTGAATTAAAACTTTAAGGTTGGCACAGTTGTGCAGCAAGGAGTGTTCCAGTCTAACAACTCCAACCACCAGGGTCTGTTCCAACCTCTGGTGCTGTCTGCGTCGAGCTTGAACATTCTCCCTGTGACTGAGCCCGTTCCTCCCGCCACTCCGGTTTTCTCCTGCATCCCAAAAGAAATGTAGATTGTTTGATTAACTGTCCACTAAAATTGTCATTATGGACCACCGACTGTAGAGTTTAGTGACAGAATCCAGGGAGAATCAATGGGAATGTGGAGAGGATAGGTTGTGAGGAGAATTAATCAGAGTGTGGGATTGCTCTGTGAGCTGACACAACTCAAAGGGCCTTTGAATAATAATGGAATGTGAAATGGAAATTAAACTAAATTTGTGAACCTTTTAATTATTGTGTAATGTAAGCTTCTAAATGTTGAATGTTTGAATATTTAAATTTAAATATTTATAGTACATGAAAAATTGGCATATCAAATGGCATTGTGGGCAATATTACATTCATAGCCCCAAGGCTAAAAGGCAAAAAGTCTTAAAAAAATGTAATTGTTTAGACACAGCAAGATGAATAAAGTTCCAGCTCTTTCTTCCTTTTAATACAAAGTTATTATTTTATTTTTCCATGCATTTTTAATAGATCATGCACTCATAAAAATGCATTATTCTGATAAAATAGAGGAAGGCCTCGGGGTCTGACTTGACAGGGATTAGCTGCCCTACTTTCAGTTATCGATTGCCTTCTGTGAGTCTTTTCACTTTGCCTGACTACAACTTAAAGCAAGCAGAGTATCATTTGTCACAGCACCAAATGTCTTTCATGGTGCAGCTGGAAATAGCTGTCTGATCATTCCTCAGTCTCACTGAAAGGCTCCCAGCTGTCAGCTAAATATTTTCCTAGCATCCGCAAGGATCAATGTGTCTTCGTTATGCAGTGTACTCAGCTGCCTATTACATTAATGTAGAGATTTGTGATTTTATTTTCCTTTCCGTTAATATTGTTCCATTAACAGTGAGCTGCCGCATCTGTGAAATCTGTTACTTTTCAATTAAACATTTGAACCTGGTCTCTGAATTAGACAAGAGAAGAACAGAGTCATTGTGTGCCATGCAGAGATTGAATCAAGCATATCTAAAGAGGAAATGGAGAGGATATAGAAGTTTTAAAAATATCTCTGTTTGCCCCTTGGCAAATTCCTGGGATGTGGTTTTATTAACAGCTACCAAGTGTTCATGTTAAATGACAGAGAGAAAAAAAAACAAGGGTGAACCACAGAATAGAAAGAATGAGGAGCTTGAGCTGGAACTGTACACAACTGTTCAGCTCATGGGGAATTCAGAACCAGATTCAGAATCAGAGCCTGGTTTATATTACTGTCTCACATGACGTGAAGTTTGTTGTTTTGAGGCAGCTGTAGGGTGCAATGACATAAAATTACTATAAATTACAGAATAAATAGTGCAAAGAAAGGAACAATGAGGTAGTGTTCTATAGTTCATGGACCGTTCAGAAACCTGATGACGGAGGGGAAGAAACTGTTCCTAAAACTTGGACGGTAGAAATGAGAAGCGGGCATGTCCTGGATGGTGAGGGTCCTTAATTAAGGACCCGCGTTATCTGGGGTATGCCTTCTTCTCATTACGACTGTTAGACTCCGGTACCTCCTTCCTGACATAGTAATGAGAAGAGGGCCTGTCCAGATGGCAGGGTCCTTAATGATGGCTGACATCTTCTTAAGGCACTGAGGCAAAAGTCCAACACTTAGGGGACAAGAATGAAGCCTCCCTGCCCTTTCAATACAGTGTGTATCCTTGGACATTAAGTTCCCAGCTATATTCTTCTTTCAGCCATGATTCAGTGATGCCTATATCATTGCCAATGCGTAACCGTGCTACGAGTTCATTGATGTTATTTCATATAGTGCGCGCATTCCGATACAACACCTTTAGTCCTGTATTCACCCTTATTTGATTTTGTCCACCTTTTACATTGCAAATCATCCTGTTGACTGCAATTTTGCCCTGTCAACAGCCTCTCCTCACTACACATTGCCCCTGTCTGTAAATCAACTAGCTCATTTTCAGCACTATCACTCTGGTCCCCATTCCCCTGCAGTTGAGATGTACTCTATATTAAGCTGGACTTTATAGCTAAGCAGGGAGGAGTGGTGTGTATTTAACATTTCAGTAATGTTTGAGTAATATTGTAAATACATTGTTTGATTAAGCATTCTTGTTCATTGAAAGAATTCATAATGGGTTATATGTAATACTATGTGAATGGCATACGTCATCACGCCATCACCTCACACGTGCACGCATCACTTACAGTAAAATCAAAACTAAGGTCTGTTGTCCTAGGCTCCCATCTCAGTCATTAGTCATTAGCCATACTTTACTGATCCCGGGGGAAATTGGTTTTCGTTACAGTTGCACCATAAATAATAAATAGATTTTTCTCGCAATTAGTTTTATGTTTTTGAGTTACAAAACGTAACAAGTGTGATGGATTTGAGGAAAGCATTGAAAGGCATGTGAAAGAGAATAGGTCACAGGGGAAGGGGACCGATGAAATTGCTCTGAGAGCTGGCATAGTCTCGTTGGTCCAAGTAGTCTTTTCAATGATGCAAGAAAACATGAAATAGTGATCAATGGACTTCAGGTGTGTTCACTTACATATCCAGTCTAAGTGTTGGGAGCCTTGCAGACTGCTCAACAGAATCCTCACTGATTTCACTTGATACAAAAGACACATTTCATTGTGTTTCAATGTATATGTGACAAATAAAGATAACCTTTTTAACCGAGGAAGTAAAACAAGCCAACACAATAATCATAAAGTGTTCACACATACTGCCCATTAATTATGTTCTTTAGCAAGACACACAAAATGCTGGAGGAACTCAGAGTTCAGGCAGCATCTATGGAGGGAAATGGACAGTGAATGCTTTGGGCCCAAATCCTTCATCAAGACTAGAAAGGAAAAGGGCAGAAGCCAGAATAAGAAGGTGGTGGGAGGGGGAGGAGTGCAAGCTGACAGACAATAGATGAGCAACATACACAAAATGCTGGAGGAACTCAGCAGGTCAGGCGGTATCCATGGAAACGAATAGATAGCCGACGTTTCAGGCCGAGACCCTTCTTCAGGAAGGGGGGAGGATGCCAGAATAAAAAAAAGGTGGGGGGAAGGGAAGGAGGCTAGCTGAAAGGTGAAACCAGGTGGGTGGGAAAGGTCAAGAGCAGGAGAAGAAGGAATCTGGTAGGAGAGGAGGACCATAGGAAGAAGGGGAGGAGGAGGGGACCCAGGGAGAAGTATTAGGCAGGTGAGAAGAGGTAAAAGATCAGAGAAGGGAACAGAGGATGGGACAGGGAACTTGTTAACCTTAAGGAGAAATTCATTGTCATGCCATCACGTTGGAGGCTAACCCAGACAGAATATAACGTGTTGCTCCTCCACCCTGAGAGTGGCCTCATCTTGGCACAAGAGGAGGCCACCAACCAACACGTTGGAATGGGAATGGAAATCGGAATTAGATTGTTTGGCCACTGGGAAGTTCCGCTTGTGGCAGCCAGTGCAGAGGGGCTTGACGAAGCAGTTCCCCAGTTTATGACGGGTCTCACCAATATAGAAAGGCTACATTGGGAACACTGAATGCCACAGATGATCCCAGGTGATTTGCAGTTGAACTGTTGCCTCACCTGGAAGGACAGCCTGGGGCCCTGAATGGAGGTGAGGAAAGATGTGAGTGGAGGTGCAGCACTTAGGCTGCCTGCTGAGCTAAGTGCCGGGAGGGAGATAAGAGGGGAGAGGCGACTGGACAAGGGAATCGCAAAGGGAGTGATTGCTGCAGAAAGCAGAGGTGGGGGGGGGTGAGGTAAGGATATGTTTAGGGGTAGGATCCCTTTGGAGATGGTGGAAGTTGCGGAGGATAATGTGTTGGATGCGGAGGCTCATGCGGTTGTCGGTCAAGAAGAACTCTATCACTATTAAGGCGGCTGGAAGACATGCAGGAAATGGAAGAGGTGCGGGTGAGGGCAGCATCAACAGTGGAGGGAGGGAAAGCCTGTTCTTTAAAGAAGGTGGACATCCCTGATATCCTGGAATTGAAAGCCGTGTCCTGGGCACAGGTGTGATGGAAGTGAAGAAGCTGAGAACAGGGAATAGCACTTTTCAGGAGGTAGGGTGGGAAACAGTCTCGTCATGGTAACGGTGGGAATCAGGTTTATAAAAGATGTTAGTTGACAATTTGTCTCCAGAAAGGGAGACTGAGAGATTGGGGGGCGGGACGGGGGGTGGGGGAGGTGTCAGAGATGAACCAAGTGAATTTAAGGGCAGCGTGGAAGTTAGAGGCAAAGTTGATGAAATTGACTAGCTCAGCATGGGTGCATGAAGCAGCACCAATGCAGTCATCAAAGTAGAGGAGGGAGAGTTGGGGAGTATAACCAGGGAGGGCTTCGAACATGAACTGTTCTACAAAGCCAGCGAAGAGGCAGGCATAGCTGGGACCTCTGCGAATGCCCATTGTGACCTCTTGAGTTTGGAGAAAGTGGGATAAAATTATTCAGGGTGAGAATCAGTTGTGTCAGATGGAAGAGGGTGATGGTGGAGGGGGATTAGTTGGTTCTTTTGTCAAGAAAGAAGCAGAGAGCTTTGAGCCTTCTTGATGGGGGATAGAAGTGTTTAGGGACTGAACATCCATGGTGAAGATGAGGAGCTCAGGTATCATGAGCCCAACTGAGAGGGAGAGTGTGGGCTGGTGGGGGAGCAAGGACAAAAGGAAATAATGTGGGAAGGTAATTGTAAACATTTTTCAGAAATACGATTACCCTAATATGGATTTCCAATTTTACCTACACTGCACTTTCTCTGTAGCTGTTATACTTTACACTGCATTGTTATTGTTTTACCTTATTCTGTCTCAATAAACTGTGTAGTGATCTGATCTGTATGAACAGTATGCAAGACAAGATCGTCACTGCATCTTGGTGCATGTGACAATACGAAACCAATACCAATGCGGTTAATATATTGCATAACGCTGAGATAACGCCACCCAAAAGTTATCCTTAAATATAAAAGCCAACACTAGATGGCAGCAAAGACAATTTTAGTTTCCAATCATGTCTTAGAACATCGAACATAGAATAGTCCAGCACAGTACAGGCCCTTCGGCCCACAATGTTGTGCCGACCCTTAAACCCTGCCTCCCATATAACCCCCACCTTAAAATCCTCCACATACCTGTCTAGTAGTCTCTTAAACTTCACTAGTGTATCTGCCTCCACCACTGACTCAGGCAGTGTATTCCACGCACCAACCACTCTCTGAGTAAAAAACCTTCCTCTAATATCCCCCTTGAACTTCCCACCCCTTACCTTAAAGCCATGTCCCCTTGTATTGAGCAGTGGTGCCCTGGGGAAGAGGCACTGGCTATCCACTCTGTCTATTCCTCTTAATATCTTGTATACCTCTATCATGTCTCCTCTCATCCTCCTTCTCGCCAAAGAGTAAAACCCTAGCTCCCTTAATCTCTGATCATACTGCATACTCTCTAAACCAGGCAGCATCCTGGTAAATCTCCTCTGTACCCTTTCCAATGCTTCCACATCCTTCCTATAGTGAGGCGACCAGAACTGGACACAGTACTCCAAGTGTGGCTGAACTAAAGTTTTATAGAGCTGCATCATTACATCGCGACTCTTAAACTCTATCCCTCGACTTATGAAGGCTAACACCCCATAAGCTTTCTTAACTACCCTACCTACCTGTGAGGCAACTTTCAGGGATCTGTGGACACGTACCCCCAGATCCCTCTGCTGCTCCACACTACCAAGTATCCTGCCATTTACTTTGTACTCTGCCTTGGAGTTTGTCCTTCCAAAGTGTACCACCTCACACTTCTCCGGGTGGAACTCCATCTGCCACTTCTCAGCCCACTCCTGCGTCCTATCAATGTCTCTCTGCAATCTTTGACAATGCTCTACACTATCTACAACACCACCAACCTTTGTGTCCTCTGCAAACTTGCCAACCCACCCTTCTACCTTCTGTATTCCTTATTACAGGGTCAGTACCAGAGTCAGAATCAAAATACGTCATGGAACTTGCTAACTTTGCAGCAGCAATACAATGCGATACATGATAAGTATAGAAAAACCTGAATTACAGTAAGTATATGCAACATATATACTGTATATTAAATATATAAATTAAGGTAAGTGCAAAAACAGAAATTTAAAAAAATATTGAGGTAGTGTTCCTGGGTTCAATGTCCATTCAGAATTTGGATGGTGGAGGGGAAGAAGCTGTTCCTGAATCGCTGAATGTGTGCCTTCAGGCTTCTGTACCTCCTTTCTCATGGTGACAATGAGAAAATGGCATTCCTGGGTGCTGGTGATCCTTGATGACGGAGGCTGGCTTTCTGAGATATCGCTCCGCGAAGATGTCTTGGATACTATGGTGGCTAGCACCCAGAATGGAGCTGACTAATTTTACAACTCTCTGTAGCTTACTATGTTCCTGTGCAATTGCCACCCTCCGCCCCATTCCAGATGGTGATGCAGCCATTCAGACTACTCTCTGCAGTACATCTGTAGAAATTTTTGAGTATTTTAGCTGACAAACCAAATCTCCCCAAACTCCTGATGAAATATAGCCACAGTCATCCCTTCTTTATAGCTGCTTTGATATGTTGGGACCAGGTTGGATCCTCTGAGATCTTGACACCCAGGAACTGGAAACTGATCATTCTCTCCCCTAAGGATTGGTTTGTGTTCACTCGTCCTATCCTTTCTGAAGTCCACAATCAACTCTTTCGACTTCCTCACTTTGAGTGCAAGGTTGTTGCTGCAACACCACTCAGCTAGCTGGTATATCTCGCTCCTGCACGCCTTCTCGTCACCATCTGAAATGGTTGTATCATCAGCAAATTTATAGATGGCATTTGAGCTGTGTCATGATTTTTTTTTTTGCAGCATCAGTACAGTGTAAGATGTAAAGATTACTAGAAGTCACATAAATAAATAAATATTGCAAAAACGGATTAACGAAGTGGTGTTCACGGATTCATGGACTGTTCAGAAATCTGATGGCAGAGGGGAAGAAGAAGCTGTTCCTAAAATGATGAGTTGGGGGGTGGGTTTCTGTACCTTCTCACTGATAGTAGTCCGTGATGAGAAGAGGACAGACCCCTTATGGTATGGGTCTTTAATGATGGATGTCATCTTTTTGAGGCACCTCCTCTTGAGGATGTTCTCCATGGTGAGGAGGGCTGTGCCTATGCTGAATCCACAACCATCTGTAGCCTCTTTTTATCCTGTGCACTGGAGCCCCCACAGGCTGTGAGGCAATCAGCTAGAAAGCTCTCCACTGTACATCTGTAGAAATGTGCAGGTCTTTGGTGACATAACAAATCTCCTCAGACTCCTACTAAAGTAAAGCCATTGGCATACCTTCTTCATCAATGTGTTGGGCCCACTCGAGACCCTCTGAGATGCTGATGCCTAGGAACCTGAAACTGCTTATCATTTCCACCACGGTCAGCTTCCTGGTCTATGATCATCATTATGTCTATCTATACTCATCTATTAATTTGCTCTACACCTTGTTCATTCAAGTACTGTCCAGATTCCTCTTAAATGTCATTCCCGTTCCTGCCTCCATCACCACCTCCAGCAGCTCATTCCAGATTCCAACTACCTTTTGGATGAAAAGTGTACTGCTCTGATCCCCTTTGAGCTGCCTGCCCTTTCCCGGAGCAGCATGCAGAAAATGCTGGAGGAACCCAGCAAGTCTGTCAGGAATAAAGAGCTGATGGTTTGGGCTGAGACCTTTCATCAGTATATTCAGACCCTTCAGAACTGATGAAAAGTCTTAGCCCAAAATGTTGACTCTTTTTTCTGGAAAAGCTGCTTGGCCTGCTGAGTTCCTCCAACATTTTGTGTGTGTGTATCTGAATTTCCAGCATCTACAGAATATCTTTCACCATAAACCTATGTCCTTGAGTTTTAACCACTCCTACCATTGCAAATAAACACTATAACCCTATCCATGTCTCTTATAATTTATGAGCCTCTGTAAGGTCTCCTCTCAGTCTCCTTCACTCTAAGGAAAACAGACCCAGTCTACCCAATCTCTCATTATATAAAAGTTTCGCAAACCAATGCAACAAATGAGGTACTGGTATTGTTACCAATTATATAATTATGTTGCCTCCATCCACTTGTATATGTTAAAGAAACGTTTGTTTCATCTTGTATGAATTATCTAGATCCATTTCATCTCAAATTACTTTGCATAATAATTAACATGAAGAGGTATCTTGGTCAGTACAGACAAGGCCTCATGGTGGCATTCCAACTAGCATGACACTATCGCCAGAGTTCGGAGTTCAATTCCGGTACCGACTCTAAGGCGCTTTTACATTCTCCCTGTAACCACATTGCTTTTCTCCAGGCTCTCTGGTTTTTTCCGACACTCCAAAGATGTGCCAGTTAGTAAGTTAATTGGTCAATGTAAATTGTCCTGTAATTAGGCTGGTGTTAGGTGGGTTGCTGAGTGGTGCAGCCTGTTGGTCCGGAAGGGCCTGTATCTCTAAATAAAATAAAATAAAGTTAAGCATAGTCTTGTTTCCATGTTGTATGGCCCTATGGCTCAGGGGCTCATTGTCAAGTCACTAAAGTGAGAGAATTTTTGACTTTAGTGAATGGTGTGAGGAAAATAACAACTTAAATTGACCAACAGGAATCAGCAGCCATAATGTGTTGTGCTGCACACATGAGGCAGCTAAACAAGACAAGAAACCATAGTATTACAGGAAAGAAATGAGCATGGATGGAAGATTGGTTGACTGGCAGAAGGTAAAGAGTGAGAATAAAGGGGTCCTTTTCTGGCTGACTGCCAATGATTAGTGATATTCCCTAGGGTTAGGTATTGTGTTTGCTACCTTTCACATAATATATTTAATGATCTGAATGATGGAATTGATGGCTTTGTGGCCAAGTCTGTAAGTTATACAAAGATAGGTGTCTGTGCTGATTTTGTACGTTTACAGCCAATCAAAAGAACATGGCAAATGAATTCCTCCTATTTGGAACTGATACACAGTTTTATAGAACTGTAGAGATATTGATGGTGTTCTAATGTATTCTGTATTTCATTCAGATACATAAATTGCTACTCGGTTAATCAGTAGTTTGTCTTTTTTATACCTTTTAACTATTTCCTACTTTTTATTAGTTATTAGATGAATTAATGTAAGACTGAAGCTGTAGTTTAATCCTTTGTACTTTTTAACAAATTCATGTAATTTTCACAGTATGTGGTGGTTTGTCCCCACTTACTGGCAGAAGGCATTATAACAGTTACATATGCCTTTTTATTTTTCATTGGCTAAATATTAGAATATTACGCATGTGATGTAATTATGCAACCAGCGATTGGTTTATTTTTATCTAAGGAATTTTGTCTTAACTCGATGATAGAGGTGACCAATTCTTCAGAGGTGCCATCTTTTCTTTTTCATCTTTTCATCTTCGTCTTCTTTGCTTGAATCTCTGCTTTGCTTCCCGGCTTTTCACTTAGTTGGCTTAGTCTTTGTATGTTTGTTTAAACTTTAAAATAAATAATTGTTCAGAATTAAGATTGCTCACCATTCTTAAACCCCAGAAGAACTTTAAGGATTAGAACAGAGATCCAACAATACTAGGTGTAATTAGTGGTCAAACTAAATTAGCATTTCAATTAGCTAACAGCATATTTAAGTGGCGAACAAAAAAATCATTTCCCATGGCTCACTCTTTCTGGCTAACAACAAAGTAACTGCAAGCATGGTTACTCATTTGCTTCTACCATGCCACAACCCAAATGACAGATTACTATAATAAACATGCCACAAAATATAACACAGACAGAAAATAGATCCATGGCTTCCACAGACCAGAAAATAGATATATGGCTGCTACATCCCAGCCCCAAATTATGACTCTATAATAATTACAACTACATACTACTAAAATATGAGACATGAATTCTTCAAGACAAACATCTTAACATTTATGCAAATATTTTTTCTTCATTCTTCTTCCAGTCAAGTCATGTAACAGTCATCTAGGCCAGAGGTTACCACCACTTAGCCTAGTGCAGAATGTAGTTTGTAATATATGGATTGATCTCTTTTAGAGCAATGACTCGCCTTAGCACTACTCATGGACTGATAACTTATCTATGCGCACTGATCTGTTGTCTATGCATGCACATTGATCTGTGCTCTGTCTGTCTGTCTCTCTCTCTACAATATGAGTACACAAGTTAACCTGATCTCCCACGCATGTGCTTTTATTTATTTGATATGTAGTTGTACAGACACAACAAATTGGTGACAAATACGAACCTAAAAGTCTGGACAGAGATACCGAGAGGAAAGAGTTAAACAGTATGGACATGGCACAGACACTAACAAAGGGATACACGAGTAACTGCACAGTACACAGTGAAAGACGACAACTAGAAAAGTTAAAGTAAAAAAACAGGAAATGATGGCCTTAGTCGCGAAAGTTGACGAAATTGATAGTGCTAATGAGGACTGGGAATCATATATTGAGACAGTGAACAGTATTGTAATGTGAACAACGTTGACTAGGAAAATAAAATCTCTGCACTTCTTAGCTTAATGGGTACTAAAACATACAGGCGCTTATGCAACTTAGTAACTCCTGAAAAGGCAGCAAGTAAGATGTTTGATGAAATTATTACAAATTTTTGCACCCAAAACTGCTGGTAATAACTGAGAGATTTAGATTTAACAAAAGGAACCAGTCAAAGAATGAAAACATTACTGAATACATTGCAGAACTGTGCAAATTTTCCCAGTACTGTGACTTTAGAGAAGGACTTTCTGACGTATTAAGGGTTAGGTTTGTATGCGGCATGCATAGTTAAAACACTCAAAAGAGGCCACTGTCAGAAAGAAACTTAACTCTAAACCAGCCATTGACCATTGCAATAGCAAAGGATGCAGCAGAACTACAGAAAAGGAGCTTAGAATATGAAATGCACAAAATGTCCCTGAATGGTGCGAAAAACCAAAAATGTTATCGATGTGGAAAATCCTTTGACTGTTGTTTCAAAGAAAAAGTCTGCAGGAAGTGTCACAGCCAAGGTCACATAGAGCCAGTGCGCAAGTCAGACAAAAACGACAAACAAAGAGAAAAACCATACAGAGTTAAAAGATTCAAACACAAAGCTAAACAAATGCATAAAGTGACTAAATGTGAAGCAGAATTGGACAACACAGAGTCTGACAAAGGTGAGCGGCCATGTCTAGAACTGCATAGCATCACTGAAGCAGATCACAAAATCATCTGGTTCAAATAGATGTATCCGGTGTAAAACTGTAAATGGAGCTGGATACAGAATCAGCTTTGGCTATAAATTTCAGAGGCTGACTACAACAGACTGTTTTCTAAGCTACCAGTAGAAAGGACCTCAGTGATGCTAAAGACCTACACCGATGAAGAAGTGTCTCCCACAGGCAAACAAAGAGTGCCGGTGATGTATGGAGGCCCAACACAGAAGTTAGAACTTCATGTATTGAAAAGTGTTGGGCCAGCACTTTTTGGACATGAATGGTTGAGAAAAATCCAACTAGACTGGAACACAATCAAAGCTCCCAGTATGACATCAACAGGCAACAAAAGCCCAAATGCTAGCACTAACCAGAGACTGGTACAGCCGCATAATGCTAGTGAGAAGCTGTTTGAGAAGGGTATTGGTACACTCAAAGGCATGAAGGTCAGAATTGAACTGGATGAAGCAGCTACACCAAGATTCCATAAAGCGCATCCAGAGCCTCACATACTATGTCCTGATGTAGATGCTGAACTGCAGAGCTTGGAGACATCTGGCATTCTCTCCAAGGCTGAGTGGAGTGATTGGGCTGTGCCCACTGTCCCGGTGATCAAGAAAGGGAAGGCAGGAGCTTCTCGCATATGCGGGGACTTCAAAGAGAGCATCAACCTGGTGCTGTGTACTGTGCAATAACCTTGCCACAAATAGGAGACATTTTTGCATCTTTAGCTGGTGGGGAGAGATTTTAAAAAAGACTGACTTGTCACAAATCTATCTGCAAATGGAGATTGAGGTGTCAAGCAGGAAGTTCCTCACAATCAACACTTACAAGGGGCTGTTCCAGTATAATTGTCTTGTCTGTGGCATCACATCAGCTCCAGCAATCTGACAAAGAGCAATGGAACAAGGCTCCAGGATATTCCAGGAACACAATGTTACCTTGATGATATCATTGTGACTGGCAAAAATGATGAAGAGCACCTCCAGAACCTTGGTAAAGTGTTTACCAGGCTGAGTGAGTATGGTCTGCGCGCAAAGAGCGTGAAATGCGAGTTTTTCAAGCATGAAATCTCATATTGTGGACATATCATTGACAAGTATGGCTTACATAAGTCACAAGAGAAGATTGAAGCAGTGCTACAGGCTCCTAAACCAGAAAATGTGTCACAACTCAGGTCATACTTGGGTCTTGTAAAATATTACCACCGGTTTCTCCCAAACATTGCTACTATGTTGCACCCACTGGTGAAAGTGTTGCAGAAAGGAGCAAAGTGGGAATGGTCAGAAAGATGTGAAAGAGCATTCAAGGAAACAAAGAGACTAATAACATCAGATGAACTGGTCACCCATTATGACCCACCTCTGCCCATCAGCCTGGAATGCAATTCATCCCCTTAAGGCATTGGGGCCATTTTGTCACACATTATGAAAGATGGATCTGAATGCCTGATTGCATTTGTTTCAAGATCACCGACAAGGCAGAATGCAACTACGTACAGATCGACCGAGAGGACCTTAGTCTAGCATGGGGAATAAAGAAGTTCCACCATAAACTCTACAGACAAAAGTTTACCCTAGTGACAGATTACAAGCCCCTTGTGTCCACTTTCAATTCCAGGAAGGGAATTCCAGTGATGACTGCTACCCAGTTACAATGTTGGATACTATTCCCGGGAGCACACACTTATAACATAGAGTTCAAAGGTACCAAACAACACAGCAATACTGATGGCTTGTCACGTCTACCACTGTTGGCAACAGAAGGAAAAAAGCCCTCATATTGTGACCCAGCAGAAGTGTTTCACACAGCATTGGTGGACCAGTTGTCGATAACAAATTCTGAGATACAAAGGGAAACAAGGAATGACCCGACGTTGACTAAAGTCTATGACATCACCATGCCAGGATAGCCAGCTCATGGTAATGCTATGTTTCCGAAGTTCTCGGTGAGGTGAGACCATCTGTCCATATGTGAAAGAATGCTGACGTGTGGATTTCACGTTGTGGTTCCCTCTAAACTGTGCACTAGAGTGTTAGAGAATCTGCATGAGGGACACCTGGACACAGTCAAGATGAAGAATCTCACCCGGAGCTACACGTGGTGGCTGGGAATAGATAGACTGATTGAAGACTTGACCAAAAGCTTTTCAGGATGCACAAAATTCAAAATGTATCCCTACAGGCACCATTACACCTGTGGGAGTGTCAGCCTTCATCATGGTAACGAGTATGTATTGACTTTGCTGGGTCATTGATGGACTCCACGTTTCTGATTGTTGTGGATGCACATTCAAAGTGGCCAGAGCTCATACCAATGAAGTCAACCACATCAGAAAAGACTGTTTCCACTCTGAGGATATCCTTGCCAGCAATGGCTTACCTAAACAAATTATGAGTGACAACGGACTGCAATACACTTCAGAAGAGTTCAGAAGATTCATGAAGAAAAATGGCATCAAACATTTCAAGTCAGCTCCTCACCATCCAGCAACGAATGGGTTAGCTGAAAAGTTTATCCCAAACTTCTAGAGGTCCATTAAAGCTATGGACAGGGAGGATATTTCTCAACAGCACAAGGACAATTTCCTTTTTGTGTAACAGAACTCTGTTCATGTGATGACAAATTAAACACCTGCTATGCTGTTCATGAGCAGGAATCTGAGATCTCACATGGAGCTCCTGAAACCAGATCTACAGAGGAAAGTACAGAATAAACAGTTCATCCAGTGAAGCTGCAAGGACTTCGAGGTTGGACGGGAAGCCCTAGTGTGTGATTACCGAGAAGACAAGTGGGCTTGTAGCTACAAGATCTGGACCACTGATGTACACAGTGGATGTTGGAGATCAGATGTGGAGACGTCATGTGGACCAGATAATGGATGCTCAGCCAAAGAACACAACTGAGTTGACTGCATCCAACAACAGACACAATGCAGCCACGGGACTTGCCTCTCAGTGATGATAAAGTCACTATCAGCAACATGACACCTGAGACAGAGAAATTTGTCTTTGACAAGACACCTGCCGAACCTGATGCCACTCCACAGGTCCAAAGGCTCTATCCTGAAAGAAACAAGACTGCCACCTGAAAGACTGAATCTTTAGTATAGTGAAGTTTGTTATGGACTATGGACTTTTTTATGAAGTTTGTGAAAGCATGTTTATCTGAATATGGGTTGTGAAAGTGAAGTTGAATATTTTATGACATCTACAGTTTTATGCCACATTAATCTAAAGGGGGAGGAAGTGTACTGTATGGATTGATTTATTTTAGAGCAATAACTCCCCTTAGCATTACTCATGGACTGATAACTTACCTACATGCATTGATCTGTTGTGTACACATGCACATTGATCTGTGTTCTCTCTCCCTTCCCCCCCTTGCTTCAATGTGAATACAAAAGTTAAAGCAATCTCCCTTGTGCATGCTTTTGTTTGATACGTAGTTGTACAGACACAACATATCTCCTTGAACCTCTGCCTCCTGTAGAAGACAGATCTTGGTTATAGGCCTGTCTAGGCAGCTGGTCTTGGTCTTGATGTGCACCTGCTGCACAACTCCTCTTCTATGAATGACTCTTCTGGCGATCCATGAGTTTTGAGGCATTATGTCATCAACAATAAGCGCAATAACTCATGGGACGAAATTGCGTTTCATACCTGACCATTTCAGACATTCCTGCAATTGTGGTAAATACTCATTGACCCACCATTTCCAAAACAAGTTTGACATGTATTGGACCTGCTTGTATCTACAATGAGCATAAATGTCTTCCTTTTGGAACTCTCCTGGTGGTAAGGATGATGAGATCTTCGGAAGCAGCACATGGTTGGGTGTTAATGCTTCCAAATCATTGGAATCGGGGGATGCTTTAGGAATTGGATGACTGTTGATAATAGCCTCAACTTCACAAAGCAATGAATGGAAACTCTCTTCGTCAAGACCCATACCTTCATAGTGGAATTAAGGACCTTTCACACAGACCTGATCAACTTCACCCATGTTCCTCCATGATGTGAACCAGCCGGGGGGGTTAAAAATCCACAATTCCTTTTTGAAGAAGGACATTACTAATCCATGAATGATTCCACTTCTCAATGGCTTCTCGCAACTGACACTCAGCTCCAACAAAGTTTGTCGCATTAGCAGAGTGCAGTTCACAAACCTGTATTTGTCTTGCTATAACGCAGTGACGTGAATTAACAAAGGAATCTGTGTCTAAAGAAGATGTCACTTCAATGTGAACAGCTCGTATAGCTAGACAGGTAAATATGACCCCATATCCCTTCAACATACTCCTTCTGCTCTTCACCTCAAAAGGTCCAAAGTAGTTCACTCCTACACGTGTAAACAAGGTTCATCCACAGAGACTCTGTCCAGAGGTGGATCTGCCACATACTGGCATCCTGTGGCTGCATACAACCATCAAAAAGTAATACACTCAGACAGGTTTCATCTTACAGCTGTACTCACACTAGCAATCCAGTATTTTTGGCACAACCTAGATAACACGTGGTTACGGCCACCATGTCCCACCTCTTGATGTACATGCCTCAGAATGAGATCTAAGATATGATCCTTTGACAGTATAACAGGATGCTACAACCCTTCAGACATGGTTACCCTACTAAGCCGTCCACCAACTCTCAAGACACCATCTTCAAGTACTGGATTGAGCTTGAAAATATGGCTGTTCCTTTTCACTCTTTCTCCCCTTTGCAAACTTGCAAATTCGTCTGGAAATCTCTTTCTTTGGAAAAATTCAGTGATCTCCATTTCAGCCTTTCTGATCTCCTCCGCTGAGAGACAACCTCGGCCGATCTGACCTTCGACTTTCTCAATCTCTCCTTCCAAAGAATACCATTGTTTTTCTTCATCTAAGACAGACTGAGCAAGAGCAGTGTACAATTGCTTCCTCTTCCAGCTGAAAAACTAGATGTTAGATGGTTCACAAAAGTTCTCACCATCTAAGCCAGTTGAAATGTTGACTATTTATTCTCTTCCATAGATGTTTCCTGGCCTGCTGAGTTCCTCCAGCATCTTGTGTGTGTTGCTTCACAGGAAAAGTCTTCCTCACAACAAGCCTTGCCACCATCCAGACCATGCCCTCTTCTTATTGATGCCATTGGGAAGGAGGTACAGGAGCCTTGGGTCCCACACCACCAGTCATTACCCTCCAACCACCAGGCTACTGAACCAGCATTGATAACTTCATTCACGTCAACTCTGAACTGATTCCACAACTTATTGACTCACTCTCAATGAATCTACAACTCACATTCACGATTAATATGTATATTTGCACATTTTTCCCTTCTTTTGCACATCAGTTATCTGTCTGCTTTTGTGTGCATTTTTAATCGATTCTATTGTTTCTTTGTACCTAATGTGAATACTGGCAAGAAAATGAACCTCACGATAACATACACCAAGTGTACATTGATAATAAATTAACTTTCAAAAGAGAAAATGTTGTAAATTCACATCAGGCAGCATCCATAGAGAAAGAAACAGCGTTGATATTTCTAGTTAAATGGGAGTTAACTCGCCAAGTTAAATTGCGTTCAAAATGTTCATTGTAGCTGACAGTGACAAACTTATCGGTCGATATGTTTGACCACAAACAGCGCCGAGACTTTGTGCCTCGAAGCTTTGAGCTCATATTATTTTTTGTTTATATTAATCAAACTGGGGAAGGATATGGAATGGACTTTGAAACAGATCTTTCTCAGAGACATTAGCAGACAAATCCAGCCACCCCCCTCGACCACACACACACACAACGGGAACTCTGCATACGTGGAAAGATTAATGCAAGGGACGGCGCACGTCCATTCAGCGATGGCGTCCCTGTTTGATCCTTTCCACAATCCTCGATTGGCAGTCGCAATCATTTTTTAGTCGAGAAACCCCCATCTACTCAGCAAAGCAGGGTTTCCGGTCAATACTCATGTTAAACCATTGCAAACTTTCACGTCAGGGTACCAGGCTGAGTGATGCTTTACTCTCAATGAACTTTCTGCGTCCAACTCATTCCCTGAGGTTTTGTTTACTGAAGTACTGTGTTTACTTTCCGTGTTAAATCACGGTCGCTACATTCCCCTCCTGCCCCGGCCTCGGCCTTCGGTGGCAGTCCCGCCTCTCTCGGCCGTCGCGGGATGGAGGGAGGGAGCGAGGGAGGATGGATGGGGGTTTGGGGGGTACACACCGGCGGCCGGCAGCAGCCGGGAGTTGGGCGGCTGCACCGAAATCCTGCCAACGCCAGCAGTGGGCGGTTCTTGTGTTGAGTCAGGCGAGAGGCGGGGAACGTTTCCCCGGCGGAGAGGGAGCGGAGCCGGCCATGAAACCTCGGTAGCTGTCCAGGTGAGTCCCAGGAAAGCAGCCGAGCTCGCGTCGCACGTTGGTAGCGGCGGACGCACGGTGCGAGGCCGGGCCTCTGACTTGCCCCGGCGAGGGGGATGGATGTGGAGGAAGGGGGGGGGGTTGTGAGCCGGGCGAGGCTGCCCGCTCCATTTGTGTGCTGACCAACAACCCTCCCTCCGCTCGACTCTAATTTATTTCTTGCTAAACCCGTATGCATTGGCTGAATGTCTTCCATAGACTGGTCGTTAAGCAGCAGCTTCCTGCCTCCCGTGGGCGGCTCCCGGCCAGCGCCTTCTGTTGTGGAGAGTAACTTGTTGCCTTGCCTCTCCAGTGGGGTTAAGCGCTGTGTGTTACTGCAATTCCACGAGTACTGGTAATACAATGTCGCAATACACTCTTTAACTGGAAACATTTAATGTTCATGCAAAATTCGACGTTCTGATAAAGTTCAATTGCTTTACCCCAGTGCATTGCATCTTCGAATGAGTGCTGCTTTAAGAGTGCACCACTCGGCTGTAAACAGTTACGTGCTCTTGCTTGCAGAGTGCAGGACATGGCCTCGAAACTTCTCCACAGGTTTCGGAGGAAAGCTGAGAAATGCGGTGTTGCTGATGAAACGGCGGAAGACTTTCCCGAGAGATCGGAACTTTACGACGAGACGGACGGGGTGTCCGCCCGCCTGAGCGGGACGCTGAGCTTCGGGGATTCGGATGTAGCGGAAGAAAACGGGGCCCAAGCTGTGGACAGTGACACTGATTTTTTATGCAGCTTTGAGAGTGATGAGCTTGAAAGGACAGGTAAAAGTGGTATCTTATTTCTTTTAAAGATTTGGAAATTCTTAAAGCTGGAATTGGTTTATTATTGTCACATGTAGCAAGATACAATGAAAAGCTTTCCTTGCATACTCATCATTCAGATCATTACACAGTGCATTGAAGTGGAACAAAGTAAAACAATAACAATGCAGAATAAAATGTAACAGCTAGAGAGAAAGTGCAGTACATGGAGACAATAAGATGCAAGATCATAACGAGGTAGATTGTGAGGTCGAGTCCAACTTATCATACCAGGAAACTTAAATAGTTTTATAACAGTGGGGTAGAAGCTGGTGTCTTGTGGTATCTCTGGAGGGGAAGGCCTCGAGTCCTCGGCTTTACTTGTTGCTCGGCAGCCGGGATGGGGTCGAAGTGCTGGGTGTCGAAGGGCTGGTGAGAGGCTTGGAAGTTTTCGGACGGACTCATAGTCGGCTGTGGTCGGGTGCTTCCAATGCATCGACAGTTGTCGGTGCCTGAAGGCTTATGGCAGAGAGAGTTTCTCCCTTCTGCCGCCTGCTATTGGGGACTCTCAGGAGTCGATCGGAAGTTTGAGACTTTTTTTAACCATTCCCATGGTCTGCTCTTTATCAAATTATGGTATTGCTTTGCACTGCTGTAACTATATGTTATAATTAGGTGGTCTTGTCAGTGTTATTCTTTGGTTTGTCCTGTTTTTCTTTGTGATATCACTCTGGAGGAACATTGTATTATTTCTTAATGCATGCATGCATTTCTAAATGACAATAAACGAGGACTGAGTGTCCTCATAATCTAATCTAATCTAATCTTCTGCCCCATGGAAGAGGGAAGAGAGAATGGCTGGGGTGAGTGGGGTCTGATTATGCAGACCGCTTTACTGAGGCAGAGGGAAGTGAAGACTGAATCCATGGAGGGGAAGTTAGTCTTCACGGTGTTTTGAGCTGTTTCTACAACTTTCGACAGTTCCATGAGTGACGTGCAGAGCAGTTGACAAGTCGTGATGCATGCAGACAGGATGTTTTCTATGGTGCATCAATTAAAAGGTGGTAAGGGGCGTCAGGAGCTAAATGTCTTTAGCCTCTGAAAGTGCGGGTGTTGGTGAGCTTTTTTTTGTTTGTGCTTGGATCAGGTTGGTGAGGTTCACTCCTAGAAACTTAAAGCTCTTAGTCCTCTGAACCTCAGCACTTTTGATGAAGACAGGAATGTGTCACCCTCCCTTCTCCCCCCCCCCCCCCGAAATCAATGACCAGCTCCTTTGTTTGCTGACATTGAAGGAAAGGTTGTTGTCTGGACACCATGTCACTAAGCTCAATATCTCCTTCCTGTAAATTGCAGATGACCGTACTGGTGCTGTCTATGTTAAAGAATTTACCATGTACAATTTCTGGCTTTGTGTACTAAAGTTAAGGAAAGCATTAGTTTCCTGATGAAGTTGTCGCTGACACTTGCTGCCAATAAAGTTCTCAGGTTCATGTGGGAAATAGCCGAAAGAGTGAAAAGCGTACTGTGTTATCCAATGGTATTCATCAATAGTTGATATCTCCTCTTGCTTACCCCTGGAAAAGGTCTCCACTCAGGCCCATCAGGCCATTATCTCCTGCACCATCACCAAACTCAAGATCTATGAAGATCTCCTATCCACTGCCACCAACTTCAGAGTTCTTAACCGCACACTGCTCATTTCTACCTCCTACCAAGATCCACAAACCTGACTGTCTGTAGGCCCATTATTACTGCCTGCTCCTACCCCACTGAACTTGTGTCCGCATACCTCAACTCTATTCTATCCTTCTTGGTTCAGTTCCTTCCAGTGTACACCTGTGACACTTCAATCACATGCTCTCAATCTTAAAAACAACTGTCAATTCCCTGGAGCTGATTACTTCATTTTCACCATGGATGTTTCTACCGCCCCCCCCCCCCACCAAGAAGGCCTCAAAACTCTCCGCTTCTTTCTTGACGACAGACCCAACCGGTTCCCTCTGCCACCACACTCCTCCATCTGGTGGAATTGTCTCTCACACTAAATAATTTCTCTTTCAGCTCCTGCCACTTTCTCAAAACCAAAGTGTAGCCATGGGCACCCACATGGCTGCCCACGCTCTTCCCCCCCCCCCAGCTATGCCTGCCTTTTTGTGGGCTGTGTGGAATGGTTCATGTTCTAAACTTCACTAGTAATGCCCCCCTAACTCTTTCTGCGCTATAACAATGACTGCATTGATACTGCTTCATGCACCCATACCGAGCTGGTCAATTTAATCAATTTTGCCTCCAACTTCCATCCTGCCCTTAAATTCACTTAGTTCATTTCTGACACTCCCCTCCTCTTTTCTTGATCTGTCTCCATCTCTGGAGCAAAACTTTTATAAACCTAACAACTCCCACAGCTATCTTAGCTATACTTCTTCCCACCCTATCACTTGTTTTAAAAAAAAATGCCACTCCATTTTCTCAGTCCCTTTGTCTTCACCACATTTGTTACCAGGATGAGGCTTTCCTTTCCAGAACATCGGTGATGCCCCCCCCCGCTTCAAAGTATGGGGTTTCCTTCCTCTTCCATTGATGTATCTCCTCCAGTTCCCATCTTTCTCCCACCTTAATACAGATAGAATTCCTCTTGTCCTTACCTACCACCCCAAGAGCTTCCATGTCCAACATGTCATTCTCTACAACTTCCATCATCTTCAATGGGATCCTACCACCAAAGAAATCTTTACCTTCCCCCTATCCGCCTTCCACAGGGATTGCTCTTTCTCCATTATTCCCTTGTCCATTCATCACCTTGCACTAATCTCTTTTCTGTCACTAATCTCTGCAAGCAGAAGAAGTGCTACACCTGCCCATTCACCTCCTCTGTCACCTCCACTCAGGTCCCCAAACTGTCCTTCCAGGTGAGGCAACACTTCACCTGCAAATCTGTTGGGGTCGTCTACTGTATCCAATGTTCCCAACGTGTCCTTCTCTACATTGTTGAGACCCAATGTACATTGAGGGGCCACTTGATCAATCACCTTTGTTCCATCCACAACAAGCAGGATTTCCCAGTCGCCAACATTTTAATTCCAAACCCCATTCCATCATTCTGTGGCTTCCTGTACTGCCTTGATGAGGCCACGCCCACAAAATGTTGGAAGAACTCAGCAGGCCAGGTAGCATCTATGGAAAAAGTACTTCTTGATGAAATATCGACTGTACTTTTTTCCATAGATGCTGCCTGGCCTGCTGAGTTCCTCCAGCATTTTGTGTTTGTTGCTCGGATTTCTAGCATCAGCAGATTTTCTTTTGCTTGCAATTTGATGAGGAGCAGCACCTCGTATTCTGTCTGGGTAGTCTTCATCCTGATGGCATGAGCATTGATTTCTCTAACTTGCTGGAATATTTACAACTCCCCTTTCCCTCTTCCATTCCCCACTCTGGTGCCCCTCTTAACTCTCTCATATGCCTGTCACCTCCCCTTGGTGCCCCTCCTCCTGTTTCTCCCATGGTCCACTCTCCTCACCCTGTCAAGATTCCTCCTTCAGCCCTTTACCTTTTCCACCCCTCACCTCCCAGCTTCTCACTTTCTTCCCCCCCCCCCACAACCCACCTGGCTTCACCTGTCACCTTCTAGTTTGTAATCGTTCCACTCCCCCCCCCCCACCTTCTCAGTCCGGTTTCTTCCCCCTTCCTTTCTTTCCAGTCCTAAACATTTGGCTGTTTATTCCTTTCTGTGGATGCTGCCCAACACGCTGAGTTCCTCCAGCATTTTGTGTGTGTTCACCAGTATTTGAGACTTCAATCCCATTTTTGCAGCATTTCCTTCTTAGGTAGTTCCTTAGGAGGACTTCAGTTTTGTAGATTCTCACGTGGCTGTTTCTACCTCCTGCAGGGCAGGTGTTGCTTGGCAGGGATGAGGTTCACCAGTTTGAGAGGAGGTATGCACCTCCTGCTATTTATACTGGGCCTCTTTGCTCGTATCAGTTCCCCATGTCATCACGCATGTTCCTGCTCCACTCTGAGTGGTCAGAGGACAGCGATTCTCAATAATTATTGGAAATGTTGTGTTTCTCCCAGAGGATCTGGGAACATCCTGAGTTTTTCTTTCCCCTCTGTCCACCCAACAGAGGGCAGAATAGAGAATCTGATTTGGAAGTCTCGTGCTGGGCATGTGAAAGCCATGACCTACCCAGTGGAACTGTCTGTGCATGATGAGAGCCTCAGTAACTGGGATGCTGGCCTGTGTGAGGACATTAACATGAGGTCACGTATTCTACCAGTAGCTTTTTGGTGATGACATGGAATCTGTTCAGTACTGGAAGCAGTCCACATCTCAGGTTCAGGAGACCAGCATGTGCCAAGAGGCTCCAGGCAGTCACTGATATAGAGTTAATCAGTTTACCACTTCCATTGTCTGTGTGCAGCCATAATAAGAATATTGTTGTCTGTTATATTATAATATTGAGTTGAGAGTTAAAGGACAAAAGTTTAGGGGTAACATGAGGGGGAAGTTCTTTACTCAGAGAGTGGTAGCTGTGTGGAACGAGCTTCCAGTAGAAGTGGTTGAGGCAGGTTCGATGTTGTCATTTAAAGTTAAATTGAATAGATATATGGACAGGAAAGGAATGGAGGGTTATGGGCTGAGTGCAGGTCAGTGGGACTAGGTGAGAGTAGCGTTCGGCACGGACTAGAAGGGCCGAGATGGCCTGTTTCCGTGCTGTAATTGTTATATGGTTATATGGTCTGAACCTCTGCACTGCTGGCTGAAAGATTTGGTACTGAAATAAGGGAAGGATAAGGCTTGATACCGTTTCACTTGGTTGTGTGGAGACAGGGACCATGACACCTTTCACCTCCCCATTTGTCTGTGACGGCTGTCTTCGCCGTGACCAGAAAATCGCCACACTAAATGGGAGAATATCCCAGTTTCATCAGATTAAGGATGGCAAGTAGTTTCTCAAGTCTGTAGTCACTATGGTTACCACAGCCACCGACAAAGGAGAGCCTGTCTCCACTGTCCCCTGGATTGGGCCCAATTCCACTGCTCCACGTGCAGAGGCTTCTCTAGCTGAGCCAAATGACCCTGGATTCAAATGGGAGCCAGGCCCAAGGCATCAACCAGCTCAACTTCCTGCTTAGTGGAGCCTTGGTCTGTTGTATTATCGCTCCACTCCTCCACAACAAGAAATCCAACTACAGAATAGATTCAACATCCTGGATAAGAAGAGTTTCCCGCACTGTCTCGTCTCAACCTCCAACTCCTGGGGTATCAGGAACTCAATCATGAGTGGCGAAATGCTCCAGATCGCCAGTAGGTACCCCTCAGCCTCCACTGCACCCTAACTGGGGTAGCTTTTGGGCTACCTCCCGGGTTGCAACGCTACTGCAGATTCCATTGTCTTCTCTCCCACTTCCAACAATGCTGATAATCATGACCCCATCACCAGGAAGATTAATTCAAAGCTGTTTGTTTTCGTGTTTGTCTGTGATATAACGTGCGAGCTCCCTTACCTGCTAACTGAGCACCCCTCTGTGAAGGGGATCGTTGACCATGTTGGTACAAATGACATTGGTCAGCAACAGTCTGAGCTGCTCAAGTCGTGACTTTAGTGGTGCCTTGAATTTCTAGATATCAGTGGCAAGGACATTTTTATCTCACACTGGGTCATGGCTCTGGGGGTTTTAGGAGGCTCCTCCTCTACATGATAGGCTTCAGATGCAATGCGGTGCAGTGAACTTGGGCTTCATTGGCAATTTTAATCTATTCTGGCTATGCGCCACATTTTTTAAACCCAATGGTCTTCACCCATGCAGTCTCGGTTCATGGATGCTGTCTGCAAACATACTCCACTGCACCCTGGTAAACCCACGTGGGTGACTGTTTACAGAATGGCGTGTGTGATCCTTCCCAAACTACTTTCTCCTCACCATCCAACTGTTCTGTTAATGTTACCCATTCTATTCAGACCATTGTCACTGCAAAGGCCTCCAGACTGGACTATCCTATTAAAGGTGTTAACAGAGATAATCTACTTTTTAAAATCTACCTCCCCTGTTCGTACCACTCCAGGTTACTCTGTTTAAGCTAGCTTTTCAAAATGTGAGATCCCTTTTAAATAGGACTTTTATTTGAAATGATTTTATTACCTCCAAAGGCCCTGATTTTATGTTCTTAACTGAGATCTGATTAAAGCCAAATGGGTACAGCCAGTTATCTGAACTGGGTCCCCTGACTATCACAGTTACTGTATACCAAGGCCCAGTGGCCCAGTGCCACGGTGTTCAAAAAGCATCTTAGATACAGTCGACTGTGTGTCAACAATTTTTCAAGACTGAAGTACATGCGTTTAAAATTTATGGCACCAGTCCTGTCCTTTGCGTTATCATTTATTGCCCTCCTAAATCTAATGCTTGCTTTCTCTCAGAATCAGGTTCAGCATTAATGCCAACAGGTCTCAGTTTTAATTCACCTAGATTTATGTGCTGCCTTTGACATAACTGACCATGACATTCTAGATATCCTTAAGCACTGGGTTGGTCTCTGGTAGTACATTCAATTGGTTTTGCTCATATCTTAGAGATTGTTTTCTGTCTTGGAGAGGAGCAGTTTTCTAAGAGAAACAATGTACTTTTTGGTGTTGCTCAGGGAAGTTGTCTGGATCCCCTGCTCTTCTCTTTACACCTGAGGAGACATCATTGCAGAGCTTAAACTTCTGTGTAGATGGCACACAATTGTATATCTCGGATGAGCCCGATGATGATAACACCCTGCCTTGTCTGACTTCCGGGATGGCTGCAACAGACAAATGTTGAGTGATAATTTCCTGAAACTCAATAGAGATAAAACCGGTTGGTCCCAAAGCTGGAAGAGATAAGCTTACTTATAAACTTGGCAACTTGGCCCACGTTAAGTAAGTGACCAGAGCAGCATTTCTACGTGATGAAAGGTATGTCTGTTTCTGTCATGTGAAACTAGTTCATGCCTTTATATTGCATAGACTGGATTAATGCAAAGCATTTTTTACTGGCCTTCTAGAACAATCTGTTGACAAACATCAACTCACTCAGAATACCACTGCTAGACTGTTAACTAAAACCAGAATGAGGGAGAGTATCACTCCTGGCACTGAGTTCCTGTATCTTGTAGAATTGATTTTAAAGTTCTCTTATTTATTTTTAAAGCTCTCAATGGTCTGGGACCAAAGTACATCACAGAATTGCTTTTATTTTGTAATCCTGCTTGAGTTCTCAGGTCTTCTTCCGTCAGCCTCTTAAATGTAAACAATCTTCCTTGAAGGTAGTGCAGGCACGTGGCCAAATGGTTAAGGCATTGGACTAGCGACTTGAAGGTTGTGAGTTCGAGCCCCAGCGGAGGACATGTGTTGTGTCCAGGCGCAGATCCATGGTCTTGCAAGACTAACGGATGCCTTCCTTGAAGGTTAATTTGCAAGTCAGCCTTTTGGAACTAAGCTTCTAAAATAATAAGGGATGCACAGTCCGTTGACACTTTTAAACTCCATCTCGAAACCTGTTGACTTAACCTTGCTTTTAATTAATGTCTTTTTGTCTTTTATTTTCTTGTTTGCACATTATCTCATTGTAAAGCACTTTGAACTACAATGTCTATATGAAAAGTGCTCTAGAAATGAGCATATTCTATTCTATATGTGGTTGATGTACACAGTCTGCAGAATGTTTACTGGTCAGTTTGTGATTCTGTTTTGTCGACTGGTCAGCGAGTCACCATTGCTGTCAAGTATCCCCTAAATCACTGTCTTATTTGTCATGTGTACACAAAAAAAAACAACAAACTACATCATTAGCATCTAATCAAATCAGCGTGGATTGTGCTGGGCATGCATCACCTCGCTTCAGCGCCAACATACCATGCCCATACAGTGCAACTCACTAACTCTAACTCGTAGTCTTTGGAAGGTGGGAGGGAACTTGAGCACCTAAAGAAACTTGAAAGCCGCATCGTCACAGGGAGAACGTATTAATTCCTTACAGATGGTAGTGGGATTTGTACCCCAATCTCTCAGCTGGCACTGTAATAGCATTACGCTAACTGCTACACTGTTGTGCCACCCCACCTTTGGAGTATTCTTTGCAGCTCTGATAATCCCACTAGGAAGGATGTGGAGGCTGTGGAGAGGGTGCAGAAGAGAGTCACCAAAATTTTTCTCTAACTGTAAGGAGAGGTTGGACAAAGGTGGATTGTTTTTTCTGGAATATTAAAGGCTAAGAAGTAACTTGATAAAAACATATAAAGTATGAGGCATAGATAGGATAGTTTTTCCTCGAGCAGAAATATTAACTGCTAGAGGGTTACATTTAAGGTGAGAAGAGAAAAGTTCAAAGAAGGTTGATTGATGTGACAAATTTTATTTACACAAACTGGTAGGTGGCTGGGTGCTTCTGATCAGAAGCAAAAGCCCTTGGGACTTGCCTCCCCGCCTCACTGGCTGAGTGGTAGGTGCTTGGAACAGGGGAGGTGGCAGAAGCAAAAATGAAAGAGGGCTTTAGACAAACACCTGGACTGACGGCAGTAGGAAGGTATGGATTGTGTGCAGGCAAATGGGATTTGTTTAATTTGCCATCATGGTCAGCATAGACATGATGGGCCAGAGGACCTGTTTCTGTGCTGTGGTTGTTCTGATTTTTGTTTTGTCTTTTTCACCATTAATCCTTCAATTGTAGTACTTCCTGTGCCAGGTGTGACATTGAATTCTTTAGCTCGTATTTTCTGCTTTAGTTTCTGTCTCAGGAAGGCATTGGTTGAAGATTCGGCGGGCTCCAGTTATTTTGTTCTGGGTGTGGGCCAAATACCATTCATTTCCATACCAAGATCCAATTACAGTCTATGTGCAAGTCTGAAAGTAGTGAAGAGAAAGCATTGTTTATTCACCACCGCCTACAATATCTGGGTTATGTTCTCAATCAAAAGCAAAACTTCTGTGGTTTCTAGCCCTAAAGCAATTGCCTTGAAATTGGCAGATCATTTAGTTCCATTTTCTGATGGTTTAACACACCATAGTTCAGTTTTAATTTGAGGAGTTGTCAATAACCACAGCATTCTAAAGGGTGAGGGTGAGCAGCCAGAAGTTATGATACTGAACATAATGGTACCAACAATGTTGGCAGGAAAAGGGATGAGGTCCTGAAGTTCAAAGTAAATTTATTATCAAAGTACATGTATGTCACCATATACAAACTCCGAGATACATTTTCTTGCAGGCATATTCAATAAATCCGATAACTCTAATAGAATCAGTGCCCACAAGAAGTGAGTCCATAGGTTGTGGGCACAGATCCGTGAAGTTGCAAGTGAAATTGAGTTAAGTTATCCCCTCTGGTTCAAGAGCCTGATGTTGAGGAATAATAACTGTTCTGGAACCTGGTGGTGTGAGTTCGGAGACTCCTGTATCACTTTCCTGATGACGGCAGTGAGAAAAAAGCATGATCTGGGTGGTGGGAATTCCTGATAATCGATGCTGCTGTCTGCGACAACACTCTGTGTAGATGTGCTCAATGGAGGGGAGAGCTTTACCCATGATAGACTGGGCTGTATTCACTACTTTTTGTAGGATTTTCCATTCAAGGGCATTGGTGTTTCCATACCAGGTAGTGATGTACCCAGTCAAAATACTCTGCACCACACATCTATAGAAGTTTGTCGAAGTTTCGGATGTTGTGCCGAATCTTTGCAAACTTCTAAGGAAGTAGAAGCGCCATGTGCTTTCTATGTAATTGCATTGCCCATTGGGCCCAAGATATGAAATGATAACACCAAGGAGTTTAAAATTGCTGACCCTTTCCACCTCTGATCTCCTGGTGTGGACTGGCTCATGGACTTCCAGTTTACTCCCCCTGAAGTCCATAATCAGCTCCTTGGTTTTGCTAACATTGAGGGAGATTTGGAAGGGTAAATTGGGAACAGATGTACTCATGGAAATGCACAACTGAAATGGGGAGATTGTTTAGGTAGCACGAAAACTGCTAGAGTAACTCTGCAGGTCGGTTGACGTATTGGGTCGAGACCCTTCAGGATTGGAAAGGAAGGGGGAAGAATCCAGAATAAGAAGGTGGGGGGAGGGGATGTTGTACAAGCTGGCAGATAATAGGTGTGTGGGGGAAGGGGGAGTGGAGTAAGACTTTGGTAGGTGATAGGTGGAGGAGGTAAAGTGATTGGCACCTTCCCAGTGCACAGGTTTAGATGGGACGGACTTTGTTAGCCATGTCCAGGAAGGTTTCCTGGCACAGAGAAGAAATGTGATAGAGGAGAGTAAACCATGGGAGTAAGGGAAGGAGGAGGGGCACCAGAGGGAGGTGATGGGTAGCAGAGAAGAGAAGGGGGTGAAAGAGGGGAACCGGGATGGTGAATGGAAAAAGAGAGAAGGATGGGGGAGAAATTACTGGAAGTTAGATAAATCAATGTTCATGCTGTCAGGTTGAAGGCTACCCCAACGGACTATAAGGTATTGCTCCTCCAACCTGAGAGTGGCCTCATCAAGGCAGTCAGAATGGGAAGTAGAATTAAAATGGGTGGTCACTGGGAAAACCTGCCTGTTGTGGCAGATGGAATGAAGGTGCTTGAAAAAGCAGGCCCCAGTCAGGTCTCACTGATGTCGAGGAGTCTGAACCAGGACAATTAGATACTGTATGGTAGACTCCCATTCTGACCTAAGACCATAAGATATAGGAGTAGGAGTAGAAGTAGCCACCTCCAACGGGATCCCACCACTAAGCATATCTTTCCCTCCCCCCCTCTCTCTGCATTCCGCAGGGATCGCTCCCTACACAACTCCCTTGTCCATTCGTCCCCCCCATCCCTCCCCACTGATCTCCCTCCTGGCACTTATCCGTGTAAGCGGAATAAGTGCTACACATGCCCTTACACTTCCTCCCTTACCACCATTCAGGGCCCCAAACAGTCCTTCCAGGTGAGGCATCACTTCACCTGTGAGTCGACTGGGGTGATATACTGCGTCCGGTGCTCCCGATGTGGCCTTTTATATATTGGTGAGACCCGACGCAGACTGGGAGACCGCTTTGCTGAACATCTACGCTCTGTCCGCCAGAGAAAGCAGGATCTCCCAGTGGCCACACGTTTTAATTCCACATCCCATTCCCATTCTGACATGTCTATCCACGGCCTCCTCTACTGTAAAGATGAAGCCACACTCAGGTTGGAGGAACAACACCTTATATTCCGTATGGGTAGCCTCCAACCTGATGGCATGAATATTGACTTCTCTAACTTCCGCTAGGCCCTACCTCCCCCTCGTACCCCATCTGTTACTCTTTTTTATGCACACATTCTTTCTCTCACTCTCCTTTTTCTCCCTCTGTCCCTCTGAATATACCTCTTGCCCATCCTCTGGGTCACCCCCGCCCCCGTCTTTCTTCCCGGACCTCCTGTCCCATGATCCTCTCGTATCCCCTTCTGCCTATCACCTGTCCAGCTCTCGGCTCCATCCCTCCCCCTCCTGTCTTCTCCTATCATTTTGGATCTCCCCCTCCCCCTCCAGCTTTCAAATCCCTTACTCACTCTTCCTTCAGTTAGTCCTGACGAAGGGTCTCGGCCTGAAACGTCGACTGCGCCTCTTCCTATAGATGCTGCCTGACCTGCTGCGTTCACCAGCAACTTTGATGTGTGTTGCTTGAATTTCCAGCATCTGCAGAATTCCTGTTGTTTGCGTAGAAGTAGGCTATTAGGCCCAGCGAGTCTACTCTGCCATTTCATCATAACTGATCAGCCCCAATTTCCTGCCTTCTCCCCATATCTCTTCATGGCCTGACTAATCAAGAATCTATGAGCCTCTGCCTTAAATATACATAAAGACTTGGCTCCACAGCTGTCTTTGTCTGTGGCAAAGAAATCCACAAATTCACCACACTGTGGTTAAAGAAATTCCTCCTCATCTCTGTTCTAAAAGGGCACCCCTCTATTCTGAGGCTGTTCCCTCTGGTCTTAGGCTCTCCCATCATAGGAAACATCCTCTCTACATCCACTCTATAAAGGCCTTTCACCATTTGATAGGTTTCAATGAGGTCACCTTTCATTCTTCTGAGCCATCAAATGCTCTTCATATGACAGGTCATTCAATCCTGGAATCATTTTTGTGATGTCAGCACATCCTTTGTAAGACAAGGGGCCCAAAACTGCTCACAATACTCCAAGTGAGGCCTCGCCAGTGCTTTATAAAGCCTCAATATTACATCCTTTCTCTTATATTTCAGTCTTCTTGAAATGAATGACATGCTGGTCTGTAGCCTTTCATAAGGCTCATTCAGAAAGCCTGGTGGAGGCTTGGGGTCCAGGGTAACTTTGCTGTGTGAATTCAGAACTGGGTTGTCTACAGAAAGAAGAGGGTGGTAGTAGAGGGAGTATTTTCTGCCTGAAGGTCAGTGACCAGTGCTGTTGTGCAGGGATCTCTCTGAGACCCTGCTCTTCGTGATTTTTGTGAATGGCTTTGATGACTTGGAAAGGAGGGAGGAGAAGATGGCGGCGCGTGCGGCCATTCCGAATGAATATCGATTATGTGTAACTAGGGGGCCGTGCACGATCCGGATTTGATGGAGACAGCCATGAGAAGTGCAGAGGAACATCTGGAGTAACTTCTGAAATGCCTGCTTCACTGCCGTTGCTACTGTGCGATCGAGAATCTCTGGAGACGAAGGCCCCAAATCCTCGGCTTTGCCTATTGCCGGGGCCGGAGTTGAAGCGCTCAGCAGAGATAGTGCTCGGTGTCGAAGAGGTGGTCAGAGGCTCGGAGTTTATGGACAGACTCGTAGTCGGATGCTTCCTGGATGCTGCATCGGCAAGTTGGCGGCACTGGACGTTTACCGTCTGCGTGAGATGATGGGACTTTCAAGAGACTTCTTGAGACTTTTACTGTGCCATGGTCTGTTCTTACCAAATTACGGTATTGCTTTGCACTGTTGTAACTATATGTTGTAATTATGTGGTTTTTGTTAGATTTTTAAGTCGGTTTGTCATGTGTTTTCGTGATATCATTCTGGAAAAACATTGTATCATTTCTTAATGCATGCATTACTAAATGACAATAAAAGGGGACTGCGTGTCCTCATAATCATAATCATCATAACGAGGAAGTGGAAAGGTGGGTTAGTAAGTATGAAGATGACACACAGAATGCTGCTGTTGTGGATAGAGTAGAAGATTGTTGTAGGTTACAACGGGACATCGATGGAATGCAGTGATAGATCAAGTCAGGTGAAGGGGGAGTGATGAAGTGAGAAGCTGGGTGGATGGGGTGGGGGTGATAGGTGGGAGAGGTGACCTATCAACTGCCGGCTTATACTCCTCCCCACCCCCACCGTACATTGGCTTCTTCTCCTTTCCAGTCCTGATGAAGGGTCTCACTCTAAAACCCTGACTGTTTTCCCTCTCCATAGATGCTGCCTGACCTGCTGAGTTCCTCCAGCATTTTGTGCGTGTTACTCTGGATTTCCAGCATCTGCAAAATCTCTTGTATTCTCTCAGCCCTTGAAAATTCCGGGGTTCACTGTAGTATTGCTTTGTAACATCTTTTGAAGAAAGAATTGGAGGTATATTAGAGTTGCAACAACTTCCAATAGTCTGGAAAATCTGCAAATGTTGAGTGTGCCAGATTAATGGAGTTTTACTGTAAAATGGTTTGTTATTTGGTACCTCAAGAATCTGGATGATCCTTAATTGTGTGCAATTTATGTTAATGAATTGAGCAAAGACACGGGATATATTATAGCCAGATTTGTTGAAGATGCAAAGACAGCAAGGAAAGAAGACTTGGTAGTAGTGTTATTGAGGACTTCCTTTCCAAAGCAAATAGCCTCTGCGTCTGACTGTCTTTATCACATCTTTTTATTCAATACTGAACTCATTAACAATGCAGCTTCCTTGATGCTTGGGGCATTGCATTTATCACTTTGACTCAAAACCTATCAGTATCTAATATGAAAGTGTTACAATGCTTGTGTGCCTTTCTAATTAACTTCAGTAATTGACTACTCTTGTAATGGATTGAAAGCAGTTTTAAATACGCAAGCAAAGGAGAAATCAGACATTTGTGAACTCACATCAGTTAGCTATGCCTCCATTAATCAGCCCTCATCAAGAGTATCTGAAGATGGTCACATGGAATCACAATCATGAGGGCAGAATGGGAACATAGTAGGTGTTTAGTGAGACAACAACATAAAGGATAAGTAGCAGACTCTAAAATTTCAAAGTCATTTGACAAGTTCCTTTTAACTAAATTCAAATATAAGCAATTGGCTCAAAGAGAAAGTAATTTAGAGATGGGAGAAATCAATTGGATGACAGACTGATTCAATGCAAACCAAAGATACTAATCTGTACTATTTAGAAATGATAGAATGAATTGGATAGACGTAGGGTAAGTTCAATGCAAGACCTACAGCACAATACAAGTCCTTCGGCCCACAATGCTGTGCCGAACATGTACTTACTTTAGAAATTACCGAGGGTTACACATAACCCTCTATTTTTCTAAGCTCCGTGTACCTATCCAGGAGTCTCTTAAAAAGACCCTATTGTATCCACCTCCACCACCCCCCAGCAGCCCATTGCATGCACCCGCCACTCTGTGTTTGGGAAAAAAAAAACAACTTACTCCTGACATCTCATCTCTACCTACTTCTAAGCGCCTTAAAACTGCCCTCTCATGTTAGCCATTTCAGCCCTGGGAATAAGCCTCTGCCTATCCACATGATCAATGCACTAACATCAATAATAAGTGATGCCGGGAATGAAATCTGTCGAAGAATGTTACAGCACAGAATGAGGCCATTCAGCCCATCATGCCTCTGCAGTAGGAAGTATGAATGATGTTGGAGAACAAGCTGCTGGTTGGTTTGATTCTGAAAATATATAACCATGAAACAAATTAACCATAAGAGCCAGAATTGCATGGACAATATATTAGAGTTTGGATCAGTGAAATGAAAATCCACAGGACTGTAGATTGCTCTAGCATTGTGCCAATTGGTAGGTGCTGATTCTGTTGTGTTGGACCCAAGGGACATGTTCAAGGATTGTGAGCAGTGCAGAGACAAACTGCATACGCGATCTCACTGCTTCATGTGCCATTTCACACTTTTCTACAACAGTCTGGAGTTTTGGGCTGTTGCGATACCTTTAGTACAGTTCCTCCTCGGGTTACAAATGCGTGACTTCTCCAGCCAATGCTTACAAGCAAGTATGTGGGAGATCAAAAAGATGAATTTGCAAGCACTGTGAGGTTGCAGGCATCTTCTGCTCTGCAAGAACATAGAACACAGAAATTTACAGCATATTACAGGCCTTTCGGCCCACAATGTTGTGCCAACCATGTGACCTACTCTAGAAACTGCCTAGAGTTTCCCTGGTGTATGGCCTTCTATATTTCTAAGCTGTGAACTCTCTGCACAGCCACATTTCTGATTTTGGAACTGTCCAGATTATGAACAGTTCACAGGAGTGGAACCGTCTTGTTACCTGGGACGACCTGTACCATCAGGCAGCCATTAAGGAGTTTCCACATTTGTATTTAAAGGTGGACATTGGTTTACTGTTGTCACATGTACCAAGATAGAGTGAAAAACTTGCATATAGTTTATACACATTGCAGTGAGGTAGAACAAGATAAAATAATACTAATGTGTAAAAACTACCAAAAATATGCAGTGCGGGTAATTGATTAAAGTGAAAGATCACAACAAGGTAGATTTTGGGGCCCAGAAACCATCTTATCATACAAGAGGTCCATTTAAGAATGATAACAGCAGGATAGAAGCTGTCCTTCAGCTTGGTGGTGCGTGCTTTCGTACTTTTGTATCTTCTGCCCAATGGGAGAAAAGAGAATGTCTGAAGTTGGTGTCAGTGATACTTTGTCCTCCACAGAGTGATAGAGTCCCCCCCCCCCGCAGGGAATTTTAATTTTGAACTTTTCAAAAGTCTTTGATTCAGAAGGGAGTTATCAGATTCGGTTGCTCGTTTAGAAATTCATCTACCATGGCTTGTAACATCTGCTGCAAGCCATGGTTAAAAACACATGAATTTACCACTGACCCAATCCATTAATCCAAGGTTGGGTTAATTGAAACTACATCATTGACACAGCGTGATTTCTCAGTTACTGTCAGTGCAATATTGCGCTAATCCAGAGGGGAACTCTTTAGAACGAATCTGCAGGATGAGTGATTTTCTGGTGTTAAGTCTTTCTAAATTGTAAAGTTATACCTCAAATATTAAACCGTGTCCAATTCATGTTGTTGCAGGTTAGGATAAAGACAAAGAAAGGCTCATAGAGGATAACACACAGAATGTTGGAGGAACTCAGCAAGTCAGGCAGCATCTATGGATAAACAGTTGAGGTTTTGGGCTGAGGCACTGAATCAGGAGAGGATGGAGTGTTTCAGTCACATGTAAGAATAAAAATGTGTATTTACATAAGCACCTTTCGACCCATATGGCCTCCATACCAGAACCAAAGCCATTCCAGATAGTAGTTATTTATGGCTGGAGACAGCTTCCGTCACCGTGGACTCATTCACTACGGTATGAGAGAAAATGGACCAAAAACAAAATATCCATAAAATAAAGAACCTCTACACAAAATCCCCACAACACAACTCCACGCCCAACAAAAAACTCAGCAGGAAGGTGTAGAAAGGGAGACCACTCCAGATCACATGCCTTTCCTGCTGTTCATAAGGCATTGGTCAGACCACATTTGGAGTGGTGCGAACAGTTTTGGTTCCCCTGTCCTTTATCTAGGATGAGTTAGCATTACAGAGAGTCCAGAGGAGGTTCACAAGAATGAAAGGGTTAACACAGGGAGCGTTTGACTCTGGGACTGTACTCACTACAATTTAGAAGATTGGGGTGTGGTGGGGTGTATTTAATTGAAACCTATTGAATTTTGAAAGGCCTAGATAAAATGGGTATAGAGAGGATGTTTCGTATTGTGCTGCCTACGACCAGAGGGCATAGCCTCAGAATGAAAGGATGTCCCTTTAGAACAGAGACAAGGAGGAAATTATTGCCAGAAAGTTGAATCTGTATAATTCATTGCCACAAATGGCTGGAGAGACCAAATCATTTAAAGCGGGGAGAAGGCAGAAGAATGGGGTTGAGAGAGAGAGGAAATCAGCCATGATGGGTTGGCATAGCAGACTCAATGGGCTGAATGGCCTAATTCTACTTGAATCTTCTGGTCTTATAGAAGTCATAGAAAAGTACAGCACAGAAACAGGCTATTCAGCCCATCCAGTCTGTGCCAAACTATTTAAACTACCTACGCCCATCCACCTGCACCAGGACCATAGCCTTCTCTACTCCTACCATCCATGTACCTATCCAAACCTGTCCTAAGCATTGAAATCAAACTTGCATGCACCACATGCTTGCAGCTCGTTCCACATTCTCATGATTCTCTGAGTGAAATGATGACTTGAGTGTTATTCCTGAATTCCTGCCAAGCCACAGTACCCTTTGACCTCCTTGCTTATCAAGTATCTGCTTGTCTGTGGTTTAAAAACCTTGCAAGATTTGCTTGCACTGCCCTTCTGAGTAAGGGGAGTTTCAAAGACATTAAGCTCCCTGAGAGAAGGAAATTCTGAATAGTGGGCCCTATGTTTAGATTCTCCCATGGCATGGAACATCCTCAGCACATCCATTCTGCCAGGATGCCTCAGGATCTTCTGTGTTTTTATCATCCTCTCTCACTCTTCTGAACTCCAATGGGTACAATCCAACCAGCCCAATCAGTCTTCATAAGGCAACTCGCCCAGTGTAGGTGAAAGTCTAGTCATTACCATCCTCGCTTAAGTGGCAGTAGTAGTGCAATCACTTGAGTCTAGCATGGTGGGGTCATACAAGGTTGTCTATTGTTGGGACCTCGGGCTGTGGAGGCCAGTCTGGAATCTACATAACCAGGATGTTAGGGTGGGTTTCCTTAATGGAGAATGCCTGTGTATGACTTTGCTTAATGTCGGCAGGCTGCTACATGGGCAGCCACCACACGGTCCTTAACAGATCGAGGTCAGGGTGCAGTGGCATTCAATGCAAGACAGCTGAGGGCCCTTCACTGCTGCAGCCTTCCAGTCCCTTCACTACCATTGTGATGTGTCACTATCTTCTGCCATCTCCACCGTTGAGACCTTGGTTGGATTACTCTTTGTCTGGAACCTCCCACTTGACCTTACCACCAAGGGTAACCCAGGAGCTAAGTACAAGGTGGCTAAACTCCAGATGGCGTCACTCTGGGGCCTCACGAACTCGCAAGCCTGTCCACTACAACAAGGTAACAAGCCTCAGAGAAATCCCTTCAATCAGGTGACCAACATAGTACACAATATCCCAAGTGAGCTGTAGCCATTGCCTAAAATAACTTCGGCGAAGCTTCCTTCTCTTATTCAGTTCCCTTTGCAATAAACAAGGTTTTTGAATCACTGTATCTGCCAGTTACTTCAGACGTATGTATTGAAATTCATTGTTTGGTGGCAGGGTACTGTGCCAGACACTTAAAATTGAATCAGAGTCAGGTTTTAGTATCACTGACATATGTCGTGAAATTCGTTGTTCTGCAGCAGCAGTGCAGTGCAATACAAAATAAAAAGATCCATAAATTACAACAAATAGAGAAATTAAATGTGCAAAAGAGAGCAAAAATAAAAAGTGAGGTAGTGTTCATTGTCTATTCAGAATTGCGATGGCGGTGGGGGAGAAGTTCCTGAAACATTGAGTGTGTGTCTTCAGTCTCCTACACCACCTCCGTGATGGTAGCAATGAGAAGAGAGCATGATAGATGGTGCCATTTTGAGTCATACCTTTTGAAGGTGTCCTCGATGCTGGGGAGGCTAGTACCATGATGGACCTGCCTGTTTGCAACTTTCTGCTGCTTTTTTCCAATCTTCTGAAGTGGCCCCTCTATACACTATGGTGATGCATCAGTTAGAATGCTTTCCACAGTACATCTGTAGAAATTTGCGAGTCTTTAGTAATGTACTGAATCTCCTCAAACTCCTAATGAAATATACCTACTGTCACGCCTTCTTTGTAATTGCATCAATATGTTGGGCCCAGGATAGATCCTCAGGGATATTGACAGCCAGGAACTCAAAACCACTCAGCTTTCCCACTGCTGTCTACCTGTCCCCGGTGAGGACTGGTGTGCCCCTTCCTGAAGTTCACAATCGACTCCTTGGTCTTACTGACATTGAGTGCAAGGTTGTTGTTTCAACACCACTCAACCAGCTGATCTGTCTCACTCCTGTACGCCTCCTCGTCACCATCTGAAACTCTGCCAACAATAGTTGTGTCATTGGCAAATTTATAGATGGCATTAGAGCTGTGCCTAGCAACATAGTTGTGGGTGTAGAGAGAGCAGAGCAGTAGGATAGCATGCAACCTTGTGGTGTACCGGTGTTGACTGTCAGTGAGGAAGAGATGTTATTTTCGAAATGCACTGACTGTGTCTCCCAATGGGGAAGTCGAGGATCCAGTTGCAGAAGCTCAGGTTTTGAAGGTTGTGGGTTTGCATTGAGGGAGTGATGGTATTGAACGTTGAGTTGCTGTCAATAAACAGCAGCCTGAAGGAGGTTTTGCTGTGGTCTAAGTGAGTCAGTGGCCGAGTGAGGTTGCATCTGCTGTAGACCTGTTGTGGCAATGAGCAAATTGCAGCTGGCCCAGGTCCTTGCTCAGGTAGGAGCCGGTTCATGACCAACCTCTCAAAGCACTTCATCACAGTAGATGTGAGTGGACGTGGGTGATAGTCATTGCGGTAGCTCACCCTGCTCTTGGGCACTGGTATGATTGTCATCCTATTGAACTGCAGCAATGAGAGACTAAAGGTGTCATTGCGAGGGTTCACCTTCTTGAGAAATGTTCTGACATCAGTGTCCACAACAGATTATAGGATCACCAGATGCTGCAGGTATTGGCATAGGTGTAGTTTTATTCTTATAACTAGAATGTTACAGTAACAATGAATATTGTTAAAGGGGAATAGTGAGGTAGTGTCCATGGGTCATGCAGAAATTTGATGGCAGAGGGAAGAAGCTCCACCTAAGATGTTTTTGTTTGTTTGTTTACACTGCTGATTCAGTAAGGGCAAAAGATGGGGTTGTGTGTATCATGATGAACTCACTGTGGTGGTTTTGTCATATTCGTGTTCCCCTGACCTGGAATGCTTAACGATCAAGTGCCGACCATTCTATTTTCCAAGAGAGTTCTCCTCTGTGATCTTGACCACAGTTTACATACCACCATCAACCAACTGTAATCAGGCATTTGAGATACTGCATGATGCCATCACCAAACAAGAACCAGTCCATCCTGATGCATTTCAAATCATAGAATTCAACCAGGCTTGTTTGAAGAAATCTCTGCCCAATTACCATCAGTATTTAACCTGTAGCACCAGGGGTCCCAACACATGAGACGACTGCTATACAATAATAAATGCCTACCATCCACACCCAGACAGAATTTCGGGAAATCTGGTCACTTTGCCGTCGTTCTTCTACCTGTATACAGGCAGAGGCTAAAGAGCAAGGCTCCAGAGATTAATACAACAAAGAGGTGGTCATGGGAGGCAGAGGAGCAGCAAATGAGATCACTTTGAGTCGGTGGACTAGGCCTTACCCAAGGACTCGTTAGTGGATCTGAATGAATACACCATGTTTGTCATGGAGTTTATAAAAACAGTCGTAGACAAGTGAGTCACCACAAAATCATTCAGAGTCTTCCCCAACCAGATACCCTGGGTGAACCAGGAGATCAGAAATCTGCTAAGGGCCAGATCAGTGGCACTCAAGTCTGGCGATCAAACAAGATACAAAAGGTCCGGGTGCAATCTTTGGAAAACCATCTCATGGGCGAAGTGGCAATTCCGGACTAAACTTGAATCAATGAGGGATGCTGGACAGCTGTGGCAGGGCTTGAATGCTATTACCTCTTACAAAGTGAAACCAAGTGACATAGATGACAACGGGGCTTCACTTCCAGATAAGCTCAATGCCTTCTAAGCTTATTTTGACTGTCAAAACATGGAGGAGCCTTCATGAACTCCCAGAGCCCCCAGTGGCCATGTGATTTCAGTCTCTGAGGTCAACATGAGAGCATCCTTCAGGAGAGTGAACCCAGGGAAAGCATCCAGCCCAGATGAGGTACTTGGTCAAGTACTAACAACCTGTGCTGATCACCTCACACATCGGCAGTCTGAGGTACCCACTTGCTTCAAGCAGGCCTCAATCATATTGGTGTCATATTGGTTTTATTACTATTTAATTATTTATGGTGCAACTGTAACGAAAACCAATTTCCCCCGGGATCAATAAAGTATGACTATGTCTAAAAAGAACGTGGTAACCTGCCTCGATGACTATCACCGTTAGCACTTTCATCACTGTGATGAAACACATCAACTCCTGCCTGAGAAGTGACTTGTATCCGCTCCAATTTCCCTACTGGCACAACAGGTCCACAGCTGATGCCATTTCATTGGCTTGTCACTCAACTCTGGACATCTGGACAGCAAAGATGCATGCATCAGATGCTCTTTATCAACTACAGCTGGCATTCAATACTATAATCCCTTCAGAACTAATCAATAGGCTTCAAAACCTTGGCCTCTATCTCCTTGTGCAATTGGATCCTCAATTTCCTCACTTGCAGGCTGCGGTCAGTTTGGTTTGGCAACAACATATCCTCCACAATCTCCATCGGCGGAGGTACACCACAAGGCTGTGTGCTTAGTCCCCTGCTCTACCTGCTTTACATTTATAATTGTGTGGTTAAGCACAGCTCTAATGTCATATTTTAAGTTTGTTGTTTGCCGATGTTTGTTGTTTGGTGATAAATCAGCATACAGAAGGGAGATTTAAAATCTGGCCACTACATCAACCTCTCGCTCAATGTCAGCAAGAGCAAGGAGCTAATTATTGGAGGAAGAAACCAGAGGTCCAGGAGCTCGTCCTCATTGGGGAATCGAAGGTGGAGAGAGAGTCAGCAACTTTAAATTCCTTGGTGTTATCATTTCAGAACATCTGTTCCGGGCCCAGCACATAGTGCAATTACAAAGAAAACACAGCCGTGCCTCTATTTCCTTAGAAGTTTGCAAAGGTTTGGCATGACATCTAAAACCTTGACAAACTTCAGTAGATGGCGAAGAGTATATTGACTGGTTGTATGGAAACACCAATGTCCTTGCACAGAAGATCCTACAAAAATTAGTGGATACAGCCCAGTCCGTCCTGGGTAAAGACCTCCTTTCCATCAAGTACACCTACATGGAGTACTGTGATAGGAAAGCAGCGTCCATCATTAAAGACACCCCCACCCGCATCCAGGCCCTGCTCTCTTCTTGCTGCAGCCATCAGGAAAAAGGTACAGGAGCCTCAGGACTCACAGCACCAGGTTCAGGAACAGTTATTACCCTTTAACCACCAGGCTCTTGAACCAGTGCAGATAACTTCACTTGTCCCAACACTGAACTGTTCCCACAACCAATGAACTCACTTTCAAGGACTCTTCTTCTCATGTTCTTGATATTTATTGCTTATTTAATTATTATTGTTTTCTCTTTTGTATTTGCACAGTCGGTTGCCTTTTGCACGCTGCTTGTTTGTCTGCCCTGTTGGGTGCGGTCTTTCATTGACTCTGTTATGGTTTTTGGATCTGCTGCATATGCCTGCAAGAAAACAAATCTCAGGGTTGTATATGGTGGCACACTGTATATGTAATTTAATAAATCTACTTAGAGCTTTGAACTATAGAGATACGGCACAGTACAGGCCCATTGAACCTGCAGTGCCCGGTTATCCTACTACCCTCTGTGTTTTTGGGTAGTGTGGGGAAACCTCCTTACGGACAGCGGCAGGAAATGAACACAGGCCGCGGGTGCTGGATCAGCATTACACTAACCCCTACGCCACTGTGCAGCCCTGAGCTGAGCTGAGCGTGAGCTTTCAGGCTTCTGGGCACATGTGGGTGTTGCATCTTTGAAGGGTGCTATATAAATGCAATTTTTAAATTAATTCTTTAATTATTTCTATAAAATTTAATCTGTAAAAATTAATTCACTGATTTTTATAGATGCGCTGTAGAAAGCATTCTTCTAGGGTGCATCACAACCTGGTATGGAAGTTGTCCTGCCCAAGACCGGAAGAAGCTGCAGAAGATCGTGAACACGGTGCAGCACATCACACAAACCAATCTTCCGTCTGTGGACTCACTTTACACCGCACGCTGTCGGAGCAGTGCTGCCAGGATAATCAAGGACACGACCCACCCAGCCAACACACTTTTCATCCCTCTTCCCTCCGGGAGAAGGCTTAGGAGCTTGAAGACTCGTACGGCCAGATTTGGGAACAGCTTCTTTCCAACTGTGATAAGACTGCTGAACGGATCCTGACCGGGATCTGGGCCGTACCCTCCAAATATCCGGACCTGCCTCTCGGTTTTTTTGCACTACCTTACTTCCCATTTTTCTATTTTCTATTTATGATTTATAATTTAAATTTTTAATATTTACTAATTTTTACTATTTTTAATATTTTATATTTGTAATCCAGAGAGTGTGAAGCACAGAATCAAATATCACTGTGATGATTGTACGTTCTAGTACCAATTGTTTGGCGACAATAAAGTATAAGGTATAAAGTATAGTGACTGTACCATTACATCCTCTCTGAGCTTTTGTCTTCCTTCCTAATTTGCAGCAACCTGAATTGCACATATTTGATGTTTAACCTTGAAATTTAGAAAAGCCTAACACCAAAAAAGCAGGGAAGTTATGTTCCAAAGTGATGAGGGATGTCAAATGAATTCATTCTTGAGTTCGGGTTTGTTAATCCAGCTTCATAATTGCACCTAAAGTGGTAAGTGATTTAATTTTAAACAGTAACTATGGATATGTCTTCTGTATGTCTGAGGATGGAGATATCAGAACCGGTATCTGACAATGTGGTGAAATTTGTAGTTTTTGTGGAAACTGCCTTATACCTAGCACTGCATATGAGTTGGGTCATTTACATCATTCTCCTGCTGTACTGAAGAATATTTAACCCACTGTGGTCACAAGTCCACTACTTGGCCTAACATCACCTAATGCTTTAATAAGTTATTTCATAAGAGCAGAGCATGACGATTGGGCCGTTGATTTATTTTTTTTTGGATGGTAGCTGATCTCTACCTCCACTCCATTGATTGGTCTTTGAGGATGTTATATCCAGTTGTGTAGGCTTCCACACTCAGTTGTAGGAAATGCATAGTGGGAAGTGGTGGTTAAGTCAGCAAAGTGCAAAATTCCGAATGTATTGTACAGTATTCCGGTCTGAGATGTCCATCTGGGGAAGGTCCACCCTGGGGAAATGCAGTTAGAATATTGATCCTGTTGTGCAGAAAGTTAGCTGCCATTAAACACTTTCTACATCTCTTTCCCCCTCCACTGCACCCCTTGCTTTCTGCAAGGATTGCTCCCTCCTTGATTCCCTTGTCCATTCATCCCTCTCCCGGAACGTATCCCTGCAAGCAGCCTAACTGCCACACCTGCCCATATACTACCTCCCTCGCCTCCATTCAGGGCCCCAAACAGCCCTTCCACCTGAGGCAACACTTGGCCTGTGAATCTGCTGGGGTCATCTGTTGTACCTGGTGCTTCTGATGCGGCCTACTCTACATTGTTGAGATGTGCCGTAAATTGGGGGACTGCTCCATCTACCAAAAGTGGAACTTCCCGGTGGCCAAACATTGTAATTCTGATTCCCATTCCCGTTCTGACGTGTCAGTCCATGGCCTCCTCTTGTGCCAAGATAAGGCTACCCTCAGGGAGGGGGACCAGCACCTTATATTCTGTCTGGGTAGCCTCCAACCTTATGGCATGAATATCAATTTCTCCCCTCCCCCTTCCTCTATACCCCAATTCAGCCTATTTACCTCTTCTCACCTGCCCTTGGGTCCCTTCCTCTTTCCCTTTCTCCTATGCTCCACTGTCCTCTCCTATCAGAATTCATCTTCTCCAGCCCTTTCCATTTCCAACACCTGACTTCAGCTATCACCTTCCAGCTAGCTACTTCCCCTCCCCCCACCTTTTTATTCAGGCATCTTCCCTCTCCCTTCTCAGTCTTGAAGGGCCTTGGCCTGAAATATTGAGTGTTTGTTTACCTCCATACATGCTGCCTGACCTAATGAGTTTCCCTAGCATGTTGCGTGTGTTGTTATTATGTTCTGCATTTATATAAGTATATTAGACAATTAGTATATATTCTGCAAATAATGTGGACAAACTGTTTCATCGATACAAAGTGAAATGGTGTTGTTTTATGGAGGAAAGAGGAGCAGAAGAACTGGACAAAATCATCCAGAGGATGGTTTTGAATCATAGTGGAGTTTGTGGTCATTTGCATAATACATGCTTACTCTGGTTCAATCAAAAACTTGCCAGATAATGGAGATCTGATGAGGCAGCAGCACCAATGGCGTGGAAGGGACGTGCCTGTAACGTACTGGGCACAGTCTGGCTTGAATGTGTACCAGACCACTGTGCAACCTGTGGAGATACTTTCAACAGTACATCCGTAGAAATTCAAACCTTAATCTCAAAGTGAAGGTCCCGGTTAATACACAGGAATTTAAAGCCACTGACTCTCTCCACCACTAGTTTTCTCCCCCTTGTAGATTGGCTCATGTTCAATCTCCTTCCCCTTTACTGAAGTCAGCAATCAGTTCTTTACTTTTGCTGACATTGAGCGAGGTTGTTAGCACCACTCATCCTGGTGATCTGTCTCATTCCTGTGCACTGACTCATCGCCACCTGTGATTTAGAGTTGGAGTCATAGAGGCCTGGCCTTCTGCCTAGACCCATCTACCGGCAGCCGGAACATATCCCTCCACACTCCCCTCATCCAGACTTCTCCAACAACGGAGGTGCTCTTGGTGAACTTGTACATTACACTGGAGCTGTGTTTAGCCACGCAGTCGTGTGAATAGAGAGTAGAGCAGGGGGCTAGTACACAGTCTGGTGGGGCACCTGTGCTGATGGTCAGTGAGGAGAAGGAGCTGTTGCCAGTCCTTACTGATGTCTGCTGATGAGGAAGCTGGGTATCCAGTTGCAGAGGAAGATGCAGAGGCTTGGGTCTTGAAGCTTGATGGAGTGCTTGGATGGGACAGCTCTGTTCAGCTCCAAGCTGTGGCCTGACATGCGAGCTCCTTTGTCCAGATGGTCCGGAGCAGAATGAAGAGACGGAAAAATCATCTATTACAGTTGTAGGCAAACTGTATGTGGAAGGCAAGTGGATCTAACTCATCTCTGATGTGGGGAGAATGGTGAGGAGGAATGTTTAGACGGATTTCTCAACAGTGCACCAGGGATTAGGATGGTAATGGGGTAGGTCAGAGAAATGAAGGTATCATCCAGCATGATTAGATACAAGGTATTCAGCCTCACACGGAACTCAGGGCACCAGAAAAGATAGCAGTAATGGCGAGTATAAAGGGTTTGGGGTGGAAGGGAGTGTATTTAGTAAAGTGTTGTGGGGTTTGGTGCTTGTCTTTGTGATGTTGTGAAGGGGAAGACTGCCCCACAGAATTTGTGCCAGATGCTGAAATATTTGGTGTCACTGGATGGAGGAACTGGAGATGAGTTGGTGATTAGAGCAGGAACAGTGTAAGTGCGCGAGCTTTGAGTGGGGGTTTCAGCAAGCGGGTTTGAAACGAAGGTCAATAATGTCTGTACAGAGGGAAACTTAATATCAGTGAGCATTGGGAGAACAAACAACTCTTGGGTTAGAAGCTTTGAAATGCGTTCATGCCCCAAGAATTTCAAGCCCTTATTTAGTGCCAAAGTCAGACGTGACTATGTATGTGATTAGAATCTATTGGATAAATGGAGAAGTTAGAAATTTCTAGAGCTTAGACAATAGGCCCCCAGCAGCGGAGATCAGCTGACTTTCTGTTCTCTGTGGATTCGAACAGGGCTGTGGGGAATGTTGCCTACTTCACTTCTCCAGTGAGACTTGATTGCAGACCTCAGAAACTGATTTCAGCCGTTCCCAGATGTCAGATTAGTTAAATCCAAACAGAGTGAAAGCAGACTGAGGAGAGGCAGACAAAGAGCAATAACACTAAGAAGAAAATAATTCCCTCTGCTTTTAGGGCTGTAACACTCTCATGTTCAAGGCCAAATAGACTGAAAGTATTTTTCACAACTTCCGGCTCTTGTTGTTTGATTGTAAACACTAATGGGTTCAGGAAGTCAGTTTTGCAACAGTGCTGGAGAGAGATAAAACCTTGGATACTGGGCAGAGGTCAACATTCAGAGTGAGTGGCCTATGTACAACAAGAATTACTTGCATCAGTATATCCAATACACTGCTGCACAGGCCACACTGCCTTCTACTAAGCTGTTGCCTCTCCCTTTTTTTCTAAGTTGAAGCTGTCGATATGAACCCTCCCCTCTGACTCACCGCTTCCCAACGCCCCCCCCCCCCCGGCAAGTTCTAAATCCTCCCGGGCATGAAGGTTTTTTTCCCTGAGTACTGGGCGGCATGGTAATGTAGTAGTTAGTCAGCTGTAAGGTTGGAGTTTGATATCTGTAAGGAGTTTAAACATTCTCCCTGTGACCCTGTGGATTTCCCATGGGTGCTCCAGTTTCCTGCCACCATTCAAAGATGTATAGGGTTAGTGAGTTGCGGACAGGCTGTGATAGTACCAGAAGCACAGTGACACTCTAGATTTGATGAAAAATGGCACATTTCACTGCGTTTTGATGTGCATGTGGGGGTGGGGGGAGAAAAAACTAATCTTCCTCTCTTCAATTCTGGATCACTGCACATTCAAGGTCACGTTCAAGTTTATTGTCATTCGACTGTACATATGTAGGCCTGTGACTAGTGGAGTGCCGCAGGGATTGTTGCAGCATGTCGTCTATACCAAAGATCTGGTTGATAATGCGGTTAACCGGATCAGCACATCTGCAGATGACATGAAGATTGGGGGTGTAGTGGACCGCGAGGAAGACTATCAGAACTTGCAGTGGGATCAGGACTAGATGGAAAAATGGGCAGAAAAATGGCAAATGGAATTTAATGCAGACAAATGTGAGGTGTTACACTTTGGAAGGATCAGCCAGGGAAGGTCCTGCACAGTGAGCAGTAGGGCACTGAGGAGTGCGATAGAACAGATGCATCTGGGAACACAGGTCCATAATTCATTGGAAAGTGGCATCACGGGTAGATAGGGTCATAAAGAAAGCTTTTAGCACATTAAACTTCATCGATCAAAGTATTGAGTACAGGAATTGGGACGTTATGTTGAAGTTGTATAAGACGTTGGTGAGGCCTAATTTGGAGTATAGTGGGCAGTTTTGGTCACCGACCTACCAGAAAGATGTAAACAAGGTTAAAAGAATGCGGAGAAAATTTACAAGGATGCTGCTTGGGACTGGAGGTTGTCAGTTATGAGGAAAAATTGAATAGTTTAGAACTTTATTCCCTAGAACATAGAAAGATTGAGGGGAGATTTGATTGAGGTATACAAAATTGAGGGTTATAGATAGTATAAATGCAAGCAGGCTTTTTCCACCGAGGTTGGGCAAGTCTACAAATAGAGGTCAGAGGTTAAGGGTGAAAGGTGAAATGTTTAAGGGGATCATGAGGGGAAACCTCTTCACTCAGAGGGTGGCAAGAGCGTGGAATGAGCTATCAACACACATGGTGGATGTGATTTTGATTTCAGTATTTGAGAAGTTTGGATAGGTATCAGGATGTGGAGGGCTATGGTCCATGTGCAGGTTGATGGTCACGCAGTCTAAGTAGTTTGGCATGGACTATATGGGTTGAGGGGACTGTTTCGGCACTAGTTTTCAATGACTCTATCTATGGTGGTTGTCCCTGGTAGAAAAAGCCATTGTACCAGGGCAGTTCTCCAGGACCAGTGGCACGACCAAGCGTCACAAGCTGGGGTCTTCCTTGGTTGCAGTGGATGACCATGACATCATCTATGTCTTGTCATGCCCTTCGATCTCCACGGAGCGTTGCTGTATCACCTTCCAGTCCATCGGATCTCACTGTAGATCTCATCGCCCAGTCCGCCAGAGCTGACTTAGGGTGCGAGGACAGACACATCCCTAACTCACCGGGATAGTGACTGCCTGTTGAAACAGTGTACCAGAGTATGGCCACTGTCACACGTGAATAGCTACTTGGAGTTACAAGTGAGAGCTAGGTGGTGTCCGGGGGACCAAAGTTGTGTAAGCTGCCCTGAAATGGACAAAGCAAACCCCTTCACCAGAGGTGTTCCCCCTCCCTGGTTACCCCATACATCCCACACATGTATATAGCCAAACAAAACAATGTTCCTCAGCTTCCAAGGTGCAAATCACTGTAAGTATATCACACACAGCATATTAACACAATAAATGGGTCCACGATAGCCTCACAGTTATCACAGCGCTATTTAGCTGGGGTGTCGGAGTTCAGAGTTCAATTCCAATGCCATCTGTAAGAGGTTTGTACATCCTTTGAGCGCTTGGGTTTCTCCAGGTACTCTAGTTTCCTCCCACATTCCAAAGACATACCAGTTAGTAGGTTAATTGGTCATAATAAATTGTCCTGTATTTAGGCTAGTGTTAAATGGGTGGCTTGCTGGGTGGTGCAGATTGTTGGACGGAAGGCCTGTTCCACACTGTATCTCTAAATAAATATAACTGATTTTTAAGAAGTACTCTGTTGACATAAAGTGCATATGCACTACTACTACTACTACTACGTCGACTCAGGCCTGGGGGCCGGCGTCGGCACGATGACGGACTCTCCACTTCTCGCTGTCTCTCATCAGTGTGTTCTGTTCATCTACATTAGCCGCACCGCTGTCTCCTAGGAGCGTGTTGACCATAGTCTTGGGAGGGCGCCCAGGGTTCATCCTCCCGTGCTTGGGCTCCCATGTGATGACTAGGCTGGCAGGTAGCTCGGGGTGGCGTAGACAGTGCCCCGCTAGTTGCAGTCTTCTCGCCTCGATTTTAGTGGAGAGCATCGGTAGGTTGTTATAGAGCTCAACGTTTGTCATGTGCTGTTGCCAATTCACGTCAAGAGCCATCCAGAGCATTCGTGTATAGCAACCATCTAGAGACTTCCACATCGTCTTGGTGAGTGTCTACGTCTCGCATCCGTACATGAGAATGGACTCTATGACTGCCATGAAAATCCTCTCTTTAAGCCCTCTGGTCAGGTTCGACTTCCAGATTTCCTTCATGTCATTCATAGCCCTCCACGCCAGGGCCTTCCGTATCTTTATGTCCTTCTCCAAACTCAGCATTCTTGACACGAGGTACTTGTGGTCAAAGACTTTCTTAATGGTATCATTCTCTATGGTCTTGAGAGTACCTTTGTCGCAGTTAAATGCCATGTATTCTGTCTTTCTAGCGTTTAGGTGAAGTCCAACTTTATTGCATTATATTTCCACTTTTGCCAATAGTTGCTGTGCTTCTCCATCTGGTCAGAGAGCAGGACTCTGTCATCTGCAAAATCACAATATATGCAACATATAGTTAAATATAGAACAGTATACTGCTGCTGGCGCTGTCATAATTAATCTGCACTGAATGGTAGCAAGGTGTTGAGAAGTCTCTCAGCCTGGTGGAAGGAGCTGTTACACAGCCTAACAGTCCTTGATCTTGTACTGAGGTGTCTTCTGCTGATGGTACAGGTCAGAGATTGTGAGCTGGATGGGAGAGATCCTTGATAATGCTGAGTGCCTTGCAAAATGAAATTCGTCCGGTGTGTGTCATGGATGGGGAGGGAGAAAGGGAGACCCTAATGATTCACTTAGCAGTCTTCACAACCTTGTGTTCACTCACAATTGAAACCTTTCGTCACGTGACTTACAGAGCATGGCTGAGGGAGGCCTTTTTGTTGATGCAATGCTAAGCTGAGATCCTCATTCAGATAAATGCAAAAGATTCCACCATGAAGCATGAATGTATTTTGGATCAAAATTACTCCTAACTGACAAAACTGGAAACACTTTCAGTAATGCACTGTTTTTGGGATTTGCTTTGTACAAGTGGGCTGCTACCTTTGTTTTAACATAGAAACATAGAAAATAGGTGCAGGAGTAGGCCATTCAGCCCTTTGAGCCTGCACCGCCATTCAGTATGATCATGGCTGATCATCCAACTCAGAACCCTGCACCAGCCTTCCCTCCATACCCTCTGATCCCCCTAGCCACAAGGGCTATATCTGACTCCCTCTTAAATATAGCCAATGAACTGGCCTCAACTGTTTCCTGTGGCAGAGAATTCCACAGATTCACCACTCTCTGTGTGAAGAAGTTTTTCCTAATCTCAGTCCTAAAAGGCTTCGCCTTTATCCTCAAACTGTGACCCCTCGTTCTGGACTTCCCCAACATCGGGAACAATCTTCCTGCATCTAGCCTGTCCAATCCCTTTAGGATTTTATACGTTTCAATCAGATCCCCCCTCAATCTTCTAAATTCCAACGAGTACAAGCCTAGTTCATCCAGCCTTTCTTCATATGAAAGTCCTGCCATCCCAGGAATCAATCTGGTGAACCTTCTTTGTACTCCCTCTATGGCAAGGATGTCTTTCCTCAGATTAGGGGACCAAAACTGCACACAATACTCCAGGTGTGGTCTCACCAAGGCCTTGTACAACTGCAGTAGTACCTCCCTGCTCCTGTACTCGAATCCTCTTGCTATAAATGCCAGCATACCATTCGCCTTTTTCACCGCCTGCTGTACCTGCATGCCCACTTTCAATGACTGGTGTATAATGACGCCCAGGTCTCGTTGCACCTCCCCTTTTCCTAATCGGCCACCATTCAGATAATAGTCTGTTTTCCTATTTTTGCCACCAAAGTGGATAACTTCACATTTATCCACATTAAATTGCATCCGCCATGAATTTACCCACTCACCCAACCTATCCAAGTCACCCTGCATCCTCTTAGCATCCTCCTCACAGCTAACACTGCCGCCCAGCTTCATGTCATCCGCAAACTTGGAGATGCTGCATTTAATTCCCTCATCCAAGTCATTAATATGTATTGTAAACAACTGGGGTCCCAGCACTGAGCCTTGCGGTACCCCATTAGTCACCGCCTGCCATTCTGAAAAGGTCCCGTTTATTCCAACGCTTTGCTTCCTGTCTGCTAACCAATTCTCTATCCACATCAATACCTTACCCCCAGTACCATGTGCTTTAAGTTTGCACACTAATCTCCTGTGTGGGACCTTGTCAAAAGCCTTTTGAAAATCCAAATATACCACATCCACTGGTTCTCCCCTATCCACTTTACTAGTTACATCCTCAAAAAATTCTATGAGATTCGTCAGACATGATTTTCCTTTCACAAATCCATGCTGACTTTGTCCGATGATTTCACCGCTTTCCAAATGTGCTGTTATCACATCTTTGATAACTGACTCCAGTAGTTTCCCCACCACCGACGTTAGGCTAACCGGTCTATAATTCCCCGGTTTCTCTCTCCCTCCTTTTTTAAAAAGTGGGGTTACATTAGCCACCCTCCAATCCTCAGGAAATAGTCCAGAATCTACGAGTTTTGAAAAATTATCACTAATGCATCCACTATTTCTTGGGCTACTTCCTTAAGCACTCTGGGATGCAGACCATCTGGCCCTGGGGATTTATGTGCCTTTAATCCCTTCAATTTACCTAACACCACTTCCCTACTAACATGTATTTCGCTCAGTTCCTCCATCTCACTGGACCCTCTGTCCCCTACTATTTCCGGAAGATTATTTATGTCCTCCTTAGTGAAGACAGAACCAAAGTAATTATTCAGTTGGTCTGCCATGTCCTTGCTCCCCATAATCAATTCACCATGATAGAACATACTTTATCCAGGCAGAGTAGTATTATGCTCACTGCATCTGCAACAGACAGGATTTCCCGGTGGCTGATCATTTTAATTCCGATCCCCATTCCTACCTGTTGGTCCACGGCCTCCTCTACTGCCATGATGAGGCCACTCTCAGGTTGAAGGAGCAACACCTCATATTCCCTCTGGGTAGCCTCCAACCTGACAGCATGAATATCAATTTCTCTTAACTTCTGGTAATTTCTTCCCCCTCTCCTCCTCTCTTTTCCCATTCCCACTTTGGCCCCACTCTTCCCTTTACTCTCTTCACCTGCCTATCACCTCCTTCCTCCTTCTCCCTTCTCTTTCCCCCATGGTCCACTCTCCTCTCCTTTCAGATTCTTCTTCAACTCTACATTTTTCATCTATCACCCCCCCCCATTTCTCACTTCATCCCCCCCACCCATCATCTTCCCCCTCTTGTGGCTTCACCTATCACCTTTTAGCTTGTGCTCCTCGCCCTTCCCCCACCTTATGGCTTCTTCCCCCTTTTCCAGTCCCGATGAAAGGTCTCGGCCCAAAACGTCGACTTTTTATTCATTGACATAGATGTACTGAGTTCATCCAGCCTACTACGGGTGCTACTATACGTCCCAAATGTTGAAAAATTAGATAAGGTGGATGTGGAGAGGATGTGTCCTATGGTGGGGGTATCCAGAACTGGAGGCACAGCCTCAAAATCGAGGGGCGACCTTTTTAGAACAGAAGTAAGGAGGAATTTTTTTTAGCCAGAGAGTAGTGAATGATTGGAATGCTCTGCCGCAGACTGTGGTGGAGGCCAAGTCCATGAGTATATTTAAAGCGGAAGTTGATAGTTTCCTGATTGCTCAGGGCATCAAAGGTAATGGCAAAGGCAGGTGATTGGGGTTGAATGGGATCTGGGTCAGCCATGATGGAATGACAGAGCAGACTCAATGGACTGAATCGCCTAATTCTGCTCCTATGCCTTACGGTCATATGCATTAATGAAGAGGTCATTGGCTGAAATATTCTAGTGAAGTGCCAGGCTCTACCACTGAACAGTTTCCTCACTGACTTTGAATGAACGGAAAAGGAGAGTGTTTTCTAAAGTTATCCCGTTACTCCATCAAATTCAGCAATGTTTGCTGGTAAAAAACACGTGAAATTAATGGCTGCCTGTTGTACCTCCTAAACACACACAATTCTACTGACCTCAGTGGAGTCAATTCTTCCATTTCCCATCAGATTTGATTCTCTGCACCATACTGCAGAATGAAGCCCACATTGTGGTTTAACAAAACAGGAATTAATGTGGAGCTCTGAATAATATTAAAACCATGATATTCCTCTTTTATTTAAGTGTGATGAGCTGTAAAGGACACTGCAATGTTGGCATTTCTCATACGCTCGCTCTCCCATTCGCAGACTGACATTCCCATTGCAATAAAACATTCCGTCAATTGTTCCCGCTGTATTGAATTTTTCTGCATAAACTAGAGTATACAGTATTTCGAATCTTTATGTGTCCTGTGCAGACTGAAACCTTACTTCTTCCAGAGGTGTATAAGCATAGATAGAGTGGACAACCGTGCCTTTATCCATGAGACTTGCGAGCAGAATTAGGCCATTTGGCCAATTCAGACTTCTGTGCCATTCAATTGTGGCTGATTTATTATCCTTGTCACATTCTCCTGCCTTCACCCCATAACCTTTGACGCCCTTAATAATCAAGGACCAATCCACCTCCACTTTAAATATAGCCAATGACTTGGCCCCCACAGGTGTCTGTCCTTTTCCCAGAGTGGCAATGGCTAGTACCAAAGGATATCCTTTTAAGGTGAGTGGAGGAAACTTCAGGGAGGATGTTAGAGGTCGTGTTTTTTTTTACACAGAATGGTGGGTGTCTGGAATACACTGCCAGTGGACGAGGCTGATACATTAGGGATACTTAAACATAGAATAGTACAGCACAGTACAGGCTCTTCGGCCCACAATGTTGTGCCGACCCTCAAACCCTGCCTCCCATATAAGCCCCCACCTTAAATTCCTCCATATACCTGTCTAGTAGTCTCTTAAACTTCACTAGTGTATCTGCCTCCACCACTGACTCAGGCAGTGCATTCCACGCACCAACCACTCTCTGAGTAAAAAACCTTCCTCTAATATCCCCCTTGAACTTCCCACCCCTTACCTTAAAGCCATCTCCTCTTGTATTGAGCAGTGGTGCCCTGGGGAAGAGGCGCTGGCTATCCACTCTATCTATTCCTCTTATTATCTTGTACACCTCTATCATGTCTCCTCTCATCCTCCTTCTCTCCAAAGAGTAAAGCCCTAGCTCCCTTAATCTCTGATCGTAATGCATACTCTCTAAACCAGGCAGCATCCTGGTAAATCTCCTCTGTACCCTTTCCAATACTTCCACATCCTTCCTATAGTGAGGTGACCAGAACTGGACACAGTACTCCAAGTGTGGCCTAACCAGAGTTTTATGGAGCTGCAACATTATCTCGTGACTTTTAAACTCTATCCCTCGACTTATGAAAGCTAACACCCCATAAGCTTTCTTAACTACCCTATCCACCTGTGAGGCAACTTTCAGGGATCTGTGGACGTGTACCCCGAGATCCCTCTGCTCCTCCACACTACCAAGTATCCTGCCATTTACTTTGTACTCTGCCTTGGAGTTTGTCCTTCCAAAGTGTACCACCTCACACTTCTCCGGGTTGAACTCCATCTGCCACTTCTCAGCCCACTTCTGCATCCTATCGATGTCTCTCTGCAATCTTTGACAATCCTCTATCCTATTTAAGAGACTCTTCGATTAGTTAGGCAGATTTTGAAAGAAAATGGAGGGAAGGGTTAGATTAAGGGATAGTTCAAAAGGTTGGCACAATGTTGTAGACTAAAGGCCCCGTTCTGTACTGCTCGGTGTTGTACATGCAAACATTATTACATATACTGTGGTAAAGGTAGTGGTTGCTAACATTAGGAACCTTTTGAATATGTGTAAATACTTTCCAGGACCAAAGGATATCCCAAAAGCCGATGAAATAATTTTGTTGAAGTATTGCAGATGGTGGCTGTCCAACCTGATGAGGGTAACTGGTGGAAAACCTCAAGTGGTCAGTAGGTGGAGAGGACTGTGTAAAGCGAGATGGGGCTGCAAGAGTTCAAGATGAACAACCTCCATCCAGAACTGAAAAATATTCAAGGTTTAACCGTATGCCCAAGAGAGTCCGTGTAATGGAGGGTAAAGAGAAAAGAAAAGAGCTCGTGCAGGGTGAAGGTTAGGAGTGAGTTAGAAGCAAGAATGAGGACAATATATTGTACTTATAGCAGCCTGTACAATACCAATTCCTCGGAGAAGGCTTAGTGAACAAACGTACAAATTAGCGTTGCATGTTGGCTCCTCAGCCTCTTGCACTTAGCCCACCATGTAATAAGATCATGGCTGATCTCCTCTTTTTACCAGCCACTGGTCACCTACTAAGCTCTTGCTCTTCAAGAATATGTCTACCTCTACCTTATTTATTCAAAAGCTCTCCTTTGAGGGAGACAGTTTCAAAAACTCAATAATCTCCTTATAAAAATAAGGAATCTGATATTTAAGGATGGCGAGGTGATTTATTTTTCTTTTCGGGGCCCCTGGTTGCAAAGTCTTACACAGGTGGATGTATCCTTTCTCTATCCACCCAGCTGAGACCTGTTAGGGTCTATTATGTTTCAATCAAGGCTGCTGTCAATCATCTAAAACTGCAGAGGATGCAAGACAAACTTGTCCAACATTTCCACAGTTGCTGCTTGACCTGTTGTGTACCTCCAACAACTTGTTTTAAACTAAGTCTGTTAGAAGAGGTATAGATAGGGTAAATCCAAGCAGGCCTTTTCTATTGAGGTTTGATGAGACTAGAACTAGAGGATAGATAGTTTTGGCTGAAAGGTGAAATATTTAAGGGAACATGGGGGGGAGCAACTTCACTCAGGGTGAGTGTGGAATGAGCTGCCAGCAGAACTGCTGGATGCCTCTTTGCTCAACATTTAAGAGAAGTTTGGGTAAGTACATTGATGGGAAGGTTGTGGAGGGCTCTGGCCCAGGTCCGGGTCGATGGGACGAGGCGCAATGATGGTTCAGCATCGACTAGATGGGCCAAAGGACCTGTTTCAGTGCTGTAGTGATCTGTGACTCTATGACTACTGGGCAAAAAGTCCAAGCACGCAAGCCATGAGGCGTAGCCCCAGCCCCAGGTGTAGTAAATCTTTGAATTGTTTTTAATGCATTAATGTCCCTTTTTAAATGGGGGGAGGAATATGGCACAATACTCCACAAATGATCTCACCATTGCCCTTTAAAATTGCAGCATAACATGCTGTGCTTATCTTCGATATCCCTAGCAACAAACAGTAACATTCAGTAGCTTTCCTTCTCAGTCACTTGTTCGTTTTCTGCCACTCACGTATTGCCTACATTCTTGCATCCCAGAGCTCTGTAATCTCTCACTATTTGGACAATATGCCTCCTGATAATAAATGGAGCCATTTGATATTTATCCCCTCCTAAAATAGACCTGTTTACATTTTCCCACCTTGGCAGATTTGGCTCCTCACTTAACAAATGTCTATTGCTGTAGTTCATAATTGAAGAACAGTTAAGAAGCTGAATGTCAAATTCCCATCAAGATGAATGAAAGTCTTGGAGAGTCTCATGGGGTAAAGAAGGGAGATGATGCTTTCCTTGACAAAGTTGTCTGGATCAAGCGGTTACACTATCTATGAGTCTGAGCACTCAGTGCTGAGTTGGGGGGGGTTTCTTCATTCGGGAGGTTGTGAATCTTAGTAATAGTGTGCTCAAAGTGCTGTGAAGGGTGTCACCCTCAAAATAAAGATAGATATTTGGATATTAAGGGATGTGGGGTACCGAAGGAAAGGGGCACCAAAGTAACAGATAATTAAATTATTGAATAAATTGGCATAAGGGTCAAATGGACTCGTCCTATTTTCTTACGAAGATACCAGATGTTTGCTGGAAAAGACACGGAAGGCTATGATCCAAGTGCTAGTAAATGGGATTAATATAGATGGGGACACAGTGGTCAGCATGGGTGTGATGGGCCGAAGGGCCTACTTCTGTGCTGTATGACTATCTGGAATTGATACAATGAAAAGCTTGTCTTGCATATTGTTCATACAGGTCAAATCATTCCAGAGTGCATTGAGGATAGGGCAAGGGAAATCAGTAACGGAATGCAGAATAAAGTGGTACAGAAGTACAATGCAGGTAAACAGTAAGGTTCAAAATCATAGTGATGTGGATTGTGAGGTCAAAAGTCCATCTTATCATACTAGGGAACCATTCAGTAATTTCCTGATGAGGAAGCTGTCCTTGAGCCTGGTGGTAAATGTTTTTTTTTTGGATTTTTGTATCTTCTGCCCAATGGAAGAGAGGAGAAGAGAGAACATTCAGGGTTGGTGGGGTTTTTCTACTAGCTGCTTTGCTGAGGGAGCAAGAAGTGTAGCCAGAGTTGATGGAAGGGAGGCTGGTTTCTGTGCTGTGCTGAGCTGTTTCTTGTGGTCACGATCAAAGCGTTTGCCATATCAAGCCGTGATGTAGCCAGACAGGATGCATTCCAAGGTGCATTGATTAAAAATTGGTTAAGAGTCTGCAGGACATGCCGAATTTCTTTAACCTCCTGAGGAAATAGAGGTGTGCTTTCTTGGCGTCTAATGTATCTATGGAATTTATGGATGGTTGATTGCAAAGGCCTGAAAGTACAGGCTGAAGGACAGCTTCTACCCCGTTGTTAAAGGATGATTTCTGCCTTGTTGTTATAAGACCTAGTACAATAAGATGGACTCTCCATCTCAGTCCACTTCATTATGATTTTGCACCTTATTGTCTACCTGTACTGCACATTCTGTGTACTGTAACACTTTATTCTGCATTGCTATTGTACCTCAGTGTACTGGACGATGAATTGATCTGCATGAACAGTATGCAAGGCAAGCTTTTAAGTACCTCAGTACATGTGACAATAATAAACCAATTTATCAGAAGGGAGAAACATGTGGAGAGGCCAAAGGAAGTACAAATGACCCAGGCAGTATGAATGGTACAATGAATTACTGCAGAATACGAGTGTACAGGTTTGCTCTTGTACTGTATGTCACTTACACCTGAAGTTTGCATGCTCATGGATTCAGGGAATAGTGCTTGCCTGGCGAATTGCTGGAATATGGCTCAGACAGAGGACTGTTTCCTGCATTAAGCTATCGAGATTTCTTGAGTGACCACAGTCAAGAAAATGGGACACTGTAATTGTTATATGGTCAGCATGGACTTGATGGGCCAAAGGGCCTGTTTTCTTGCTGTATAATTCTATTACGAAATAACTTGTGATTCACACAAAGAATCCACACCATGTATGCAATTTCCCTCACTGGGAGGGTGGTCACTGTTGTTGACAATCCAGGGTCTGCATTGCCCGCTGATAGTTACCTGAGGTGATGACAGTGTACGAGACGTAAGACTTGGGAGCAGAATTAGGCCATTTGGTTCATTGAGTCTGTTCCGCCATTCCTCTATGGCTGACTTTATTTTCCCCCTCAACCCCATTCTCCTTGCTTCTGCCACTTTGATGCCCTTACTAATCAAAAAGCTATCAACCTCCGTTTTAAATCCTGTTTTTAAGTGGAACATATTGGGACCAGCACATTTTGGCTCAATTAAGCAGCTGCCCAATTAGGTTAAGTTTCATGGAAATAGTTAAAAAGGTACATTTTTTAAAAAAGGATGAATTGAGTAATAAATTGTGTATTTAAATGAACTACAGAACAAATTATAACACTATTAACAGTACTATAATACCAAAAAACCGTATTAGTTCCTAATATTTATCAACAGATAAGTTTATCTTGTGTACATCATGAACAAAGTCAGTGCAGACACCTAATGTAGATAATGGACTGCCTTCATACAATGCTGTTGACAATTGCATCCTCCAAATCTTCAGTTTCTTTGGAACATTCAAGATGATTGTTGATACCTTCAAATTCTTCGTAGTCCCTCGTTGAAGTAGTGAATTCATTTTATTTTCACTCCTGGCTGCATCTGGCATCTCCAAGCTTGAATGCTTAAAACCGCAGTGAGCAAAACAGTTCAGAATTGTCTTATGGCCTATTTCTCACCAACTAACAGTGCCAAAAGTCACTGCTTTTTGAACATAAACACACACGACGGACACTTTTTGAAAACTGTTCTCTCTAAACGTGCTGTCATGACTAATGGCCACCCAAGTGCACGTGATTGACACTGTTAGAACCTGTTTGGCAACAGTTTCCTGCTCCAATTGAGTGGCATTGTGTCCCTAATAAATGAGGGGAATCCTGGCACGTTTCTCAATTAGATTCCCGTTAATTGGGCCAGTGACTTGGTTTCCACAGCTGTCTGTCGAAATGAATTCCGCTGATTTCACTGCCCGCTGATTAAATGGGGCCCAAAACTGCTCAGCATGCTCCAAGTGCAGTCTGACCAATGCCTTATAAAGCCTCAGCATTATATCCTTGCTTTTACATTCTAGTCCTCTCGAAATGAATACATCCCCCCAGTGGTTATGTGCTTTGACAATCTTTGCCGCTGGGCACGTTGCTCTTTGGAGATATGGTATAAGATACTTTAAAAACGCAAACAACAGGAATTCTGCAGATGCTGGAAATTCAAGCAACACATATCAAAGTTGCTGGTGAACGCAGCAGGCCAGGCAGCATCTCTAGGAAGAGGTACAGTCGACGTTTCAGGCCGAGACCCTTCGTCAGGACTAAATGAAGGAAGAGTTAGTAAGAGATTTGAAAGCTGGAGGGGGAGGGGGAGATCCAAAATGATAGGAGAAGACAGGAGGGGGAGGGATGGAGCCAAGAGCTGGACAGGTGATTGGCAAAAGGAATACGAGAGGATCATGGGGCAAGAGGTCCGGGAAGAAAGACAAGGGGTGGGGGGGGGACCCAGAGGATGGGCAAGGGGTATATTCAGAGGGACAGAGGGAGAAAAAGGAGAGTGAGAGAAAGAATGTATGTATAAAAATAAATAACGGATGGGGTACTAGGGGGAGGTGGGGCACTAGCGGAAGTTAGAGAAGTCGATGTTCATGCCATCAGGTTGGAGGTTACCCAGACGGAATGTAAGATGTTGTTCCTCCAACCTGAGTGTGGCTTCATCTTTACAGTAGAGGAGGCCGTGGATAGACATGTCAGAATGGGAATAGAATGTGGAATTAAAATGTGTGGCCACCGGGAGATCCTGCTTTCTCTGGCGGACAGAGCGTAGGTGTTCAGCAAAGCGGTCTCCCAGTCTGCGTCGGGTCTCGCCAATATATAGAAGGCCACATCGGGAGCACCGGACGCAGTATATCACCCCAGTCGACTCACAGGTGAAGTGATGCCTCACCTGGAAGGACTGTTTGGGGCCCTGAATGGTGGTAAGGGAGGAAGTGTAAGGGCATGTGTAGCACTTGTTCCGCTTACAAGGATAAGTGCCAGGAGGGAGATCAGTGGGGAGGGATGGGGGGTACGAATGGACAAGGGAGTCGCGTAGGGAGCGATCCCTGCGGAAAGCGGGGGGGGGGAGGGAAAGATGTGCTTAGTGGTGGGAACCCGTTGGAGGTGGCGGAAGTTGCAGAGAATAATATGTTGGACCCGGAGGCTGGTGGGGTTGTAGGTGAGGACCAGGGGAACCCTATTGTTAGTGGGGCGGCAGGAGGGTGGAGTGAGAGCAGATGTGCCTGAAATGGGGGAGATGCGTTTGAGAGCAGAGTTTATAGTGGAAGAAGGGAAGCCCCTTTCTTTAAAAAAGGAGGACATCTTCCTCATCCTGGAATGAAAAGCCTCATCCTGAGAGCAGATGCGGCGGAGACGGAGGAATTGCGAGAAGGGGATGGCATTTTTGCAAGAGATAGGGTGAGAAGAGGAATAGTCCAGATAGCTGTGAGAGTCAGTAGGCTTATAGTAGACATCAGTGGATAAACTGTCTCCAGAGATAGAGACAGAAAGATCTAGAAAGCGGAGGCAGGTGTCGGAAATGGACCAGGTAAACTTGAGGGCAGGGTGAAAGTTGGAGGCAAAGTTAATAAAGTCAACGAGCTCAGCATGCGTGCAGGAAGCAGCGCCAATGCAGTCGTCGATGTAGCGAAGGAAAAGTGGGGGACAGATACCAGAATAGGCACGGAACATAGATTGTTCCACAAAGCCAACAAAAAGGCAGGCATAGCTAGGACCCATATGGGTGCCCATAGCTACACCTTTAGTTTGGAGGAAGTGGGAGGAGCCAAAGGAGAAATTACTAAGAGTAAGGACTAATTCCGCTAGACGGAGCAGAGTGGTGGTAGAGGGGAACTAGTTGGGTCTGGAATCCAAAAAGAAGCGGAGAGCTTTGAGACCTTCCTGATGGGGGATGGAAGTATACAGGGACTCCATGTCTCTTGGAATACTTGGAATACTCCAAGTATTCCACGTCCCATTCACATTCTGACATGTCTATCCATGGCCTCCTCTACTGTAAAGATGAAGCCACACTCAGGTTGGAGGAACAACATCTTATATTCCATCTGGGTAGCCTCCAACCTGATGGCATGAACATCTACTTCTCTAACTTCTGCTAGTGCCCCACCTCCCCCTCGTACCCCATCCGTTATTTATTTTTATACACACGTTCTTTCTCTCACTCTCCTTTTTCTCCTTCTGTCCCTCTGACTATACCCCTTGCCCATCCTCTGTTCCCCCCCCCCCGTCTTTCTTCCCGGGCCTCCTGTCCCATGATCCTCTCATATCCCCTTTGCCAATCACCTGTCCAGCTCTTGGCTCCATCCCTCCCCCTCCTGTCTTCTCCTAAAATTTTGGGTCTCCCCCTCCCCCTCTCACTTTCAAATCTCTTACTAACTCTTCCTTCAGTTAGTCCTGACGAAGGATCTCGGCCTGAAACGTCGACTGAAACACTTCCAATAGATGCTACCTGGCCTGCTGCGTTCACCAGCAAATTTGATGTGTGTTGCTCTAGATAATCCCTTTTAGAAGTTCAGAAATGAGGCTCCTTCCTGCTGTCCAGCTTGAATTTCTTACGTATGACTTATGCAGTGCTTTACTGATGTGAAGGCCCTTAGTGTGTGAAGTGAAAATCAAGTGGGAATTGGTTGTATCACTGTGTGCACTGTGTACCTCAGGTGTATGCATTTGATGTGCATCAAACTACCCCATAAAATATTGCAAGCGCTCAAACGCACAGGGCAGTGTACAAAGGTGATACCAAGAAACCGCACGAGATAAAGGAATCCCCATGTCCTGCACCATGGCGCCATAGCAGTTAACGTAACTATTACCGCACCAGCCACCCAGGTTCGATCCTGCTGCTATCTGTACGTTCTCTCTGGGACATACGTAGGTTTTCTCCTGGTGCTCCAGTTTCCTCCCACATTCCAAAGACATGGATTAATTGGTCACATGGTTGTAATCAGGCAGTGGGGGCTCAATGGACCAGAAGGACCTGTTACCGTGCTGTAGGTCGAAATAAATAAAATCCTGTTGAGCGACTGAGGCCCGACATCCCTGTGGAGCATAAACACAGTTACATAAAAGGAGCTGCAGACTACAGTGTGTGAATCTCTCTGGATGGACTGAGGAAGGCCACTGTCAGGAGAAAACTCGGGGTTTGCGTTGCATGCTAAAAGAGAAAGGGAAGCATTCCCCACTCTTTGAACGGAGCAGCTCTTTGAGAATAAGTGAGGCAGTGAGTTGTAAACTGACAGGTCCAAACTTGTATAAATGGGACGAGCTTCGATTGGAATCTTAGTTGGCACAGACTGGTTTGGCCAAAGTGCCTGTTCTATGCTGTATGGGTCTGTATCAACCACACCACCACCAGGTTCAGGAATAGTCGTTACCCTTCAAACAGCAGACTCCTGAACCAGCGTGGATAACCTCACTCACCTCAACACTGAACTGATTCACTTTTAAGACTCTACAACTGGTGTTCTCAGTGTTGTTTGACACTGCCTGGCCTGCTGAGTTCCTCCAGCATTCTGTGTGTGTTGGTCAGTATTGTTTGTTCATTTCGTCTTCTGCACACTGCCAGTCTTTGTTGTTGTTTTGCCATTGATTTTGTTGCATTTCTTTGTTCTACCTTGAATGTCTGCAAAAAATGAATCTCAAGGTAGTGTATATGATTACATATACGTACTTTGATTATAAACCTACTTTGAACTTTGCCGCATCCTGAGAAAATAGGGCTGCTCTGACCTTTGTCTCCACAGTCAAACCAGTCTAATATTTAAAAAAAGTTTGGAATAAATTTGACAAATGACAGATCTTTCTAACTCCTTAAACAAATTGTAATGTACTGTGCACAAACTTGGTATTACACAGAACACTTACACATGCTAATTGAGATAGTCATACTTTATTGATCCCGGGGGAAATTGGTTTTTGTTACAGTTGCACCATAAATAATAAATAGTAATAAAACCATAAATAGTTAAATAGTAAAATGTAAATTATGCCAGGAAATAAGTCCAGGACCAGCCTATTGGCTCAGGGTGTCTGACCCTCCAAGGGAGGAGTTGTAAAGTTTGATGGTCACAGGCAGGAATGACTTCCTATGACGCTCTGTGTTGCATCTCGGTGGAATGAGTCTCTGGCTGAATGTACTCCTGTGCCCAACCAGTACATTATGTAGTGGATGGGAGACATTGTCCAAGATGGCATGCAACTTGGACAGCATCCTCTTTCCAGACACCACCGTCAGAGAGTCCAGTTCCATCCCCACAACATCGCTGACCTTACGAATGAGTTTGTTGATTCTGTTGGTGTCTGCTACCCTCAGCCTGCTGCCCCAGCACACAACAGCGATAAGAGCACTGAAGATCAATGTTTGAATTTCCAGTTACCATTTAAAAAGTTAATTTTAAAAAAAAGACTTAAGCTCCCTTGCAACACACACAAAATGCTGGAGGAACTTGGCTGGTCAGGCAGCCTCTAAGGAGAGGAATAAACAGTCGACATTTCAGGCCAAGACCCTTCTTCAGGACTGGAAAGGATGGGGAATATGACAGAATACGGTGTGGGTTAGGAGCACAAGCTGGGAGGTGATAGGTGAATCCAGGTGGGTGGGGGAGGATAGATGAAGTAAGAAGCTAGAAGGTGATAGGTGGAAAAGACAAAAGACTGGAGATGAAGCAATCTGATGGGAAAGTGTGGACCATGGAAGAAAGGGTAGGAGGAGGGGCACCAGGGGAGCTGACAGGTAGGTCAGAGGGCTTACTTGCTTTGTTTTAATCTACATTCTTGTTAATGAAGTAAAACACTCAGTCTCAATTATAGTATTATGCCAGTTCAGTATTCCGGTAAGAAAGTGATCAATGCAATCAGCACTGAGGTTAAATTGTCAATGTTAGCAATACAACTGTACTATAAGACTTTAAATTAATTTTTATTTCTGCCATTAATCCAGAAGAGGTTCACAAAAATTATCCTGGAAATGAAAAAGTTAATATATGAGGAGCATTTAATAGCTTTGGGTCTGTACTCAATGGTGTATGGAAGAATGGGCGGCGGGGGGGGGGGGTTCTACCAATTATTGTAAAGCCTTGATAAAGTGGACATGGAGAGGATGTTTCCAATATTGGGGTAGTCTAGATAAAGTGGACATGGAGAGTGGACAAAGTTGATAAAGTGGACATGGAGAGGATGTTTCCAATATTGGGGTAGTCTAGATAAAGTGGACATGGAGAGTGGACAAAGTTGATAAAGTGGACATGGAGAGGATGTTTCCAATATTGGGGTAGTCTAGATAAAGTGGACATGGAGAGTGGACAAAGTTGATAAAGTGGACATGGAGAGGATGTTTCCAATATTGGGGTAGTCTAGGACCAGAGGGTACAACCTCAGAATAGAGGAGCATCCATTTAGAACAGAGATGAAGAGGAAATTCTTTAGCCAGATAGTGATGAATCTGTGGAATTCATTGTAACAGATGGCTATTGAGGTCAAAGTCATTAGCTATACTTAAAGTGACATTAGTAAAGTTCTTGATTTAGTAAGGGCATCAAAGTTTACTGGGAGAAGACAGGAGAATGGAGTAGAAAGGGGAAATAAATTAACTTTGGAATAGCAGAGCAGAATAAATGGGCCAAGTGGCTTAATTTTGCTCCTACAGTATGTCTTGTAATCTCTTGTGTTTTATGTCCTTTCAAGAGTGGAGAATTTAAGGACAGGGTCACACTTTTTGTGTCTATGTTTGAACCTTCTCTGGACCTAGTAATGTGGATGTCAGGAAGGTAGAATAGATAACCGGCTCCCAGGCCATTGCAACTCTTTATCTGCTTTTAAGAGGCACAGCAATGGTTAGCTGCAGTCATACATAGAGATTTTCTGTATCTACTGGCACTGTGGCCTCAGTTCAAGGATGCAGTGAGTCAGCCTCTGAATCATCAGCAGTCTGGAAGTTTTGGACACATTCAAAAGGCTTTCTGGATTGTTTGTGCTTTTTCATAGACAAATAGTTAGCTGATGTCAATGTTGCAAAACACAGCAGCCAATTGGTGTATGGTAAACACCCACAAACTGAGTTCTGGGGCATTGTTTTTGATAAGTTTGGGTAGACGATATTGGGCAGAACACTGGCAGTAACTTAGCAAAATAGTGCCATGGGCATTGTTTAGTATAGCTCCTGCCTTACAACTTCAGAGACCCAGCTTCAGTCCTGATCTCTGGTGTAGTCTGTGGACAGTTTATAAGTTGTCCCTGTAACAGGGTGAGTTTCTTCCAACAATGGTTGTAAACTGTCCCAAGAGTGGTGGAATCTCATTGAAGGGGAGATGACTTGGGGAGAATGAGAAAAGGGGAGTGCAAATGAGTGGTTGGTGTGGTGCTAATGGGCTGAAGGAATCGTCTTCATGCCGTGCGAGTCTATGAGATATGCCTCAATCTTTGCCTATACTCCAATGTGGTACTAAAGTTAATTTTGCATTTTTTTTTACTGGTGCTACTTTCCAAGTGAAGAATTGGGCAGAGATTCTGCTTTTGTAGATTCTATAAAATGTACCATGGAAATACTTTCACTGACAGCTGAGAGTTAAGACCATAAGACATGGGAGCAGAATTAGGCTATCGAGTCCATTCTATCATTTCTTCATGGCTGCTCCCAGATTCCATTTAACCCCATACACATGCCCTCTCACCATATCCCTTGATGCCCAATCAGGAATCCGTCAACTTCCTCTTAAAATATACCCACAGACTTGACCTGCTGCAGTCTGTGGCAGAGCATTCCACAGGTTCACCACTCTTTGGCTGGGGGAAAAAATGCCTCCTTACTTCTGTTCAAAAAGGTCACCCCTCAATTTTGAGTTCTGGATACCCCCACCAGAGGGAACATCCTCTCCACATCCTCCTCATCTCGTCCTTTCAACGTTCAGTAGGCTTCAATGAGATCCCCATGCATTCTTCTAAATTCCAGTGAGTATAGGCTCAAAGCTGCCAAATGCTCCTTGTATGTTAACCCCTTCATTCCTGGAATCACTCTCGTGAACCTGCTCTGGGCTCTCTCCAGTGACAATTCATCCTTTCTGAGATAGGGGGCCCAAAACTTGACAATACTCCAAGAGGGGCCTGACTCATGTCTTATAAAGCTTCAGCATTATCTCCTTGTTTTTATATTCTATTCCCCTTGAAATAAATGCCAACATTGCATTTGCCACCTTTACCACAGACTCAACTTGTAAATTAACCTTCTGGGAGTCTTGCACGAGGACTCTTAAATCCCTTTGCACTGGTTAACACCAGTCTCCTGGCTAATATTTATCCTTCCATCAAAGATGTTGGCTGCACCTGTTACAATTGTGATCACAAATCAACATTTGAACTGCAAAGTACATTTGGAATTTCTTCAGATTGTGAAATGCTTCAATGTTTCCTTTCTTTCACAGATGGTAAATGCCCAGGAAAGTACGTGATTGAGGTGCTCCAGTTTCAAATATTGTTAAGACATGCAACATACAATTCACCTCTTTTGTTTTGTAGAAAATCCCTTGGGTGAGCTTAAACACTGCAATCTGCTTACAAAGCACCTTCAGGAAAGTTGGAAGAAGGCCAAGGTGAAGTTTATTGAAGAGAAGTTGATTTTTGAGGTCACAAGCGCTAATGTCATCCAGGACTCGTCTTCCAAATATGTGGTGAGAGTTGTTTCTGTTGAGTGGATTGTACTGATTTCTGATTAGAGATGCCCTGCATGCATGTGAGTGAATTGTACTCTGAGCCCCGTACTGCCAACCCCTAACTGATCCAACATGGTGCTGGGCAGACAGCTGAAACTGGGAGGTGTAGCAACAGCTATGTCAGACCCATCACAAGAGCAGGGTCTCCTTTTCTCCGAATGCAGAAACGATAAGAGTACAGGGGACTAAATACGATGGCACAGTAGCATAGTGCTTACTCCATTGCTGTTACAGGGCCAGCAATCTGTGATTGGGGATTCAGTTCCACTGCTGTCTGTATGGTGTGGGTTCCCTCCCACATTCTAAAGACATGCATACGGTTAAGGATAGTGAATTGTGGGCATGTTGTGTTTGTGCCAGACATCTAGCGATACCTACAGGCTGCCTCAGCACGATCCTTGCTGATTAGATTTGACACACACACACATTTCACTGTATGTTTTGAGGTATTGGTATACAGGTGACAAATAAAGCTAATCTTTATATTTTAAAAGATGCTGGGTAATCCGCACTTTTAAAAATTGCTGTCACGATTCCCCATAATTAATGTTCTGGATGCCAGATTGGTCAGAAACCCAGCTTGACTGATGAGTGAAGTGTTGTGTCTACAAAGTCAATTCTGAGAATTGTGTGATATCTCTCATCCTCTGATTCTTCAGCCCTTCCACTGTCTGCAACCCACCTAGCAAGAGTGCAGTGGAACAGTCTCTGTGCACTTGGATGAGTAAAGCAATAGCACTCAGCTATCATTGATTCCATAATAGAAAATGCAGCCAGCCTGTCTAACAGCCCAGCTGCATTCAGTCACTACACACAGATAGTGTTTCCCATCTACATAGATGTTATTCCCTCCAAACTAGTTTTACAACACCTCCCAACACATGATTTGCAACAGTACAAACAAAATTCCTGCAAGGGAACAAGTTATGATTGATAGTTCCAAATCTTTTAATGAATTAGATTTTCTTATGAAATCTAACTCCAGTCTTCATAAGGACGTGTCTAAATTTGTATATGTTTCTGGCATTGAATTTCTCTTGATTTCCAGCATCTACAGAATCTCTTGTGTTTCTTTTAATGAATTGATTACATGTATTTTACCTGGTTTTGTCCTTTAGCTGTTTAGTATTTGATTATTGTTTTGAAAAAAATCTTTTCAATCTTTTAATGACTTGGAACAGAAAGATTGAATTTTTGACAGGCTTGACAGTCAGCTAAAGCAGGATAGTGGCTTAGTAGCACCCCTCACCCAACTGCAGCAAAATGGTGATACTTTCCCTCGTGTAAGTTCCTTGGTCACAAAGGGACTGCAATTGAGGATCAGTTGGGACTTTACTGTAACTTGATATTGGAGTTACACTCAGTTATTTTGCCCTGGTCTTTGTGGTAAATATTATAAACCTATTTAAAGAAACAAGACAAATTTAAGGGAGAAAGGAGTAAAGGGTTATGTGGGGTGAGGGAGATGAGTCAGAAGGGGAAGTTATGGCCTCTTAGTGTTGTAGAAACAAATCCTTGTAACTATATTTCCTCTTCTGTCCTTCTCCAAAAAAAGACAACATCCCATATCTCCTGACTTTATATGGAATAAAGCAAAGCAGTTCTGAAGAGGGCATCCTGTTATTTTAGTAGTTAATGAACCACACCCTTGCATACACCACAAACCGGCCCTGCAGACATACCATGCCTGGTAAGTTGTGTAACACCAATCATTTTTAGAATTCCAGCTTTTGCAGCTGCTCTGCTGCGAATGAAATGTAGCACACAATAAGACACTGACTTTTCCTTATAGCTTCACTTTATTAATCATGATTAGTTCAAACAACTTGGATTCCCTTTGTAGCTGAAACAATAAATCTTTCGTTTTACATCAGTTTACTTTCACAACCTCTAAAACTCACTCCTTGTATTCAGATATTCCCTGCTTTAAATGAACCTGGCTGGGGTTGCACTTGGGAAGTACCCCTCTGAGTCTCTAACTCAGGATTATCTTCATTGGTGGGTGTCTGGGTCACTGCCATCAGCTTTCCTATCGGATATCTTTTTAAACCCTTCTCCACATCACGTCTGGACACTTGCTTGATGCTGATGCCTTCAGTTTAATATCACTGTAGCTACCTGGTCTTCAAATATCAATTCAGAACATAGAACTGTACAGCACACTGCAGGCACTTTGGCCCACAATGTTGTGCCAACTTAAATTTGCCAAGTTGTCAACCTGTCTCTTTCACAAGATATTACTTCCCAGAACATCCCATTTGTTGGTTCTGTTCTGGTGATAGTTCACAGTGGGATGTAAAGTTATCTCAGTGATGTTGATAATGTGACCCTCCTTCCCTTTAATGTACTGTTTTAGAACATAGAATAGTCCAGCACAATACAGGCCCTTTGGCCACATTGTTGTGCTGACCCTCAAACTCTGCCTCCCATATAACCCCCCACCTTAAATTCCTCCATACACCTGTCTAGTAGTCTCATAAATTTCATTAGTGTATCTGCCTCCACCACTGACTCAGGCAGTGCATTCCACGCACCAACCACTCTCTGAGTAAAAAACCTTCCTCTGATATCCTCCTTGAACTTCCCACCCCTTACCTTAAAGCCAGGTCCCCTTGTATTGAGCAGTGGTGCCCTTGTTTTGATTCTCAACATCTCCTCCCAGACTTGTCATCTCATCTCTGTTAATACCTTTGCTGCTTAAGGAACAATAGTTTGACTGAATGAATTCCATAAATTTTCATAGTGGAATTTTTTTTTAATCAATTTGACAACTTGCCAGAAAATGAATTGGTCTGTCTGTTGCCGGCAACATCTGGATAACATTCATTCATTGGCTGAAAAGTGACAAGTAGCATTATGGGTAGATAGGGTGGTAATGAGAGCTTTTGGTACATAGGCCTTCATAATTCAGAGCAATCATTATAGGAGTTGGGGTGTTATGTTGAAGTTGTATAGGAGATTGGTGAGACCAAATTTGGGGTATTATCTGCAGTTCTAGTCACCTGCCTACAGGAAACTTATCAATAGGCTAGAAAAATGCAGAGAAAATTTACAAAGATGTTGCCCGCACTTGAGGACCTAAGTCATAGGGGAAGGTTGAATAAGTTCGGACCTTATTCCCTGGAGAGCAGGAGAATGAGGGGAGATCTTGTAGAGCTATACAAAGTTATGAAGGGTATGGATAGATTGAATGGTTGCAAGCTCTTCCCCCTCAGCTCCAGTGAGACTAGAACTAGAGGCTGTAGGTTTAAGATGAAAGGTGAACTATTTAAGGGGAACTTCTTTGCTGGGGGTGGTGTGAGTCTGGACAAGCTGCCAGTGTAAGTGGTATGTGTGGGTTCAGTTGTAAATTTAAGAGAAGTCTGCATAGGTACATGGATTAAAGGGGTATGGAGAGCTATGGTCCTTGTGCAAGTAGATGGGACAAGGTGCATAGGGGTTGTTTCTATCACATGATACAAGAGCAGCAGATGCACATGAAAGCCATCTCCAGTAAGTTCTGTTCTAAGGTCATTCTGACTTGGAAATATTCTGCATATCCTTTGTGTTGAAATCCTGGAGCCACTAACATTACTGTTCAGAGTCCTTCCATGCATGGACTCCCCTGGGATTATTAAAATAAACCATAAACAGATTTGCATAAACACGAGAGATTCTGCAGATGTTAGAAATCTTGAGCAAAGCACACAAAAAGCTGGAGGAACTTGGCAGGCCACGAAGTATTAGCCTGAAACATCGACTGTTTATTCTCCTCTATAGATGCTACCTGACTTGCTAAGTTCCTCCAGCATTTTGTATGTGTTGCTCAGGATTTCGAGATTGGACATTTTCTAAGAATTCTCATTTTTACCTTATTCATTGAAACAAATGGAAGATTAGCTACTTGCATCTTTTACAAAGGCTTTTCATTTCTGATCACATTTCCAAACAGACTTGCTCTATAACAACCTCTGCTTGTTCCTCAATTGCAAAAACTAAAGCCAATCAGATTTTAGAAGTTCATCTTGACTGTCCATAAGTCAAATTTTATTTGTAGACAACTTAATGATGTTTTCCAAACAAACTACTTTGATTTATTCCTTTTTTTAACAGAAGGGATGTCTTTAAAAGAGAGTTTTAGAAATCTAGAGCTGTATGTATAAAATGCTGAAGACATGGTTGTAGGTAATGGAGCAAAAATGGTTGGGGTGAGAGGTCAGAATTGGGCTAGATTGTAGGTCTAGAGGGCAAGGTACCCTTGCAAATTAATTTAAATACTATATTCTGTTCTTTTGGTAGATTTAATAAATTTTAAGTGATGCATGCTGAGAAATTCACTTGCAAGTTGTTACATTCTTCAGTATCACACAATTTATTTCTCTGGTTTTGACAATGTAGTTAACTATTCCATTGGCTTTGTTAATTGATACTATGACATTTTTGTATGTGGAATCTATTGAATCCTTGGTTTGCCTGTTTTACCACCTTCCCTATTTGCCATTCACTTTTTTTCCTTACAAGGAATATTTTATATTTCTTGCATTTAATTTCCTGCTGTTTTAGCCTGTATTTTGGGAAACTCATTCTGAACCTCCTGAACTAATTTCATCCACTGACTCCTATTTTATACCCTTTCTAAACTGTAATAATTTTCATTGGAATTTCTTCATCAAAGTTACCAATGTAAATTCAAAGCAGTACCGGATCCATTTGAACACTGAGACATTCCACTTAGCCCTGACCATGCCAGCCCAGAATTCCTAAATCAAACATTTAAAAAATTACCATCACATTCTATTTCTCACCATTTTTTTTAGTTGAACTAAATGTTTCTTAGGGATGTTCTCAGTGGTGGAATGTATAATCTTTACTGTGGTTGATTTGGGTTTCACTTCCTCAAACTGGACAAAATTCTTATAAAGCATTTTTGCTAGTTGTCTGCTTATGCCTTGTAACTGATTCTGCTATTTTGCATAGAATGGAAGTAAGACAAATTGATTTTTGATTTTGGATCTGTGATGTTTCACAATTTCTGTGTAATTATATTTTGTCTAAAAGTGGAAATGTTCAGACTGTCTGGATTGCACGAGCTCCTTTTTATTTCAGAACATAGAACACTAAAGCACAGAACAGACCTGTTGGGTCAAGCAACACATACAAAATGCTGGAGGAACTCAGCAGGCCATGCAGCATCTATGAAAAAGGATATTGCTGACGTTTCATGAGATTGAGAAAGGGGAGGGAGGTGTCGGAAATGGACACCCTGCCCTCAAATTTACCTGGTCCATTTCCAATACCTCCCTCCCCTTTCTCAATCTCAACGTCTCTATCTCTGGAGACAGCTTATCCACTGATGTCTATTATAAACCCACAGATTCTCACAGCTCCCTGGACTATACCTCTTCCCACCCTGTTACTTGTAAAAATGCCCTCCCCTTCTCTCAATTCCTCCGCCTCTGCCACGTCTGCTCTCAGGATGAGGCTTTTCATTCCAGAACTAAGGAGATGTCCTCCTTTTTCAAAGAAAGGGGCTTCCCTTCCTCCACCGTTATTGCTGCCCTCAACAACATCTCTTCCATTTCATACATGTGTGTTCTTACCCCATCCTTCCACCACCCTATTAGGAATAGGGTTCTTCTTCTTGTACTCACCTACCACCCCACCAGCCTTCACATCCAGCACATAATTCTTTGAAACTTCCGCCATCTCCAACGGAATCCCGCCACCAAGCATGTCTTTCCCTCTTTCCCCCACCCCCTCCTCACATTCTGCTTTCTGCCGGGATCGTTCCCTACATGACTCTGGTCCATTCATCCGTCCCCACTGATCTTCCTCCTGGCACTTTTCCTTGCAAGAGGAGCAAGTGCTACACCTGCCCCTACACCTCCTTCCTCACTACCATTCAGAGCCCTAAACAGTCCGTCCAGGTGAGGTGACACTTCACCTGTGAGTCTGTTGGGGTCATATACTGTGTCTTTTGCTCCCGGTATGGCCTCCTGTATATTGGTGAGACCCTACACTCTGTCCACCAGAAAAGCGGGATCTCCCAGTGGCTACTCGTTTTAATACCACTTCCCATTCCCATTCCAATATGTTTATCCATGGCCTCCTCTGTTGTCGTGATGAGGCCACACGTAGGTTGGAGGAACAGCACTTTATATTCCGTCTGGGTAGCCTTCAACCTGATGATATGCACATCGATTTCTCAAACTTCCAGTAATGCCCCATTTCCCATCCCCTTTTCCCTTCTCACCTTGTCTCCTTGCCCATCCATCAACCTCCTCTGGTGCTCCTCCCCCCCTTTTCCCACTTTTCTTTCTTCCATGGCTTTCTGTCTCTTTCACCTATCTACTTCCAAGCGCTTTACTTTATCCCTCCCCCTTCAAGTTTCACCTATCACCTTGTGTTTCTCCCTCTCCTCCCTCCACTTTTTAAAACTACACCTCAGCTTTTTTTCCCCTCCAGTCCTGCTGAAGGGTTTCAGCCCGAAATGTCAACAGTGCTCTTCCTGGATGCTGCCTGGCCTGCTGAGTTCCTCCAGTATTTTGTGTGTGTTGCTTGGATTTCCAGCATCTGCAGATTTTCTCTTGTTTGCCTTTGACCCATGATGTTGTGCCAACTTTTTAACCTACCCTAAAATCAATCTAACTCTTCTATCCTACATAACTCTCCAATTTCTATCCTCCATGTCTTTTCCAAGAGTTTCTTAAAAGTCCCTAAAATATCTGGAGCTGCCACCACCTCTAGCAAGGTGTTCCACACGCCCACCACTCTCTGTGTAAAGTTCTTGCCTCTGACAACCCCCATACTTTCCTCCAATCTCCTTAAAATTATGCACCCTTGTATTAGCCATTTTTGCCCTGGCAAAAAGCCTTACAATCCACTTGCTTTATGCCTCTTATCATCTTGTACACCTCCATCAAATCACCTCTCATCTCTCTTTGCCCCAAAGGGAAAAGCCCTAGCTTGCTCAACCTTTCTTCATAAGATAATTTCGTAAGTTGAAAGACTGATAGCACTCCAGAACCCATGTGTGTTTAATCACATTTGAAGTAAAATGTAATTGTATGTAAATGATATTTCAGTAGGTTTCAATAGGTACACGTAATGTCAGAGAAATGTATACAATATACATTTTGAAATTCTTTTTCTTGGCAAACATCCACGAAAACAGAGGAGTGCCCCAAAAAATGAATGACAATTAAACATTAGAACCCTAAAGCCCCCCCCAGCTCCCCCTCCCATGCACAAGCAGCAGCAAAGCAACAACCCCCCTCCCCACCAGCAAAAAGCATCAGCACCCCCCACAAAGCACTCAAGCGTGCAGCACAGATCAATGAAGATACAGACTTGCAGTACCCCCAAAAATGACACGTTCACGGGTCCTCTGGTTGAGATTCTAAATTGGAAAAAAGGCCAATTTTGAGGATATCAGAAAGGATCTGGCAAGTGCGGATATGGACAGGCTGTTTTCTGGCAAAGGTGTACGAGGTAAGTGGGAGGCCTTCAAAAGTGACATTTTGAGAGTACAAAGCTTGTTTGTGCCTGTCAGAATAAAAGGCAAGAATAACGGGTTTAGGGAACCTTGGTTTTTGAGAAATATTGAGGCCCAGGTTAAGGGGGGGAGGAAAAGGAGGTGCATTGCAGATATAGGCAGGTAGGAACAAATGAGGTACTTGAGTATAAGAAATGCAAGAGAACACTTAAGAAGGAAACTTCAGTGATAGTGCACTAGAAGTGTCCACTTTTATATTCATTCCTTTTCAATTTAAATGTAGCATTCCAGTGTCACCTTTTTATTGGCTCTGGTTCAGGGCCACAATCCATATTATTCTATGGTTTTTGCCTCCCAGCCTTGTGTATTTGTTCCTTTCAACTGTGGTCCCTTTCTAACTAGATGACCCAGACATCAAAGGCTGATTTATACTTGTGCATCAAATGTACGCCGTAACTACAGCGTAGCCTCGAACCCTACACCGTATCTACGCTGAACCCTACGCTGTAAACTAACGCGCACCTCTCCCAAAATGTAATTGCACGTCGCGGTGTCGCAGACCACAACAACCGTGATTGGTCTGCTTGGTAGCATCGCATTTCCTCCTGCGCTGCACTAGCTTGCCATTGGGTGACTGAAGGGCAGGGAAGGAGCTCTGGCTGCAATACTTTACAGACCTCCGAAATTATGGAGGTCCCTGTGCTTGATGCCAGTTTGTAGCTAGCTGCTACAGCCTATTGACTTCCACCTGAAGCTAAAACTTGAATGGTGATTGCCAGTCTCTGAGTACAGGTGTTCCCTGCTTTCCGAACGTTCTCTTTACGACATTTCACTTTTACGAAAGACCTGCATTAGTACCTGTTTTCGTTAACCGAAAGAGGATTTTCACTTTTATGAAAAAGACGCTCGCTTTAAACTTGTGTTTACACCAAGAAAGACTACCATGACCATGAAGCCTTCCGCGTACAGTGTGTGCGCATGTGTGACGTGCCAATTTTTTTTTGACAAATTGATTTTGGCTCAAACTTCCCAATTCTGTTAAGTGACACTACACTGTACATACAGAAAATTCACCCTCCTTCAGTTTCAGTCACCATTGTTTGAAGTTTGAGTTTCTTCGTGTTGAGTTTCAACACGAAGAAACTCAACACATTGGCATAGATACCCCACCGCCAACTAGCGTTTTGGCAGTGAATTGCAGAGCGACGCAGACACGCCAACACACAAGTATAAATGCTCACAACAGCGTAGCCCACTTGCGTAGGCTATGGCATAAGCTAGTACGCACAAGTATAAATCAGCCTTTAGGCTACGTCCACACTAGACCGGATAATTTTGAAAACGCTGGTTTCGCGTAAAAACAATAGGCCTCCACACCAGGCATTTTTGAAAATATCTCCGTCCACATCAAAATGGGTATTTGGGCGAATCTCCTCCTACTGGGCATGTGCAGGGCACATCTACAGAAAACAAGCAAAGAGGAAATGGTATACTTGGTGCGTGTTTGTCCAGTTACAGACTGGAAAAACTTAAAAGGAAATTGCCAAACAACGGACCGCTGTTGGCTCTCGCTCAGGAGGACTTAGAACATAGAATAGTACGGCACAGTACAGGCTCTTCAGCCCACAATGTTGTGCCGACCCTTAAACCCTGCCTCCCATATAACCCCCCACCTTAAATTCCTCCATATACCTGTCTAGTAGTCTCTTAAATTTCACTAGTGTATCTGCCTCCACCACTGACTCAGGCAGTGTATTCCACACACCAACCACTCTCCGCATGAAAAAACCTTCCTCTAATATCCCCCTTGAACTTCCCACCCCTTACCTTAAAGCCATGTCCTCTTATATTGAGCAGTGGTGCCCTTGGGAAGAGGCGCTGGCTATTCACTCTACCTATTCCTCTTAATATCTTGTATACCTCTATCATGTCTCCTCTCATCCTCCCTCTCTCCAAAGAGTAAAGCCCTAGCTCCCTTAATCTTTGATCATAATGTATACTCTCTAAATCAGGCAGCATCCTGGCAAATCTCCTCTGTACCCTTTCCAATGCTTCCACATCCTTCCTATAGTGAGGCGACCAGAACTGGACACAGTACTCCAAGTGTGGCCTAACCAGAGTTTTATAGAGCTGCATCATTACCTCGCGACTCTTAAACTCTATCCCTTGACTTATGAAAGCTAACACCCCATAAGCTTTCTTAACTACCCTATCTACCTGTGAGGCAACTTTCAGGGATCTGTGGACATGTATCCCCAGATCCTTCTGCTCCTCCACACTACCAAGTATCCTGCCATTTACTTTGTACTCTGCCTTGGAGTTTGTCCTTCCAAAGTGTACCACCTCACACTTCTCCAGGTTGAACTCCATCTGCCACTTCTCAGCCCACTTCTGCATCCTATCAATGTCTCTCTGCAATCTTCGACAATCATCTACACTATCCACAACACCACTAACTTTTGTGTTGTCTGCAAACTTGCCAACCCACCCTTCTATCCCCACATCTGTGTCATTAATAAAAATCATGAAAAGTAGAGGTCCCAGAACCGATCCTTGTGGGACACCAATTCACAACCCTCCAATTCGATTGTACTCCCTCCACGACCCTTTGCTTTCTGCAGGCAAGCCAATTCTGAATCCACCCGGCCAAACTTCCCTGGATCCCATGCCTTCTGACTTTCTGAATAAGCCTACCGTGTGGAACCTTGTCAAATGCCTTACTAAAATCCATAAAGATCACATCCACTGCACTACCCTCATCTATATGCCTGGTCACATCCTCAAAGAACTCTATCAGGCTTGTTAGACACGATCTGCTCTTCACAAAGCCATGCTGACTGTCTCTATCAGACGATGTTTCTCTAAATGCCCATAGATCCTATCTCTAAGAATATTTTCCAACACCTTTCCCAGCACAGACGTAGAGCTCACTGGTCTATAATTACCCGGACCATCCCTACTACCTTAACAACTGAAAAAACAAATACTGGAGCGTATGGAGGCAACCGACAGGGAGTTCACGGACAGTATGACCCGGCTGATGATGAACATTGAAAAACTGACTAACTCTGTTGCAGAGGGATTTGCAATGATGAGGAATATGACGGCACCCCCCCCCCCAAGTATTTTTCACCGCCACAATACCAGCCTCGCAGCCACTACAATCGCTACACATACGGACACACAGACCTCCGGGTGGCCCCACCAATATCTTCCCCACTCCCACAGAGGGGTCACCCTGGAAACATTTCCTACAGCCGTAATCTCTTCACCGATGAAAGGGATGACAGCTACAACTAAATGCAATAAGGCTTGTTACTGGGCAAAAGTGAAATTTGCTGTTACCTCATTTGTTTGCCTTTACTTTTGCCATGTCTTTCTGTATTATTTTGCTGTATTTAACATGTGCAATAAAACGAGTTACTGGGTAAAAGTGATTTTATTTTTACCTGAGTAAAAGTGAAACTTACATTTTCTTTTTTTGGCCTTAACATTTTCACGTCTATGCCAAACATAAGCTACTACTTAAAAATGACATTTTGGAAGTAGTGACAATTGCATCTATTGAATGTTTGCACAAGCAATACATTAATAAAACACCTTGTTAAATGAATAAAACGTGTCTGCATCAGTGTTATCTTGTATTTCCATACAATGTTACATTAGGCTGTTACACATCTATCGGCAGATATTGTTGTTGTGGTGTTGGAGGTTGCGTTCAAGAAAACAATGAAATGCCGCGCTGTCGCCACCATTTGTTCCGGCACGTCATGACAACGTTTTTTAAAAAGCTCTGGTTACCCCATACACACTACACCGCCCAACCGGCGTTTTCAGATTTAAACACTCTGAAGACCGTTTTAGAAAAGTTTGGTTTTCAGGGGAAGAAAACACCATTTCATTATGGACGGAGGGTCAAAACGAAGAGAAAAAGCTTCGGTTACGGATTTATCTGGTCTAGTGTGGACATAGTTTTACATTAGATTAGATTTTTTCCTTCGGTAGGTCTGGCAATTTACATAATAAATAGCTACTTATCTGAGAATTGTCCCAAGTTTCGCAGGTCATTACCTGAAGCTCCTTATGTCAACATTCAATTGCTCTGATTAGATTATCTCAGAGCAAGAATAATTACACAGTGCACAAGATGGTGGGGCAGCGGGGTGGGGCGGGGGTGGAATTGCAAAGACAGTCTCAAAAAATGGATGTCTCCTTTCACTGTCCTTGGCCCATTCAAATTCAGTGTTTAAGGAGAACAATAGGGAAAGCTTCACTCAGCAGGTAGTAAAAGTGTGGAGTCATCTGTCAGTGCAAGTGGTCGATGCAATTTCAATTTCAACGTTTAACTGAAGTTTGGATATGTACTTGGACGGGAGGGGTACGGAAGGCGATGGTCTGGATGCAGGTTGATGGGACTGAGCAGTTTAAGTGATTCAGCATGTTGTTTTCTGTGACTCTATGCTCGAGGAAATTAAATAGAGTCCAACCTTATAATGAAAAAAATGGACCTTTTGTACCCTTCTAAATTGCTGCACACCCAATTAAGTGTTTCTGAGATCAGGTCACGTTGCAGTGTAAACAGTAGCCAATTGAGCGAAGCACACAATCAATAATGCAATATTGACCAGATAATTTGATTTCAGTGTTGGTTGAGTAGTAACTATTGAGAACCTCTCTATGCTTTAAGATAATACCAGAGGATCTTTTAAGTTTGTCAATAGGGTTTTAGTTTACCTTCATCAGAATAGTTCACTAAAGACGCCCCTCAGCCTTCTGATTCAGAAGCAGAATTGGTAGTCAAAGTAAATTTATTATTAAAGTACATGTATGTCACCACATACTACCCTACGATTCATTTTTTTGCAGACATTTGTAGGAAAATAAAGAATACAGTAGAATTTATGGAAAAAACTATACATGTACATGAAAACTGACGAATAACCAAAGTGCAAAAGAAGGCAAATTGTGCAAACCTATTTAATATTGAGAGGCCTGGATATGGTGGATGTGGAGAGGATGTTTTCCATAGTGGGGGGGCCTAGGACCAGAACAGAAGAATACCTCCCTTTAGAACAGGTGAGGAGGAATTTCTTTAGCTGGAGGGCGGTGAATTTGTGGAATTCACTGCCACAGACAGCTGTGGAGGCCAAGACATTGGGTATATTTACAGCAGAAGTTAGTAGGTTCCTGATTAGTAAGGGCATCAAAGGTTACAGGGAGAAGGCAGATGATTGGGGTTGAGAGGGATAATAAATCACTCATGATGGAATATGAATATATAATACTAGTAGCAGGGAACCATGACTGTGTTTAGTGGATCATATTCTTAGTGCTGACAGTTATTGCAAATACTGTATATCATGTTCAAAAAGACTGCAACAAATGTTTTTGAATAGTTTTTGATATGTATTTTATCTTTTCCAAAGGCCTACACCATACATGTGATTAGGTCGGGATGTTTCGATGAAGACAAGGCTCTGATTGTTCGGCGTTACACCGATTTTGCAAAGTTGAATGAAACACTCCACAAGCATTTCAGAGAAGATATGGGGAAGGTCATCTTTCCAAAGAAGAAAATCCGGAAAAACTATACACATGAAACCATTGCAAAACGCAGTCGGGCTTTTGAACAATATCTCCAGCATATCTATTCAATTGCAGACATTCGCAGGTCCAGAATTTTTCTGGAATTCTTTTACCTTCGAGATTTAATAGTGGGTCAAGGATTACTACGGGGCGGCATGTGTGAGGATGCTATGGAGACATTAATCAATGCTCTACACTTGCAGCAGAAGTTGTGCGCCTGTGACACAAGCCATTTACTCTTCACTCTGGCTTCTATTTGTGTGTGTTACCAAGAGCAAGATCACCTTGAAGAGGCCCAAGCTTACTGTGAGCGGGCCTTGCAAGGTATCGAAGACCAAGAAAATCATCCTTTACTTGTGCCTTTACTTCATTCCAATATCAGGCTCTCCTGGAAGATAGCTAAAGACAAACGCCAATCTGAAGCAAGACTCCAACAGGTCCAAGAGTCTGGAGTCGATGTTTTAAACCAACCTACTCTCAAAGAACACCTTATTAAATATTTCTTAGAATGAATTAGACACTATTCTATAAAAGGACAGAGGAAGAAAGGGTAAGCAAAAATAAAAAAAAATACATTTAACTGTAGTGCCTTTCATTACTTCAGGACACTTTAAAGCACTTTACAGACAATGAAAAGTTTCTGAAACGTAAAACACAAAAACCGATGTTGACCAGCTAATATACTTTCACATGTTTAATTGTAGAATTAAACCAGGACAGAAGGGAATTCTTTGTCTTCAGTAAAATAGTGTAGGATATTTTACAGCACCAGAGAAAGCACACAGAACCATGCATTACAGTTCATTGGTCTGGTTGGTGAATTCATCAACAGTTATGGAGGGTAAATCCAGAATCTACTAAACCTGTTGGGAAAGAAGTCAAACAGGGGGTGGCTTTTTCCCCCATTTGTTCATTTAGTATAGATCTTTTGTTATGAACTTTAGATGAAGAAAATTGTGTATTTTATTTCAGCAGGGACAACCAGAAGATGTAGGCATTGTAAATTTGCTAACAAGCAGTTGGTTTATGTCTCTGTTGTTTAATTTAAACTTTTCAATTTCCATCCTGTCAGGGGGCAATAGAGCCAAAGATACCAGGAGATAATTAAATTCTGTGGAATACAAGGATCAGAACTATGGTTGGGATATTGCTTAAGTGAGTAACAAAATCCGTCTTGGCTGAGAAATTTGGAATTGACTTGGTTTAAGCAACTTTTTCTGGGGAAAGAATGAACTGATTTCCAGAACCCTAGGTAATTGTTTCCTGATATCATATTTAAGCATGAATTTTAGGTTTATATTCTTTTATAGATTTACTTTCAGAAAGCACTTCAATCTAGCCAATCATATCTTTTGATACTTTTCTCCTCGTAATCAGTCTGGGAGCATGTTGGATGATGGATTAGTCCATTGTTCACAAATGGGACCGACAGAAGATTCATGAATCATAGATGATTGCTTTCTCATTGTGAGTACCTGTAGTATCCTTATCAGAGAAATTATTAGTTATTCTGAATGAAATGTATTAATTTGCATGGACCCAAAGCTGCCAAACTACCAATTTTCTGTTTTGGGTTTTTATGGTGATTTCTTAATTCAGGGAGTATATTGTCCTGTTCAGGATGGAGTTAATACACACCTTCAGTGAAGACTATTCTTAACAACAACACTGCAACAGATTATAAAATTATGTGGAGCAGTCACAGCAGGAGGTGATTCATATATTTTCGTATAATGATTATGTAGCCATAGCTACTGAAGCTGTTCCCAGTATATTCAATTTAAAATTGTGAGCAAAGGATAAATTTCATCCCTGTATTGCTGTAATTCTACCACGTCAAACAAAAGTACAAACCTCAGAGATTTATTACTTACAGCTAGAGGTGGAGATAAATTGTACAATTCCATTATTCAAAGATTGACCAAAGTGGCCTGCTCTCAATTATTGTTTATCTCTCAGTCAAGAAAACTGTTTGACTTGATCGCATATTATCTTTTTGGGATCTTGCTGTCATAAATTCTTTTACATTTTCCTAAAATTACAAAATGTTTTAGACTTCCTTGGAATACAAATGGTATTATGTAAATGAAGGTTCCTTCTAAACACATACTCTTTAGGTAATCTGATGACTAACTTCCAACATTATCTGAATAACATTTTAAGAGTGGATTATAATTTTAAAATGGTGTAGTAATATCTCATGAGAATACATTATTCTGACTATTTTTGAAGAACATATGGATAGAAGTTTAAACTTTATAGAGTACAGAGGCAGATTTAAATCTTATGAAAAGGATAGCAAAATATATTTTGAATATTGGATAATCTCAATATTGAATAATCTTGTTTTAAGCACTTATGTGAACTGTAATTGACAAGTTATGGAATAAAATGGATTCATCTTAACAAATCGCCTAAAAAACTTGAGTGCAAGCAGAGTGATCCAATATATTTATCTGTATGCGCCTCAAAAATGAGCAAACCTTGATTTATCTGAGTGTTTAAACAATTTTCTAGGACTAAGTACCATGATCTTGTGCACAATAACGATGGTATTTTAAATACACAATTATGTTGGTAACACATTTCCTAAAATTGAAAGAAGGTCTTCAGTGCATGTCATATACACAGTCCACTGGACATGTGCAGTAAAATCAGATAGTGCAAGTAACATTGAAATATGTATTCTTTTGCTTTCTTATTTCACATACATTCAGGCTACCTGTAAGTTTAAACATACTCTGGATTTATTTGATGGACAGCATGGAAGTGTACAGATTACCACAACGCCGTACACTACAGGCAACCCGGGTTCAATTCCTGTCGCTATCTGTTAAGGAGTTTGTATGTTCTTTCCATGACCATGTAGGTTTCCTCTGGGTGCTCCAGTTCCCTCCCGTGGTCCAAGGACGTACCGGTTGGTAGGTTAATTTGTCATTGTAATTGTCCGTGATTTAGACTAGGGTTAAATTGGGGATTACTAGGCAGCCCACCTTGAAGGACCAGAAGGGCCTGTTACACACTGTATGTCAATAAATAAATAACATGGACAGCTACCATGCAATCCAAATGCACGCATCTTCTTCCAAAGAAGTTGCTTTAATTACCAAACACCTTGCCTCAATAGATTCTATTAAATACACTGCCTTGTTAAAGTATTCAGCCCCAACCCTTTGGTTACATGAGTTTTACAACCGGGGATTTTAATCCATTTAACTGGGTATTTTTATTTGTGAATCACATGCTCCTTTTTTCATAGGAGAGCCCAAAAAAAACCAGCAAAAATTGTAAAGCATGAAAAACTAAAAATTTAAAACAAATGTCAGCAGTTCAGAAGTATTCATACCCCTTTGCTCATTACTTAGTTGAACCATCTCTAGCAGCAGTTCAGCCAGTAGTCTTTTTGGATAAGTCACAATGTGATGGAGCAAGATTTGCTTTTCGTACTTGCAAATTTCTTCAAGCTGTGCCAGGGTAGTTGGCGAGTGGTGGTGGACAGAAATCTTGAGGTCTTGCTGGAGATGTTCAATCGGGTTAAAGTCAGGACTCTGACTGGGCCACTCAAGGACATTAATTATCTTTATTTGAAGCTACTTCAGGGTTGCTCTGGTAGTGTGCTATGAATCATTGTCCTTCTAAAAGATGAACTTCCTCCCCAGTTTAAGCTTTCTGACAGGAACTAGCAAGTTCGTATTCAGGTTCTCTGCATTTAGCAGCTTTTAGCTTCTCATCAATCAATGACCAGATTTCCCCACCCTATTACTGAAAAGCTCCCCGTAACATGAATGCTCCCTCCACCATACTTTACAATAGAATGGTGTTACCTTGCTGAGGCCAGAAAAGTTCCACTTTAGTCACATCTGACCATAAGACCTTCTTCCTCATCTTTACAGCATCTTCTAAGACTCTTAAGTGATGCTTTGCAAAGTCTTTACCATAAGAGCATAGGACATGGGAGCAAATTAGGCTATTTGGCCAATCGAATCTGCACTGTCATTTCATCATGGCTGATCCATTTCCCTCTTAATCCCATTCTCCTGCCTTCTCCCCCGAACCTTTTATACCTTGACTAATCAAGAAACAATCAACCTCTGTATAAAATACACCCAATGACCTGGCCTCCACAGCCACATGTGGCAACAAGTTCCACAGATTCACCACCCTCTGTCTAAAGAAATTCCTCCTCATCTCTTTTCAAAATGGACTTCCTTCTATGCTGAGGCTGTGCCCTCTGGTCCTAGACTCCCCCACCATAGAAACATCCTCCCCATATCCAGTCTATCTAGGCCTTTCAATAAGATATTGACAGATTTCAATAAGATCCCTCTCTTCTAACTTCTAGCAAATACAAGCCCAGAGCCATTAATCACCCTTCATATGATAAGCCTCTCATTCCTGGAATCATTTTTGTGAATTTTCTGTGACCCCTCTCCAATATCAGCACATCTATTGTTAGATTAGGGACCAAAATTGCTCACAATACTCCAAGTGAGGTCTCCCCCTTGACTGCCTTGTTTTCACGTTCTAGTCGACTTGAAATGAATGCTAACATTGCATTTGCCTACCTCACCACTGCTCAACCTGCAAATTAACCTTTAGGGAGTCCTGCATAAATGCCCTTTGCACTTTGGATTTTTAAACATAGAAACATAGAAAACCTACAGCACAATACAGGCCCTTCGGCCCACAAAGCTGTGCCCAAGATGTCCCTACCTTAGAAATTACTAGGCTTGCCTATAGCCCTCTATTTTTCTAAGCTCCATTTAGAAAATAGACTGTGCTTTTATTCCTTCTACCGAAGTGCAGGACCATACACTTCCCCACGCTGTATTCCGTTTTCCACTTCTTTGCCCATTCTCCTAATCTGTTTAAGTCCTTCTATAGCCTCCCCGCTTTCTCAACACAACCTGCCCCTCCACCTATGTATCATCAATTCTGTCATCCAAATCATTGATATACAACGTAAAAAGAAGCAGTCCCAACTAAGACTTCTGTGGAACACCACGAGTCACTGGCAGCCAATCAGAAAAGCCTCTCTTTATTCTCGTACTTCACTTCCTGTCAATCTGCCAATGCTCTGTCCATGTTAGTTTTTTTTCCCCCTGTAGTACCATGTTAAGCAGCCTCAGGTGAAGCACCTTGTCAAAAGCCATCTGAAAATCCAAGTAAACAATATCCACTGACTCTCCTTTGTCTATCCTGCTTGTTATTTGCTCAAAAAATTTTAACAGATTTGTCAGGCAAGATTTGTCATGCTGACTTTGGCCTATTTATCAAGTACCTCCATTTCCCTCAAAACCACATCCTTAACGATTGACTCTTCAAAGATTTAATGTGCCTTCATGTAGAAGTGCTAAAGTCAGAAAACTGATTCTTACCCAGAACAAAAATAATACAATGTATAATATTTTTATGAATTCTGGTGAGTTTGGAAGCAGCTGTTTTTGCTGTTTATTTTCATAGTTTGGCAAATTGGTGACAAGGATGTAGTTTATGGATAAGAAAACAAAAGTGAATAACGAATCAACTATTCTTTAAAATATAGGAAAAATATTAAAATAATTAAGTGGTTTTAGTTAAATAGCACCCACAATCTTGTAATTTAAAAGTTAGCTTTAAAACAGAAGCAATGCTCTTGGCTCCAAGAATGTATCAAGTTCTATTAATTTGTATATATATTTTACTTACATTTTTCAGAGTTTATGTTGAAAGCAAATACTGTAGTAATAGTCAATTAGCTTAATCTATTGGAAACTGGATATATTTTGAACACAAATCCTGCAGTGTACTAATCATTTACAAAAGCAATAAAACCATAAAAGCAATCAAGGGCTCAGATTGAAGAGAATTTTTTCTTGCATTTGGATACTTTGTATTCCTTCAATAGCCAAATCATTTAACAAGACTAAATCACTACATATTCGAATTTTATTAAAGAAAAATGTATTTCACCATTAGTATACGTGTCCCAATTAAAACAAATGGGTAATATTCCTAAAGAGACCTGCATTAAGCAGATTAAATTCTACACAGAAGATTCAGTTTGGTATTTAGTACTGAGAGTGGTGGAGGTGGAGGAAGAGTCATGCTCACCAGTAGGTTTTATCACAGATCTGTTCATTGATTAATGACTGCTGGTCAGTTTCAGAGTGAGTGCAGTTCATTGACTTGGTTCTGCTCTTCCAGTCTGTCAGAGGGGGAGCTTGCTGCTCTCTACACCGTGTCATTATTGCCAAGTAGCCCAATGATACGTAGGCTTTCGCTCAAGAGGCACCAAACCAATGCAGGTGGTGACATACTTCTTAATTCGGTCCAGTCGTATCACAAGAAGTGAAATGGATTCCTCTCCCTTCATTGTACACAGTTAGTGAAGAATGCAGCTGAATGAAACACAAGTTTAAAAAATGCTAACTGCTGGAAAAACTCAGCCCACCAGCCAGCATCTGTGGAAAGAAAAGCAGTTAGTTTCAGGTCAGGAATTATTTATCAGAACTTGGAACAATAACAAGTTCGACTAGAACATGGTGATCTGCCTCAATGACTATTGACCAATAGCACTTACATTCATTGTGATGAATTGCTTTGAGAACATAAGAAATAGGAGCAGGAGTAGGCCATCCGGCCCATCGAGCCTGCCCTGCCATTCAATAAGATCATAGCTAATCTGTCTGTAAACTCAGCTCCATCTACCTGCCTTTTCCCCATAACCCTTAATTTTCTTACTATGTAAAAACCTGTCCAACTGTTTCTTTAATATATTTAGTGAGGAAGCCTCAACTACTTCCCTGAGAGAGAATTCCACAGATTCACCACTCTCTAGGAGAAACAGTTTCTCATCTCCGAACTAAATCTTCTCCCCATCTCCGAACTAAATCTTCTCCCCTGAATCTTGAGGCAATGTCCCCTAGTTCTAGTCTCACCTACCAATGGAAACAACTTTCCTACTTCTATCTTATCTAACCCTTTCAAAATTTTGTATGTTTCTATAAGATCCCTTCTCATTCTTCTGAACTCCAGAGTACAGTCCCAGGTGACTCAATCTCTCCTCATAGGTTAACCCCTTCATCCCTGGAATCAACCTGGTGATCCTCCTCTGCACTGCCTCCAAAGCCAGTATATCCTTCTTCAAGTATGGAGCAGGTTGGTGAAAACATAATGAGTTTGTATATTCTCCCTGTGACCGTGGGGGTTTCCTCCTATATTCCAAAGATATACGGGTTGGTAGGTTAGGGTATTATTGGGCATTGTGGGCTCATTGGGCCGGAAGGGCCTGTTACTGTGCTGTATCTCTAAATCAACTCCTGCTTGAGGAGTGACTTGGATTGACTCCAATTTGCCTACCATTGCAACAGGTCAAAAGCAGATGCCATTTCATTGGCTCTTCACTCAACAGTGGAACATCTGTACAGTGAAATGCATACATCAGGATGCTCTTCATTGACAACTCCGCATTCAATATTATCATCCCCTTAAAACTATTAAATAAGCTCCAAGACCTTGACCTCAATACCTCCTTGTACAATTGGGCCCTCAATTTCCTCACTTGCAGACCCGAGTCAGTTCAAATTGGCAACATCATCTCCTCCACAATCATCATCAACAAAGGGATGTGTGCTTAGTTCCCCGCTCTACTCATTTTACACTTATGACTGTGGGGCTGTGCACAGCTCCAATGCCATATTTAAGTTTGCTGATGTTGGTCAAATCAGAGATGGTGACAAATCAGCATATAGGAGGGAGATTGAAAACCTGGTTGAAAGGTGCCACAACAACAACCTCTCACTCAATGTCAGCAAGACCAAGAAGCATTTATTAAATACAGGAGGAGGAAACCAGAGTCCTCACTGGGGGAATCAGAGGTGGAGAGGGTCAGCAATTTTATATTCTTTAGTGTAATTATTTCAGAGGATATGTAAGTGTCATTCAAAAGAAAGCACGACTGTGCCTCTACGTTAAAGTTTGTTAAGGTTTGGCATGTCATCTAAAACTTTGATCAACTTCTGTAGATGTGCAGTGGAGAGAATATTGACTGGTTCCTTATTAGGAAACACCAATCCCCAACACTGTACTGTTCTCACAACCTATGGATTTCACTTCCAAGGACTTTTCATCTTATATTCTCGGTATTAGTTGCTTATTTACTTATTAATTTTTTATTTACAGTTGTCTTTTGCACATGGGTTGCTTGTCCATCTGTGCGTTTTTCATTGATCCTATGGCGTTTCTTTGTATCTACTGTTAATGCTCGCAAGAAAATGAATCTCAGGGTCATATATGGTTCTTTGATAATAAATTTACTTTGACCTTTGAGGTACTAGAAAAGGTGGGGGGGGGCAATAGGTAGAACAAACAGTTCTCTGAAAGGGTCAAATAATCAGCACTTTAAGATTCTTTGTCTATAATGTATTCTTCCTCCTTCCCCTCCACCATCAGATTTCTGAACAGTCCACGACTCATGAATGCTGCCTCACTATTTCCTTTTTGCTGTTCTGTTACTGTAACATTTTTATGGCTCTCACTGTACTGCTGTGACAGAATGACAAATTTCGAAATGTGTTTGTGATACAAACCTAATTCCGATTCTGTTGCTAATATAAAATATGTGAAGTTCAACAGTCTCACCATCCGGGCTATGCCTGATTATGCAAATAGAAGAAATAAGGGTAAAAAGGATGGGAGGCAAAAACGGTGTGTCACAGAACATGGAACAGTGCAGCACAGGAACAATCCCTTTGGTTCAAAACATCTGTGCCAACCATGATGCCAATGTAAACTACACATCTGCCTGTATGTGGCCTATATCACTCAATTCCATCCCTGCCTCTTAAATGACTCTTAAATATTGCTATTATTTCTGCTTCCATCACTTGCCTTGGCAGTGTGTTCCAGGCACCTACCACTCTGGGCAACAAAGAAGATTTGCCATTTAAATCTCCCTTAAACACTCTCACCGCACTTAAAAGCTGTGCTCTCCAGTATTTGTATTTCCATAAATCAACCATGAATGAATGGCCTAATTATGCTCCTATATCTAAAGAAAAAAGACACTACTTAACCTCTCTATAGCTCTCAGACTTTTAATGTATTTCTGTCAGGTTGCCTCTGAAAGAAAATAATAGTAGTTTGTTTAACATTTGCTTATAGCTAATACCCACCGAATCCAGGCAGCATCCAGGTGAACCTCTCCAAAGCCCCCATATTCTTCCTGTAAAGGGGCAAGCAGAACGGTAACCAGTATTTCAAACATGGCCTAAACGGAGTTTTATACAGCTGCAACATGACTTCCTTATTCTTAAACTCAAACTCCAATCAATGAATGCAACTACACCTCATTTTAACAGTGCAAGAGGCCACAGAGAGATCAGATTCGGATTGGGATAGTAAAATAAAGTGACAGACAACTGAAAGTTTAAGGTCATTCCCACAAAGAGATCATTCAATTTGCATTTGTTTCTCTGATGTTTCACAATGCATTCGGTTTAGTCACACTGTACTCTGGGTGAAGAAATCTCATCTCAGTCATTGAAAAGCTGGCCTCATTATTCTGAGACTCTGACCATGATTCCAAACAACCCTGCTAGCAGTACTGCAATACAGAAAATGCTGGAGGAACTCAGTGAGTCAGACAGCATCTCTGGAGGGAAATAAACAATCAACATTTCAAGTCAAGACCCTTCATCAGGACTGGAAAGGAAGGGAGAAAAAGCCACAATAAGAACATAGATGGTAAGAACAAGATTTTGCAGATGCTGGAAATTCAGATTAACACACAGATAATGCTGGAGGAGCTCGGCAAGTCAGGCAGGGTCTATGGAGAGGATGTCCTGATGCCCAAAATGTTTATTGTCTACTCTTGACTGGCTGTGTTCCTCTAGCATTTTGTCTGTGTTAGCCAGAATAAAAAGGTGGGGGAGGGTGTAGAGGAGAAACATTACAACATATCATTAGCAAATTCAGTTGTGGATAGGAATTAATAACAGAACTTTTACAGGATGTGCATATACTTGTAATATTTAGTACTTTGTGATAGTTATTAAGCTAGTTGATGAAGTTTCGTACATTGTATTGAAGGTAAACTATTAACAAACAAGGTGGGTTAAATGGGAAATAGTTTTTCTTCATGGTTTGCTTTCAGTAGGATTTGGTTTTGCATAAAAGACTCCTTGAGCACAGGAAACAGCTGCAACTCCGTTTTGTTTCCAGAGGCGACCCTGTACCAGATCTCCTGCAGCCACCTACAGAAGGGAGAGTGAAAAGATCATGAGCAAGAGAAAACGCACCCATTACAGGAAATGAGCACCAAGAAATTAATCTCCCATTGTTCAGAGCCTTGCCACCATTCTTGCTGTTTAAAATCTGGAAACTCTACCTGGGGGAAGCAACAGTGGCTGCATCTCTGGCACAGAGTCTGGCCCTGTGGCTCAGAAGGGTAGAGAAAGGAAGAAGGCAGCAGTAATAGGGGATTCTATAGTTAGGGGGTCAGACAGGCGATTCTGTGGACGCAGGAAAGAAACATGGATGGTAGTTTGCCTCCCAGGTGCCAGGGTCTGGGATGTTTCTAATCACGTCCATGATATCCTGAAGTGGGAAGGAGAACAGCCAGAGGTCGTGGTACATATTGGTACCAATGACATAGGTAGGAAAAGGGAGGAGGTCCTGAAAACAGACTACAGGGAGTCAGGAAGGAAGTTGAGAAGCAAGACCTCAAAGGTAGTAATCTCAGGATTACTGCCTGTGCCACATGACAGTGAGTATAGGAATAGAGTTAGGTGGAGGATAAATGCATGGGTGAGGGAATGGAGCGGGGGGCAGGGATTCAGATTTCTGGATCATTGGGACCTCTTTTGGGGCAGGTGTGACCTGTACAAAAAGGACGGGTTGCACTTGAATCCCAGAGGAACCAATATCCTGGCAGGGAGGTTTGCTAAGGCTATTGGGGAGAATTTAAACTAGAATTCCTGAGGGGTGGGAACGGAACTGAAGAGACAGAGGAAGGAGCGGTTGGCTCACAAATAGAAAAGGCTTGTAGGCAGTGTGAGAGGGAGGATAGGCAGGTGATAGAGAAGGGATGTGCTCAGACTGATGGATTGAGATGTGTCTATTTAATGTAAGAAGCATCATGAACAAAGCGGATGAGCTTAGAGTGTGGATCAGTACTTGGAGCTATGATGTTGTGGCCATTACAGAGACTTGGATGTCTCAGGCAGGAATGGCTGCTGAGTGTGCCAGGCTTTTGATGTTTCAGAAAGGACATGGAGGGAGGTGAAAGAGGTGGGGGCATGGCACTGCTGATCAGAGATAGTGTCACAGCTGCAGAAAAGGAGGAAGTCATGAGGGATTGTCTGAGTCTCTGTGGGTGGAAATCAGGAACAGCAAGGGGTCAATAACTCTACTGGGTGTTTTTTATAGACCACCCAATAGTAACAGGGACATCAAGGAGCAGATGGGAAGACTGATTCTGGAAAGGTGTAATAATAACAGGGTTGTCGTGGTGGGAGGTTTTAATTTCCCAAATATTGACTGGCATCTCCCTAGAGCAAGGGGTTTAAATGGGGTGGAGTTTGTTAGGTGTGTTCAGGAAGGTTTCCTGACACAATATTTAGATAAGCCTACAACAGGAGAGGCTGTACATGATCTGGTATTGGGAAATGAACCTGGTCAGGTGTCAGATCTCTCAGAGGGAGAGCATTTTGGAGATCATAATCACAATTCTATCTTCTTTACCAAAGCATTGGATAGGGATAGGAACAGACAAGTTAGGAAAGCATTTAACTGGAGTCAGGGGAAATATGAAGCTCTCAGACTGGAACCTGGAAGCATAAATTGGGAACAGATGTTCTCAGGGAAATGTACAGCAGAAATGTGGCAAATGTTCAGGGGATATTTGTGTTGTGTTCTGCATAGGTACGTTTCAATGAGACAGGGAAAGGATGATAGGGTACAGGAACCGTGGTGTACAAAGGCTGTCAAGAAAAAAGAAAAGCTTACGAAAGGTTCAAAACAATAGGTAAAGATAGAGATCTAGAAAATTATACGGCTAGCAGGAAAGAGCTTAAGAATGAAATTAGGAGAGCCAGAAGGGGCCATGAGAAGGCCTTGGTGAGCAGGATTATGGAAAACCCCAAGGCATTCTACAAGTATGTGAAGAGCAAGAGGATAAGGTGTGAGAGAATAGGACCAATCAAGTGTGACAGTGGAAAAGTGTGTATGGATCCGGAGGAGATAACGGAAGTACTTAATGAATACTCTGCTTCAGTATTCACTACCAAAAAGGACTTTGCCGATTGTAGGGATGACTTACAGCAGACTGAAAAACTTGAGCATGTAGACATTAAGAAAGATGATGTGCTGGAGCTTCTGGAAAGCATCAAGTTGGATAAGTCACCAGGACCAGACGAGATGTACCCCAGGCTACTGTGGGAGGCGAGGGTGAAGATTGCTGATCATCTGGTAATGATATTTGCATCATCAATGGGGACGGGAGAGGTTCTGGAGGATTGGAAGGTTGCAGATGTTGTTCCCTTATTCAAGAAAGGGAGTAGAGATAGCCCAGGAAATCATAGACCAGTGAGTCTTACTTCAGTCATTGGTAAGCTGATGGAGAATATCCTGAGAGGCAGGATTTATGAACATATGCATTATATGATTAGGAATAGTCAGCATGGCTTTGTCAAAGGCAGGTCGTGCCTTTCGAGCCTGATTGAATTTTTTGAGCGTGTGACTAAACACATTGATGAAGGTAGAGTAGTAGATGTAATGTATATAGATTTCAGCAAGGCATGTGACAAGGTACCCCATGCAAGGCTTATTGAGAAAGCAAGGAGGCATGGGATCCAAGGGGACATTGCTTTATGGATCCAGAACTGACTTGGCCACAGAAGGCAAAGAGTGGTTGTAGACGGGTCATATTCTGCATGGAGGTCGGTGACCAGTGGTGTGCCTCAGGGATCTGTTCTGGGACCCCTTCTCTTCATGATTTTTATAAATGACCTGGATGAGGAAGTGGAGGGATGGGTTATTAAATTTGCTGATGACACAAAGGTTGGGGGTGTTGTGGATAGTGTGGAGAGCTGTCAGAGGTTACAATGGGATATCAGTAGGATAGATACAAAACTGGGTTGAGAAGTGGCAGATGGAGTTCAACCTAGGTAAGTGTGAGGTGGTTCATTTTGGTAGGTCAAATAGGATGGCAGAATATAGTATTAATGGTAAGACTAGAGTGTGGCTGTGTGGAGGATCAGAGGGATCTTGGAGTCCGAGTCCCAAGGACACTCAAAGCTGCTGCGCAGGTTGACTCTGCGGTTAAGAAGGCATACGGTGTATTGGCCTTCATCAACCATGGGATTGAGTTTAAGAGCTGAGAAGTAATGTTGCAGCTATATCGGACTCTGGTCAGACCCCACTTGGAGTACTGTGCTCAGTTCTGGTCACCTCACAACAGGAAGGATGTGGAAACTATAGAAAGGGTGCAGAAGAGATTTACAAGGATGTTGCCTGGATTGGGGAGCATGCCTTATGAGAATAGGTCGAGTGAACTTTGCCTTTTCTCTTTGGAGTGATGGAGGATGAGAGGTGACCTGATAGAGCTGTATAAGATGATGAGAGGCATTGATCCTGTGACTAGTCAGAAGCTTTTTCCCAGGGCTGAAATGGCTAACACAAGAGAGCACAGTTTTAAGGTACTTGGAAGTAGGTACACAGGAGATATCAGGGGTAAATTTTTTTGTGCAGAGAGCGGTGACTGCATGGAATGGGCTGCCAGCGACGGTGGTGGAGGCGGATACGATAGGGTCTTTTAAGAGACTCCTACATAGGTACATGGAGCTTAAAAAAACAAGAAGACTATGGGTAACCCTAGGTAATTTCTAAAGTATGTACATGTTCGGCACAGCATCGTGGGCTGAAGGGCCTGTATTGTACTGTAGGATTTTTATGTTTCTAAACTCCAATGCATAGCACTGGCAGTTAAACATCCATCGAGCTTTCATATTCTCATGTAGAGGGACCTCTTTTTCCTTTTCTGTATCTTTGCAACATAGGAAAAGTGTGTACCCAGGGTTGAGGGTCAGAAAGGTAATCGATGTGCATCTAGAGCTGGCTTCCAAAAATAAAGCCAGATACGTCAAGTCAAGTTTATTGTAATTTAACTATATACATGTGTATGATGTATATAACCATATAATGTATATAGAAATGAGCCAATGTTTCTTCGAACCAGGATGTAAAGCACAATAATACACATAACACACAATGACATGAAGGAGAGGATAGAATCTACAGATGCATCACACATAAATAACAAACTGAAGTGCATTAACATTAATTATTGTAAGGTATGGAACAGATTAATCAGTGACACTACATAGACTGGAGACTGCGGCGTAGACAGGAATAAAAACCATGGAATATAGAACACTAAAGCAGAGTGCAGGCCCTTTGGCTCATGATTTTGTGCCAGCCTTTTAACCTACTCCAAGATCAATCTAAACCTTCCATAGCCTTCCATTTTCCTTTCATCCATGTTCCTATTTAAGAGTCCCTTAAATGTCTTTAATCTGTCTCTACCACTACCAGTGGTTTGTCTTACACACCCACTACTCTCTCTGTAAAATACCTACCTCTGACATCTTTACGAAATTTTCCTCACCTTAAACAGATGTCCTCAGAAATTGGCGATTCCCGTCCAGGGATAAAGGCACTGGCTGTCCACTCCATCAATGCCTTTTATCATCTTGTACATTTCTATCAAATTGCATCAAATCCTCCTTTGCTCTTAAGCCTTTACTTGCTCAACTTTTCCACCTAAGACATGCTTTCTAACTCTGGCAGCATCCTGGCACTCTCCCTAAAGCTCCCACATCCTTCCTATAATGAGGCGACCAGAACTAACCACGATACTCCCAAGTGTGGTCGAACCAGTTTTATAGAGCTGCAACATTATTCACACTTGCCCTTTCTTAAGGCTGATCTATACTTGTGCGTACGGGCTACGCCGTAGGCCTGATTTATACTTTTGCATAGCCCTACGCCGAAGCAACCGTGCATAGTTGTGTCTGCGTCGCTCTGCAATTCACCGCCAAAACGCTAGTTGGCGGTGGGGTTTCTATGCCACTGTGTTGAGTTTCTTTGTGAGAGACATGGACGAGGAAATGCATTTCAAATATTTTCGGATGTTGGCAGGTAGATTTGATGATTTGGTTCATCGTCTCCAACCATTTATTTCGCATCAGTGTACAGACACGGCGGAGAAAAGCAACCGGAAATGCGTAGGAGGAAATGCGATGCTACCAAGCAGACCAATCACAGTTGTTGCGGTCTGTATCGCCACGACGCGAGTTACATTTTTGGGAAGGTGCACGTCACCCTACAGCGTAAGGTACTGCGTAGGGTACATGGTACCTATGGCGTACATTTGACACACAGGTATAAATCAGCCTTTAGCGTCAACATGTTCTAGTGTATTGGGAAATGGGTGAACAGTAGCTATTCACGTGTCCACCTTTTCTATGGAGTTATAAAGCATTACAGCACAGAAACAGGCCCATCTAGTCTGGTCATAGTCTTGACCATGACTCCAATACCCCTCCAATCCATATACTTATCCAAATTTCTCTTAAATGTTGAAATCGAACTTAAATCCACTACTTCCATTGGCAGCTTGTTCCACACTCATACCAACCTCTGAGTGAATGTTCCCCTCAGGTTCTCCTTAAATCAGGGTTTCCCAACCTGCAGTCCGCAGACCCTTGAGTTAATGGAAGGGGTCCGTCACATTCAAAGGCTGGGAACCCCTACCTTAAATATTTTATCTTTTACTCAATATGTAGGACCTCTAGTTCTGGTCTCAACTACAGACCCAGCACTACTGCAGCAGACCACTGGTCACATGCCTCCAGTCAGAGGCAACCATCCACTACCACTCTCTGGCTTCTCCCACGAAGCCAATGTCAAATCCAATTTACTAACTTATCCTGAACGCCAAGCAACTTAATCTTGACCAGCCTCCTATATGGGACCTTGTCAGAGGCCTTGCTATGTAAACACCATCCACTGTTCTTCCTTCATCAACTTTCCTGGTAACCTCCTAGAAAAACTCTATAAAATTGGTTAGACAGATTGTATAATATGTTCTACATTGACAATTATTAGTTGATTCTGATATTGTCAGACATGTTAAATGCTTCTTGGATGGATCTTCATAATTACAGATCTATAATTGCAAAAGCTGGAAAAGTGAAGTCAGCCATATTCTGCTCTGGAATATGATGGGCAGGCATCTACCTCTGATTAGACAATGCAGTGCAATTAGTAGCTAAGGGTGTTTGACATCCAACTTTCAACCATGTGGCAGAGGTTGGTCTAGTCTCCATTTAGCAGTTTTCTGAATGACATGGCCGAGAGTAAGCACTCATCATAAGGGAACAGTGTGCCAAGAAGGAACCTGCCACTCACTGATGCACTTTTACAAAGGGTACATTAATCAGTATTAAATAGTAAATAATGCAAAGCCTGTTTTGTGCAAATGGAAATAAAACTTTTAAAATCACTTGCCTATGGACTCTCGCACTCATACAATATCCATTCACCTGCCTGGAATGGAGCATAGAATCACATCGAGTGGTCCAAGGATGCCATGGAGTTTAACTTGTACTGGACATAAGGTAGTAATGCAGTGTCAGGAAGTAGTAGTACAAGTTATACACAGCAACACAGTAATGCAGCTTCATGTTCCCCTCCCCTTCAAACCCCTTCAGTGTCTACCACATCATAACACAAGAAATAGGAGCAGAAGTAGGCCATCTGGCCCGTTGAGCATGTTCCACCTTTCAGTATGATCATGACTGATCTGACCATGGACTCATCTCCACCAACCTGCCTTTTCCCCATAACCCTTAATTCCTCTACTATGCAAAAATCTATCCAACCTTGTCTTAAATATATATTTACTGGGGTAGCCTCCATTGCTTCATTGGGCAGAGAATTCCACAGATTCACCACCCTCTGGGAAAAGCAGTTCCTCCTCACCTCCGTCCCAAATCTACTCCCCTGAATCTTCAAGCTATGTCCCTAGTTCTAGTCTTACCTACAGTGGAAACAACTTTCCTGCCTCTACCTTATCGATCACTTTCATAATTTTATATGTTTTTATAAGATCTCCTCTCATTCTTCTGAATTCCAGTGAGTACAGTTCCAGGCAACTCAATCTCTTCTCATTGTCTAACCCCCTCATTTCTGGAATCAACCTGGTTTACCTCCTCTGCACCGCCTCCAAAGCCTGTACCTTCCTCCTCAAGTAAGGAGACCAGAACTGCACGCAGTACTCCAGATGCGGCCTCACCAGTACCCTGTACAGTTACAGCGGAACCTCCCTGCTCTTAAATTCAATCCCTCTAGCAATGAAGGCCAATATTCCATTTGCCGCCTTGATAGCCTGCTGCACCTACAAACCAACTTTTTGCGATTCATGCACAAGTACTCCCAAGTCTTTCTGCACAGCAGCATGCTGCAATTCTTTTTTTACCATTTAAATAATCTGCTCTTTCAGTTTTCCTTCCTTCCAAAGTGGATGACCTCACATTTACCAACATCGCACACCATCTGTCAGACCCTTCCCTACTCACTTAACCTATCTATGTCTCTGCAAACTCTCCGTATCCTGTACCCTACTGTCCTTTCCCTGTCTCATTGGAACATAAACGTCACACAAATATCCCCTGAACATTTGCCACATTTCTGCCGTACATTTCCTTGAGAACATCTGTTCCCAATTTATGCTTCCAAGTTCCTGCCTGATAGCTTCACATTTCCCCTTACTCCAATTAAACCCTTTGCTAACTGGTCTGCTCCTATCCCTCTCCAATGCTATCCCCTCTCCAAAGGAGAGGGAATTATGATCACTATCTCCAAAATGCTCTTCCACCAAGACACCTGACACCTGACCAGGTTCATTTCCCAATACCAGATCAAGTACAGCCTCTCCTCTTGTAGGCTTATCTACATATTGTGTCAGGAGTGCTTTGCACTCAATTTAGTATCATCAGCAAACTTGGATACACTACACTCGGTCCCCTCTTCTAGATCATTAACATTTATTGTGAACAGTTGTGGGCCCAGCACCAACCACCACAGCACACTGCTCACCACTGATTGCCAACCAGAGTAATATCCATGTATCCCAACTCTCTGCTTTCTATTAGTTAACCAATCCTCTATCCATGCTAATACATCACCTCCAACTCTATGCATCCTTATGAATCAGTCTTTTATGCAGCACCTTATCAAACACCTTTGGAAAATCCAAGTAAATAATGTCCATCTGTTCCCCTCTATCTGCTGCGCTTGTTATTTCCTCAAAGAACTCCAGTAAGTTTGTCAAACAGGATCTGCCTTTGCTGAATCCATGCGACATCTGCCTGATGGATCCATTTCTTTCCAGATGCCTCGCTATTTCTTCTTTAATGATGGCTTCAAGCATTTTCCCAACTATAGATGTTAAACTAACTGGCCCATGGTTACTGCCTTTTGCCCACATCCTTTTTTGAACAGTGGCGTGACATTTGCCATTTTCCAATCCACCGGGACCTGTCCAGAGTCCAGAGAATTTTGGTAAATTATCACCAAAGCCTCTACTATAACGTCTGCAATTTCTTTCACTACTTTGGGATGCATCTATCTGCACCGGGTGACTTATCTATCTTCAGGCCCACAAGTTTACTCAGCACTACCTCTTCAGTGATAGCTGTTCTATCAACGTCCTTACCTCCCATCGTATCCATAACATTTCTCCTTGTCATGTTGGACATGTCCTCCACCATGAAGACCGAATTCTTTGTGAGAGCACTTTCATCACAAACACTGCAATGCTTGAATAAAGGGGTTCATCAGAACCATGTCAATGGTAATGTGGAATGAAATACCTGAAACCAGAAAAAGAATAAATATCGTGCATTAATTCTACCAATACGTTCAGTATCACATCAGTACATTACTTGTTAATCTCAATTATTCCAATGTACTCCACAGCACCTCGTAATTTCTAAAAAAATGAACTTCATCTCATTGAAAATTCTACTCCACTAACCCATTCCTGTAGTTCACCTGCCAGCCTTGTGGTCATTGACTACACTGGAGAATTCTCATCAATAACACTAACGTTAAAACTCCGATCATGAAAACACTTCTTAGCCACGTTACACTAATAATCTTGACAGTGACAATGTGCATTTTTTGAATTCTGGAGTCTGTTTGCTTCCTGTACATAGTTCACAAGACTCTATTTGGCTTGACAATGACAAATTATGTATTGCAGAGAACAAAAATTAATTTACAGCAGATGGGATCAAAATACACATTTCAGACAAATCTGACTATGTGTGCTTCACCAACCTGACCTGCCTGGAATGACGTAACACAGAAGGACATAAAATACGTTCTGATGTTTGATCTAGACAACTGAACCATGTCAGCATGCTCTTATACAGTGAACTGCTGCCATGTGATTGATTAGATATTTACATTAACAAGCTGGTGTACAGTGTACCTGATAAAGTGGCCAATGAGTGTATATGCAAATTAAAGTCATCCATGAAATTAGAGATCTGACAGAGAGCAGAGCTGGCAAATTAATATTCCATACTACAGTATGTTCAGACATAATCATGTGGAGGGGCAGAGGAATGTAAAACATGGTAGATTTGCAATTGTGAATGAGGAGTCCACTGCTGTAGTTATGAGGCAGGATATGCTAAGATCAGGTGCGAATTGAAATGGGGGCAGTCTCTTTACTTCTATTTCCTGCTGGCCTTCTAAGAGCCAGCAGGAAATAGAAGAGCAGTTATGCAGCCAAATCATAGAGAAATGCAAGGTTGTACTACAAGGGGATTTCAACTTTCCCATTATTCACTGGGACCATTTTAGCAGTAAGGCTCAAAGAGGATGGAACTATTAGAGAATATTTTTCGGTACATACTCCGTTCTACTAGAGAAGGGACAGTACTGAACATGACCTTATGGAATGTAGTCAGGTTAGTAGTTGAAGTGTTAGTGAGAGAGCAATCTGCAGATGTTGATAATGATTCTGGAAACTTCAAGGGATTATAGAAAGGGGCAAGATGGTTCAGAAATGAAGGCCTCGAATTGGAGGAAGGTTGATTTCAAAATCTTAAAGACAGACGCTGGCAAATTTAGACTAAGTGCAGTTAAATTGGAGGTAAATCATCTATCCATCAAATGGGAGTCCTTTAAAAGTAAATATTAACTCAGGGCCAATGTGCTTCTACAAGGGTGATAGATAAACCAGGAATTCCAAGAAAACCCTGGGTATCAATGGATACTGAAAGCTGGATAAAGGAAAAAAATCAGAGAGGACTGAAAATAGGGGAGACTCTTCAGGAGTACTGAATGTTACAAGGGTTGGGGAAGATATTTATAAAAGGTAGGAAGGAATAAAAAAAATAACACTGGCAAACAAAACTTTCAAAACCCCTAAACTGTTTTAATAAGGATATTAAGAACAAGTGAAAGAGTAAGGTCTATTAGGAACCAAAGTCGCAATTTACTGGTGAAGCCAAAGAATGAAGGTGAGGTCTTAAATGACTAATTCTCACTAAAGAGGTACATTGTTGTAGGGAAAATTCAGGGAGAGGGAGCAGTGAAATTGTAGAATATGTGAAAATTAAAAATAAAGCATAAGATGTCTTAATGGACTTGAAGGTGGATAAATCCCAAGAGCCTGACGAGATCTATGACAGGCTGCTTTGGAATAAAAGAGAGAAGATTGCTGAGCCATTGACAAAGATTAAATCCATGAGCACAAGTCAGATGCTGGACATCTAGAAAGTCAGCGCATGTGTAAACTTTATTCACAAAGGATAACCGTCACAAGCCAGGTATACGCAGGCCTGAAAATCAAAACATTTAACCCTGGAAATCTGAAATTTAAAAAAAACCCACAAGAATGCTGGAAACACTCAGCAGAGCAGGCCCAGGGCTTTTCTCTGACTGGGAAAGAATAAACTTTCAAATAATGCCGTGTTTACCATAGTCTGTCAATACATTGTTAAAAAACCACATTGAGCCCTGGGGAATATTATTGCTCACTCTGAAAATTTAACATGCATCACTGTTTTTGGTTTTCTATCTCTTGGCCAATTTAATCTTCATGCGATCGCTATCCCTTAAATGTCACAGGCATTCGTTTTATTAAGCGGTTTAGAATTGAAAACTGGAAAAAAAGATCATGCCATTTCACTTGGTACATTTAAACTAACACAATTAATTTTTAAAAACGCAAACAACAGGAATTCTGCAGATGCTGGAAATTCAAGCAACACACATAAAAATAGCTGGTGAACGCAGCAGACCAGGCAGCATCTCCAGGAAGAGGTGCAGTCGATGTTTCAGGCCGAGACCCTTCATCAGGAATTAATTTTTACTACTGTCCATCCAGCCCGCTGGGGTTCCGGTTACTAAGGCTGGCCTGCCCGTCTAGTCCCTGGGGACTGCGGCTGAACTGTCCATCTGCTTCCTCATGGCGGAAGTGCTGGGACCCGCAGCCCGAACGCGGGCCACCGAAAGTGCACACACCAAACCGCCCCCCCCCCGCCCCCAGAGCTGCCGTTCCCCGGGACCACGGACCAGCCGAGCGAGCGCAGACTTGTGAATTTGACTGACAATATTCTGCACAAATCAGAGAGGGGTTACTGCCCCGCGTCGACATCGACTACAATCAATGACAGAAAAGTGAAGACGGGCATGGAGGTCTGCCTACAAAGTCAAAAGGTAGTGAGCCAATGGTTCGGGAGCTGCAGTCTGATTGATGAATGGATGATTACCAGACAGACTGGAGAGTGATTGGTTGTGGTCATGCTACTTATTTTGATTGACAAGCGACCCTGACGGGTTTCCAAATTACTGCTTGGTGATATGGAGATAGAGTTACAATCAAACTACATGACGATTTTATTGAATGGCCAGCGGCCTTGATTAACTTTATGACCTAATCCTGCTCCCATTCGTTATGCAACTCGTACCCTTTGAGGAACCTCCAAGAAAAAAGGGGTTAACCTCACCCCCGCTTTAAATATGCACTCCCTTGTTTCAATCAAAAACATTCTTATCCTTCTAAACAGCAGTCTAACTTGTCCAACATAAGCCAACCAGCTCATTGCAGGCAGTTGTCTTGTTTTTAAATCTGTTCTGAATAGTTTTCAATGTTTGAACCATCCAAGACTTCAAATGTGGCCTTCACCATGTAGGTGAAGCATAAACTTACTTCAATGGTTGATTAAGTGATTTGAAGTCCCTCTACACTAACCTTTTGCGAATTATAAACTTGGACCCAGATTTCCTTATACCCCTCATGATTTTATACAGCTTTATAAAGTAACCCCTTGGTCTTCACTGTAAGAGGCTGGTCTGACATGATGATGTAATTATTTACAGGGTTTTTAACATGCTTAGTTTACAGGTTTTGGAGTTCAATAGAATGTGTTACAGTTTTTCTTAAATATAAAACACCTCACTTTGTTTTATTTGCAGAAACTATTTGTGACCCTGATGCTCTAGGATGATTCCAGAGTTACTGAACATGTCAGCCAATGCAGTTGCTTTGAAACAGCTGGAGGTTTCGGAGCAAAATGCTGTTGTTTTGTTTGTACAAGCCAAGGCCCAATTTGTGCTGCAAGAAGACACCACCAGCACCACCGAATATTTCTATGTGATAGCATTACTTTTATACTATTGGTGTTTGATTGCACAAACCAGTCGCTCTCCTTACCAGCCTCAGCAATGCTGGATCTTCAGAGCTAATGGACCACATGCTGTCTCTCCTGGGAAGTCACCATCCTTGTTTTATTTTTAAAGAACTCTTCATGCAGCAAATGCCTGATCCAGTTCACATAGCCCTCGCTAATGCACCCATGGTGGACTATACGGAGCTTGCTAAAATAGCTGATAGTCCACATTCAGCCAGGCAGGGGTGCATGATTTCTCCTCATTTCCCAGCCTCAATAAGCCTGGTCAGCAAGATCTCCAACATAAGCATGTGAAACTAACTAACGCTCTGAAACAAATACGCCTGATCTGTGTTTTTAACACACTTGCTTTGGTACAAACACTAGGAAGTGCCAACCGCCTTGCATCATTGACAGTGCCAGCGCATTGGGACATCAGAGGTCTGTGATCGTGAACACTGTGGGTTCCAGCTGCCAGGGTCGTCTACTGTTCATTATGGACACCCTTTCAGGGTGACGCTTTCTGTGTGACACAGGTGCTGCCAGCATTGCCTATTGATGAGAAGGCAAAGAGCGACGAAACCTCGCTGGAGGTGGCCAATGGTGATGGGATGTAGACTTACAGGATAGGACGGGTGACACTCTGCCTCGGTGGGTGACGTTACACACAGGACTTTATCCTGGCTAAAGTGGCTAGACCTCTGCTTGGTGCAAATTTCCCGTATGTCCAAGGACTGTTAGTCAATCTTAAGAACGGTGGAAGTCAAGGACTTTGGATCATTACCCTGCTCCCCAGTAAGTTCCCAACAACGATTCTGCAAGTGCATGCACCACTGCATGTGACTGCTGGGCAAACTTCCAAACCTCACCAAGCCCTTATTCTCCACTACAGTCACAAAACATGGGGCCGAGCACCACATTGCCACAACTGACCCACCAGCCCATGCCCATGCCCATGCACATAGACTGGAACCAGAAAAGATGGCAACTGCAAAGGCTGAGTTTACCAACATGGAAAGATTTGGCATTATACACCGGTGGAATAGCCCCTGGGCTTCACCCCTCCATATGGTCCCTAAGTCTGATGGCGTTTGCCGCCCACGTGATTACCGATGCCTTATCGAGGCCACCTTGTCCCAAGACTTTTCAGCATGTTTAGCCGGAAAGTTAATTTTTTCCAACAACAATTTAGTTAGGGGCTACCATCAGGTGCTTCTGTGTTCAGAGGACATTTCACAAACAGCCATGATAACCCCATTTGGCCTCTTAGAGTTTCTTTACATGCCGTTTGGGCTGAAAAATGCAGCGCAGGCTTTCCAATGGCTGATAGGACTCTGAATTAAAAGAATCAGGTTTTACTTTTGTTTACCTGGATGACATACTTGTTGCCAGTGAACCTGAACACGTATCCCATCTCCGCACATTTTTTGAGTGTTTAAGCCAACAAGAGTTGATTATTAATCCTGCTAAGTGCCAGTTTGGTTGTCAACCATTAACTTTCCCAGCCATCGCATCTCCGCAGAAGCTGCAAAACCCCTCCCATCAGAAGTAGCCACTGTTGTGAATCTCCCACCGCCCTGCACTCCTAAAAAACTGCAGGAGTTTTTTAGGTATGGTTAATTTTTATCACCGCTTCATTCTACCAGCAGCTGAAATTATACTTCCCCTGTATAGTGTGCTTAAAGCAATACCTCTAATCACAAGCTTGATTCGTGAGCAGACGTGAGGACATTTGATGATACCAAATGAACTCTTTCTAACACAACCCTACCAGGGCACCCACTCCCCAATGCACCTAGGGACATTACTACTGATGCTTCAGACTATGCAGTGGGTACCGTGCATGAACAGTTGATCGGAGGTGTGTAGCTCACCTTTTTCAGCCAGCAGCTCAGCCTCCCCCCCCACCCCCAGAAAGAAAGTACAGCATGTTTGACTGTGAGCTTTTCAGTCTCTATCTGGCTGTCCACCATTTTCGCTTTCTTCTAGAGGATTTGTTGACCTCAAACCCCTCATGCATAGGATGGCCAAAATACCAGACCCTTGGTCTACACGGCAGCAGCACCACCTGGCCTACATATCTGAGTTCACAACTGATATAGAACATATCGAGAGAAAAAAGAATGCCGTAGCTGATTGCCTCTCACAGCCAACCATTGAGGCCATACACATAGGAGGTGACTATGTCAGCATGGCAACTGACCAAGAGGTCCAGGCTTACCAAATAACAGTCATGGGCCTGCAGATGACTGACAATAAATTCAGGGAAGCTGGGGTTTCTCTCCTGTGCGATGTCTCAACTGGTCACTTTCACTCCATCGTGCCCACAGACTGGAGGCAGACTGTTTTTTGACTCCATACATGACCTCTTGCATCCAAGAAACTGATTGCACTAAAGTTAGTGTGGCATGGCCTTCGAAAGGACGTGTGTAATTGGCCTGCAGCCTTTGTGGTGTGCCAGCGGGCAAAAATTAACCTTCATGTTCTGGCGCTATTGGCACCTTTTGAAGTCCCTGAGTGATGGTTTGACCATGAAAATGTGGACCTTGTCGGTCCTCTTCCCACCTCCCATGGTTTCATGCACCTCCTTACCTTGAGGGATTGTACCACCAGGTGGCAGGAGGTCGTCTCTCTAGCATTGACGATGGCCGCAGATACATTTATCAGCACCTGGGTTGCTAGGTTTTGCACCCCATCTGATACTTTATACTTTATTGTCGCCAAACAATTGATATTAGAACATACAATCATCACAGCGATATTTGATTCTGCGCTTCCCACTCCCTGGTTTACAAATATTAAATATTAAAAATAGTAAAAATTAGTAAATATTAAAAATTTAAATTATAAATCATAAATAGAAAATAGAAAAATGGAAAGTAAGGTAGTACAAAAAAACCGAGAGGCAGGTCGGATATTTGGAGGGTACGGCCCAGATCCAGGTCAGGATCCGTTCAGCAGTCTTATCACAGTTGGAAAGAAGCTGTTCCCAAATCTGGCCATACGAGTCTTCAAGCTCCTGAGCCTTCTCCTGGAGGGAAGAGGGATGAAAAGTGTGTTGGCTGGGTGGGTCGTGTCCTTAATTATCCTGGCAGCACTGCTCCGACAGCATGCGGTGTAAAGTGAGTCCACGGACGGAAGATTGGTTTGAGTGATGTGCTGTGCCGTGTTCACGATCTTCTGCTGCTTCTTTTGGTCTTGGACAGGACAACTTCCATACCAGGTTGTGATGCACCCTAGAAGAATGCTTTCTACGGTGCATCTATAAAAATTAGTGAGGGTTTCAGGGGACAGGCCAAATTTCTTTAGTTTTCTCAGGAAGTAAAGGCGCTGGTGGGCCTTCTTGGCAGTGAACTCTGCTTGGTTGGACCAAGTCAGGTCATTTGTGTTATTGACCCCGAGGAACTTAAAGCTTTTGACCTGTTCCACTTGCGCACCACTGATGTAAATTGGGTCGTGTGGTCCGCTACTCCTTCTGAATTCAACAACCAATTCCTTCGTCTTGCTGACGTTGAGGGATAGGTTATTGTCTTCGCACCATGCCACCAGGTTCTTAATTTCCTCTCTGTACTCAAACTCATCATTACCCGAGATACAGCCTACAATTGTTGTGTCATCAGCAAACTTATATATTGAGTTTGATGGAAACTTGGCTACACAATCATGGGTGTACAGTGAGTACAGCAGGGGGCTGAGTACACAGCCTTGTGGGGCACCGGTGCTCAGAGTGATTGTAGAGGAGAGATTGTCCCCTATTTTTACAGCCTGGGTCCTGTCTGTGAGGAAGTTGAAGATCCAGCTGCAGATCTGAGTGCTAAGGCCCAGGTTCCGGAGCTTAGGAATCAGTTTATTTGGAATGATGGTATTAAAGGCAGAGCTGTAGTCGATGAAAAGGAGCCTTACGTATATGTCTTTATTCTCCAGGTGTTCTAAGGAGGAATGTAGGGCCAGAGAGATGGCATCTGCCGTTGACCTGTTGCTCTGGTAGACGACTTGCAAAGTGTTGAGGTTGACCAGTAGGCTGTGGTTGATGTGTGCCATAACCAATCTCTCGAAGCACTTCATAGCAATTGATGTCAGAGCCACAGGTCAATAGTCATTCAGGCATGCCACCTTGCTCTTCTTCGGCACTGGGATTATCGTTGCCTTCTTAAAACACGAGGGGATCTTAGACTGAAGCAAGGAGCAGTTGAAGATGTCAGCAAACACTCCAGCTAGCTCACTTGCACAGGCCCAGAGAACCCGTCCTGGGAGGCCATCTGGGCCCGTCGCCTTCCTTGGATTTATCTTCAGGAAGGCCCTTCTAACGTCCTCCTCAGTGACGATGAATCTTGATGCCACCAGGTCCAGTTCATCCGGAGGGAGCGGGATGCTCCTTTTCTGTTTGAATCTTGCGTAGAATACGTTAAGTTCGTCAGGAAGAGAAGCGCCACAGTTATTGATATTCCCAGCCTTTTCTTGCGCCCAATGATCTCATTTAGACCCTTCCATAGTCTACTGGCATCCCTCTGGTTAGCCTGGGCTTCCAACTTGGCTCAATATTGCCTCTTGGCGCCCTTAATGGCTTTCCGGAGTTCACGCCTGGATTCCCTGTAGCGACTGGTATCCCCAGACCTAAAAGCCGCAGCTCTAGCCTTTAAAAGGGACTTGACCTCGTAATTCATCCAAAGTTTCGGGTTAGGGTATACCCAGATCGTCTTGCAAGACACACAGTCCTCCGTGCATTTCCAAATAAAGTCCGTGACAGCTGAGGCATACTCATGGAGGTTAGCTGCTGAGTCCTTGAATACTAACCAGTCCACCGATTCAAAGCAGTCACGGAAGACCTCATCCGTTTCCTCTGTCCAATGTGACACTACTTTTGACACCGTGACCTCCCGCTTCAGTTTCTGTTTGTAAGCCAGGAGGAGGAGTAAGGCCTGATGGTCCGATTTTCCGAAGTGAGGTCGTGGGACGGAATGGTAGGCATCCTTGACTGCTGTGTAGCAGTAGTCAAGTATATTCGGGCCCCTAGTGGGGCAGGAGACATGTTGGTATAACTTAGGCAGCACCTTTCTGAGGTTGGCCTGGTTAAAGTCCCCGGCTGTAATGAGCAAAGCCTCCGGATACCTGTCTCAAGTTCACTGATGTTGGCATACGGTATGTTCAGAGCACACTCCACGTCTGCTTGGGGGGGAATGATACTTAGGCTGACTGCAGTCCCTAATTCATTTCAGACCTCTGGGCTGCAATGACCCAGAACCTCGGCATTAGGCTACATCACTGTTATGAAAAACAACCTTCTATCATCACTCATTGCTTCCTACCATCAAGCCAATCTTATATCCACTCAGCCAGTTCTGCCTGGATCCCATACGAACTAATCTTCCAGACTAAGCTTCCTTGTGGAACCTTGTCAAAGGCCTTGCTAAATCCATAGAGACAGCTTTCACCATCCTGCCTTCATCAATCCTTTTGGTTACCTCTTCAAAATCTCGATTAATTTTGTGCTGCATGATTTCCAAAAGACATGCTGACCATCTCTAACTGCTGACTATTTCTAATCAAGCCTTGTCTATCCATCTGACCATCGCCATGAAGTGCATGTTTTCCCAAGTGCAAGTAAATCCTGCATTTTTTTCTAATAATCCTAACAGTAGTAGTGAGGTCGGAGATGGTATTAAACAGGAAATTAGAAATGTGTGCAATAAAGGAACAGCAATTATAATGGGTGACTTCAATCTACATGTAGACTGGGTGAACCAAATTGGTAAAGGTGCTGAGGAAGAGGATTTCTTGGAATGTATGCGGGATGGTTTTTTGAACCAACATGTCGAGGAACCAACTAGAGAGCAGGCTATTCTGGACTGGGTTTTGAGCAATGAGGAAGGGTTAATTAGCGATCTTGTCGTGAGAGGCCCCTTGGGTAAGAGTGACCATAATATGGTGGAATTCTTCATTAACATGGAGAGTGACGTAGTTAATTCAGAAACAAAGGTTCTGAACTTAAAGAGGGGTAACTTTGAAGGTATGAGACATGAATTAGCTAAGATAGACTGGCAAATGACACTTCAAGGATTGACGGTGGATATGCAATGGCAGGCATTTAAAGGTTGCATGGATGAACTACAACAATTGTTCATCCCAGTTTGGCAAAAGAATAAATCAAGGAAGGTAGTGCACCCGTGGCTGACAAGAGAAATTAGGGATAGTATCAATTCCAAAGAAGTAGCATACAAATTAGCCAGAGAAAGTGGCTCACCTGAGGACTGGGAGAAATTCAGAGTTCAGCAGAGGAGGACAAAGGGCTTAATTAGGAAGGGGAAAAAAGATTATGAGAGAAAACTGGCAGAGAACATAAAAACGGACTGTAAAAGCTTTTATAGATATGTAAAAAGGAAAAGACTGATAAAGACAAATGTAGGTCCCCTGCAAACAGAAACAGGTGAATTGATTATGGGGAGCAAGGACATGGCAGACCAATTGAATAATTACTTTGGTTCTGTCTTCACTAAGGAGGACATAAATAATCTTCCAGAAATAGTAAGGGACAGAGGGTCCAGTGAGATGGAGGAACTGAGCGAAATACATGTTAGTAGGGAAGTGGTGTTAGGTAAATTGAAGGGATTGAAGGCAGATAAATCCCCAGGGCCAGATGGTCTGCATCCCAGAGTGCTTAAGGAAGTGGCCCAAGAAATAGTGGATGCATTAGTGATAATTTTTCAAAACTCGTTAGATTCTGGACTAGTTCCTGAGGATTGGAGGGTGGCTAATGTAACCCCACTTTTTAAAAAAGGAGGGAGAGAGAAACCGGGGAATTATAGGCCGGTTAGCCTAACGTCGGTGGTGGGGAAACTGCTGGAGTCAGTTATCAAGGATGTGATAACAGCACATTTGGAAAGCGGTGAAATGATCGGACAAAGTCAGCATGGATTTGTGAAAGGAAAATCATGTCTGACGAATCTCATAGAATTTTTTGAGGATGTAACTAGTAGAGTGGATAGGGGAGAACCAGTGGATGTGGTATATTTGGATTTTCAAAAGGCTTTTGACAAGGTCCCACATAGGAGATTAGTGTGCAAACTTAAAGCACACGGTATTGGGGGTAAGGTATTGGTGTGGGTGGAGAATTGGTTAGCAGACAGGAAGCAAAGAGTGGGAATAAACGGGACCTTTTCAGAATGGCAGGCGGTGACTAGTGGGGTACCGCAAGGCTCAGTGCTGGGACCCCAGTTGTTTACAATATATATTAATGACTTGGATGAGGGAATTAAATGCAGCATCTCCAAGTTTGCGGATGACACAAAGCTGGGTGGCAGTGTTAGCAGTGAGGAGGATGCTAAGAGGATGCAGGGTGACTTGGATAGGTTGGGTGAGTGGGCAAACTCATGGCAGATGCAATTTAATGTGGATAAATGTGAAGTTATCCACTTTGGTGGCAAAAATAGGAAAACAGATTATTATCTGAATGGTGGCCGATTAGGAAAAGGGGAGGTGCAACGAGACCTGGGTGTCATTATACACCAGTCATTGAAAGTGGGCATGCAGGTACAGCAGGCGGTGAAAAAGGCGAACGGTATGCTGGCATTTATAGCGAGAGGATTCGAGTACAGGAGCAGGGAGGTACTACTGCAGTTGTACAAGGCCTTGGTGAGACCACACCTGGAGTATTGTGTGCAGTTTTGGTCCCCTAATCTGAGGAAAGACATCTTTGCCATAGAGGGAGTACAAAGAAGGTTCACCAGATTGATTCCTGGGATGGCAGGTCTTTCATATGAAGAAAGACTGGATGAACTGGGCTTGTACTCGTTGGAATTTAGAAGATTGAGGGGGGATCTGATTGAAACGTATAAGATCCTAAAGGGATTGGACAGGCTAGATGCGGGAAGATTGTTCCCGATGTTGGGGAGGTCTAGAACGAGGGGTCACAGTTTGAGGATAGAGGGGAAGCCTTTTAGGACCGAGGTTAGGAAAAACTTCTTCACACAGAGAGTGGTGAATCTGTGGAATTCTCTGCCACAGCAAACTGTTGAGGCCAGTTCATTAGCTATGTTTAAAAGGAAGTTAGATATGGCCCTTGTGGCTACAGGGGTCAGGGGGTATGGAGGGAAGGCTGGGTTCTGAGTTGGATGATCAGCCATGATCATAATAAATGGTGGTGCAGGCTCGAAGGGCCGAATGGCCTACTCCTGCACCTATTTTCTATGTTTCTATGTTTCTATGTTTCTAATTTGCCTAACACTGATGTACGACTCTCAGCAGCCTATAATTTCCTGGTTTGTCCATGTTGCCTTTCTTACACAAAGGGATGACATAGGCTAGTCTCCTGTCTCCGGGCATCTCACCTGTGGCTAAAGAGGATAAAAAGATCTCTGTCAAGGCCTCAACAATCTTCTCCCTTGCTTTCCCAGTGTCTTGGAATAGAATTCATCAGACACTGGGGACTTATGCACCTTAATGTTGTTTTCAGTGCAACCAGTAACTTATCCATGATCTAGAAACATAGAAACATAGAAAATAGGTGCAGGAGTAGGCCATTCGGCCCTTCGAGCCTGCACCACCATTTATTATGATCATTTCTGATCATCCAACTCAGAACCCCAGCCCAGCCTTCCCTCCATATCCCCTGACCCCCGTAGCCACAGGGTCATATCTAACTCCCTCTTAAATATAGCCAATGAACTGGCCTCAACTGTTTCCTGTGGCAGAGAATTCCACAGATTCACCACTCTCTGTGTGAAGAAGTTTTTCCTAATCTCGGTCCTAAAAGGCTTCCCCTCTATCCTCAAACTGTGGCCCCTCGTTCTGGACTTCCCCAACATCGGGAACAATCTTCCTGCATCTGGCCTGTCCAATCCCTTCAGGATTTTATACGTTTCAATCAGATCCCCCCTCAATCTTCTAAATTCCAACGAGTACAAGCCTAGTTCATCCAGCCTTTCTTCATATGAAAGTCCTGCCATCCCAGGAATCAATCTGGTGAACCTTCTTTGTACTCCCTCTATGGCAAGGATGTCTTTCCTCAGATTAGGGGACCAAAACTGCACACAATACTCCAGATGTGGTCTCACCAAGGCCTTGTACAACTGCAGTAGTACCTCCCTGCTCCTGTACTCGAATCCTCTCGCTATAAATGCCAGCATACCATTCGCCTTTTTCACCGCCTGCTGTACCTGCATGCCCACTTTCAATGACTGGTGTATAATGACACCCAGGTCTCGTTGCACCTCCCCTTTTCCTAATCGGCCACCATTCAGATAATAATCTGTTTTCCTATTTTTGCCACCAAAGTGGATAACTTCACATTTATCCACATTAAATTGCATCTGCCATGAATTTGTCCACTCACCCAACCTATCCAAGTCACCCTGCATCCTCTTAGCATCCTCCTCACAGTTAACACTGCCGCCCAGCTTCGTGTCATCCGCAAACTTGGAGATGCTGCATTTAATTCCCTCATCCAAGTCATTAATATATATTGTAAACAACTGGGGTCCCAGCACTGAGCCTTGCGGTACCCCACTAGTCACCGCCTGACATTCTGAAAAGGTCCCGTTTATTCCCACTCTTTGCTTCCTGTCTGCTAACCAATTCTCCACCCACACCAATACCTTACCCCCAATACCGTGTGCTTTAAGTTTGCACACTGATCTCCTGTGTGGGACCTTGTCAAAAGCCTTTTTAAATCCAAATATACTACATCCACTGGTTCTCCCCTATCCACTCTACTAGTTACATCCTCAAAAAATTCTATGAGATTCGTCAGACATGATTTTCCTTTCACAAATCCATGCTGACTTTGTCCGATGATTTCACCGCTTTCCAAATGTGCTGTTATCACATCCTTGATAACTGACTCCAGCAGTTTCCCCACCACCGACGTTAGGCTAACCGGTCTATAATTCCCCGGTTTCTCTCTCCCTCCTTTTTTAAAAAGTGGATCTAGAATATTAACATACATTCTCCCCTGTGCCTTTTTCGTTAGCCAAAACCAAAGCAAATTACTTAGTAAGGACCTCATCTGCTTCTTCTGGTTCTACGCATAAATTGCCCCCTTTGTTCTTGAATGGACCTACCCTTTAAATGAGCCACTATTTTGTTCCTGATATATGTATAAACTTAAACCTAAGCGCCAAGAACATTTCATCATATGCCACAGATTTCCCATTATACATAGCACATCTACTTCCTCAAGAGCTATGTTGACTTTGAACATTCTGGGAGCCCTTCAAAATCTTTAATTTGGCTTTAATTTCTCTGTGACAGATGTTAAACAAACTGATCTGAAATAAATAGAACATCTGAAGAGGGCCCTTACTTTGCACAATTGTAACTAAATTCAAAAACAAATAATCATCAGCTTCTTATTGAGATCAATGGTACAGTTAAAACTGCATATTGCACATCAGTCATGGATGACTTTCCCTAGAAGAGATCATGGGGAGATCAATCTTTCTTGTAGATGATCATGATTACATTGCCTCTAAGATATATCTCCAAGACGTTGAAGATAAAGTTGCGGATTTGGTCTGGAATTTGTCACTGCTGGATATTAGAATTTCACGGACATTATAGCCTGCAATTATTCAACTTTGTTGGGGCGGTGGATGGTTTACAATGTAGCTCAGAGGGATGGTGTGTTAGGAACAGGGGAGAAAGGCCAAGTGGATCCCTAAGCCTGTTTCTCGATAGCATATGAACTGAACCTGGTTGTGAAACCTGGTTCCCAATTCTTTACTGCTCGTTTTCCATAACAATTCAGAACAACTCCAGACTTAGTTTTAGGAAATGAAGTTGGGCATTTGCAAGGAATATCAGTGTTTCTTGTGGTAGTGATCATAATACAGTACAGTGAAACTTAATAGTGCTATAGAATTAAACAAAGTCAAAGGCAAGTTCATTGTCATTATACACCAGTATATTTGTACAGGTGAAATGAAAAATATCAGCAGCATTACAAGCACATAACAGCTGATAACAACATTTACAAAAATACCTAAATTAACATAAATTATACACTATTTTAAAAAGAGATAACACAACTTAATCAAAAAAGGCAATTTTTTGGAAAACTGCCTTTTCCAAATGCTCCCTTCTGGAAAGGACTATAAAACTTCATACCATCTTAAAAGCTTCTTCTCCCAGACAGTTGATATGATCAACCAATCTAGTTAGCCCCTCCCCCACCCCTCATTCTATCTATTACTTCAGTCTCTGTACTGCCCTGTAAACACTTTAAACCACTTTTTATAATGCTGTTTACATTGTAAATACATGCTGGTATTTATGTACTTATGTACTTTTTTTCCATATTCATACTTCTAACATTTTTATATAATGTTTATTCTTTATAATTGCTGAATGTTATTATTTTTGTTGCAAGTAGCACCAACACACCACAGCAAATTCTGAATATGTATAATGTATAAAGTTGAATAATTAATCCTGTAGTGCAATGTGGTTAAACTGGTTATAGTGTTGCGATACTAAGGAATTGATTAGGATTATGCAGGTTAGTTCAAGAAGCAAGTGACTGATGGGAGTTAGTTGTTCTGGAACCTGGTGGTATGGCTCTTCAGGCTTCCATACCTTCTGTCCAATGGTAACTGCAAGGAAATGACATGGCCAGAAGGGGGGATCTTTGATGGTGGATATTGCCTTCTTGAGAGAGCATCTTGTGTAGGTACTACCGACGGTGGTTGGGGGGGGGGTGTGGCCATGATGTATTGGGCAGAGCCCACCTCTTCCTGCAGCCTCTTTTCTTCCTGCACATTTGAATTGTCCTAAGCAGAGCATGATGCAATCAAAATAACCAGAAGCAGAAGCTCTAAACTTGGATAAGGGTAAATTTGAGAAGGAACTTAGCAAGTGTACACAAGGAAAGGGAAATTAGGAAATAAAATCCAAATATGTTTTAAAATTATATGAAGAGCTGAAGGAAAACCCAGGAAAGAGTAGAGCCTGTGTATGGAGACGAACAAGACTTAGTGAATACCTTGCAATGATCTATAGAAGCTAGGGGGAAAAAACAGGTTAAGCACAGTAAACAAAACATGAAGAAAAATGTTTTTTTAATGCCACAAATTATTAAATTCCAGAGTTCATGTGTAAAGGCAGGGGTGAAGGTAAGATTAAATCAAAGGGGAGATAGATTGGAACTTGCAAGAGCAAGGGGAGATGAGAAAGACTATCCGGATTGCTCTGATATAGAGTCAGTAGATACAACTGACAAATTACCTCCTTCATCTATGGAACCATTTTGTGAAATTAATTAGAGATTTAGCATCATCAATTGGAATTACTAAACTCTAATGAAATATATTCCAAGTTGTTAAAAACAAACAAACAAGGAAACTATGGAGGCTCTGACTATATTATTTTGAACTATACATGGCTAAAGTAGTAATGCTGAAGAATTAGAGAACTGTTACTTTTATACCATTGTTAGAGAACAAGGAATGGATACACCAAGTACTGGAATTGTACACCAAAAATACAAACTGCTGGAAGAACTCAGCAGATCAAGTTGTACCGGTGGAGGCAAAGGGATGGTCAACGTATTTGATTGAGAAACTTAGACAGGTACAGAGATAGGAAAAGTTTAGTGTGATATGGCTCAAACACAGGCAAGGTGGGAAGATAGCTTAGATGGGAATCTTAGTTGGCATGTCTCAGATGGGCTGAAGGGTGTATTTCCATGTTGTATGAATCAATGACTCATTGTGGACTGAAAGTGCAGAGGGGGAGACAGGCAGGTTATAGAAGTGAGAGAGAGGGGTGAGAAAGAGGCTGCTAGGAGATAGATGGAACCAAATGCATGCGCACCTCTTCCAACCCAGTCCATTGCATTTGGTGTCCACTACACTGCTGAGACCAAACATAGACAAACTAACCATTGTTCAGAATACCCGCATGCCACCCCTAAGGGCCATAAGACCATAAAACATTGGAGCAGAATTAGGCCATTCAGCCCATCAGGTCTGCTCTGCCATTCCATCATGGCTGATGCTGGATCCCACTCAACCCCATACACCTGCCTTCTTGCCATATCGTTTGATGCCTTGACTGATCAGAAAATGAAGAAGAAGAAGAAGAAGTTTCTTCTTCTTCTTCTACTAGGATATGGCAAGAAGGCAGTTGTATGTCTCCATTAAATCAGGATTGTGCACGGCACCCTACTTGACAGATAACAGACAGCACCACCGGAGTGGCCATTGTGAGCTGCGTCGCGCCACCATCTTCTCCTCCTGCCGCGATTATTTAAACTAATTGATAGAAGAATTGGAGAAAATGTGAGCTTTTTTCTTCAGCAAAAGGATGTTAGGAGTGTGTAACTCACTGCTTGAAAGCATGGTAGAAACAGAAATCTTCACTTCATTTAATAAATGCCCAGATGTGATGTGACCTGCAGTTATAGATCTTGTGTTGTAAAGTGGGGTGATCTTGGGCAGCCCTTTGTAACCCTGGCATAAACATGACAGCATTAAGACCATAGACATAGGAGCAGAATCAGGCCATTTGGCCCATCAAGTCTGCTTCACCATTCAAACTGGGCTGATCCATTATTTACCCCTCCTCAGTCCCACTCCAGGGCCTTTTTCCTGTAACCTTTGATGCCACGGCCAATCAAGAACCTATCAATCTCTGCTTTAAATACATCCAATGACCTAACCTGTACAGCTGCCAGTGATAATAAATTCCACAAATTCACCACCCTCTGGCTAAAGAAATACTCCCACCTCTCTGTTTTTGTCAGGGTGCTGGAGCAGGGATCCAATCGCAGACCCAGTATTGTGCACACAGTGATATTAATTGAGTAACAAATCCCAAGGTGCAAACCAAGTCAGTGTCAAAGTTCAAAACATCCAGAGAAATCCAAAAACCAGAATTGGGAAACGGGTGAGTCAATATTCAGACGGACAGAGTACAGATACAAATGTGAAAAAGCTGAAGAAAACTCACTGGCACAATCTGGCAATAATCAGATGAAAATACAAGACTAATGTACACTGAGCAATAAACAGAGAGGCAGAGCACAGTGAGACACAGGTGGCAGCAATACAGGTAATAATGAGAAACAGATGAGAGACAGAGTACTCAGTAATACAGGGGTCAAAGTGGAGCAGGAATGGGGACAGGAGCACATGGCAATACAAAACCACAGACTGACAGCTAGGGGAAACACACAAAAAGACAGAGTTCAATTGGAGGTACTGACAGTTTTAAATGGATACCCCTCTATCTTGAGGCTGTGCCCTCTTATCCTAGACTCCCTCACCATAGGAGACATCCTTTCCATATCTACTCTGTCTAGGCCTTTCAACATTTGAAAGGTTTCAATGAGATTCCCCCTCATCCTTCTAAATTCCAGCAAGTACATCCCAGAGCCATCAAACGTTCCTCATGTGATAATCCTTTCATTCCCAGAATCATTCCTGTGAACCTTCTCTGAACCCTCTCAAATGCCAACACTTTTTTTCTTAGATAAGGAGCCCAAAATTAAAGGAAGGATGTCAACAAAATAGAGAGAGTACAGAGAAGATTTACTAGAATGTTACCTGGATTTCAGCACCTAAGTTACAGAGAAAGGTTGAACAAGTTGGGTCTTTATTCTTTGGAGCATAGAAGGTTGAGGGGGGACTTAATAGAGGTATTTAAAATTATGAGGGGGATAGATAGAGTTGACGTGGATAGGCTTTTTCCATTGAGAGTAGGGGAGATTCAAACAAGAGGACATGAGTTGAGAGTTAGGGAGCAAAAATTTAGGGGTAACATGAGGGGGAACTTCTTTACTCAGAGAGTGGTAGCTGTGTGGAACGAACTTCCAGCAGAAGTGGTAGAGGCAGGTTCAATGTTGTCATTTAAAGTAAAATTAGATAGCTATATGGACAGGAAAGGAATGGAGGGTTATGGGCTGAGTGCAGGTCGGTGGGACTAGGTGAGGGTAAGCGTTCAGTATGGACTAGAAGGGCTGAGATGGCCTGTTTCCGTGCTGTAATTGTTATATGGTTATATGGTTAAACTGTTCACAATACTCAAGGTAAGGCCTCACAGCGCCTTATAAAACCTCAGCTTCACATCCCTGCCCTTATATTGTAGACCTCCTGGAATGCATGCCAACAATGCATTTGTCTTCCTCACCACTAACAACCTACAAGTTAACCTTTGGAGTGTTCTACACAAGAACTCCTAAGTCCCTTTGCATCTCAGATTTTTGGATTTTCTCCCCATTTAGAAAATAGTCTGCACATTTATTTCTTCTACCAAAGTGCATGACCATTCATTTCCAACATTGTATTTCACTTACCACTTCCTTGTCCATTATTCTAATCTGTCTAAGTCCTTCTGCTGCCTTCCTGTTTCCTCAACACTACCTGCCTCTCCACCAATCTTCCTATCTTCTGCAAACTTGGCAACAAAGCCTTCTATTCTATTATCTAAATCAATTATAAACAGCATAAAAAGAAGCAATCCCAACACCAACCCCTGCAGAACACCACTCGTCACTGGTAGCCAACTAGAAAAGGATCCTTTTATTTCCACTCGCTGCCTCCTACCAGTCAGTCAGTGCTCTAACCATGCTAGTAACTTTCCCCTTAATAGCCTCCTTCTGGGTCATAATTTTTCTCTGATTTCATTGGCCCTATGAACCCTTGACTTCCATAAAGTCCAAAAAATATATCTGTCTCAGTTTTGAATATATTCAATAAACCTACCTTCACAACTCTGGGTTAAAGAATTCCAAATATCCACAACCCCTTAAGAAATGCTCTTTGGTACCATCTTAAATGAGCTGTCTCTTATTCAGAAACAATGCTCTTTGTTCTAAATACTTCCATCAGAGGATACATCTTTTCAGTATTGGAAACATCTTCTCAGCATTTACTCCATCAAGCTCCACAAGAATTGTATATTTCATTGACAATTAATCATCCCAATAAGACAATTCGAGCACTACCGATACCTCAGATCTGATGTAGAGCTATTGCCACAGTCTCTGCAATGTTAAGCATAGTTCCTCTCCCTTAATATTTCCTCAGCAAAAAAAAAGATCCTTATCTTATCCCTTATCCTTCTACCGAGTAATTTAAATATCTGCCTGCTGGATCTTGACCCCATGGCTGAATGATATAGTTCCTCTCTCTCCTAGATGAAATGCTGACTCTGTTTTTGTCTCTCTACAGACACTACTGGCCCTTCTGAGCATTTTTTTTTTGGTTTTCATTTTGTATCTCCAGTATCTACAATATTTTGGTGTTAGTACAGATAAACACCAGTAGGTTGTTTGGACATGTTTTGAATTAATCTGAAAGGCAAATAATTTCCATACCTCTATTATTATCTGAGTGAAAAAAAATCCTCATATCTTCTCTAATCTGTCTTCAGGTGGTTTAAATTTGTTTGGTGTTTTGAGAAGCAGCAGAAGATTAAGAAATTGGAGAGCAAGTTCCAGCCACAGACCTCACTTTATGTGAAATTCCCTACCCAGCTGTCAGACTCTGATCTGATGTGTGACACAAATTCCAGCAGCAGTTAAAAATAGCAGATGCAGTCAGGATCACAGAATGGCTGCAAAGTCCGATCTGTTTATGCGCTTCCACCACATCCACGGAACTAATGTGATACTGGATAATTCTCAGACCCAGGCTACCAGGGCACAGAGCTTCGGAAATGGAGTTTGTTTCAGTAAAGAACCATTGGACCCTGGCAAGATCTTCCTTGTAGAAATTGAAGAGAAAGAGTTAGGATGGTGTGGAAATGTAAGGATCGGTTTGACGGCACATGATCCAAGAAATCTAGAATCTGTTCCTGAGTACTCCCTCCCTGATCTGGTGAACTTGGGGAACAGCTGGATTTTTGCAATAACAAGAAATCACAATAAGGTTTCTACTGATGGCCATGAGTTGAATACTGCTCCAATATCACACTGTACTATGGAGGCTTTCCTGCAGATTGGAAATTATAAGGTCCCCAAGGAGAAACTGGTGGGAAGAAGCCGGCCAGGAAGGTACAGTCACATCTTAGATCAATTGTACAGGTCAAATATTCTTCCGGCAACTGCCAGAGGAAGCAGAGTTGGGGTTTTGTATATCATTCGTGGTAACATGGGGGATATGCATATTGTCATCAATGGTGAGGACATGGGTCCATGTGCCAGAGGAATTCCCATAAATCAGCCTCTCTATGCTGTTGTAGATGTGTTTGCCTCCACCAAGTCTGTAAGGATTATTCAAGTGGATTATGGTTGTAAGTATCATCAATTTATCACATTACAATAAGTTTTCAATTTGAACTGTTTCAGAGATAAACTTATATTCATATTCTAGAATGCCAGTGCAATGCACTTGTGATTTGTATGTACATCTGAGATTACAAACCACTACACCATTTTAGAAAATAGATAAATTTTCATGTTGCAAAAATTATGATGAAAATTTAGTACACAAGATCAATTACTTTCGATTCAGAGTAAATAGGGTAAATTGATGCAGTGTGATCAGAATGTCTGTATAAAGTGGTGTTCATCAGCTACTCTGCTACAACTATACAAATATATGATGTATTTTGTTAATCCAGTGTTTAAAATCGTAATTGTAATACTTAGTGATTAGGATAAATTGGACAAAAATGCATGTAGACCATTTTCTGCCTATTTCAGATCTTCTTTAACTTCGACAGAACATAATTACATTTTGAAATCAGGGAAGTTATAACGTATATATAAGCAATCAATACTTACTCTGTAAATTTTAAATGTTAGACATAACATTACTTAAGTTCATATGGTATTGAAATTCATGGCACAAAGAAATGGATGAGTTTGGGTTTGAACTCCCCCATAATGAAAATGATTTTAAAATTCACTCCATGTTCTTTTCTGATCCAGCAATTGGCATTCGCATATCTATTTGAAAACAAAGGAGACACTGTATACGTGTTAAACCTTAAGAAACACTTTACTACAGTTATATAAAACATCCAATACAGAAGGAAAAGCAAATGGTTAATTAAGTAGCAGTACAGAAAACATACTGATATTTATCAATCACTAAATAAGCTGATATGCAGAATACCAGAAAACTTTCATGCAGCCTTTTTTCTTTTTCTTTCTCTCTCTCTCTCTCTCTCTCACACACACACACACACACACACACACACACACATGTGCGCGCGCCCTCCTCTCTCTCTCTCCTTGCACAAAGGAATTTCCCCTTTTTATACCCTTCAAAACCCCTTATGTTAGTACTTTCCCATGCATTCAGTACTTGCACCTTCACAGTGATCTCACCTTTCCCATACAAACATGTTTTTCACCATTATCCACTATTATTTCTGTAGATTTATTCTCCTTTAACTTTCTCAAAACATTGCTGTGGACTGTTTCTCTTGTACCTTCTCAAAACAATCCCATTCCAAGCTAACATCATTTTGTTTCAGACTTCCATTTTATTTTAGCATATGCCAAGGAGGAATCACATTTAACTCTTACATACCCCTGCCTTCTTAGCCCCAATTCTCAAGAGAAACAAAAATATATTGCAAAATAATCAGGAAATACAGTACAACTGAAGGGCAATTCTACCGAGCAATCTTCCAACCAGCTCACTGATTTGGACTACATACTAGACAAATACAAGTAGCTTTGTATAAATTTATACATAAGGTACCATGCAGACTGACATATTCTCTATAAGTAACACACACAAAATACTTGAGGAATACAGCAAGTCAGGCAGCATGTGCAGAGGGGAATAACAGTTGACATTTTGGGCTCTGATAGCTCGAAGCATCAACTGTTTTTTTTTCCTCTCCATAGATGCTGCCTGACCTGCTGAGTTCCTCCAGCATTTTGTATGTGTTACTTTGAATTTCCAGCATCTGCAGAACCCTTTGTATTTACAAATAGGAGTCCATTGATAGTTATGGATTAAATGTATAAACTCTGTCAGTTTGAAGTTTTGCTATCTCTGCTTATTAAGATTGTTTTTCATTTTTGTCCTTCTCCCTACAGTTCCATCTCTACAGACTCTGTGTCGACAGGTTGTACAGAAGCACATAATGCACAGACTTGCTATAGACTGGCTGGACCTACCAGCACTGTTAAAGAATTACTGCAAATATGAATGAGGCAGTGGTGTTGGGAAAAGCTTTTGATCATGTCTCTTGATGGATACAGTAAATCAGACGGTTTTCTGCATACCATTATGTCATCATCCATACTACTTTTTCTTTCCCGGTTTCTTATTAAGTCCACGAATTGTTGTTAACTGCAGACCCAGATTTATTGGAATGTAAAACATAAGTATTTTAAGTTATTAACCTATTATGAACTTTAAGGTGGTATTGAAATATACATCCTCACTTCCTGTAATGTGTTCTATTGACGTTCATATAGGAGTACTATCAGCAGTAAAAACAATGTTCCCCATATCTCTGTCTCTGTTTCTATCTCACTCCTGCTCCCCTCTTCTGCCTTCATATGACACAAAGGTTGGGATTTAACTGAGTTAATACATTGAGTGATTTGGTGCCCTTTTGTTTTTTTCAAACATAATCTCTATCTTGTTTCCCATTAGCTGTTCATTTTGCTGTTTCAAGTATAACAATCTTATTTTTACTTGCAGTGATTTTTCAGCTATCCATCGCCTATAGGTCTGAAAGACGGATAATACTATTATTGTCATAACAAGTTTCATGATGAATCTGGTGTCACTAATTACATCACTGCTGAGTGGTAAAGGCTCCCTGTATAATTTCATTCCTAAAAATAAATGAACGCAACTAAAATGTTAGTCTGTGAGGAATACATATTAACACCACAGCAACTGAACATTTCTAAGACAAAAAATTCACTAACCCATCTCTGTAAAAGAAGGATTTATCAGGTTTCTTTGACAAATGCAAGCATTACACAGTCAACTGTTATATGAAACACACTTTACAAATAAACAACTTCAACTAACATTTTCAATAAAAAATAGTATTTTTATCTTGGATGTTACATTTGTGAATGAACACAATATTAAAACACATGACTAAATATTAATATCTATTAAAAGTACTCCTCCCATTACACACACAGACACACTTGCCTTTGGCTAATTGAAGGGCTCACCCACTAAGGCAATATGAGTACAGCTCGAAAATAAGAAAAGTGGAATCTGATAGGGTTATACCACAGGCCTCCCAACAGCCACCAGTAAATAGAGGGGCAGATATGTGGAGAGATTATGGAAAGGTGTAAAAACAACAAAGTTGTCACATGGGGTGACAATTGACTGGGATGTTCTCACTGCAAGAGGCTTGAATTTGCAGAAGTTCTTCAGTGTGTTTAAGATGGTTTCTTGAAACAGTATATAAATAGTCCAGCAAAAGGAGGGACCATTCTGGACTTGTTTTGGGAAATGAGCCTGGACAGTTGACAGGCCTTTCAGTGTGAGAGCATTTTGGGAATAGTTATCAGAACTCCTTAAGTTTTAAGATAGTTATGAATAAGGATAAGTCTAGAACCAGCAGGAAAGTGCTAAATTAGGGTAGGTCAAACTTTGACATTGTTAGATAGAAGATGGTAGGAGTTAATTGGGAGTAGCTATTATTGGAAAAGTCCACGCCTGATATGTGGGAGTTATTTAAAGACCAGTTTATCAGAGTTCAGGACCAGCATTTTACAATAAGATGGAAGGACAAGGATGGCAAGGCAATTGAACCTTGGATGATGACAGAGGTGGTATTTATTTATTTATTTTGAGACACAGCACAGAATAGGCCCTTGGAACTGCAAAGCCCAGCAAGTCCCGATTTAACCCTAGCCTAAACATGGGACAATTTACAATGACCAATTAACCTACTAACTGGCACGTTTTTGGACTGTGGGAGGAAACTGGAGCACTGGAGAAAACCCACACATTCTGTGGGGAGGACGTACAGACTCCTTACAGTTGATGTCGGAATTGAACTCTGAACTCTGATGCCCCAAGCTGTAATAGGTTTGCGGAAAAATGCTACCATGGCACCCATGCTTTAAGTGGTAAGCTAAGTCAAAAAGAAAAAGAAGTATATGTAAGGTATAGGAAGCTAAGGATCAGACAGAAACCTTTGGGAATATAAAGATAGCAGGACAGAACCCGTGCAGGGGACTAGGAATGCCAGGAAAAGCAGGATTAAAGAGAATAGAATAGCGTAATGCAGCATGGAAACAGGCTATTCAGTCTAACTGGTCCATACTAACCACAGCATCCTCCTGCTAGGCCCAGTTGCCCTCACTTGGCCCACAATCCTCTTAGCCCTTATTCTCCACATACCCTTCTGGTTCCCCTCCTTCCTTGGTCCACTGTCCTCTCCCATTAGATTCCTTCTTCTTCAGCACTTTACCTCTCCCACCTATCCTCTCCCAACTTCTCACTTCATCCCCCCTGCCCCATCCACCCATCTGCACCCTCACTTGGTTTCGCCTATCACATGCAATCTTGCACTCCTACCCGTCCCCTAGCATTCTTATTCTGTTTCTGCCCCCTTGCTTTCTAGTCCTGATGAAAGGTCTTGGCCCAAGTCATCGACCAATTAGTCCCCTCCATAAATGTGTTCTCTGACCTGCTAAGTTCCTCTTGGATTTTGTGTGTGTCAGACAAATGGGTTGTTTTCTCTGGAGCATCAGAAGCCGAGGGGAAGGTAGTTTATAGGATAGGCCAAAGAGATGTTATAGCACTAATGTAATATTTGATTGTTACACAGCAGCTGAGAAAACTTTAATCCTAAAGAACAGATGTTCTGGAAAGTCACATAAAGACCCACACAAATATTTAGGTTTTTGTATCCACCTTGATTTTGATGTCTGCTTCAGCTCAGTGACTGGTGTGGGAGAATGGATTTCCTTCATCCATTCATGGGCTTCTGGCATCATACAGGGGAAGGAGAGAGCTGTATATTGCGATAAATGATATCTGAGCCATGCTGGGGCTAGAGTTCTAGTGAACAAATAACTGGGGGAGAAACAGGCTTCACACAAATTAAGCTTTGGGGTGGAGTGATGTTCTCCTAGAGTCATAATGAGATAAAGCATGCAAACAGGCCCTTTGGCCCAGCAAACCCATGCTGACCATCAATTATTCTTTTACACTAATCCTACATTAGTCCCTTTTCTAATTCACCACACAATCTCATCATCCTCCCCCTGTCCCCACCCCAGATCCTAACACTTGTAGAATCATAGAGCACTACATCACAGAAACAGGCCCTTCGGCCCATCTGGTCTGTGCCTGCCTGATCCTGTGCCTACTCCCATCTTCCTGCAGCAGAACCAAATCCCGCCACACTCCTCTCATATCCAGATTTCTCTTAACATTTACAATTGAATTTGCATCCATTTCTTCCTCTGGCAGCTCATTCCACATCATACCACCTTCTAAGTAAAGAAAGTTCCCCATAGAAATCCATTAAATATTTCATCTGTCACCCTGGATCTATTACCTTTAGGTTTAGTCTCACTCCACCTGGGGTAAAATAGCCCATATGCACTCATCCTATCTATACACCTCATAATTTTGCAAACCTCTACAAGATCTTCCTTGCCTTCATAGGGAGACAAATGAAGGCAATTTACAGTGGCCAATTAAACTGTCAATCTGCATGTCTTTGGAAGGAAACTAGTGAACCCAAGGAAAACCAATGTGGTCACAGGGAGAATTTGCAAATCCCACCTAGACAGCAAACAAAGCCAGGACTGAACATTGGGTCCTTGGCGCTGAGAGGCTGCAGTTGAAATCACTATGTCAATCTCCTAACCACTGGTGGAGAGAAATTCAGTACTCTGAAGAGAACAAAGCAAAGAAACTGCTGGAAAAGGTTATTCGTTTTAAAATTATTCCATACTTTATGAATGAGCTCTACAAATGATGTCAACTCTTTGTAAGACACTTTTGAATAATATAGAGGATTGGATACTTTTTCAGTAAAACCTATATTGAGATAAACAATTCCAACTACTTACAGTATTGCTCTTCACATAAAAAGAATAGCTATTGTTCTATCATACAAAACAACAAATAATTCAGTTGACATAAGTCACTTCATATGTTACAGTTGAGCTACATTCTCCCTTCAGATTAATAACTGAGTGCTTGTCATGGAGATTGCTGTTACCTAAACAATCTTACAATGGGATAAACCATTACAACTCGTACAGTGTTGCTCTTCACATTAGGAGAAACCATCAATGATCTTTCAGTCAACAACTACTTCTATGATGCAAATAAGCTATGCTGATGGAGCTCCATTTGCATGAGGCTCCTTTAAATAAAATGGCGGACATCATATCAGGGTTGTGGGGCTGGAAAGGCCTACTCCTTGCTGTATCATTAAACTAAATAAATAAACACTACAATCACCTTTATGTGAACAGAGTAAAGTCTTATGAGAGAAAACATTGCAACTACTTCAGAATCAGTGTCACTTATCACACAAAGAACATTGCTAATATCTTATACAATAATTAGACCCAGTTGATGGAAATTATTTCTGAGCTGTCACTGTTGGGTTTGAATTGTCAGCTTCTGATTTAAGGAGTAAATCAGCCTCTGGCTGATTTCTTTCAAGATGGAATGAACACTACATTATCAGTTCTAAACAAACATCATGGAGAAGATCAGGTATCAACATTAGCATTCACTAATGAACGAATGTGCAACTTAATGCTTGCTAACACATTTAGTCATGTGAGGAAACTCAGTCACTTGTTCACTAATAGATTCTGCATGAATGAGAAAGGCTGTTTCCAATAGTGGGAGAGTATTGGATCAGAGGGCACAGCCTCAGAGTAGAAGAGATTCCCTTTAGAACAAAGACAAGGAGTAATTTCATTAGCCAAGGGTGATGAATCTGTGGAATTCATTGCCACAGATATTTGTGGAGGCCAAGTCACTGGGTATATTTGAAGTGGAGGCTGATAGTATTGGTTGATTAGTAAGGGTGTCAAAAGTTATGGAAAAAAGGCAGGAGAATGGGGTTGAAAGAGAATATAAACCAGCCATGATTGAATGCTGGAGCAGATTTGAAGAGCCAAGTGGTCTAATTCTACTGCTGTATCTAGTGGTCTTATGGCCAAGAGAGTGCCTTAAAGGGGTTAAAAAGAGTGCAAGAAACATGTTGCACAGAGAACATAGAGATTTAGAACCAGGCACTTCTAGTAGTAGACTGCCAGGGAGATGGCTACTTAGAGATGAGTGCAGCCTTTAACGGCTTGCACTTCAAGAAAGTCAGCATTACAGGTAAATCCTCTTGTCACTCCTATGGGCTGCAGGAAAGGTTGACAACATTGATTATCCTTGAGTATGCACTCTGAGTGATTTTCCTAATGCAGCAGTGAGTAGCAAACTGAGATGTGACAGAGATCAGCACCAGGAACCTGCAATGATCCTGAGGCTTGGAAGCCAATAGTATCCAAGGCCCCACCCTCAAGACATACGTGTGATGTTGTATTTGAAGTCATAGGAGGACAGAAAGTTCATTGAGGATGAAAAATACAATTTCAGCACTAGTCCCTTAACTAGAAAGCTTTCATGATATTAGAGTTGATAAAAACAAGGTGATGTGCATGTAAACTGTTGGATCAAGAAGGAACCTCACTGTAGACAAATTCTGCATGGAGTAATGGTGTTATTGTCAGCTGAGTTTGATATCAGATAGAGTTATAGAATCACGGAGTCATACTGTACAGATACAGCTCATTCAGTCCACTGTGTCTTTGCACTTAGTGATACTAGTTCCATTTACCCACGTTTGGTCCTTAGCCTTCAATGCCTTGGCAATTCAAGTGCTGGCCTAGTATTAGAGAGGATGAAAATGCCACTGAAAAGACCATAAGACAAAGCAGCAGAAATCGGCCATTCAGCCCATCGAGTCTGCTCCGCCATTTTATCATGAGCTGATCCATTCTCCTATTTAGTCCCACTCCCCCGCCTTCTCACCATAACCTTTAATGCCCTGGCTACTCAGATACCTATCAATCTCTGCCTTAAATACACCCAATGACTTGGCCTCCACTGCTGCCCGTGGCAACAAATTCCATAGATTCACCATCCTCCGACTAAAAAAATTTTTTTCGCATTTCTGTTCTGAATGGGCGCCCTTCAATCCTTAAGTCATGCTGTCTCGTACTACACTCCCCCATCATGGGAAACAACTTTGCCACATCCACTCTGTACATGCCTTTCGACATTCGAACTGTTTCTATGAGGTCCCCCCGCATTCTTCTAAACTCCAAGGAATACAGTCCAAGAGCGGACAAACATTCCTCATATGTTAACCCTCTCATTCCCGGAATCATTCTAGTGAATCTTCTCTGTACCATCTCCAATGTCAGCACATCCCTTCTTAAAGAAGGAGACCAAAACTGCCCACAGTACTCCAAGTGAGGTCTCACCAGTGCCTCATAGAGCCTCAACATCACATCCCTGCTCCTATACTCTATTCCTCTAGAAATGAATGCCAACACTGCATTCGCCTTCTTCACTACTGACTCAACCTGGAGGTTAACTTTAAGTGTATCCTGTACGAGGACTCCCAAGTCCCGTTGCATCTCAGAACTTTGATTTCTCTTCCCATTTAAATAATAGTCTGCCCGTTTATTTCTTCTGCCAAAGTGCATAACCATACATTTTCCAATATTGTATTTCATTTGCCACTTCTTTGCCCATTCTTCCAATCTATCCAAGTCTCTCTGCAGGCTCTCTGTTTCCTCAGCACTACCAGCCCCTCCACCTATCTTCGTATCATCAGCAAACTTAGCCACAAAGCCATCTATTCCATAATCCAAATCGTTGATGTACAATGTAAAAAGAAGCGGCCCCAACACGGACCCCTGTGGAACTCCACTGGTAACCGGCAGCCAACTAGAATAGGATCCCTTTATTCCCACTCTCTGTTTCCTGCCAATCAGCCAACGCTCTATCCACGCATGTAGCTTTCCCGTAATTCCATGGGCTCTTATCTTGTTAAGTAGCCTCACGTGTGGCAACTTGTCAAAGGCCTTCTGAAAATCCAAATATACAACATCCACTGCACCTCCCTTGTCTAGCCCACTTGTAATTTCCTCAAAAAATTGTAATAGGTTTGTCAGGCAGGATTTTCCTTTAAGGAATCCATGCTGAGTTCTGCCTATCTTGTCATATGCCCTCAGGTACTCTGTGACCTCATCCTTGACAATCGACTCCAACAACTTCCCAACCACTGATGTTAAGCTAACAGGTCTATAATTTCCTTTTTGCTTCCTTGCCCCCTTCTTAAATAGTGGAGTGACATTTGCAATCTTCCAGTCCTCCGGAACCATGCCAGAATCTATCGACTTTTGAAAGATCATCACTAATGCCTCCGCAATCTCCACAGCTACTTCCTTCAGAACATGAGGGTGCATTCCATCTGGCCCTGGAGATTTATCTACCTTTAGACTATTCAGCTTCCTGAGTACTTTCTCTGTCATAATTGTGACTGCGCACACTTCTCTTCCCTGCCACCCCAGTGTCCGATATACTGCGGATGTCTTCCTCAGTGAAGACTGATGCAAAATACACTTTCAGTTCCTTGCCATCTCCTTATCTCCTATTACAATTTCTCCAGCATCATTTTCTATCAGTCCTATGTCTACTCTCACCTGTCTTTTACTCTTTATATACTTGAAAAAAGCTCTTAGTACCCTCTTTGATATTATTAGCTAGCTTCCTTTCATAGTTCATCTTTTCCCTCTTAATGACCTTCTAAGTTTCCTTTTGTAAGCTTTTAAAAACTTCCCAATCATATATCTTCCCACTAATTTTTGCTTCCTTGTATGCCCTCTCCTTTGCTTTAACTTTGGCTTTGACTTCTCTTGTCAGCCACGGTTGCATCCTTTATCCATTTGAAAATTTCTTCTTTTTTGGAATATACCTGTCTTGCACCTTCCTCACTTCTCGCATAAACTCCAACCACTGCTGCTCTGCCATCCTTTCCGCCAGTGTCCCTTTCCAGTCAACTTTGGCCACTTCCTCTCTCATGCCACTATAATTTCCTTTACTCCACTGAAATACCGACACATAGGATTTCGGCTTCTCTTTTTCAAATTTCACAGTGAACTCAATCATGTTATGATCACTGCCTCCTAAGGGTTCCTTCACCTCAATCTCTCTAATCACCTCCGGTTCATTACATAATACCCAATCCAGTACAGCCGATCCCCTAGTGCAGGGATCCCCAACCTTTTTCGCACTGCGGACCGGTTTAATATTGACAATATTCTTGCGGACCAGTTGACTGGGGGGTGGGGGTGTAGGGTTGCCAACGGACAAGAGTAGCAGTCAAATACGTTGTGTTTACCCCGAGAAAGACTACAATGACCATGAAGCCTTGCGCAGGCACCTGTGTGCACATGCGTGTACATGCCGATTTTTTTTTTACAAATCGATTTTGGCGATTCTGTTCGGGGGGGGGTGTTAATCACGACCGGAATATAGGTGATAAGTGGCTAATATACTCAATTTCGTTTCTAAAAGGGTTTATCTAATGAATTTAATATTAAACACACAATGCATATTTTCCTCGCATGAATATAGTGATAAGCCAATTATCAGGGGAGGACAGGGGAGCTTGAAGTAAGTATTGAACGAACCCAGTAGAAGTGGTAGAGGCAGGTTTGATATTATCATTTAAAGAAAAATTGGATAGGTATATGGACAGGAAAGGAATGGAGGGTTGTGGGCTGAGGGCAGGTCGGTGGGACTAGGTGAGAGTTTCCATGCTGTAATTGTTATATGGTTATGTAAGTCACTTATAAGTCAATAGCATCATAACATTTTAAGTAACATTTGGATATTAAACACACAGCACATATTTTCCTCGTATGAACATATAAAATCATTGCAACACACCAATATCGCTGAATCAGTGGAAGCCCTGGGCTTGTTTCCCTGCAACAAGACAGTCCTATCGTGGGGTGATGGGAGACAGCGATACTCGAAGGGGGTTCCTTATGTCCAGCCTATTCCACAATTTAGTTTCCATTGCATTCATTGCGGGGATATGATGTTGGAAATGGAAGCAACGTTTTCAGTGCTTTCGTGGCTATCTCAGGATATTCAGCCTTGACTTTGATCCAGAATGCCAGCAGAGATGTTACGTCAAATATACTTTTCAGCCCGCCGTCATTTGCAAGCTCGAGGAGTTGATATCCTTCCCGCGCTGACACGGATGAAGCGTGGGTAATGACCTCGCTTGCGTTCAAGCTCAACAGTGCGTGACAGGGAATGAGGAAAGGTGCAGCTGACTCATATTGCCAAATCATATCGTTTCCTCGCGGCCCAGTAGCACATGCTTTGCGGTCCGGTACCGGTCTGCGGCCTGGTGGTTGGGGACTGCTGCCCTAGTGGGCTCAACAACAAGCTGTTCTAAAAAGCCATCTCACAGACATTCTACAAATTCTCTCTCTTGAGATCCAGTGCCGACCTGATTTTCCCAATCCACTCGCATGTTAAAATCCCCCACAATTATCATAACACTGCCCTTCGGACAAGCCTTTTCTATTTCCTGTTGTAATTTGTAGTCCACATCACTGCAGCTGTTTGGAGGCCTGTATATAACTGCCATTAGAGTCCTTTTACCCAGATCATCAAGAAAGTGATGAGATTACTTTCCTGATGGATGCTAAAGCATCAAAATTATGTTTACCCTGTGTCAACCCAATTTCAATGGCACAGGAACGAGTTATTTGGAATATTGTGTGAAAACTGTGCTCAAAACATATGAAACTGAGGACAATGCGTCACGTATAATGTTTCTTGAGAGCTTGGGAGGTAGACCTGATGCTCATTGTTGTCTAAGAAGAAATCAAAACCATGTTTGATAACTATTTAATGATCACTAATAATTATATTTTAGGGAATCAAAAGGTGTCTTTTGGAATGCAAACTATATTGAGTTCATCCAAGTTTTCACTTCTTCAAAGTGTTGCTCTTGACTGTCTCATTGTTGAGACCTGGAGGAATAGTTTAGTTAACAGGAAGCTGCAGTCCTGCCCAATGTAATACTTTAAAAATTATAGTATCCACAACTAATCTGTAACAGAAAAAAATAGTGAATATTTAACTGGTAAAAATCATAAGAGTGCCTTTACCTTCAAATGCCTGTAAGATCAGGCTCCAGTTCCTGCTGTTGTAATTGTATGATTGCCCCCTGACCATGTGGGTTTCCTCCCACATTCCAAAGACATACGGGCTAGAGTTGGTAAGTTGTAAACATCTTTGTTGGTGCTGGAAGCGTGGCGACACTTGCAGGTTGCACACAGCATACCCTCAATGCAAACGATGCACTTCACTTTATGTTTCGATGTACATGTGACAAATAAAGGAAATATTTTTATTATCTGTTATGTGAGTTTTGGCAGAAAGAAGACTTGTTCTCCATATCACATACCTCCTGGTGTTTCATTATGAAGGCCAGAAGCATAAATACAAGAGATTCTGCAAATGCTGGACATCCAGCGGAACACACACAAGATGCTGGAGAACTCAATAGGTCAGGCGGCAGCTATAGAAAGAAATAAACAATCGAAGTTTGGAGCTAAGACCCTTCATCGGCACTGGAAAGAATGACGTCAGAATGAGAACATCGGGGGGGGCGGGATGAGGAAGTAGTACAAACTAGAAGGTAATAGGTGAAACCAGGTGAAGGTGAAGGTAGGGGCTTGGGGTGTGTTCTCCTCTGAACTCACAGAACCCAGTGCTGCCTCTGAGCCCACAACAGCTAACGAGTAATGCTTACCTGCAGTTATGAATAATAATCGCATGTTCCCTGCATTCTAAGTGTAACCAGTCCTTACAGACAAATAAGCTTGGAATGTGATCTCAAAATATCGTGCAGTGCATTGGAATATAGACATAAGGAATTCTGCAGATGCTGGAAATCTTGAGCAACAGGCACAAAATGTTGGGGGAACTAAGCAAGTCAGGCAGTGTCAATGGAGGCAAATTAACCTTTTTTTATTTCCCTCCATTGAAGCTGTCTGACCTATTCAGTTCCGCCAGCACTTTGTGTGTTGCATTAGATTTGAATCCGTTCGCCATGAATAATTGCTATCAATGCAGTGATCTGAGCTAAAGCACCCCACCCAATGGCTGATCCTTAGCTCTAATTCTTAGCTTTTCACTTTTGTTTTAAATCTATTGTTTATATTTTAAATATTAGTTAGGTTAAGATGGCCAGAAAAATACGTGTAAGATTTGAAACAATGAAGTGCAGTGAACATTAAGCCCATGGTTTATTAAGCAACTGCAGGCATTGGCTGAAAACCGACTCTCCCCATCCCCATGAGCAGTTTAGCAAAATAACTTCCCGTCTTCGTCGCAGGTTCGTTCATTGTCCCCGGGGTGGAAAAAAATTCCAAAATTCCTTTCCTTTCTCTCTCGGTGAAGTATCTATCTCAGATCACTCTTGAGGAGAGCCAGTTGGGGACTCCGACCTGCCTTCTACCCTTGGGCATGCTTCGGTTTGGGAGCCGTGTTGACAGAGACGGCCTGCGGCTGCCGGGCTTCCTGCGTCCTGTCCGGGCACTCCGCGACGTGGCGACACGGCTTCTTCTGGGGATGATCGGCGGCTGGCAGGGGACCGGGGCAACTAACGGATTGACAAGTATGATTCACATTCTCACGTGCAGGTTTTAACTCTGCACGTGGGTTCTTGACGGCCGGGACAGCTGATGGACAAGGTTTTTTCGCCTGGATTTTTAGAATATGATCGTTGCAGATGCTGAAAGTCAACTCATCAGTACCAATGCCCGAAGGGAGGTTAATTTCGTTCGAAAAGCCGCGCAAATTTAAATTCTCCGCGCCGTTGGCATCCTTGAATCTCTCCACGTGCTCTCCATACACTAACAGTCTCCCATCCTTGATCTTCACGGCCAGTTCCTCGGGAGAGACTCCGCTTAGGTTGACAAAGTAGGAGAACTCGGAAGGGTTGGTGGTGGATTGCATCGGTCCTGTTTTGTGTGTCCCTGGCCGTTTCTGAGAGGTTCTCACGGGCGATTAACCATTTGTTTGCCGCGCCCCCGTCCCGCGGAGAGAGACTTGTTTCTGCCCGCTTTTTCCTTACGCCACAGTTTGTGAGTGTGAGATCATACACGCTCGTGCACCTTAGTGATGCAAACAAGTGAAATAAGGTTGTGGCATTGTTTGTTTATTAGAGACACAGAAGGAAGGTAGCCCAGGCTCTTTTTAGAAAGCGCTTTACACTAAATAAATTAAACTCATCCGCTATTTCATTCAGCTTGTATATTTAGACTTGACCATGAGATACCGTACCGTAAGTTACCGTAAGATAAACTCGTTACTTAACACATTTTGTCGTGGCTCATTCAAATGCAGCCGCGCAAGTGTTCGCCCTCCAATGAAGCAACAATGAAGCAAAGACCGAAAGTTTCAGAAGTCTTTTAGTAAAGACAGGTGTCCTTGATACCAAACTTGTAAAAAGAAGCGAAAATATTCTATGTATATTGTGTTAAGAAATTGATATATTCTGTGCTTATACCTTCAGTTTTATATTTTTCCGATTGTCTTTGGTAATCCTGTTAACCGTGACTATGACATCACACTGGATTCATTGCGACATCACACACAGATACTTTCGTCACATCACTCACCACGGATAAAGGTAGTGGGTTCATTCCTTTATATAGAGCGAGGAGACTAGATTTCGGGGATTACTAGTATTTCATCAGGTAAGAATTTTTATAGATCGAATTACTTACGTCCAGTTCCTTCCACCATGAGACTCTTCTATGAATTGGTGAGTTAATCGAATATAAAACGGTAATTATTGTTCGAACAAAGTGAGGACCCTGTCGGAGGTGGAAACGTGATTTTTTTTTCCTCTGCTCAGCTAACGCTAAAAAGAAATGTCCATGACATAACACACATTTTGTATCTAGCATCTAACTATATTAGGAATCAGTATATATTAATGGATTGATGCATGGACCCTAGGTGGACTGAAAAAAATTCCAAGTAATCAATTTTACTAGATATATATATTTATATTAAAAATTTTCTAAATGAGATGGAAGATTACAATGCAGGGGTTGTGGTTAATTTATGCATCACCTTGATTATGTAATATCTTAAGTAATTGTGCATTGTGGGCACATCTTTATAGAAGGGAAATTGTCATTAGAAACTTCATTGATTAGCCTTTCTGAAATTCTAGCTATGAGAAGAGACCTGAGAAAGCTGAAACGTGATTTACTACAGAGTTAATAATGTGAATAGTTATTACATGTAAATTGACTAGGGAATTTTATTTCTGCTTTTGTGAATCTTGAGTTTTTAATTGCAACTGAGAAAATGAGGAAGGAGATTAAGTGAAATATATTTACACAGATATTTGTTTAAGTGTGGAACTTACCACACCAAGCTAAGGAAGAAACCATTGTAAAATGTATGTGAAGACTGGATCTGTAAGAAGTTAAGAATATAATTCTCTGCTATTTCCTTATTCCCCAAAATAATTTTTGCTCTTTCATATTGCAAGGGACCCATATAAACTTTCATTAATCCTTTAACATATCTACAAATGTTCTTACAGTCTGGACTAGTTCCTGAGGATTGGAGGGTGACTAATGTAACCCCACTTTTTAAAAAAGGAGGGAGAGAGAAACCGGGGAATTATAGACCGGTTAGCCTAACGTCGGTGGTGGGGAAACTGCTGGAGTCAGTTATCAAGGATGTGATAACAGCACATTTGGAAAGCGGTGAAATGATCAGACAAAGTCAGCATGGATTTGTGAAAGGAAAATCATGTCTGACGAATCTCATAGAATTTTTTGAGGATGTAACTAGTAGAGTGGATAGGGGAGAACCAGTGGATGTGGTATATTTGGATTTTCAAAAGGCTTTTGACAAGGTCCCACACAGGAGATTAGTGTGCAAACTTAAAGCACACGGTATTGGGGGTAAGGTATTGGTGTGGGTGGAGAATTGGTTAGCAGACAGGAAGCAAAGAGTGGGAATAAATGGGACCTTTTCAGAATGGCAGGCGGTGACTAGTGGGGTACGCAAGGCTCAGTGCTGGGACCCCAGTTGTTTACAATATATATTAATGACTTGGATGAGGGAATTAAATGCAGCATCTCCAAGTTTGTGGATGACACGAAGCTGGGTGGCAGTGTTAGCAGTGAGGAGGATGCTAAGAGGATGCAGGGTGACTTGGATAGGTTGGGTGAGTGGGCAAACTCATGGCAGATGCAATTTAATGTGGATAAATGTGAAGTTATCCACTTTGGTGGCAAAAATAGGAAAACAGATTATTATCTGAATGGTGGCCGATTAGGAAAAGGGGAGGTGCAACGAGACCTGGGTGTCATTATACACCAGTCATTGAAAGTGGGCATGCAGGTACAGCAGGCGGTGAAAAAGGCGAATGGTATGCTGGCATTTATAGCGAGAGGATTCGAGTACAGGAGCAGGGAGGTACTACTGCAGTTGTACAAGGCCTTGGTGAGACCACACCTGGAGTATTGTGTGCAGTTTTGGTCCCCTAATCTGAGGAAAGACATCTTTGCCATAGAAGGAGAACAAAGAAGGTTCACCAGATTGATTCCTGGGATGGCAGGACTTTCATATGAAGAAAGACTGGATGAACTGGGCTTGTACTCGTTGGAATTTAGAAGATTGAGGGGGGATCTGATTGAAACGTATAAGATCCTAAAGGGATTGGACAGGCTAGATGCAGGAAGATTGTTCCCGATGTTGGGGAAGTCCAGAACGAGGGTCACAGTTTGAGGATAGAGGGGAAGCCTTTTAGGACCGAGATTAGGAAAAACTTCTTCACACAGAGAGTGGTGAATCTGTGGAATTCTCTGCCACAGGAAACTGTTGAGGCCAGTTCATTGGCTATGTTTAAGAGGGAGTTAGATATGGCCCTTGTGGCTACAGGGGTCAGGGGGTATGGAGGGAAGGCTGGGGCGGGGTTCTGAGTTGGATGATCAGCCATGATCGTAATAAATGGCGGTGCAGGCTCGAAGGGCCGAATGGCCTACTCCTGCACCTATTTTCTATGTTTTTATGTTTCTATATGTTTCTTGCTACTCTTGTATTTGTACCCTCTTTTGTTACCAAAACTTTTGCCTTCTTTTGTTGATGTTCTTGAAGTGTGGGAAAAGTCTGTGTGACAAGAACTGTGGGATTAGTTCTTGTCGTTCTATAATTTTATAAATTGAAAAGCAGGCAAACAGCTTGTGTGAAATGTACAACTGAACTGCCATATAATGTTATCTAGCCAGTATAGTCATATCTCATTAGGTTCCAGGGTATTGTTTTGGACTAACTTACTGAAAACTGCACAGATTTGTGATATTTGGAATGATGTAGTAGAAATATGTGACTCTGGGTCATTGAGTTGGCATTAACTTTGGCCTCATTTACACTCCGTAACCACTTTCCTGTACGTAATAAAGAGGCTAGTGAGTGTATGTCCGTGGTCTCTGCTGCTGAACTCATCTGCTTCAAGATTTGACATGTAGTGTGTTCAGAGGTGTTCTTTTGCACACCACTATTTAACATATGGTTACACTGGACAACAAAGATTTTGCTTCCTGAATACCTTTAAGTGTATCTTATGAATTTTGGGCTACTGATCATGAAAATCACCATGAAATTTCCCTATCACGCGCCATTTTTATTAAACTTATGTTTATTATTTCAATTCATAATTCAAGTCAATTAAAAAGTTGCCTACAATGTAAGCTGGAAAGTTTCCTATCTTGTCCAGGCATGCTTGGGCATGCTTAGGCAGCATGGTTGCTGCATGGCAGGACAGGTTTTAGTAATAATTATTGGGTTCAGGATTGTAAGGATGGAATTTGCTATCACCAGGTACAAAAATTTCTATGAATTTCTATGGATTTTGATATTTGAGACAGATGCTTCCCAAGATAACTGATGCCAAGAATAAGGAAAGCATTTTTATTGGTCCACAAATCAAACAGGTCATCAAGGACAGGCAATTTGAAGAATTTCTAGTGGGACTGGAGAAAATCACATGGAAGGCATTCAAGGAAGTTGTTGAAATTTTTTTCGGCATCTACAGAGCACCAAACTACAAGTACATGCAGCTGGTTGAAAGCATGCTTCAAGCATATAAAACAATGAAATACAACATGCCACTAATGAGTCATTTTCTGCATTCCCATTTAGACATCTTCCCTGCAAATCTTGGTGCTGTTAGTGACGAGCATGGTGAAAGGTTTCACCAGGACATTGCGGTCATGGAGAAAAGATACCAGGGCAACTGCAATCCATCAATGCTGGCGAATTATTGTTAGACACTTAAGTAAGAAGCCTCAGACACCGACTACAAATGAAAATCATTAACAAAACATTTTTAACTCAGTTGAACTATTGCAAAGCATCAGCACCATTATGCAATTAGAAACATAGAAACATAGAAACATAGAAAATAGGTGCAGGAGTAGGCCATTCGGCCCTTCGAGCCTGCACCGCCATTTATTATGATCATGGCTGATCATCCAACTCAGAACCCAGCCTTCCCTCCATACCCCCTGACCCCTGTAGCCACAAGGGCCATATCTAACTTCCTTTTAAACATAGCTAATGAACTGGCCTCAACAGTTTGCTGTGGCAGAGAATTCCACAGATTCACCACTCTCTGTGTGAAGAAGTTTTTCCTAACCTCGGTCCTAAAAGGCTTCCCCTCTATCCTCAAACTGTGACCCCTCGTTCTAGACCTCCCCAACATCGGGAACAATCTTCCCGCATCTAGCCTGTCCAATCCCTTTAGGATCTTATACGTTTCAATCAGATCCCCCCTCAATCTTCTAAATTCCAACGAGTACAAGCCCAGTTCATCCAGTCTTTCTTCATATGAAAGACCTGCCATCCCAGGAATCAATCTGGTGAACCTTCTTTGTACTCCCTCTATGGCAAAGATGTCTTTCCTCAGATTAGGGGACCAAAACTGCACACAATACTCCAGGTGTGGTCTCACCAAGGCCTTGTACAACTGCAGTAGTACCTCCCTGCTCCTGTACTCGAATCCTCTCGCTATAAATGCCAGCATACCATTCGCCTTTTTCACCGCCTGCTGTACCTGCATGCCCACTTTCAATGACTGGTGTATAATGACACCCAGGTCTCGTTGCACCTCCCCTTTTCCTAATCGGCCACCATTCAGATAATAATCTGTTTTCCTACTTTTGCCACCAAAGTGGATAACTTCACATTTATCCACATTAAATTGCATCTGCCATGAGTTTGCCCACTCACCCAACCTATCCAAGTCACCCTGCATCCTCTTAGCATCCTCCTCACTGCTAACACTGCCACCCAGCTTTGTGTCATCCGCAAACTTGGAGATGCTGCATTTAATTCCCTCATCCAAGTCATTAATATATATTGTAAACAAATTAAACACATTATAATCAATAAAAGTTAATTTGTTGTTTCTGCAAATTCCTATTTGATTCAAGTAGTCTGAAATTGTATTTGTGTTCATCTTTAAGCAGTCTATCATAAACAAAAAAGAATTTTGAGGAAGCAACACCTTTGAAAAAATTTGTTGTCCAGTGTTATTTGAGTTACTGTTGCCTTCCTGTCAGCTTGAACCAATCTGGCCATTCCTCCTCAAACCTCTCTCATTAACAAGACATTTTTACCCACAGAATTGTTGCTCACTGGTGTTTTTTTTTTGTTTTTCACATAATTGTAAACTCTAGAGACTGTTGTACATGAAAACCTCAGGAGGTCAGCAGTTTATGTGATACTCAAACCATTCTGCCTGGCACCAACAATCATTCACAGTCAGCGCCACTTAGATCAGATCTCTTCCCCATTCTGATGTTTGGTCTGAACAACAACTGAACCTCTTGACAACTTCTGCATGCTTTTATACGTTGAGTTGCTGCCACATGATTGGGTGATTAGATATTTGCATCAATGAGCAAGTGTACAGGCATACTTAATAAAGTGGCCACTGTGTGTATAATTAGTTCATATTATACATAGGTACATAGAAAACTTACAGCACAATACAGGCCCTTCGGCCCACAAAACTGTGCCGAACATGTCCTTATCTTAAAACTACCTAGGCTTACCCGTGGCCCTCTATTTTTCTGAGCCCCATGTACCTATCCAGGAGTCTCTTAAAAGACCCTATTGTTTCCGCCTCAACCACCGCTGCTGGCAACCCATTCCAAGCACTCACCACTCCCTGCGTTTTTAAAAAAAAACAACTTACCCCTGACATCTCCTCTACATCTACTTCCAAGCACCTTAAAACTATGCCCTCTCGTGCTAGCCACTTCAGCCCTGGGAAAAAGACCTCTGACTATCCACATGATCAATGCCTCTCATTATCCTGTGCACATGTATCAGGTCACCTCTCATCCTCCGTCGCTCCAAGGAGAAAAGGCTGAGTTCACTCAACCTGTCTTCATAAAGCATGCTCCCCAATCCAGGCAACATCCTTGTAAATCTCCTCTGCACCCTTTCTGTAGTTTCCATGTCCTTCCTGTAGAGAGGCGACCAGAATTGAGCACAAGTGGGGTCTGATCAGGTCCTATATAGCTGCAACATTACCTCTCGGCTCTTAAACTCAATCCCACGATTGATAAAGGCCAATGCTCCAAATGTTTTCTTAACCACAGAGTCAACCTGCGTAGCAGCTTTGAGTGTCCTATGGACTCGGACCCCAGGATCCGCCTGATCCTCCACATTGCCAAGAGTCTTGCCATTAATGCCATATTCTGCCATCATATTTGACCTACCAAAATGAACCACCTCACACTTATCTGGGTTGAACTCCATCTGCCACTTCTCAGCCCAGTTTTGCATCCTATCAATGTCCCACTGTAACCTCTGACAGCCCTCCACACTATCCACAACACCCCCAACCTTTGTGTCATCATGATACTGCAGAAAGTTTGAGAGATACATAGAAACTACTGAACTTACGCATTGTATATAAAATGGAACTGGCAACAATCCTGAACCCAGAATACCACTTCTCTTATTTTGATCATTTCAACTTGTATTTCAAACTCTATTTTTTATTACATTGTTTCATATTCTCTGCATTCATTTCAAATATTTCCTTTAATCTAATGAAATGTAGGGCAGTTTCTCTTACAATTTAATCTGATATATATCTACATTTAGCCATGTTCACTAAGAATCAGTCTCATTATTTTCAGAGAGAAAAAATGATCCCATGTGACTGCAGTGTCATACATCAGTAACAGTAACAAAGTTTCAGCAATTATAAAAAGTCATTTACTCCTTTTGCTTTTTGTCTCCTTTGACCATGTACTATATTATCAATGTTGTAAGTTTGCCACATGCATTTAATCAGCTTTTTTGCAAGAATAACTGCATTATTCATATCTAGATTTTTAGTTCATTTGTTAGCTCAAGTGACATCAAGTTTAGTTTATTTTCAAGTGCACAAGTATAGTAAGATGAGAAACTTGCTTGCAGCAGTGTAACAGGCACATAGGCAGAGACAACACACAGAATACACCATACATACAGTTATACCATACAAACTGTGAAAAACTATGCAAAAGCATGACCACAGTGCTAAAACAAAAACAAAGACACAATCAAAGACAAGTCAGTGAGGTGGCCTGAGCTATCCCATTGCTGAGGTAGTTTAGGATTGTGTAGGTAGGTTAAAAATCCTGATAATTGTAGGAAAGTAGCTGTCCCTGACCCTGGTGGTGTGGGACTTTAGGTTCTATACCTCCTGCCTGGTGGTAGCATTGGCCTGGATGGTGGGAATCTATGAAGATAGAAGCAACCTTCTTGAAACAGTGTCTCCTGTAGGTGCTGTTACTGGTGGGGAGGGCTGTCCCCACAATAGATTAGGTGAGTCCAGAAATCTCTTGAGCCTTTTGTGTCCCTGTGCATTACCACGCTGTGATACAACCAATCAGGATAATTTCAACATTTCTGTGGAGGTTATTTGGATTATTTCATAACATGCTAAATCTCCTCAAGTTTCTAAGAAAGTAGAAATGCTGCCATAACTTCTTAGTGATCTCAACAATGTGCTGGTCTAGGACAGGTCATCCATACCTCCTACAGGCTTTGCAGTGAATAAAAGGGAGGTGGTCCCTAGTGGAGTATGTCCACTCCTTAACTGAGTGCAGTAATGACAGTCAGTGGAGTGGTATGTTCCTCCAGTGAAATGTGGGAGATGAGGAAGCACTCTTGTCCCTAATGAAAATGTCCGCAGGAAATGCGTCCAACTGCGGTCACCCTCAAACCACATGAATTGGTTGGAACAGCATTGGAGTCATGGAGGAGTGACACACACATTGGAATCATATACAGATAGACAGACAATATCCTAGCTAGAAGTTTCAGCGAGGGGTATGCTGATATCAAGAAAGGAGTTGAGGCTCTTGAAAAAGGGCCAGATGGGATCTATCCCAGATTATTGAGGAAGGCAAGGGAGTAGATTGCTGGGGCCTTAACAGAGAACCTTGCATTCTCTTTAGCTACAAGTGGGGACCCATGGGACTGGATACTAGTCAATATTGTTCATCTGTTTAAAAGGGGGAATAGAAACAAACCAGGAAATTAAAAGCTGGGGGAACCTTATATCAGTAGTAGGGAACTTATTGGAGAAGATTCTTGGAATTGGAATCTACTTGTATCTGAAAATGCATAGACTTATAAGGGTAGCCAGCATGGCTTTGTATGGGGTGGGGGGAATCAAGCCTCACAAACACAAATTAGGTTTTTTTTTGAGGATCCAATGAAGATGATTAATGGGGAAGGGGGTGTAAGATAGTAGAGTTTATATAGATGGACTTTAGTAAACCATTCAACAAGGTCCCTTATGTTAGGCTGATCTGGAAAAATAAAGCATATTGTCTTAGCCATAAAAGACAGAGATTAGTGGAGGGGTGTAATTCTGACTGGATGTCTGTAACCAGTGGTGTTCTTCAATGATCAATGTGAGGAACTCTGTTATAATAAGATATAACAGATTTGGCCAAAAATATAGGTGGTTGATTAATAAGTTTGTAGACAACACAAATTGTGGTGAAGTTGTAGATAATGAGAAAGATTGTTAAAAGATTCAGCAGAATGTAGACCAATTGGAAATGTGGGGAGAAAAAATAGCAGGTGGAGCTAATTCCAGACAAGTCAGAGGTGTTCACTTTGGGAGGTGAGTAAGGTAGGCAAGCAGTTTGTTCAAAATATGATGTTACATTCCATCTAAAACATAACACAAGGAATATGATTGAAGAATGCTCTAAAGATTAATTCATAATTTTATTGAACAGCTACATTTTTAGAGACTACTAATTCCAAATAGGCATAAAGCTAGATCTTCTGCTTTGACAAACTATTCCAGAAATTTAAGAAATTAAATGGCTTCTTTTGTAGATAAGTTTTGTTTTGTTCTGGTCTGAACCAATTTCCAGCTCCCAGTGTCTTCCATTGCTGAGGCTACAGGGATGATGTATGATTGCATCTTCTTGCTGATGTCAGGTGTCTCAGGGATTCAGAATTACTGAGGACAACAGCAGAATGGAAAAGTATCAAATGAAATTTTCTTTTCTTTTTTAGCAGCTTTAGATCTCTGACGGTACTTAACAAGGGTAGACGATGAAGCAGCTGAGGCCAGCCGATCTCTTGGCCTTAATGAATTTTGTTGACTAGAAAATGAATTCCTTGTGGACTTTGGGAAAAGCCCATTTATATTACTGATGGATGGGGTGGATTGCATAGATGTTGGAATGGATCCAGTACTTTCCCCTTCATCTGTGATTGAAGAGGTTTGGCTCGAATTTGAGATTGAACTGTAACTGGAGTCCAGAGAAGTCTCATTTGAATTGGTTGATCTTTCTGTGGATGATGTCAGGTCTCTAGTACTAGATTTTGACTCCCTTTTCACTTTGTTGTGAATAGATTGGTATTTTTCTGGATTCTTGGATGATATTCTGCTTTCTTCTTGGTGGGATTTTGGGAATCTTTTCTCTTTACCATGAACTCCGTTTGTAGAAGATCTCCTATGTTCATTAATGGAGCCTCTCTTCCCTTCCTCGTGCACAGTGTGCCATGTTTTTGATCCCATTGAGGATCTTTGGCTTTGACCCTGCTGAAATATTGAACTGCCTTTCTCTTCACCTTGGACTCTTTCTAGATTCCTAGAGGATTTACTTTCGGGGTGTTGCACAGAGCTTCTCCTCCCTTTCTCCGGTCTATTTTCAATTCGTTCTGCACTTATTAAACTTCTGTTGCTTCCAATTAGATGGGGCACTGAACCTCTCTTCCCTTCCTCCTGAACAGATAGAATTCTTTCCCGCCCTATCGAAGGTCTTCTGTTTTCACCTCGGTAGGAGTCTGAGCCACTCCTCCCCTCCTCCTGCATATCTTGAATTTGTTCTGGACTCATTGATGTTCTTCGGCTTTCAACTGGGTGGGATGTTGAGTGTTTCCTCCCTTCCTGATGCATAGATTGGGTTCTTCCTTTATTTATAAAGGAACTTCGACTTGCAGCTGGTTGCGAGACCGAGCCTCTTTCCTCGCTAATGGAGGCTCTTCTGCTGGGATCTCCTTTGGCTATGAAAGATATTCTTGATGCATTAGGTGTCAAAGCAGTCTCGTACAAAGAGTCCTGACTTATCTCTGACGAAATATTTGTTGGCCACGATGCCAAATCCAGAGATGATGCTTCTTGGGAACTCACTTTATGCGAGGATTTCAGACGACTTGGTCTGGGTTCTGTGTCCGAACTGTATTCCTCCAGAGCGGCAATGTTTTCGAAATAATCGGCTTCAACCAGCAAAGTGTGCTTTTCACAAATAGTCAAGTTTAGCGTATTTATGTCCACCTCTGGAGGAATGTTAAATGTGTTGTTAAAACCTTGGTAGTTTTTTCTGACCATCCCATCTTCTTCATGCAATTCTACCCGCTCCCCAGTGATATTCACAGTTCGCCCAATGATGGTGGCGTTCACGTTTTCTGGAGGAACGTCGCCCAGATTGATACAGATAACAAACTGTTCCAGAGTGTCATTTCCTGCCAAGTACTTCGGTCCCCTTTGCCGGAATTTTAGCTGTTCCCCGCCTTTCTTTAATCCCATAGGACACTTGTATGCATCGCCATCCTCTGCCGGCCAACGTTGCATAATTCACGGGTTTGTAACTTTCTGAAACCGACAGTGTATGATTTGCAAGCGTTTATCTGCCTTTATGATGAAAATGGCTATGCACAATTATTAACACACGGCTATGTAACACAGCTCTTATGAAACTACAGTGAAAAGACATTCTGATTTTAAAAAAAATTATTAAAGCAGGATCTTCTCGCGGGAATTCGTAAAAAAACCGATAAATTGGAAACAGTTTGTAAAATGAAAAAAAGGAAGCGGGAAATGATGTTCTGCTGGGAACGAGGACCACCATCTTCATCCCATTGAGTCAATTTTGGAATTCGGTTCGGGTTATAAAATGAAAGCAAAAAGTGAAAGGTCATTGGCAAACAAAACGGTGAACTGTTCCTTTTCGCGCCTTGTGGCACATCGGCGGCATTTTTGCTTTTTACGTAGCATTTGACTTTTTTTCACAAGGCCGAATTGCTAGCTCGGCGTTCAACCCAGCACGTTGAAAGCATGCAAGGAGCCGGCCGGTTTCAAACATAAGACCATTCGCTTCGAATGCTGATGCCACGAGACCACCGGCCGGCTAAAGCGTTGGATTACGTCAACTGTAAGAGATACAGCGACTATTATGGAAAATGGGACAATCCCCAGACAGATTGTTTTGGTTCTTATAGAAATATCAGTGGAATGCTAATCCCTAAATCAGAAAGTTGTACACCTAATCACTGTGCACGGAAGTATGGACCGACAATTCCATTCAGTTCTAAGTACTTCATTGTGGAGGTGATAATTAGATAATTTGGTATCAAAAGTTCCCGTAATAATATTCATAGTGAAATCCTTGTCGTTTTCTAGTCAACACTTCTTTCTTACTCTACATTAATAAAAACCTTACGTGTTTAAATCATTTCATTTGTTATTTTGAGAATTTCGTGCACATTGGCCATTTGCCAACGTGACAGCTCATTCTACTAAAATGATGGCTTTGTAACATCTGAGAACTGATGAGACAATATTTATGTACGTTTTCTTGCATTTTCAGCAGGAAATACTTGATACAGTGCTAGACAAAAAAAAGGAACAGATGATATGAAGATTGTGTCATAATAATGAAAGATCAGGAAAACAGCTTGGAAGTAACAAAAACATTTCATTAATAACTTGGTCAATTAAAAATAAAGGTCCTTTTCTCAGTTTGATAAACATCAGTGCTAGGAAAAGATTAAATCTATTTTGTTATTAAAATGAATTTGGAGAGTAAGTACAATCTGATATGGTAAGACTCTTGGCATTGTGGAGGATCAGAGGAATCTTGGGGTCCGAGTCCATAGGACACTCAAAGCAGCTGCGCAGGTTGACCCTGTGGTTAAGAAAGCACATGGTGCATTGGCCTTCATCAATCGTAGGATTGAGTTTAGGAGCCGAGAGGTAATATTACAGCTATATAGGACCCTGGTCAGACCCCACTTGGAGTACTGTGCTCAGTTCTGGTTGCCTCACTACAGAAAGGATGTGGAAAAGGGTGCAGAGGAGATTTACAAAGATGTTGCCTGGATTGGGGAGCATGCCTTATGAGAATAGGTTGAGTGAACTGGGCCTTTTCTCCTTGGAGCGACGGAGAATGAGAGGTGACCTGATAGAGGTGTATAAGATGATGAGAGGCATTGATCGTGTGGATAGTCAGAGGTCTTTTTCCCAGGGCTAAAATGGCTAGCACAAGAGGGCACAGTTTTAAGGTGCTTGGAAGTAGATTTCCGAGGAGATATCAGGGGTACGTTTTTTACGCAGAGAGTGGTGAGTGCGTGGAATGGGCTGCCGGCGACAGTTGTGGAGGTGTATACAATAGGGTCTTTTAAGAGACTCCTGGATAGGTACATGGAGCTCAGGAAAAATAGAGGGCTATGGGTAACCCTAGGTAATTTCTAATGTAAGGACATGTTTGGCACAGCTTTGTGGGCCGAAGGGCCTGTATTGTGCTGTAGGTTTTCTACGTTTCTATGATATGATGAATAATACGCCATGGAACACTAATTTTGATTGTTGATCTGTAGATTGGAATTATAGTCTAAAAAAACATCAAAACAGACTGCAATAAACAAGAAAAAGTTGTGGTTAAGAGCATAATCGCAATGCATACTCATCAAATCTACCTGTAAATTAATTGCAACAATTACATAATTTGTACATTTCCCACTATTAAAGTTCTAAATACTAAAAGTACTATTAGAGTATTAAGGAATTTCAAATTAATTAGGACTTGCATATCTGCTTTATTATTGTTTATTAGTGACTCTTGCACTCCACATTTTAGTCTCTACTTTCTAGGAATGGAATGAGATAAATGCTATCTAATTCAGGAATCTTTGGCATAATCAAAAACCATTTTAAGTCAAGTGTTCTGGTCTATTTCATAGGTGTTTTCTTGAAACCTCTAAGGTCCCAAATAATAAAAGCTTCGACCAAAGCCCAGTGTGATGATTATGTTCTTTTATCTCAGTGCCATTACAAGAGGGAAATGAGAAAATTGTGATGATAATTAATGTGATCCATATGAAAACTGTTTAGTCTTATTTAAGAGTGAATACGGAAATGCTTCTGAAGTCCAGGTCCAGGTATACATCTCTAAAGCCACTGATGTACAGTAGGTGATAATAAGTATTGTATCAGAATCAAGTTTAATATCACTGGCATATGTTTTGAAGTTTGTTGTTGCAGCAGCAGTACAATGCAATACATAATAATAGAGAAAAGAATGAATTACAGTAAATATATATATAATAGTTCAATAAGTAGTGCAAAGTAGAAAATGTAGTGAGGTATTGTTCAGTGTCCATTCAGAATTGGATGGCAGAGGAGAAGAAGCTGTTCCTGAATCATTGAGTGTATGTCTTCAGGCTTCTGTACTTCCTTCCTGATGGTAGCAATGAGAAAAGGGCATGTTCTGGGTGATGGGGGTCTTTAATAATAGATGCCACCTTATTGAGCTATTGCTCCTTGAAGATGTCCTGGGTACCATGAAGCTAGTGCCCATGATGGAGCTGACTAAGTTTACAACTCTCTGCAGCTTATTTTGATCCTGTGCATTCGCTTCCTCCCCCACCAGATGGTGATGCAGCCAGTTAGACAGTTAGAATGTTAGATTGCCTGTTAGCCATTTAGCCAGTTAGATTGACCACATTTCTTTAAAGAATGATATCGAAAATTCACAAAAAATCATTAAATATACCCCAAGTTCATGCAGCTCATGTATAATAAATGCTTTATAGAATCTTGACCAGGGCAATCACTCAACCATTAAGTACTACGGTCACAACACGCTGGAGGAACTCAACAGGTCGGGCAGCATCCGTGGAAACGATCAGTCGACATTTTGGGCTGGAACCCTTCGTCAGGACTACAGTCAACATTCACTTTAGGAAAAAAATGTTACCGTAAATAAAATTCAGCATGCTGAAGCATCTCTCCAGAAATTAGGAAAAGGGAAGGGATGTGGGAAATGCAACTTTAGCATGGCGCATTTAAACAAGTACTTACAACAAAGATTAAAATTTAAATCATTAGCTATTAAGTTTTGGGAACATAATGATCCCTCATATGCTTACAAGCTCTGCACAGGTAAATGGCTTGTTTACATCTATAAAAGCAAAGACATTTACCACTTAGAAAGAAGTACTTTGCCCTAATTGCCAGTGCCAATGTAGTTAGGGCAGCACAGTAGTATAGTGGTTAGTACAATACTTTACAGTACCAGTGACCTGGGATCAATTCACATTGCTGCTTGTGTTTATATGTTTATATGTTCTCCCTGTGAATGCATGGGTTTCCTCTGGGTGCTTCGGTTTCCTCCCACAGTCCAAAGACGTACCAGTTAGTAGGTTAATTGGTCTTCGTAAATTGTCCTGTGATTAGGCTAGGATTAAATCCGGGGATTGCTGGGCAGTGTGGCTCGAAAGGCTGGAAGAGCCTAATCAGTGCTGTATATCAATAAGTAAATACACTTACTTGCCTGTTCTTTCACATGGCTCTGAAATTTTGACCTTTTTAAGTACGTCCCTTTGCTTCTTTCCCCAGTTATCTTTAAATTGTATTCTTTAGTTATTGGCCTATCATATATGGAAATAATTTCTTATTACCTCCTCTATTAATACTCCTAATAATTTTGAACACTGTTTTACATGGTAATAAAATTAGCAATTTGAGTGACTCATTCCACATAGGCCTTCTCCCAGTTATGCTCATTCAAATTTAGCTTTTGAAGTTCACGTTTACTGTTATTGTATCTATGGTAATTTCCACAGTCTCCTTTAGTCAGGATTTCAATATTATTTTCTCTAACACTTGTGTTAAGATTCACATCAAGACCCTGGGAAAACAGAGCTCTTTTCATATCTCGGAAGTTACCTCTCAGTAAAGATTAACATAGTAATGAAATTAGCCATCACCTTCAATGCTCAGTCAGGCTAAATTAGTAACAGATTGCTTGTCGATTAAGATCTCAAGTCAGACACAAAATTCATAGTCCATGGGCTGCAGTCATCCCTACCCTGACATCTGCTTCTGAGACCTGCAATGTCAAGATACTGTAAAGCATTACCAAGTTTGCCCCCTCAATATCCTTCTAATTCACTAGTAGGATGTGAACTAACATCTTAGTCCTCTCCTAAACCAAAATCCCAGAATCTGATCAGAATTAATCCACTCCACAGAATGGATTGTGTTATTTGCAGGCCTTCCATGAGATCTACAGAACAGATACTCTACCCTTTACTCTGTTACATAAATAAAGTACCAGTTCGATAGAGAGATAGCTATCAAGACCTTTCAAAGTCACCTTTAGAAATGAAAGATCTCCACTGACCCTTGGGAATTTCTGGCTAATGATCTTCCAAAGAGGAGTTGAAGCATTCAGGCTGATATTGGAACCTTGTATCCATGCATCAGGAACAGACAGCAGATTAATGCAAATAGCAAACTGACACCACCTCATAAACTACATCCCTCTCTCTGCACTCCCTGACCCTTCCTCCTGCCACACCAAACACTTTTTGCCCCGTTTGTAGAAAGATCTGAGTTGCTAGTAAATTCAGAAATCTCCAAAACACACTGAAATCAAGTAATCCTAAGTCTAAAGCTCTGTCCCCCAAAAAGATAGTTATTCTGAATGGTTCTTAATTCATCAGTTAAGTTTTACTTCTACCAGACACAACTCCAACTTTTGCTGAATTCATTATTAAATATGTAAAAGTAGCTCTGCTATTTCTTCCCTATTTTAGAATGTGCACAGGCAACCTCTCAGGGTCAAGGATTCTATTTTCTTTGATGTTATTTAGTTTAAAAAATTTGCCTTTTGATAATAGAAACATAGAAAATAGGTGCAGGAGTAGGCCATTCGGCCCTTCGAGCCTGCACTGCCATTCAGTAATCATGGCTGATCATCCAACTCAGAATCCTGTACCTGCCTTCTCTCCATACCCCCGATCCCTTTAGCCACAAAGGCCATATCTAACTCCCTCGTAAATATAGCCAATGAACTGGCCTCAACTGTTTCCTGTGGCAGAGAACTCCACAGATTCACCACTCTCTGTGTGAAGAAGTTTTTCCTCATCTCAGTCCTAAAAGGCTTCCCCTTTATCCTCAAACTGTGACCCCTCGTTCTGGACTTCCCCATAGTTCCAATGTAATTTCTAATCTTATTTTCTGATACTGCGTCCAATTAATTTTTAATATAACTTCTTTTACTTTTGTAGCCTTTGCCACTACATAAATTGTAAAACTGAGAATCTCATTTATTTTTCTTTCTTTCTTTCTAAGCAAGTATAAAATTCACAGTCACTCTGTTTCTACACCAAAACAATCTCCCTCTGGAAATACATGTCCCCACTTACAAAATTGTGCCATTTAGTCTACCTCTCTTCTCTTCATTATAGCTTGCTAAATCACTCTTTTCACTCTTCTCATGATCTCATTGCCATCTTTTTGTTTTTTTAATTATATATATATTTAGAAAAACAGTGTGGAACAGGCCCTTACTACCCAATAAGCCGCACCATCTATCAACCCACAGATTTGACCCTAGCCTAATCACAGGACAATTTACAATGAACAATTAACATACCAGAGTTTAACCTAGCAGGGGCCGTAATTGTCAGACAAATCAACATGGATTTTGGAATAAGCCATAATATCTTTAATATGACCAGAATTAATGTTTTACTTTTATTATAGTCTTACGTATTGGAGAAAAAAATCTTACTGTTCTAAAGTCACACCTCAAATTAAACATTTGATTGATTTAATTTGTAATAAAATTATATTAAAATGTGTCGATATATTTTATGAGTTGTGAATAAATTTCAACGAGAAAGGACAATTGTCAGGTTTATTAAACAGGTGAAAATGGGGAGTCGGTGGTTCCAGCTCCAATTCAATGTACTTCATTTTTACACCGTCAAATTTATCAGCGTGGAAGTTTTGTATGCTAAAGCATTCTTTGGAAGCCGGATAGAAGTCTTCGCAAGTTTTGCAATATCTTCTGCTACATTTTTTAAAGTGTGGCTTCAGTTTTTTGGCCAAGACTTTGCACCTTTTGTTGAGATCTGTATATGCAGGAAAAGTCTGTTAACTTCTTGCAGGCTGGCCGTTATACGGGGCCGCAGCAAAGGGGGCAACACGGAGTGCGTGGGGGCGAGACCGGGTCGGGCTTTGTCCACTTAGCAATTGGCGAATCACAAGGAAGAATCTTGCTTTCCTGAATCGGCTTGTATGGTTGTGGTCCAGCTTGTGGGTCTTCGTCTTTCCCCGCCTTCGAAGACATTGGCAGACTCTCTTTATTCTCAGTACTTCGATCATCTTTTCTACTTTCTTGGAGGGGCTGGGGTTGGGGCTCGGAGTAAGCCCTGGTCTGAGATCGAGATTCCCGTGGTACCTTTGGTGGACCCTTTTGTCTTTTGCCGTTTCCTCGACTACCGATTTTGTCCCCCTCGATTAAGATGGTTTGATTATCGGCCACACTAAGAGTGAGAGAATTTGGATCCACGTTATCAGGCAGTTCAAATTCGTTCGAAAACCCATGGAAATTGTATCGCACCTCCCCATCTTTAGTCTTGATCTCGTCGACGTGCTGCCCAAACACGTTCACTCTGCCGTCTTTAACGGTCGCATTCACTCTGTGCGGAGAATCCGAATCTTGTAAGTTGACAGCGACCATATACTTGTTGGGTGGGTGGGCAAAAGATGCGTGTCCTTTCTCTGTCTTTTTCTTCGGCATGTTCCTCGCTGCTTCGCGTGGGGCGGAGAAGTGCAATGCGGTGACCCGTGCTGTACAATTCACAGGCTTACAATTTTCTTAAAGTGACAGTGCATCTGCTTACGCCACAGAATTGAAAAACGTCCCTTGTACGTCTGTGATGAAATGATTGTGCAGTTGTAACGCCAATAATATTTGTCATTTTCAGCAAAGATTTTCAAGTGGTTTAAAGTAAAATGAAAATTCAAAACCTTATTACACTGTGACAAAGAATTGAGTTGTTATGTAACAACTTGACCCATTGGATCGGTCCTGTCTTGCGTAAGAACTCTCATTCTTCTAAACTCCTGGCGTCTTATCCCAGAACGCTAATTCACTACACTTCCTCTCTCACTGGAAGTAGAAACCAGACTTCTTCATAGTACTCTAGGCATAATCTTAGCAGAGGACTATACAATTCAACAAGACTCTTGTGTTCCAAATCCTCTTGCGATAAAGGCCAACCCACCACTTGTATTCCTAACTGCTCTATCCCTTAACTACATATTAACTTTTTGTGATTTGTAAGGACACCAGGTCCAACCGAACATCCACATTTTCTTAGTGTCTCAAAATTTCAAAGAAAAACTACTTTTCTAATTTGCTACCAAAATGGATGGCTTCATTTATTCTCACATTATATTCCATGTCCTGGCCTATGGACTTAGGGTGCCCATATCTTGTTGAACTCTCCTCGTGGCCTACATGGCCACCTACCCTTGTACCATCAACAAATATGAGCATACAGATTACATTTGATCCCCTCAGTCCAATCATTGTGAAGAGCTGCAACATTAATACCTCTATCACTACACTTACTAGTCACATTCACTCAACACTACACTTCTAAAATGGTTGGTAAATTCCTACTCTCTATATTATGTCTGTTAACCAGTCCCCAATACACTAATACACTAGTCCTGATGTACACACCTTTGTCCAAATTATGGTCCATTATTTCCAAAACTGCAGCAAGATATAGTGTGAACAAAGTTGGAGCAAGAACGCATCCCTGTTTTACCCTGTGGTTGATGATGAAAGCTTCGCTGACATCTCCTCCAATAGATACTTTGCCAGACATGTTCTCATGAAACAACTTGATCATCGTAACCAGCCTATCTGGACAGCCATAAGCTTTGAGCACTTCCCAGAATGTTTCTCTGTCCACCGTATCACATGCTTGTGAGAAATCAACAAAGACAATGTACAATGGTTGCTGTTGTTCTACTGCCTTCTCCTGGAGTTACCTCGAAGTAAAAATTATGTCAATGGTTGCTCTTCCAGCCCTAAAGCCACATTGGCTTTCAGGAAGCACATCTTCTGAGATGATCTTGAGCCGGCTGAGCAGTACCTTCGGCATAATCTTGCCAGCTGTGGACAGAAGGGAGATTCCTCGGTGGTTTCCACAAACACTACGGTCACCTTTCTTCCTGTAGATGGTGACTATCAGCGCATCTTTGAAGTCCTGAGGGAGACATTGACTCTGTCAACAAGCATTATATAAGTTCAACAGTTCAGTCTTCAGAGCAGGGCCACCTTGCTTCAGTACTTCTGATGGAATGCCATCTTGCCCGGGTGCTTTACCACTTCTGGTGTCTTTTAAAGTCTTAAGTTCTGTCATAGTGATGAGTCCACATAGCTCGTCTTACCGGTCTAGTTGTGAGCCTTTCACATGCATTGTGGTCAGCCACACCTTCTTGGTTTAGAAGGTTACAGAAGTGTTCCCTCCATTACTCAATGATGTCTTTCCTGTCAGTGTATAGCCTGCTCCCATCTACAGTTTTTACTGGGGCCACTGTATTGCTTCTTGGACCATAGATAGCTTTCAGGCCTGAGAAGAGCCCATGGTAGGCATTCCTGTCTGACATTGCTTGCAGTTCTTCTGCTTTCTTATTCCACCAGTTCTTCATAGCCCTGATCTCCCTTTGAACTTCTTTCAGGGCCTTAAATGCTGCTTTGCTTCTTTCAGAGTTCTCTTTCAAGTGACACATATAAAGCCTTTATTTCATCTCCAACAGTTCTTGAATTGACTCATTTTGTTCTTGAAACAAGTCAGGAGTTTTTCTCTTAGGGTGACCAAGCACCGCACTTGCGGTTGAATGGATGGTTTTCTTGGGCTGCTTCCAGCATTCTTCAATATTGGTTGGGTCATTGAGAGGGTCTTTTGTCTTCTTGGAGAGATAATGTCAAAGCTGTGACAAGTCTCCCCTGATGTTCCTCACTGGCCAATTTGTTGACATCCAATTTCTTGGGTGCTTCACTGGGTGTTTTTTGCCTTGGCAGCAGCAGTTTAAGTGTAAGTTTAAATCAAGAAGCTCTCTGTGTCAGAGAGCTTCTGTATGCAGATGACTCAACCTGGTTGCTACTGATGTTAATGTGGTCAAGAAATTGTAGACCGCTTCTCGTTTGCTGCCACTCTTCTTGGCCTAAGAATCAATGTCTCCAACACTGAACTTCTGAACCAGCCTCCTCCTCTGTGTTGTCCCAACCACCAGTCATATCGGTCAATGGGGTAGCGCTGAAATGTTCTGACTCTTTCACAAACTTAGGACACACTGTGACCAACACCAACTCATCAGACCGGGAAGTTGAGAGGAGAATTTAATCAGCTACAAAAGTCTTTCGTGCTTTGCAGAAGCAACTTTGGTCTCGCCACAACATTAAAATGGCAACCAAGGTCAAAGTGTATAACACAGGTGTTTTACCATCTCTGCTTTATTCAACTGAAATGATGACATTGTATCGGAAACGCGTCAAGAAATTGACCAAGACACAACATAGGCATTTACGCCAAATATTACACATCAAGTGGCAAGAGAGGGTACCAGATGTGGAGGTGCTCAAATGTGCTGGGACAGTCAGCGTAGAATCGCTCATTACAGCTTCTCAGCTGCGTTGGACTGGTCATGTCACAAGAATGAGCGATGATCGTTTACCCAAAGCTGTATTCTCTGGCGAGCTACATGAAGGAAAGAGGAAGCATGGTGGTCAGAAGCTGCACTACAAAGATGTGCTCAAGCACCATATGAAGAACACTGACATGAATGTCAACACCTGGGAGAAAGATGCTTTGGACAGAGGAAGTTGGCACTGCATTGTCAAGAAGTCAATCCCAGCTATAGAGGAGAAAAGGCAGAAGAAATATGAAGCAGGTCATGAACGCAGACATTCGGTGCTAGACCAGTAAAATCACAAATGCAACCCAATGCCGATCCAATGCTGCTCTTGTGGCCCATCAATGTGCCTGCAGAGACTAAACTCTCAGCACAGTCAACATCGAAATCGATGGACAGCCGAAGAAGAAGAAGAATACACTAGTAGTTTATTCTTGTCTGTTGAAAGCATTCTAAGAACATTCACTTTCTCCATAGCCAACTTCATCAAAATTGCATAAATTCCGTTAAATTCTTCCAAATTTTAATTTGCTAATCCTCTTTCACTCTAGGTTATTGCTCTCCACTGTTTCTGAGAGACCTTATATCTTCCGTAAAAACAGTCAGTAAATATTCAATTTCTCTGCTGCATATTTCCCATTATTATTTTTCTTGTCTATTCTGTTAAGGGCCCACATTAACTGTGGTCAATCTTACTACTTTTCCATTGAGAATTTGATAGATTCTGCTTTCCATTTTCTTTTCACCTTTCTTTTTATATTTTTGGTTCTCTTTCCAAATTCTGAAATTTCTCAAAATATCTGCCTGGCTGCTTTCTATAGCAACATCCTAAGTTTTTCTTAGTTGTAAAGCTATCTTCAATTTCTTTTGATAGCTAGACAGATTATTTTCTGTTGGGTTTTAGTGCCTTAAGTACATATATTAATGATACTGTATCATTAAATAAACACTAGGATTCCGCAGATGCTAGAAATCCAGGTAACACACACAATTTGCTACAGGAACTTAGCAGGTCTGACAGCACCTACAGAGAGGAACAGAGCCAACGTTTCAAGTTGAAACCCTTCATCAGACCTGCATTTTGAATGTGTGAGTGGCAGAGGCTACAAAGCGATAAGGATATGATCAGTTGTGGATAAATATATAGTAAATGGAGTATAATGTGACATTGTCCATTTTATCTGAATGGCAAGAGACCCTAGATCTCTGAAATGCAAGGTATTTTGGTGTCCTGGTACATCATTGACAAACATTAGTATGCAGGTAAGAAATTATTGGGGAAGCTAACAATGTTACCTATTGCTAGGGGAGTTGAATGCAAACATAGGTAGATCATGCTTCAGTTAGTAAGGTTATATCTGTACAGTTCTGATCTCCTTATTTAAGGAAAGATGCAAATATATTTAAAATAGTTCAGATAAAGATTACTGGGCTAATGTCTGTAATGGGCATTTAGTTTTATGAGAAAATATTGGGTAGTCTAAACTTGTACTAGAAGGAATTTGGAAGAATAAGAAGTGATTCATTGAAACATACAAGTTTCTGAAGGGGCTTGACAGGGTGAATGTGTCAAGGTATAGAAGAATCTAAAACTAGTGGCTTAAAAATAAGGGAGCACACATTTAAGACAGGAATAGGTAAATTCTTTTATCTCACAGGGTTGAGAGTTCTTGAAATTCATTTCCTCCTGGGAGATCGAATTATAGTATTTGAATATTTCTAAGGCAGAGATAGATAAATTCTTAATAAACAAGGGTACAAAAGTTTACTGGGTCAAGGTGGGAATACAGAGTTGAAGTTACATCATTTTATTGAGTGGCGAAGCATGCTTAAAGGGACTCCTGCTCTTAATTCATATGCTTGCATATTCCATACACCATATTAGATCTAAAATAGCTTATTCTCTGTTGGTTTTTCTACACATTAATGGACAGAGTTTTTTTTTTACATTATTTATTTATTTTTTATTTATTTAGAGATGCAGCTCAGATAAAGGCCTTTCCATCCTAATGACCCCATGTCACCCAATTACACCCATGTGACCAATTAACCTATATGTCTTTTAGAAACAGGAGCATCTGGAAGAAACCCATGTGGTTATCGGGAGACCATACAAACTCCTTGCATACAGTGTCAGGAATGGAAGCGGGATCGCTGGTGTAGTAAATGTGTTATGCTAGCCGTTATGCTACCATGTCACCTCCCAAGCATAGCAGTTAGTGTAACACTATTCCACAAACATATTCTCCACACCATTGTTCTCATTTGTTCTGTCCAGTGTGTATGTAGACTGAAGCTCCTCATGATTATTGTCTTACCCTTTTTACCTGCTCTCCTAATATACTGATTTACTCCAAGTCCTGCATTGCTATAGTCTCAAGCCTATACACACTCACATAAATATTTTCTGCATCTTACCGTTTCGTTGCTCCACTAAACTTTTTGGATTATGCCTTTTCTCTCTGCTACCCTTCCATCTCATAGAAACATAGAAAATAGGTGCAGGAGTAGGCCATTCGGCCCTTCGAGCCTGCACCGCCATTTATTATGATCATGGCTGATCATCCAACTCAGAACCCCGCCCCAGCCTTCCCTCCATACCCCCTGACCCCTGTAGCCACAAGGGCTATATCTAACTCCCTCTTAAACATAGCCAATGAACTGGCCTCAACAGTTTCCTGTGGCAGAGAATTCCACGGATTCACCACTCTCTGTGTGAAGAAGTTTTTCCTAATCTTGGTCCTAAAAGGCTTCCCCTCTATCCTCAAACTGTGACCCCTCGTTCTGGACTTCCCCAACATCGGGAACAATCTTCCTGCATCTAGCCTGTCCAATCCCTTTAGGATCTTATACGTTTCAATCAGATTCCCCCTCAATCTTCTAAATTCCAACGAGTACAAGCCCAGTTCATCCAGTCTTTCTTCATATGAAAGTCCTGCCATCCCAGGAATCAATCTGGTGAACCTTCTTTGTACTCCCTCTATGGCAAAGATGTCTTTCCTCAGATTAGGGGACCAAAACTGCACACAATACTCCAGGTGTGGTCTCACCAAGGCCTTGTACAACTGCAGTAGTACCTCCCTGCTCCTGTACTCGAATCCTCTTGCTATAAATGCCAGCATACCATTCGCCTTTTTCACCGCCTGCTGTACCTGCATGCCCACTTTCAATGACTGGTGTATAATGACACCCAGGTCTCTTTGCACCTCCCCTTTTCCTAATCGGCCACCATTCAGATAATAATCTGTTTTCCTATTTTTGCCACCAAAGTGGATAACTTCACATTTATCCACATTAAATTGCATCTGCCATGAGTTTGCCCACTCACCCAACCTATCCAAGTCACCCTGCATCCTCTTAGCATCCTCCTCACTGCTAACACTGCCACCCAGCTTCGTGTCATCCGCAAACTTGGAGGTGCTGCATTTAATTCCCTCATCCAAGTCATTAATATATATTGTAAACAACTGGGGTCCCAGCACCGAGCCTTGCGGTACCCCACTAGTCACTGCCTGCCATTCTGAAAAGGTCCCGTTTATTCCCACTCTTTGCTTCCTGTCTGCTAACCAATTCTCCACCCACACCAATACCTTACCCCCAATACCATGTGCTTTAAGTTTCCACACTAATCTCCTGTGTGGGACCTTGTCAAAAGCCTTTTGAAAATCCAAATATACCACATCCACTGGTTCTCCCCTATCCACTCTACTAGTTACATCCTCAAAAAAATTCTATGAGATTCGTCAGACATGATTTTCCTTTCACAAATCCATGCTGACTTTGTCCGATCATTTCACCGCTTTCCAAATGTGCTGTTATCACATCCTTGACAACTGACTCCAGCAGTTTCCCCACCACCGACGTTAGGCTAACCGGTCTATAATTCCCCGGTTTCTCTCTCCCTCCTTTTTTAAAAAGTGGGGTTACATTAGCCACCCTCCAATCCTCAGGAACTAGTCCAGAATCTAACGAGTTTTGAAAAATTATCACTAATGCATCCACTATTTCTTGGGCTACTTCCTTAAGCACTCTGGGATGCAGACCATCTGGCCCTGGGGATTTATCTGCCTTCAATCCCTTCAATTTACCTAACACCACTTCCCTACTAACATGTATTTCACTCAGTTCCTCCATCTCCTTTGAGCATTGTTTCTAAAAAGTACCATTTAATGTCCTACCTTGGTCTTTTCTTCATTTTTTCCCCTGTCTGACTCTCTGATTGTATGCTTTCTCCCTTCCTGACAGGTTTTAATTATCAACATCCATTTCAGTATCCTGCACTATCACTTTGGTGATATTCTTAACTGCCCAGTCAACTAGCTGGTGTTAGATGCCCTCCATATACATTCTTTGTTGTAATGCTTCAATGTAGTGTTTTATTCTTCCCACTGCAATACAGATGAGAAAGTTTGATTTGTCTATAACAGATAAGCAACTTTGAACAACTAAGCTCACAGCCTTAGAATTTCTGCAGCGGAACCAATAAGCGACATCTATCCATACTGCCAGTTAGGTGTTTTAACTCTGGATTTATATGACTACACCTGATAATCAGTGCTTATTTCTAGATAATGAGGAAGAAACATGCCTTTCAGGCATTGCCAGAGGTATGAGCACTATTTTGGGCCAAGAGCAAAATGCAAAGTTGAAATTATGTGAAGAAACCACACTTTGTTCTGACTGCAAGAAAAATATTTACAAGAAAATGTAACAATCTTTGGGCCAAGAACTTTGTTTCAAAGTTCAAAGTAAATTTATTTCGAAGTACATATATGTTAGCATTTACTAACTTGACATTTGTTTTCTTGAAGGCAGTTACAGGAACAAGGAAATACAATAGAATTTTACATAAAACTATACATAAACATACAAAGACTGATAGACAACAAATGTGCAAAAGAAGATGGTGCAAATAAAAATAATACTGAGAGAGGCTTTCTCAGAGGCTAGCAGATGGTCCCAGAGCCTAGCACTTCAAAAGTATTTAAATGGAAAAAGAAAGCTTGAAAGGAGCCGGTTTTTTTTGTAATTCAGACTTTTGATGACTTTTCATATCACAGGTGGAACTGTATCTGTCAAGGACAAGTGCTCTGACCTGACCGTGATTTCACATTGCCTCCTTTAAGGAGGTAGCCCAGGCTGCAAAGTCAGACATGTCAATATGGTGCCTTTCGAAGTAATTGGCAATTTATGTACAGTTACACAAACTCCAATAACCTCCAACTTTTCTTCACGTACAGTTCACATATAGATTGGTCCAACTGAGCAGTGTGTAATGACGTGTTATCTGCAGAAGGGTACCAGCTACTACACAGCGAGGATCTTTAATACGTTAGAATGTGGATTGTAAGTGGTCTCTTCTTGCCATGCTTGGTAAGTAGAAAAATATACTTGTCAAAATTGTAATCAATGATAAAAATGTACATTAGAGCAATGCAAGGTAATGAGCATGTGGCAGCATTATGCAAGCTATATTTTCCAAATAATGAAATTTGTGTGGTGGATAAAATACTCCAGAAGGAATAATTTGTAGGCATCCTTCCCACACCACCACCCCCAATAATGTGTTCTTTCCTCACTCAGCAACACTTACATAATTATATTTAAACTACTTTTATGCTTAAAATTGGATCATATACAGTAATTAGTTTTGTTTTTTTGGAACACTTAAAAGCAAGGGATGGATATGCAATGGGAATTAATATGTGAAAGTGATACAAATATGATAATTGCTTGCATCCAATGATATCAGAATCTATCATAAGAGAAATCCAGAGCTCAAAACCTTGTGGGGAAGTGCAAAATTACAGCTGCAAGTATGAAAGGAACAACACATCTACCTTTTTTGAGCAATTTGTGTCTCCCTGTAAAGATGCCTTTCAAGTTAAGAACATCTGGAAACTCCTCAGATTTGCCTGAGTTGGTAAAGATGCTACCTGATGGAAATCGTTATTGGCTTTGCAGCTGGAGCCAGCAGTCTGAACAGCAGATTAAATGTAAACATCCCCGATATGAACATAATGGTATTGCTTTTACTTCTGCTGACTTTGAAATGTAAAGGCCTGGTAAGCCATCTGGTACCAAACCACATACCTCTCATTTTAATTTTTACCACTGCCTAGTTGGAAAATGCTTTATTGCATGTTTTTGGTACCCATTGTCAGACTTTATTTCCCACTCTCTTATCCTATCCAGCATGCCCCTATACTGTCAAAGCAAGGCAGTGGGAAATGCCTCAGTAATGTTTCCATTATTTTGAAATATTTACTTCACTACATACATTTAATATCTGATGCATGTTAGACATAGGCATATGATTAAAAAGAGAAACTAAGTAGGAAATAGCACAGTAAAAATACAATCAAGAGGACAAATTGCTCCCAGCTTCTCACATCATCCATCCTTAGTCACTCACTTTCCGCCTCATTTGGACCCAACTACCACCTGCCTGCTTCTACTCTTTCCCCTCTCCCCACCGCCTTATTCTGGCTTTTGTCCCATTCCTTCCCAGTCCCAATGAAGAATCCCAGCTTGAAAAGTCAAATATTTCGCTCCATAGATGCTGTCTGACCTGCTGAATTCCTCCAGCGGTGTGTTGCTCAAAATTTCCAACATATGCAGAATCTCTTGTGAGAAATGGAACTTACCACTGGAACAAATTCTATGATTTTTTAATAAACTGTTATCCGGTGACATCATTCTTCTGCAATGTATCTCATATTTCAGTGCCACTCATTACAAAAATAGCAAATTTCTACTTTAGTGATGTCATAATGACTTAGTTATGTTAAAATAAAAAATTTATTTCCTGAGATAATAGGTGAAATGGTAGTAAATAATTTGAAATCCCTTTCCCATATGTGAGGGATGTTGTAATGAGTTGAATGCTGAAGTTTTCTTTCAAAATTCCATTATTTCCTTTAACTGGAGAATAAACAAAGGGATTCTTAAGAATTTGACTGACTTCTCTTTGGCTAAAACTTTTACAATCTCTTAAGGGATCTTCCCTTGTTCCCACTGGGAATTTCAGTATTGTGAGCAGAGGAAGAATATTAAACAGGTTGAAAGAGAAAAAAGATTTCTGTAACCTCAGTAGAAAACACAGACTTTCCTTTTTATTTCCATGAAGCACTGAACATTGTTTGGACAGAAAAGTAAAATGGGAATAAATGTGTCCTTTACAACTCAGGATATCACAAAACATTTTTAACCAATAATGCAATTTAAATGCAAGATATAAAAGTTGAACATGGCTTTATGGAAATAAAACACCTGTCAGTATTGTGAAACATAATTTCATATTATGTAAATGCAATGCTACCATAGTTAGATCCACGGGGGACAAGAATCAAGCCAGATTTGTTTTTCTGAATTGACTTTATCTGCCTGTTTCTCCTATAAATTATGCTTTTAACCAATGAACTATTTGTAAGGAAAATATTTTGAAATTATTTCTTTGTTCTTTCCTGAATCACCAAGAAGTATCCACAAAGGAGGTACTATACAAGTTTTGAGGTTATAGGAAGTTACTTTATTGGTGTCATATAAATAATAAAATGCATAAAAAAGAAAATATTGATGAGATATTGAATGAATCAAAATGTTTATCAAACAGTCACCAAGCCAATCTATAAAACGCTGGAGGGAACAACAAGAGTCTGACATAATTTTCTACTCTCTCTCTCTATCTCTATCCCTATCCCTCCCTCCCTCTCTGTCTCTTAATGCTTCTGTCTCTATATATTAGCACTAGTTGTAATCCTGCCTAATAGAAGATTTCAGTTTGTACAAAGAAATCGCCCTTTTTAATGTTCTTTAAAACCCCTTACCCTAGAGCTTTCCCATGGTAAGATGCCATTTGATACCTGTACCCGCATAATTTTCCTTTCCCATACAAGCATGTTTTTCATCATTATATGCTCTCAAGGCTCTGGACTGGTCCCCTTCTACATTCTCAAAACATTCCCACAGTCTAAGCAATGTTCCCTCTAATTATTTTTACAGCTGTGCAGACCAGCTATTGCTCTGAGCAGGGAATTTTTTTTTTTACACCGCCTGAAAAGTGCGCAGCACTTTAAATACTGTATGCATATTACGGCACCGGCACTCAATGGGCCGTCGGTTTATTGACAATGAGGTACTGACTTCCATTCTGTATTTATTGTTACAACTTAAAACAGTGTTGTAACTTGAAAACTGAATGTAAATACATTGAAGCTCTATAATATTTCAAAGTAAAGGTTGTGGTATGTTTATCATTTAGAACATTTATGGATTATATTTATTAATACATAATTACAGGGTATTTCACAATTATATGAATATAGATTTCAAAATTATATTAACATTATATATAAGAGGGAAGAGTAATTCCAGGCTAATACTATTTTGTCTTACAAGTGCCTTTCTGTAAGCATATATCAATGAGGAATCAAATGACTTCCAGCAAATTTAACTCTTTCCTTACACTTCTATGTGGTAATTAAATAAAGGGCAAGTAACTGATCCTAAATGCAGCACTTTTCATCATGCCCATTACAATTTGTTTGCCTTTTATTAGTGCAGCATGACCAATTCTCCTTTGAGGATTCATCATTCTATTTCAAATCAAATGCAAGTTTAATTATCATTCAACCATACATGAATACAGCCCAATGAAACAGAGTTCCTCTGGGGCCAAGGTGCAAAACAAACACAGCACATTTAATATAGTGAGCTAAAAAACATATGTATAGCCTAAGTCCCTGAGTGATATGCCCCACAAATTGATGGTGCAGTTCTCAGCAGTGCACTGACAAACATGCACACACAATCCAGTCTGTCATTCCACACTGGAGGGCAGCACTGACAGGAGAGGCCAGTCCCCAACTGAGAATAGAAGCCACTCTATGCCACCTCTGATGTCTCTTCTCCTGCACTGGAGCAGGTAAGCTGGTGGCTTGAGGTCTAGTCCTTGCTACAGCCAGGGCCACACAGCTCCCCCCGTCTGTTGTGTCACCAAACAAGGGAAATAGGCCTGTGTCATCTTACATTATCAATGTCCAACAGGGTCTTGCACTCACAAGAGAAACATTCAAGACAGTCACCCAAGGTTACGGCCATGTCTAGGTAAGGAGGGGTTGATTGGCAGATGGAGTCAGGTGGGGGAAGGAAGGGTGGAGGCTGGGAAGTCCATTTCTCTCCATGGATGCTACCTAACTTAGAGTTCCTGAGCCTGTTTATTTTGCTCCAATGCCAGCTGTCTCTTACGTCTACATTACAATTTGGGCAGTAGTGGAAAGATTGAGAATGAATATAGCGAGGAAGAATGGGTGTCATTAGTCTACAAGTGAAGTGATTAATCACTTTGGGAGTCAGAAATAGATTTGAATTTACTACGTGGGAGAGATCACAGATACAATTTTGTCACAACAGCTTTGAAAATAACTACCAGAGGGGGAGGAAGCAATATTAATTTTTATCTGACATGAGTAGAGGGCATTGGGTATGTTGGGGAAGATAAAATACCATGGTCAGCAATTCTGTGGGAATGGAGCTGACAAAGAAGCTTAGCTCTTAGAAAGAGTACAACATGATCAGGGATGGAGTAAGGATGGGGCTTTGCCTCAAACTTAAATTCATGAGTTATGAGAAGCGAGGGTAACAGTGGGGGTTGAACAGTTTCTGAAAGAAAATGAAAATAAAAAAAGCACAGATGCTGAAAACTTAAAGTAAAAACATATAATGCTAGCAACACACATCAAAGTTGCTGGTGAACGCAGCAGGCCAGGCAGCATCTATAGGAAGAGGCGCAGTCGACGTTTCAGGCCGAGACCCTTCGTCCTGATGAAGGGTCTCGGCCTGAAACGTCGACTGCGCCTCTTCCTATAGATGCTGCCTGGCCTGCTGCGTTCACCAGCAACTTTGATGTGTGTTGCTTGAATTTCCAGCATCTGCAGAATTCCTGTTGTTTAATGCTAGCAAACTCAGCAGGTCAGACTACATCCGTGGGAAGAGAAACAGAGCTAAGGTTTCAGTTTAAACACCCAGGGTAACAAAGGGGCTTTGACTCCAAACGTTAACTCTGTTGTTCTTTTCACAGATAATGGCCTAACCTGCCGAGTATTGCCAGCACTTTGAGATTGAATAGAGATAGAATATCTGTTTTTATCCTGATAAAAGATCATGGACCTAAAACATTAATTATTTCTCCACAGATGCTGCCTGACCTATTGAGTATCTCCAGTATTTTCTGTTTATATGTCTTAACCATGAAGCTGAAGAAATGCAATTAATCCCTTGCACTTAAGGTGACAGTAAAGAGGCCGGAGAAACACAGGTGAACATTTCATTCAGGATAACAGAGAGCAATATCCTGGTACAGCAGACAGAATAACTGCAAGCAATGTCCCAGATAATCTTATGAAGAAATGAGGATGCTCCTAGCCAGATCATCTTCTCCAATAGGCAACAAACCCTTAGTCAAATTTCCTAGCTACAATAGAAAGGTCTACCTGCAAAAGGATGTGCTACCAAACAATAAAGACAGTATATAATGTGAGAGAGGGCAGATAATCTGGTTGTAGCATTTGGGAGTTGAGGAAAGTTATTAAAAACCATGGCAACCACGTCTGCAGTGTGTCTACAGTTCAAGTATTGGGGCTGATAAACTAGGGTGCAAGATGTGTATAATAATAATAATAATATAGCAATAGGAAATATTAAGACGGCGATACAAGAGACTGCAGGTACAGGAATCTGGAGAACCTCAGTGTGTCATCTGCACCTATGGTGGGAAATGGACAGTCAACATATCAGGTCAAGACCTTTCAACTAGATTGAAAGACAGGGGAGATAGCCAATTTAAAAGGTGGAGGGAAGGGATAGAGCAAGAGCTTGTAGGTGATAGTTGGATCCAGTTGCAGAGAGTGATAGGCAGATGGGAGAGGGGGTAGATTGGAAACAAGTCAGAAACTGGGAGGTGAAGGGCTAGAGACAACGGAATCTGACAGGAGAGGAAAGTGGAGCATGGAATAAAGGAAGGAAGGTGAAGAGAGGAACTAATAGAAGTATGTGAGTGATGAGCAGATAGAGAGGATGGGGATGGGGAAAGAGATATGGTGATGGGAGCCAGGTTAATCAGGAAGTGAAAGAAAAGTAAAAAGGGACAGAGGAGGAGCAGTTACCAGAAATTAGAGAATTGAAATATTACCTGGATATTTTCTTCTAAAAGGGGCTCACTTCATCTTAGATGAAGTAGTGTAGGAAGTCAGACAAAGGGGACAGAAAGGTGTGACCACAAGTGATGCTGGCAGTGTTACAGATACTTCAACCATTATCTTTGTCCAATACGTGTAAGACTGGCAGAGAGCAGGGTATTGCTCATGACTTAAAACTTCAATCCAATCTGCCACCTGTCTAGCCTATTTGGATTTACCATGCTTGATTAATACAACTACTTTACCATCTCATTTATACAGCTTGTTGAGTTTATAAACAAATGTACTCCCAAAATAGTTGGCCATAATGCACCCTCTTTTCACCTACCACTTTTTAGTCACTTTTCATTTGCCTTCCTTATTCTATCTTTGTGCTCTTCATTCTGTCGTATTTTACACATCAAATTTAACTAGACCTCATCCTGCTATCATTGGTTGCATCAATGGGATTTAAAGAATCTATTCATTCTGATATCTCAAAGTTGTCCTTATAATTTGGAGGATCAGGAGACAGAGAATAGGTGAGCTGGAAACCAGAGGTCAGCATTATGTCAAATAGTAAAATTCACTGTTCATATCATTGGGTTGTAGACTAGCCAGGCTGAATATTAAGCATTGATCCTGTAGTTTACATCGGGCCTCGCCCTGGGAATGGAGAAGGCTGAGGACAGGTTGATGTCAGAAGCTTGGGATGGCTGTTGTGGAAAGAGTGCAAATTGGTTACCTGATTTATGCTTGGTCTCATCATAGAAACATAGAAAACATACAGCACAATACAGGCCCTTTGGCCCACAAAGCTGTGCCAAACATGTCCCTACCTTAGAACTACCTAGGCTTTACCCATAGCTCTCTATTTTTCTAAGCACCATGTAGCCATCTAGGAGTCTCTTAAAAGACCCTATCATTTCCGCCTCCACCACCGCTGCTGGCAGCCCATTCCACGCACTCACCACTCTCTGCATAAATAAAAACTTACCCCTGACATCTCCTCTGTACCTACTTCCAAGCACCTTAAAACTATGCCCTTTAGTGCTAGCCAATTCAGCCCTGGGGAAAAGCCTCTGACTATCCACACAATCAATACCTCTCATTATCTTGTACACCTCTATCAAGTCACCTCTCATCCTCCGTTGCTCCAAGGAGAAAAGGCTGAGTTCATTCAACCTATTCTCATAAGCCATGCTCCCCAATCCAGGCAACAAGCTTGTAAATCTCCTCTGCACCCTTTCTATAGTTTCCATGTCCTTCCTGTAGTGAGGTGACCAGAATTGAGCACAGTACTCCAAGTGGGGTCTGACCAGGGTCCTATATAGCTGCAACATTACCTCTCTGCTCTTAAATTCAATCCCATGATTGATGAAGACCAATGCACCGTATGCCTTCTTAACCTATGGACTCGGACCCCAAGATTGCTCTGATCTTCCACACTGCCAAGAGTCTTATCATTTATACTATATTCTGCCATCATATTTGACCTACCACAATGAACCACCTCACACCTATCTGGGTTGAACTCCTCTGCCACTTCTCAGCCCAATTTTGCATCCTATCAATGTCCCGTTGTAACCTCTGATAGCCCTCCACACTATCCACAACACACCCAACCTTTGTGTCATCAATGAATAGAAAGCCACATCAAGTGCATCGAATGCAGTAGACAAGTTTGGAGAAGGTGCACATGAATCTTTGCCTCAGCTAGACAAATGGTAGGAAGAGGGGTGTAAGAATAAGTGTTGCACTTCTTTGGTTAAAGAGAATAATGCCGGGGTCAGAAGGGCTGAATAGAGATGGACTAGTCCCTGTGGAAGATGGAAAGTGGTGGGGAGGAGAAGGTTTGGTAGTGTGATCTCATTACAGCTGGAGGAAATTACAAAGGATGATGCATTGTATGCAGAGACTCTGGGTGAAAGGTGAGAATCAGGGGAACCCTATCTCTTGTGTCTGGAGGAAGCTGGGATGAAAGCAAAGTCCAAAAAAAAAGAGAAAATGTGGGTAAGGGCTCCATCAACCAGAGCAGAAGGGAAGCAACCTATCATGAAAAACGGAACACATTTCAGCTATATTGGAATGGAAGGCAGATATAGAGGAGACAGTGAAATTGGGAGAAAGAGATGGCATCCTTACAAGAGTCTAGGTAACTGTTTTATTTGTGATTATAGTAAATATTAAGGAGTAGCTTGCCTTCTGATACAGAGACAGAGGCAATCCAGAAATGGGAGAGGTAATCCAATTAGTGCAGTCCATTCCACTGCCAGTCCTAATGCAGGGTTTCAACCTGAAATGTCAACTGTTCTTCCCCCACCTCCTCAGATGCTAGTCAATCCATTGAGTTCCTCCAGAAGATTGTATGTCTTTTGTGTACCCTTGTAAATGTTGAGTTATCAGTACCACTCTTTCCCTGGAAACTGTTTGAAACTCAATGATTATTTCCAGATTGGTAACCTCTCAATTTCTCACTTGTCTCATTCATCTGCTGTGGAAATCCTTATCTATGTCTTTCCAATTTGTAACTCAGTTATTCTAAAACACACCTAGGCAGCATCCCTTGGTCTATACTCTACAGGTTTGAGGTGACCAAATATACTATCTATGCCCTAACACATACCATGATTTAAAAAGTGAGCGGGGCCAATTGTAACTCTGCGGAGCTTGAGATCGGGCAAGATGTTGCTTCTGCTATGCACTAGATTTAAAAAGTGAGTGGGGCCTATCTGTGGATATCTCCTGATAACTACATCAGCAGGAAGTGCAATCAGTTGTTGCAGCTTCTTACAAACTGCAGGAAAATGGAGCTGGAGCTGAATGATCTTTGGATCAATCAGGAGGAGAGGTAGATTGACCGAAGATACAAGGAGGTAGTTACACTTAATGTGCACAACTTGGGGTAACTTTATAACCTTCAGGAGAGGGAAAGGGGAAAGGCAGCCAACGCAGGATACCCCTTTGGCTGTTTTCTTCAATATATTGGTTTGAATACTATTGGGGCTATGACCTAGCAGTCAAATCTCTGGTACTGAGTCATGTTCTGTGACTCAGAAGGGAAGTGAGTGAGGGAGAGAGAAAATGTGAGTAGTGATAAGGGATTCATTGTTTAAGAGAACAGACAGGAGGTTCTGTTGATGAAAACAAGATTCTCAGATGGTGTGTTACCTCCGAGATGCTGGGGTCAGGGACATCTTGTTCATAGCACTTTTAAGGTGGAGGGTGAGCAGCTCGAGGTCGTGGTCCACGTTGATAGGCAAGAAGGGTTATGAGTTCCTAAAAAGTGAGCCCAGTGAGTTAGATGTGAAGGACAGAATCTTCAAGGTGGTGGGCTCAGGATTGCTACCCATGCCATGTGCTAATGAAACTATAAGCAGTAAGAAAATACTTTTTAACAAGTGGCTAAGGAGATGGTGTAGGAGGGAGGGTTTCAGATTTTTGAATCATTGGGCTCATTTCCAGGGGAAGTGGGACCTGTACAAATGGGACTATTGCACCCGCACTGGTTAGGAAGGAGGAGGAGAGGTATTAAAAGGTATAGGCAGCAAGGAACAAATGAGGTGCTTAAGGAGTATAAGAAATGCAAGAGAACACTTAAGAGGGAAATCAGGAGGGCTATAAGAAGGCATGAGGTTGCTCTGGCAGTCAAGGTGAAAGGGAATCCCATGGGCTTCTACAGATTATTAAGATCAAAAGGATAGCAACGGTCAAAATTAGTCCACTTGAAGATCGATCAGTGCCGTCATCTATGCATGCAGCAAAAGAGATGGGGAAGATCTTAAATGAATTTTTTTGCATCTATATTTATTTATTCGTGAGACAGACACAGAGTCTATAGAACGAGGAAAAACAGTAGGGAGATCATGAACAGTATCCAGATTAAAGAAGAGGAGGTGTTTGCTCGAACCAGGAGGGAGAATACGTCCCCAGGACCTGACAAGATGATCCCTTGGATTTTGTGGGAGGCTCAAGCAAAAATTGCAGTAGTTCTGACAAAGGTACTTAAAACAGCCTTAGCCACAGGTGAGGTGCTACAGGAGTGGAAGATAGCTAATGCAGAGTGTGCTAGTGAGAAAGAGATCAAACAGTATAAAGGGGATAAATCTGAAATGTTAATATTGCAATGTTACCAGTAAGAAATGTTGGTTTCTTTGATCCCTGCCTCCAATTCTCGTTGAAGGCACTCAGGCACCTTCACCCTTACACCTAGAGGAGGAAAAGAAACAGAGTTGGTCAGTTTTAAGGGATGGCTCTTAAAGACCCATCAAAACCCATCTCCTTGATCAAACTTTTGGTATCTTTGTATATTGGCGAAAAAAATGATCATGCTTTTGACTTCTTGGAGTCATTTTGCTATGTTAAAATAGAGAGTATTAAAATAAGTTAGTATTGTTGAATTTTGAGCTTTAGTTTCCTATTCTTCCTGGCCTTTAATACTTTTGTTTATTTGCATAATTCTCTGAGCATTACTCTTACTATAAATTAATTGGCTTTGCTCACACCCTTAATTCTACTCCACTTTGTCCTTTAATCCCATTTTACTTGACCTTCCTCCATATTCTCAATTTCTAAATCATACTCTACATTACCTCTTGCCCCTTCCTGTAACTCTCTTCTACATTTCTAAAATATTCTTTAATCCATTTAATAATAAGAAAGAGAAACTGAAATAGATTCATTCCGTTCAACCATTCAAAGTTCAAAATTCAAATGCTTGGAGTAAATTTTATTATCAGAGTACATACATATGTCACCGCATACAACCCTGAGATTCATTTTCCTGTAGGCATTCTCAGCAAATCTATAGAATAGTAACTATAATAGGATCAATGAAAGATCAACTAGAGTACACAAAATGACAACTGCAAATATAAAATAAATAGCAAAACAAAAACAAGAACATGAAATAACAAGATAAAAAGTCCTTAAAGCGAGACCATTCAATTGGACCAAGGCTACTGCTCTATCTCCTCCTCATTACACAACTCCAAATCTGTCTGGCCTCTTATTCTCATTACTTTTCTCAGATACAATATTAATAAAAATATTGAAAGATGAAGAGTATAAATTGCATAAATACAAATACAAAATTCATAAGGATACAAGTAATACGATTACATTACATTTAAATCACAGTAATATGATCACAGTATCCCATAAAGTCTGGGGAAAGGAGACTTTCCCAGTCTCCTTTAATTGAGATTTTAAAAAATCTCTAATCTGTAAGTATCGAGAAAAGTGGGTACAGGTATTTGAAAGGTTAAATTTCGTTGAAAGTTGCACAAAAGAAGAGAGATTCCCTCCATCAAACAAATCCTGAAATCATTTAATACCCAATCTATCCCATTCTTTAAAAGATAAGTCAATTAAAGATTATTTTAAAAAACAATTAGAAAAGATGGGACTCAAGAGGGAGAATCTCAATAAACCAAAATGTTTTCTAAACTGTAACCAAGTCCTCAAAGTATGTTTGACCACCGTCAAATCAGTTAGTTTATTTAAAGATAAAGGAAGCGAGGAAGAGGGAGAATTTCAATAAACCAAAATGTTTTCTAAACTGTAACCAAGTCCTCAAAGTATGTTTGACCACCGTCAAATCAGTTAGTTTACTTAAAGATAAAGGAAGCGAGGATCCAAGTAAAGAAATAATGGAAAATTTCATAACAGAGTTGACTTCCAAAGAAACCCATATAGGGCACTTCTCATGGTTAATGTAATATATCCAGAACGTAATATTTCGTATATTAAGTGCCCACTAATATAACCTAAAATTGGGTAAGGCAAAGCCTCCATTCTGTTTGGTTTTGTGAAGGTGAGCTTTATTTATACGAGGATTTTTATTCTTCCATATATAGGAAGAAAGAATTGAATCCAGAAAGTCAAAAAAGATTTAGGAGTATATAAAAACAGGCACAGCTTGAAAAAGGTATATAAATTAGGTAAGATATTCATTTTAATAGAATTAATTCGGCCAATCAGTGATAAAGAGAGAGGCGACCAATTAGAAAGTGTTTTTTTAAACATAATTCACTAAAGTTAAAACATTTTCCTTAAATAAATCTTTATAATTCTTAGTAATTGTTACTCCTAAATACGTAAATTGTTTTCTTAAAATTTTAAAAGGAAGGTTAATATCAGTTGGTATTAAATTGTTTAAAGGAAATAGTTCACTCTTATGTAAATGTAATGTATATCCCGAGAACTGACTAAAATTAGTCAGTAAGCGGAACACAAATGGTAAAGAGGTTGTAACATTAGATATAAAAAGCAATGTCATCAGCATACAGCGACACTTTATGGATAGTACCTCTCCTTAAAATACCAGTAATCTCTTTAGACTCTCGAAAAGCAATTGCTAAGGGTTCTAATACCAAATCAGAAAGCAGGGGGCTCAAAGGACAACCTTGTCTAGTTCCACGTTGGAGCTTAAAGGGTTTAGAATTCTGAAGATTAGTAAGAACCTGAGTGGAGGGAGATAAATAAAGTAATTTAATCCAATGAATAAAATTAGGTCCAAAATTAAATTTTTCTAAGGATGTAAATAGATAATTCCATTCAACTCTGTCAAAGGCCTTCTCCGCATCCAAAGTTATCACACATTCTGATATCTCCTTAGATGGAGAATGCATAACATTTAACAAACGCCATATATTAAAAAGGGAATATCGATTTTTAATAAGTCCTGTCGCATCATCCGAAACTATAGAAAATATAATATTTTCAAGTCTGCGAGCCAACACTTTAGATAAAATTTTAGTATCAAAATTGAGTAAAGAGATAGGTCTATACAAAGAACATTCAGTAGGATTCTTATTCTTTTTGAGAATAAGCGAAATGGAAGCTTCATAAAAAGACTGCGGTAATCTTCCTACCTTAAAGGAATCTGTAAGGGTAGAACATAAGTGTTGTATAAGCAAGGAGGAAAAAGCCTTATAAAACTCTCCAGAGAATCCATTGGGTCCTGGGGCTTTCCCAGAATACAATTCTCGCATAGCCTGAGCAATTTCCTCCTGGGGAAATGGGTTGATCCAATTGCCTACGATTATCTATCGAAAGATTGGGAATATTTAATTGATCTAAAAAAAATCATTGCAATATTATCATTAACAGAGTCAGAACTATACAATTTGGAATAAAATTCCCTAAAAGTGTCATTAATTTCAAAGTGGTCAGTTGTCATATCCCCATTAATTTTACGTATTTCTTTAATTTGCTGCTTGGCTATAAATGGCTTCAATTGATTAGCCAGTAGCTTACCAGTTTTATCTCAGCGAATATAAAATTGACTTCTATCTTTTAAAAGCTAGCTTTCAATTGGATACGTTAAAAGAAGATCATATTTAGTTTTGGTTTCAATACGTCTCTTATATGTTTCAGGATCAGGTACCGAAGCATACTTATGGTCCAGTTGTTTTAACCAATTAGCTAGTTCGTTTCTCTCTTTGTTAGCTTTTTTAATGATGTTTACAGTATAAGAAATAATTTGACCCCGGATATATGCTTTAAAAGTATCCCATATCATAAGACTAGACGTCTCTTCCAACGTATTTTCTTCAAAAAAAAGAGTAATTTGATTCTCCATAAATTTTTTAAAATCCTCATCGGATAACAGAGTTAAATTAAATCACCAAAATCTACTCACAAGGATAAGATCAGGGAGATTTAAAGATAGAAGTACAGGAGAGTGGTCAGAAATAGCAATCTCTTTATATTCAATCTATCGAACCAATGGAATCATTTGGCTTTCAATAAAAAAAAATCAATCCTGGTATAAGAATGATGGACATGAGAGAGAAAAAGAATACTCCCTGTCCGTCGGATGAAGAAAACGCCAAGCATCAACTAAATCACATTTAGTTAGAAAGGATTGGATAAACAAAGCTGATTTATTAAGTGTGGCTGGTTTGACAGACGAGCGATCTAATACTGGATCTAACCAGCAGTTAAAATCTCCCCCCATCACAAGAGTTTAAGTACACAAATCTGGCAAAAACGAAAATAGTCATTCAAAAATTCCTGGATTGTCTACGTTGGGGGCATATACATTAGCAAAAACAATCAATTTACTGTCTAAACTCCCTGATACAATAACAAATCAACCATTAGGATCCGAAACAACTTTATGCTGAACAAAGGAAACTGTATTATCTACAAAAATCGAAATTCCATGTGATTTTGCATTAAACAAAGAATGGAATTACATCCCTTCCACCGAGTAAAAAAATGTAAGCTATCACAGCTGCGTATGTGCGTTTCTTGTAAGAAAATCATGGGTGCTTTAAATTTTTTAATATAAGCAAACACTTTGTTCCATTTAATGGGGTGATTCAGCCCTTTCACATTCAAACTAAATAAGTTAATATTTCAAACCATTTTAAATACAAATCATTATGTAATTAAAAGATCTGGATATGTTATTAAAACTAGAAAGCAAACCGTAAGGTAAGATAGTCAAACAGGCAATCATATAATCAACCCAACACAGCTCCCAGAGAGAAATAGGCCCTAGGCCCTAGTCTCTCTCCCACCCAAAGCCAAAAAGCTGACCAATAGACAGTCAGCAAGCTAACAACTAAGTTCCCTCCCAAAAAAATCCTGTTGACAGAAACTCCAGTCTTTCAAGGTCAAGTATGTCCCTACCAAGACACAACATAAAAAGAAAAATTAGATTAGATTAGATTAGATTAACTCAGTATTCCAAAATACAAAAGGATCAGTTTAAACATTCAAAGAAAGCTATATTAAAATAAAGCCTCAAAAAGGGATATTATAAAAAAGTGTCAAAAGACAATATATGAACAGCCAAAACGTAAGCTTATTGAAACCTTATTTCAAATTCATATTAACAGAGGAGAAAATTGATCAAATAAGAAATATAACAGTTTTAAAACTCATCCTTCAAAAACACTTCTGCGTCTTCAACCGACGATTCTTTTTCACAATCCATTCTTCAAAACAATACTTAGACAGGTGGGAAATCGAAGGGATAGTCTAATTTAAATCCTTTATTATAAAGTTCCGACATAACTTCTTTATATTTCATACGATCAGCCATAACTTCAGGCGAATAATCTTCCACAAATCTGACCTTGTAACCATGGAAATCGATCATTCCTTGTCGACGGGGATGGCGAATTAAAAGGTCCTTAATACAAAATTCATGAAAACTTAGAATGACCGACCTGGGTCTCGATGCCGACGGCAATGGCTTCGAGCTTCGGGTCAGAAGTGAACAGAACAAGGAATAGCTGTTTCAGGAAGTTTGCAAAGAACTTCGTAGGGTCAGCACCTTCAATTGATTCTTCAAGACCCAGAATTCGCAAGTTACTTCTCCTGTTTCTATTTTCTAGACTGATAATCCTTTTCATCATTTTTTCATTGGATAAGGATAACTCTTCGCAGAGTTTAAATGTATCTTCAAGATCCTCTTCAAGTGTCACCAGCTTTGCAGTATTTTCCTGAATTTGGTTCTCATGTTCAGTTAGAGTTTGTTGAACTGTATCCAATTTGCCATTAAGTCGTTGAAATTCCTAGGAAAATTCCAATTTTTGTCGTATAAAGAAGTCACTGATTAATCCCCAGTCACCTTGAATTCAATCTTCTATTTCTCTTTCTTTTGCAGAAGCTTTTGTTCCTTTCCCAGCCATAGTAGAGCAGTATTAAAGTATTATAATAAGATTTCAAAAAAAAACTGGTAGGAGACAATAAAGTAAATAGGGTAGGAGCAATCTAAAACGATGTTACTCCATCAGCTGCCAACAGGGCTGTCCTCAGATATTCTAAAATTATCCTCAATAAAGAATGCATGTGGTTAAAGTTCAAAGTTCATTTATTATCAAAGTATGTATATATTATACAACCTTGAGATTTGTCTCCTAAACAAGAAACACAAAGAGAACCCATTTTTAAAAATAAAGACCAATAAAACGCAGAGAGAGAGAGAGAGAGAGAGAGAGAGAGAAATAACAAATTGTGCAAACAATAAAAGCAAGCAAACAGCATTCAGAATGAAATGAAATGAAATTCATAGATATGAAGCCCAGAGCAGCTGAAGCAGGCCCACAGCCTCAGTGCAGCGAAGAGCGGTGCAAACATCACGCAGCAGAGAGCAGAACCAGCCTGACTCTTGCTTCCAATCCCAACACCCTGCCTTTTTCAATCCATCCGGCCCAGCATTCAAATCATCCAAACATCGGGCTCATTCTGATCTTTAGGACCTGGGCCCTATTGCATTGATATGCTCCGAGCCTGCTCTCATCACGTTTTGGCCCATATCTGACCTTTCCAAATCAGCCTGGCGCTTAGATCGATCAGGTGTTGCTCTCAGTTTAGCTGTACAGGCTCTGAAATTCCTCTGTGCCAATTTTTCTATACTTCATACGCCCTGACTCCGTCTTGAACATGTATCAACCCTGCTCCAACCACTTCCTCTTGAAGATATCCCGACTTTGCATTGCACCCGCATATTTCAAACTTCAAGTCAGCCTCACTTTATCTCACCTCTTCATTGTTTGCAGTGATCTTCTACCATAATTTTTTTTACATAAATGATGTGATCTGTGTGCCACTTCATGGAAAATAAAAGTTATGAAAATTTTTTGAAATTATACTTTAAATCATTCATCTGAAGCTCCTTTCTAGTCATTTAATCTAATAATTGATAATCCTGCCACGCGATAATTATACTAATATCAGCATAGTTATCATTGCCTAGAAGTTCAATTTCACCCATTTTTGTTGTAGTAAATGGCCACTGTTTTGCCTTGATGCCATTTCCAATGTCACAAAGAAAAACTGAAACATGTTCACTTTAAGAAATCATTTTCATAGTCTTTTTTTGTGCCATACTCCGCCAGAGCCTCAGCGACCACTTTTTCAAGTGGTTGTCTTGGAGGAAAGATTCTGTGAGTGGTCCCCCACGTCCTTCTCACAGTGCAGTCTTTTTTTTTTATGAGGCCGAGTTGCGAGCTCGACACTCAACCTGGCACAGATGGAAAGCGTGCCCAGAAGCGGCCCGACTGGGTTTGAACTCGGGAACCTTCGCTCCGGAGTCTGGTGCTGAAGTCACTGCGCCATCAGCCAGTCTTTTCATAGTTTACTTCCTTCTAAAAGCAGAAAATTATGAAATGTGTTACAAGAGATGCCAATTATAGCAAGCTGCTGTCTAACCTGTGAATTGTTAAGATGCATCTCTGTTGTGGCCATACATATTTTCATTGTTTTTCCATGTAGTAATTACATATAAAAAGAATTTTGCATTGATGACACAATCATGTGTATATAATACAGCAGTTAAATGAACACACAAAAGCAAGCAGGTCCATTTTAAGGTTCTAGTTTTGCAATAGATAAAGGTGATTTATTTAGTTTGCGATAGGTATCTCAAAGGTGTTAAAACATGCATCATGGATGTTTCTGGTAAGCTTGTAAATACATATGAAAAGTAATGTAAAGCTAATTTCCTGTACAAAAGGTATGATTCAAAATTACCAATTAGGTAGCTACAGACAGATGATAGTTGCATCACATGGCAAGAACAGTTTAGAAAAATGAACAATGATACAATTATAAAAGCTGAGAAGTCATTTTGCGGGTGTATAAAACTGGTAAAGCTTCGGTTAGACCAAATTTAGAATTTCAAGTGCAATTCTGGTCTCCACACTACAGGAAGGGTATAGGGGCTTTGGAGAGGGTAAAAAAGATGTTTATCAGGATGAACTATATTTGCTATAAGGAGAGGTAGGACAAACTGGGATGTTTATCTGGATTTCCAAAAGTTAAGAGGCAACATGATATAAGCAAGGAATGAGAGGCATAGATAGAGTAAACAGACCCAAGAGATTCTGCAGACGCTGGAAACCCAGAGCAACACATATAAAATGCTGGAGGAGCTCGGCAGGTCAGGCAACACTTATGAAAAGGTACAAACAATCAACATTTCGAGTCAAGATTGGAAAGGGAGGGCGAAGAAGCCAGAATAAGAAAATGGGGGGCGGGTAGGGGAAGGCAAGCAAAAAGGTAATAGGTTAAGCCAAGTGGATGAAGGAGAGGTGATGAAATGAGAAAGCTGGGAGGTGATAGGTAGAAAAGATAGCCTCGCAAACTGATGATGTGTTGAGAAGCCCCTTCACAAAGACAGGTGTTCCAGACAATGAACCATAGTTTGCGGCAGAACAGTTTCAGTCATTCTTAAAATGAATGGAATAAGAAATATTATATCCGTATTATATCACCCAGCTACAAATAACTTGCGGAAAGGTTTGTCCAGAGTGCAAAGAATGCACTGTGAGCAAATTTAGCAGAACAAATTATACTAACGCTGAACCAGAAGCTTGTCAATTTCTTCCTGCATATCGCAATGCAACACACTCCACAACCAAAAACTCACCAGCTAAGCTGTTCCTGGAACGTTCCTTGTGTTCGCACTTGGATCTCCCCAAACCAAATCTCAGAAGGAGTATGCAGGACAAAAAGCTGAGACAAACTGAAAGCTTCTCAAACAAGGAGGTTCAATGTTTCACTTCTGGACAAGTAGTCCTGGCGAGTAACTACAGAGATAATCAAAAGTGGGTACTGGAAAAGATTAAGGACAGAACTGGACAACTCTTCTACACAGTGGAGATTGTATCTGATATCATCTGGAGGCAACACACTGATCATTTGAGGAGAGCAGAGTCAATTGTTAGAGAAGAAAGGTGGCTACCAGTGTCAGAATCACTTCCTGCAGTCTGAGTCAACTCCTACAGCCACCATGAAGAAAACCCCAGAACCTGAGATTGTTTCACAGCCACAAGTCTCACCTACTAAGCAGAGTGATCCCCACTGTTAGGAAAAATATTATCCCACAAGAGTAAGAAATCCTTCACAGTGATTAAATCTTTAGATCTGGTGGGACAATTTAAAAATTGACTATGCTGTGGATGTCTGTATATATTATATAATATACTGAGTATATACTGCAATTGATATGCTTTCTACACTGAGTTGGAGTTTATAGCTAAGCAGGGAAGAATGTTGTGTATTTAATATTTAAGTAGTACTTGTGTAATCTTGTAAATATATTGTTTAAGCATTCTTTGTTGTTTACATTTAACCGTGATGAATTATATAAAAATACATGAATTGCATACATGATACGTACACGCCTCACTTAAAGTAACAATGAAGCAAAACTCGCATCTTTCAGCTCTTGTTTTCCTTTGAATTAGTTTAATGTTTTGAAGTTCCAAAACATAATAAAACCTATATTCCAAAAGTGATTTATATTGCAAGAGGTGAAATTTACTGGATTATATTAGGTTCCAGACTAGTATTTTGGTACAGTACCATAACTCAAAAACAGGCACCTGATCAGGTACAGTATTAATTTTTAGGCTATGTTATTAATAATTTTTAATCAGCACTGTGGTTTATGAACTAAAATGCATTTATTATTACCCACCATATAATCCATACATTAATACAATTTAAAAATAACTTTCACATATAGAACATAAGGGGTGCTAATCCCACCTGTAAGACAATTTTAAAGATTGACCGGTTTCTCAAGCACCAAACCTCTAATCTTGACAGTGGTAATCTGCTTTTGGTGAGCAGTTCTAAGCTGCAGTAATCGATTTTCAAAATCTTTTCTCAGAAATTTAACAAGGTAGGATAAAAATAGCAACACATGTCAGGGATTCTGATGGCACAGAGGCATATTTTATATACTAGTTTATTGCCTTTCTGTGAACTGAACATTACAGACGTAACTTCCTGGTAAAGTCTGAGGGACATTGGTACAGCTATCAAATTTGATCATCAGCATAGCTTTTTCCCAACTGCTCCTATGATCTAATGGCAGAATGGCCTAATTCTGCTCCAATGTCTTGTGGTCTAAATTTAGCTATATTGTGTGGCCTTTCTTTTTGCTTTTATCCTATCTTTGACATCCTTTGTCAGCCATGCTTGCCTCATCCTCCCTTTAGAATGCTTCATCTTCTTGGGATGAACCAATTCTGCCCCATTCAAATTACTCCCAGAAACTCCAGCTATTGCTGCTTTGCCATCATCCATGCTTGTGTCCCTTTCCAATTGCCTTTGGCCAGCACATCACTGATGCCTCTGTAGTTCCCTTTACTCCACAACATACTGATGTATCTGATTTTAGCTTCTCCCTCTCAAACTGCAGAGTGAATTCTTCATATTATGTTGACCACCTGTTAAGTGTTCTTTTACTTTAAGCTCCCTAATCAAATCTGGTTCATTACACAACACCCAATCCAGAACTTTTTCCCTTGTGGGCTCAACCACAAGCTGCTCTAAAAAGTAACCTTGGAGGTATTCCACAAATTCCATCTCTTGGGATCCAGTACCAAACAGATTTTCCCAATCTACCTGCATATTGAAATCCCATAACCGTCATAATATTGCCTTTCTCCGCCTTTGTAATTTGTATTCTGCATCCTAGCCACTGTTTGGAAGCCTGCATTTAATTCCCATCAGGGTCTTTTTACCCTTGCAGTTTCTTCACTCTACCCACAAGGATTCTACATCTTCCGATTACTTCTTTCTAAGGATTTGATTGCAATTTTTACCAACAGAGCCATTCCACCCTTTTATAGTTGAAGAGATGGCCTAAACCAATTAAGGATATTTAACCGTAAGCATTTCTGACATGGGTGGTATGGCTTTGGTTCGCAGTGTTTCACTCTGGGTAAAACCATATCATACTAGCTGGCTGATGGACAATGCAAACATAATTAAAGTGGGAGCAGAAATGTAATTATTCTGGAAAAGAGCTGCTGATTGATAAAATAGAAAACAAATGTCACTCTATTGACAGGAGATATCAACTAACCGTACATTGTTCTGTAAGAAAGTGGCAGAGAATTGTGACATCCTCAAAGCCTCCAGCCAACAGTGGAAATCAGAATAATAATGGCTGTGTAGCTCTAGTGTAGACACCATAAATTGTTTTAAATGAAAATTCTGAACCCTGCATTATGGAATCATATTTAGTGAACTTCCAGTTCCATTGTGGAAATGATATCCTCAAGGCTTTATTCAAAGCTGCATGAAATTTGGAACTGAATTTCCCACACCACCAGACATGTCACAAAGGCTTTCAGACAGATAAAACAAAGCAAATATGTCCAATAACATGATTTTTAAGGAGGGAAAAAACAATTCCAATTGAGATTAGAGACAGAATTGGTTGCATGTCAGCCCTAGCAGGGTTTGCAGGCTATTACTTCCTACAAAGTGAAACCCAACATCATTAATGACTGTGATGCTTTACTCCCCGATGAGCTTAACACCTTTTATGCATGCTTTGAAAGGGAGAATAAAACTACACGTGTGCGAATCCCTGCAGCATCTGGTAACCCAGTGATCTCTGTCTTGGAGGCTGACATCATAACATCTTTCAACAGGGTGAATCCTCGCAAGGTGTCAGGCCCTGATGGTGTACCTGGTAGGGTTCTGAAAACCTGAGCCAGCCAACTTGTGGAAGTATTCAAGGACATCTTCAATCTCTCACTGCTGCAGTCGGAGGTTCCCACCTGCTCCAAATGGGTGAAAATCATACCAGTGCCCAATAAGAGCAGGGTGAGCTGCTTCAGTTACTATTGCATAATGGCACTCACATCTACTGTGATGAAGTGCTTTGAGTTGTCAGCCATGGCTAGAATCAACTCCTGCTTAAGCAAGAACCTGGACTCGCTACAATTTGCCTATTGCCGCAATAGGTCTACAGTGGATGCAATCTTACTGGTTCTCCATTTGGCCTTGGATCATCTGGATAATAGTAATACCTATACCCAGCTGCTGTTTATTGATTACCACTCAGTGTTCAACACAATCACACCTTCAGTTGTAATCTACAAGTCTGAAAGCCTGGGCCTGGGCCTCTGCAACTGCATTCTTGACTTCCTCATTGTGAGATCACAGTCTGTGCAGATTGGATATAACATTCCCTCTTCACTGACAATCAACACTGGAATACCTCAAGGAAGTGTGTCTAGCCCTCTGCTTTATTCTCTCTACACCCACGACTATGTGGCTAAGCGCAACTCAAACACCATCTGTAAGTGTGACAAGGGACCTAGGCAAGGATGGTTACGACAGTACTGAAGAATCCAAGACTAGAATAGAGACACGATACGAGAATGAAACGATGCTAAACGAGAATCTTTGAACCTGGTTGATAGGTCAGAACAAAATTGAACCAGTTAAAGAAAAGAGACCACCTGGTCTACCTGGAATTCAGTCTTTTGGCCTCCTGAATATAAGCCAGATTTTTGTAGTCTATTCATACAATAAAAGGGTTTTGGTCCCCTCAAGCCAGTGACGTCATACGGTGATTCTCTGTTCCTTCCAGTTCACTGAAGGGTTATGCTTGGACAGCCAAAAGTGACCAATAATGTGACTTTTAAAACCAATTGGCTGCACCAGTGATGATTTGGTGTGTCATATTAAAGGGGGTGAATACTTATGCAATCAATTAGTGTTTTATATTTGTAATTAATTTAGATCACTTTGTAGCGATCTGTTTTCACTTTGACACAAAGAGTCTTTTTCTTTGTCATAAAAAGCCAAATTAAATCCACTGTGATTCAGTGTTGTACAATAATTTGGGTAACCTGGGGAAAAATACACTTGCAGGACAACAAGTACTTTTTTGGGTCTCTAATTCCTTTATCTGTTTTAGATGTTAAAACATCTAAAACAGATAAAGGAATTAGAGACCTGAAAAAATATTCGTAGAAATAGAGTATCAAAATAAAAACGACGAAATGGATTTTTAAAAAAAGTTACTGCTGTTACAATCTCAGCTTAATTTCCGTCCATATGCAGTATGAAAATAAATAAAATATACAAAACCAATACGGTAGGTGCAATTCTAAAAAAATACTAACAACACTAGAATCCCGCCATTCCTGTACCTTATAACACAACATCAGAAATATGAATAAATACATCTCATCTTAACTAAGAGATATACTCACTTTGGCACACATGTGCTTAACTTCCAAACACATAAAGGCTAGACCCTGAAATGAGTTCTCGCTCACGCTACGTAAACAGAGATTAACACATTCACATTACTCCGTTACATTCACATTCAGTCATGAAAAAATAAAGAAAGTCAAAAAATAAACTTCTACAATATATTGCCTTGGAGTTTAAATTACTGAAAAGACTAACCCAGTAGGCCAATAAGAAACTTCGCAAAACCACGCTTATCCAGCACTGATACCTTACTCACGAAAATTTTAAGTATCCACATGTAAAACACGTCAAATTACCAATATTCTAGGTTTACAAACAAGTGTAAATGAATTTACATGGATATTATCACGGATAACATAATATAAACCAATGTAAAAGTGTACAACAAAGCATATAAATGAAAATTTACAAGGATGCCAGGTCTGGAGCACCTGAATAAAGATTGGACTTTATTCTTTGATATGTAGAAGATTGAGAGGAGTTTTGATAGAGGTATACAAAATTATGAGGGGTATAGATAGGATACACGCAAGCAGACGTTTTCCACTGAGGTTGAGTGGGACTACGCCGGAGGTCATGGGTTAAGGGTGAAAGGTGAAAAGTCTAAGGTAAACATGAGGGAAAACATCTCCACTCAGAAGGTGGTGAGAGTGTGGAATGAGCTGCTAGCACAAATGATGCATGCAAGCCTGGTTTCAATGCTTAAGAGAAGTTTGGATAGGTACATGGATGGTCGGGTAAGGGCGGCTAGGGTCCTGGTGCAGATCGATGGGAGTAGGCAGTTTAAATGGTTCAACACAGAGTAGATGGGTTGAAGGGCCTGTTTCTGTACTGTACTTTTCTGTGACTCTATGACTCTATATCTCACCACAACTAGCACAGATGATGGTGATTGGGAGGGATGCAAAGAATAACAAGGTGACAAAACAGGTCGTACAAGCCACAAGTAGAGGAAGAATGAAAAAGAGTTTAGACATAGACATAGACATATAGAATAGTACAGCACAGTACAGGCCCTTCAACCCACAATGTTGTGCCGACCCTCAAACCCTGCCTCCCATATAAGCCCCCACCTTAGATTCCTCCATATGCCTGTCTAGCAGTCTCTTAAGCTTCACTAGTGTATCTGCCTCCACCACTGACTCAGGCAGTGCATTCCACACACCAACCACTCTCTGAGTAAAAAACCTTCCTCTAATATCCCCCTTGAACTTCCCACCCCTTACCTTAAAGCCATGTCCTCTTGTATTGAGCAGTGGTGCCCTGGGGAAGAGGCGCTGGCTATCCACTCTATCTATTCCTCTTATTATCTTGTACACCTCTATCATGTCTCCTCTCATCCTCCTTCTCTCCAAAGAGTAAAGCCCTAGCTCCCTTAATCTCTGATCATAATGCATACTTTCTAAACCAGGCAGCATCCTGGTAAATCTCCTCTGTACCCTTTCCAAAGCTTCCACATCCTTCCTATAGTGCGGTGACCAGAACTGGACACAGTACTCCAAGTGTGGCCTAACCAGAGTTTTATAGAGCTGCATCATTACATCGCGACTCTTAAACTCTGTCTCTCAACTTATGAAAGCTAACACCCCATAAGCTTTCTTAACTATCCTATCCACCTGTGAGGCAACTTTCAGGGATCTGTGGACATGTACCCCGAGATCCTTCTGCTCCTCCACACTACCAAGTATCCTGCCATTTACTTTGTACTCTGCCTTGGAGTTTGTCCTTCCAAAGTGTACCACCTCACACTTCTCTGGGTTGAACTCCATCTGCCACTTCTCAGCCCACTTCTGCATCCTATCAACGTCTCTCTGCATTCTTTGACAATCCTCTACACTATCTACAACACCACCAACCTTTGTGTCGTCTGCAAACTTGCCAACCCACCCTTCTACCCCCACATCCAGGTCGTTAATAAAAATCACGAAAAGTAGAGGTCCCAGAACAGATCCTTGTGGGACACCACTAGTCACAATCCTCCAATCTGAATGTACTCCCTCCACCACCACCCTCTGCCTTCTGCAGGCAAGCCAATTCTGAATCCACCTGGCCAAACTTCCCTGGATCCCATGCCTTCTAACTTTCTGAATAAGCCTACCGGGTGGAACCTTGTCAAATGCCTTACTAAAATCCATAAAGATCACATCCACTGCACTACCCTCATCTATATGCCTGGTCACCTCCTCAAAGAACTCTATCAGGCTTGTTAGACACGATCTGCCCTTCACAAAGCCATGCTGACTGTCCCCGATCAGGCCATGATTCTCTAAATGCCTATAGATCCTATCTCTAAGAATCTTTTCCAACAGCTTTCCCACCACAGACGTAAGGCTCACTGGTCTATAATTACCCGGACTATCCCTACCACCTTTTTTGAACAAGGGAACAACATTCGCCTCCCTCCAATCCTCCGGTACCATTCCCATGGACAACGAGGACATAAAGATCCTAGCCAGAGGCTCAGCAATCTCTTCTCTCGCCTTGTGGAGCAGCCTGGGGAATATTCCGTCAGGCCCCGGGGATTTATCTGTCCTAATGTATTTTAACAACTCCAGCACCTCCTCTCCCTTAATATCAACATGCTCCAGAACATCAACCTCATTCATATTGTCCTCACCATCATCAAGTTCCCTCTCATTGGTGAATACCGAAGAGAAGTATTCATTGAGGACTTCGCTCACTTCCACAGCCTCCAGGCACATCTTCCCACCTTTATCTCTAATCGGTCCTACCTTCACTCCTGTCATCCTTTTTTTCTTCACATAACTGAAGAATGCCTTGGGGTTTTCCTTTACCCTACTCGCCAAGGCCTTCTCATGCCCCCTTCTTGCTCTTCTCAGACCTTTCTTAAGCTCCTTTCTTGCTTCCCTATATTCCTCAATAGACCCATTTGATCCTTGCTTCCTAAACCTCATGTATGCTGCCTTCTTCCACCTGACTAGGTTTTCCACCTCACTTGTCACCCATGGTTCCTTCACCCTACCATTCTTTATCTTCCTCATCGGGACAAATTTATCCCTTACATCCCGCAAGAGATCTCTAAACATCGACCACATGTCCATAGTACATTTCCCTGCAAAAACACCATCCCAATTCACACCCGCAAGTTCTAGCCTTATAGCCTCATAATTTGCCTTTCCCCAATTAAAAATTTTCCTGTCCTCTTTGATTCTATCCTTTTCCATGATAATGATAAAGGCCAGGGAGCGGTGGTCACTGTCCCCCAGATGCTCACCCACTGAGAGATCTGTGACCTGACCCGGTTTATTACCTAGTACTAGATCTAGTATGGCATTTCCCCTGGTCGGCCTGTCCACATACTGTGACAGGAATCCATCCTGGACACACTTAACAAATTCTGCCCCATCTAAACCCTTGGAACTAATCAGGTGCCAATCAATATTAGGGAAGTTAAAGTCACCCATGATAACAACCCTGTTATTTTTGCACCTTTCCAAAATCTGCCTCCCAATCTGCTCCTCTGTATCTCTGCTGCTACCAGGGGGCCTATAGAATACCCCCAGTAGAGTAACTGCTCCCTTCCTGTTCCTGACTTCCACCCATATTGACTCAAAAGAGGATCCTGCTACATTACCCACCCTTTCTGTAGCCTTTAATAGTATCCCTGACCAGTAATGCCACCCCTCCTCCCCTTTTTCCTCCCTCTCTACCCCTTTTAAAGCACTGAAATCCAGGAATATTGAGAATCCATTCCTGCCCTGGTGCCAGCCAAGTCTCTGTAATGGCCACTACATCATAATTCCATGTATGTATCCAAGCTCTCAGTTCATCATCTTTGTTCCTGATGCTTCTTGCATTGAGGTACACACATTTCAGCCCTTCCACCTTACTGTCTTTACACCGTTTATTCTGCTTCTCTTTCCTCAAAGCCTCTCTGTATGTTAGATCTGGCTTTACTCCATGCACTTCTTTCACTGCTCTATCGCTCCGGGTCCCATGCCCCTCGCAAATTAGTTTAAACCCTCCCGAACCATGCTAGCAAACCTACCTGCAAGGATATTGCTCCCCCTCGAGTTCAGGTGCAACCCATCCAACCTGTACAGGTCCCACCTTCCCCAGAAGAGATCCCAATGATCTAAAAATCTAAAACCCTGCTCCCTGCACCAACTCCTCAGCCACGCATTCAACTGCCATCTCCTCCAATTCTTACCATCTCTGTCATGCAGCACTGGCAGCAATCCTGAGAAAGTGACCCTTGAGGTCCTGTTCTTCAGCCTTCTGCCTAATTCCCGAAACTCACACTTCAGGACCTCATCCCTCTTCCTGCCTATGTCGTTGGTCCCAACATGTACCACGACTTCTGGTTGCTTTCCCTCTCGTACCAGGATGTCGTGCACCTGGTCAGAGACATCCCGGACCCTGGCACCCGGGAGGCAACAAACCATGCAGGTGTCCTTCTCACGTCCACAAAATCTCCTGTCTGCTCCCCTGACTATAGAGTCTCCAATGACGACAGCTCTCCTCTTCTCCGTCCCACACTTCTGCACCACCGGGTCAGACTCAGTGCCAGAGGCCCTGCCACCGTGGCTCACACCTGGTCGGTCATCCCCGCCAACAGTATCCAGGACGGTAAACTTATTATTCAGGGGAATGGCTACAGGGGTGCTCTGCACTACCTGTATGCTCACCTTCGCTTTCCCCCCTCTGACTGTCACCCAACGACCTGCTTCCGACAATGTATATCAAAATAAAAGATTTTTCTTACGTAAAAATAATCATCAGGAAGAATAGACTGTTCAAAACTAAGAAGTAGGATTGTAAATTAAAAGAACATAGTGAATGAACTACTCTGCATCTCTGTTTTACATTAGAAAAAGGGTAAAAGCATGCTGGCCATCCCAAGGATACTAACATTGAATTAGAGATTGGGCAACAACAACATTAATATAATTCAAATAATGCTGATGATTAAAGTAATGCAACTGAATTTTTAAGGCCAGGGAATGTTGTAAATGCCTCTTTAAATTCTACCTAAATGTTCTTAATTGAGAAACCATTCCTTTAGTTTCAAATTTTGTGCTTTCTTAAAAATGTGGATTATAATCTGCTTATACATTATAGGCAGAAACTTCCTTGAGTCTATAATTTAAAATAGGGTGTCTAAACACGTTGAAAAATTTCCACCTGATCAAAAAGGCATCATGGATTTGTAAGGCAGAGATATTGCCTAACAACCTCAATTGTAGTTTTTGAGGCTGTATATATGTTAGTTAATGCGAAATTTCTATGAATGTTATTTGTACAGATATCTGGAAGGCATTTGATTTAAATTAAAGCTAGAAGGCTACTACTCAAAGCTTATGGAATAGGTTAGGAATTTGGGAGAATGGCAGAACACAGAAAGAAGGGAAAGTGGACAAGTGCATGACCAATTCCCTGTGAAGATATTGGCTGTGTTGACAATTATTTCCCATATTTATCCATAACTAATCCTGTGGCTATCAATCCTATAATTTAGATTACAGGATTGGTAGCTACACATCCATGTCTCACAGTGACAAAAGGTCAGTACCATTGTAGGCAATGTAAATGCAAGCATTAAGTTTTATAACCATATAACCATATAACAATTACAGCATGGAAACAGGCCATCTTGGCCCTTCTAGTCCGTGCCGAACTCTTACTCTCACCTAGTCCCACCAACCTGCACTCAGCCCATAACCCTCCATTCCTTTCCTGTCCATATAGCTGTCCAATTTAACTTTAAACGACCACATTGAACCTGCCTCAACCACTTCTGCTGGAAGCTCGTTCCACACAGCTACCACTCTCTGAGTAAAGAACTTTTCCTCATGTTACCCCCTAAACTTTTGCCCTTTAACTCACAACTCATGTCCTCTTGTTTGAATCTCCCCCACTCTCAATGGAGAAAGCCTATCCACGTCAACTCTATCTATCCCCCTCATAATTTTAAATACCTCTATAAAGCCCCCCTCAACCTTCTACGTTCCAAAGAATAAAGACCCAACTTATTCAACCTTTCTCTGTAACTTAGGTGATGAAACCCAGGTAACATTCTAGTAAATCTTCTCTGTACTCTATTTTGTTGACATCTTTCCTATAATTCGGTGACCAAAACTGTACACAATACTCCAAATTTGACCTCACCAATGCCTTGTACAATTTCAACATTACATCCCAACTCCTATACTCAATGCTCTGATTTATAAAGGCCAGCATACCAAAAGCTTTCTTCACCACCCTAGCCACATGAGATTCCACCTTCAGGGAACTATGCACCATTATTCCTAGATCCCTCTGTTCTACTGCATTCTTCAATGCCCTACCATTTGCCATGTATGTCCTATTTTGATTAGTCCTACCAAAATGTAGCACCTCACATTTATCAGCATTAAACTCCATCCGCCATTTTTCAGCCCACTCTTCTAACTGGCCTAAATCTCTCTGCAAGCTTTGAAAAGCTACTTCATTATCCACAACTCCACCTATCTTAGTATCATCTGCATAATTACTCACCCAATTTACCACCCCATCATCCAGATCATTAATGTATATGACAAACAACATTGGACCCAGTACAGATCCCCGAGGCACACCACTAGTCACCGGCCTCCAATCTGACAAACAGTTATCCACCACTACTCTCTGGCGTCTCCTATCCAGCCACTGCTGAATCCATTTTATTACTTCAATATCAATACCTAACGATTGAACCTTCCTAACCTTCTGTGTGGAACCTTGTCAAAGGCCTTACTGAAGTCCATATAGACAACATCCACCACTTTACCTTTGTCAACTTTCCTAGTAACCTCTTCAAAAAATTCAATAAGATTTGTCAAACATGACCTTCCACACACAAATCCATGTTGACTGTTCCTAATCAGACTCTGTCTATCCAGATAATTATATATACCATCTCTAAGTACACTTTCCATCAATTTACCCACCACTGACGTCAAACTCACAGGCCAATAATTGCTAGGTTTACTCTTAGAACCCTTTTTAAACAATGGAACAACATGAGCAACATGCCAATCCTCCAGCACCATCCCCGTTTCTAATGACATTTGAAATATTTCTGTCAGAGCCCCTGCTATTTCCACACTAACTTCCCTCAAAGTCCTAGGGAATATCCTGTCAGGACCCGGACACTTATCCACTTTTATATTTCTTAAAAGCGCCAGTACTTCATCTTCTTTAATCATCATAGTTTCCATAATTTCCCTACCTATCTTACACAATTCAATATCCTCCTCCTTCATGAATACCAAAGAAAAGAAATTGTTCAGAATCTCCCCCATCTGTTTTGGCTCCACACATAGCTGTCCACTCTGATTCTCTAAGAGACCAATTTTATCCCTCACTATCCTTTTGCTATTAATATAACTGCTTGGGATTTTAAAATTATACAATGCATTAAGTGAACAGACAATGATCAAAACAAGGTGTTACTGGTAGTGGTATTTATCAACAACCCCCTCACTGCTCAGATTATTTGTTTTCACAAGAATTGCTTGATTTTAAGACTCATAACAAAATTGGTCCAAACATGAACTGTTAAGATGAAATCCAGGACAAAATGACGGCTTTTGGCATCCAAGTAGGGTGTGACCAAGCGTTACTGTGCTCAGTTCTAGTTGCCTCACTATAGGAAGGGTGTGGAAACCATGGGAAGGGTGCAGAGGAGATTTACGAGGATGTTGCCTGGATTGGGGAGCATGACTTATAAGAATAGGTTGAGTGAACTCGGCCTTTTTTCCTTGGAGTGACAGAGAATGAGAGGTGACCGGATAGAGGTGTATAAGATGATGAGAGGCATTGATCATGTGGATAGTCAGAAGTTTTTTTCCCAGGGCTGAAATGGCTAGCACAAGAGGGCACAGTTTTAAAGTGCTTGGAAGTAGGTACAGATGGAATGTCAAGGGTAAGTTTTTTTATGCAGAGAGTGGTGAGTGCTTGGAATAGGCTGCTGGCAACGGTGGTGGAGGTGGATAGATAGGGTCTTTTAAGAGACTCCTGGACAGGTACATGGACCTCAGAAAAATAGAGGGCAATGGGGAACCCTAGATAATTTCTAAGTGTTATGTACCCCTGTGGTTCCGTTTTGCTGTGGGTTGTCATTTTAAGGCACAAGAAAGAACTGAGACTAACTTTTGGAATTCTGCTGAGAGAGAGAGAGGGGCAGAGTAAGAACATGTTCGGCACAGCTTTGTGGGCTGAAGGGCCTGTATTGTGCTATAGGTTTTCTATGTTTCAATATTATTCACCTTTCCTCACTAAATCAGGGAAAAGCACTTGAATGTCATTCTCTTTAGAACATGGTAACTCTTCTTTCTACTCCACACGTGCAAAATGACATCACTGTTTCTCTTAAAGGCACAGGCAGTTATTTTAGCATTACCAGGGTGAATACATTAGAGCACTTTAACAATAAAAACTGATATTCAACAGTCACCTGGTTACACAAAACATGAAAATTTCCAAGGGGTGAATACTTTTTATAGGCATTGTTAATGGTGGAACAAATGAGGCTGTCCAAGTCAGGATCAATAAGGCCAAAGTAGTTTTTTGAACACAGAATATAGAACATAGAAATTTACAGCACATTACAGGCCCTTCGCCCCACATCTTGAAGATAGTGTGGCATTAAGTCATATCAAGGAAACCAAAATCAGAATCTTCAACTCAAATTTTAAAAATAGTGCTCCTATATGGCTCTGAAACCTGGAGAACAACGAAGAAGACACTAGAAAAACTGCAGGCTTTAATCAAAAAACAACAGGGATTCTGCAGATGCTGGAAATTCAAGCAACACACATCAAAGTTGCTGGTGAACGCAGCAGGCCAAGCAGCATCTATAGGAAGAGGCGCAGTCGACGTTTCAGGCCGAGACCCTTCGTCAGGACTAACTGAAGGAAGAGTGAGTAAGGGATTTGAAAGCTGGAGGGGGAGGGGGAGATGCAAAATGATAGGAGAAGACAGGAGGGGGAGGGATAGAGCCGAGAGCTGGACAGGTGATAGGCAAAAGGGGATACGAGAGGATCATGGGACAGGAGGTCCGGGAAGAAAGACGGGGGGGGGCGGGGGTGACCCAGAGGATGGGCAAAAGGTATATTCAGAGGGACAGAGGGAGAAAAAGGAGAGTGAGAGAAAGAATGTGTGCATAAAAATGAGTAACAGATGGGGTACGAGGGGGAGGTGGGGCCTAGCGGAAGTTAGAGAAGTCAATGTTCATGCCATCAGGTTGGAGGCTACCCAGACGGAATATAAGGTGTTGTTCCTCCAACCTGAGTGTGGCTTCATCTTTACAGTAGAGGAGGCCGTGGATAGACATGTCAGAATGGGAATGGGATGTGGAATTAAAATGTGTGGCCACTGGGAGATCCTGCTTTCTCTGGCGGACAGAGCGTAGATGTTCAGCAAAGCGGTCTCCCAGTCTGTGTCGGGTCTCACCAATATATAAAAGGCCACATCGGGAGCACCGAACGCAGTATATCACCCCAGTCGACTCACAGGTGAAGTGATGCCTCACCTGGAAGGACTGTTTGGGGCCCTGAATGGTGGTAAGGGAGGAAGTGTAAGGGCATGTGTAGCACTTGTTCCGCTTACACAGATAAGTGCCAGGAGGGAGATCAGTGGGGAGGGATGGGGGGGACGAATGGACAAGGGAGTTGTGTAGGGAGCTTTAATCAACCAGTGCCTGAGAAGGATCTTAAATATCAGGTGGACTGACAAAGTAACCAACCAGAAATTCACAGAGAAACAAAAATGCAAATGGGAATGTAAGTGGATTGGCCACACCTTGAGGAAACCAACCAACAATATTACCAGGCAGGAATTAAAATGGAATCCCCAAGGAAAGGGGAAAAAGGTGTAATATTGACGTGACTCGGACACCGCTGTAGATTGAACAACCAACTTTATTCACCAGACTTCCATTTTTTAAACCCTTTTTCCACGTCCTGACGTCATACGCACTCTACGCTACGAATACTCACACAATACATTACATCCCCCTTCTCAAGATTTTTTTTTACAACACTGAATTACCAAAACAATGCCTCTAGGTACGCCCTTCTTACAGTGCAATGACTATGACATAAACTAAAAAAAATCTTACCTTCTTGTACTGTATTCTGCATTGTACTTTACAATACTAACAGCAGTGTATTTTCTTTTACCAACATAGACTAATAAACCTTTCATTAGTCTCTGTATCGAGCTGGAAGTTTGACTTGTCTCCCAGACCATGCGTGATACAACTGTGACTGTGCTTGACCTTCATCCGTGTCAGTCTCTCGAGTGACCTCTGTGTCTTTGGGGTCTGCATCACACTTGGTGTCGTTTGTTTCCATGTCTCTTTATGTGGAAATGTCCTGTGCATCTGTACGTGGAAACTCACTCTCACCTGTCTTCAGCAGATGTTTCCTGTTCCTCCTGTAGACTCTTCCATCCGGCGTGCGAACTATGAAGGACCTTGGTTGCTGATGTCTGTTCACAACCACAGCTGTTGCCAAGTGTCTTCTCTCTGTATTCTGACATTTTCACCTGTATGCAGATCTGGCAACTGTCTTTTATGTCTGTCATAGTAGCTCTTTTGCTTTATTTGCTTGTACTTCTGCTTGTCATGTACTTGAGCATTACCTTCAGGAGTTAGTAGAGTTGTGGATGTTGGCAGTTTGGACTTCAGACAACGTCCCACCAACAGTTGCGCAGGAGAGAACCCCACACCCTCAATCGGTGTGTTGCGGTATTCAAGCAGAGCAATGTAAGGGTCACCGTTGCTGCTATGTGCCTTCTTGAGCATGTTCTTGACAGTTTGTACAGTTCTCTCTGCTTGTCCATTAGTCTGAGCGTGCCCTGGATAGGAAGTAACATGTTGAAATTCCCAGCTTTCCAAGAACCCTCTGAACTCACCACTGGCATATTGTGGACCATTGTCACTAACGACAATATCTGGAATACCATGTCTTGCGAATGTCGACTTCATTGCGGTAATGACACCTCGACTGGACGTGTCACTTAATTTGGTGATCTCCGGATATTTTGAATAGTAGTCCACACAAAGCAGATATTCTGTACCATTGTAGTGAAAGAGATCTGTGCCAATCTTCTCCCATGGTCTTCCTGGTAGTGGGTGGGAAAGCAGAGGCTCTCTTGGATTGCTGTTTTTGTTTTCATTACAGACAGCACACTGAGACACAATGTTCTCTATCTGAGTTGACATGCCTGGCCAATAGAGAATGTCCCTTGCTCTTTCTTTACATTTCACTATCCCCAGGTGTGACTCATGAATTCTGTTGAGCATTTCCTGTCTCATTTGGTTTGGTACGATGAGTTTTGCCGTTTTGAACATTAGTCCTGATGCATAGCTGATTTCCTCTTTAAATGCCCAGTATTTATGCATTTCCTTTGGAACATCTTTTCTTTCTGCTGGCCATCCATTCATTGTAATATCTCTTAGCATTTGCATTTCAGGATCATCTGCAGTCGTTTTCCTGAACATGTTCAACTTCTCCTCAGAGATGGGTAGCTGAGGTGTGACCCAGTTGACCTCCAGCTCTCTTCCTAGCAACTCTTCCTTTTGCTCTTTGAGATAAGCACGGCTCAGAGCATCAGCGATGTGCAGTTCTTTTCCTGACTTATAGGTGACTATGAGAGTGTACCTCTGTAGCCTGAGAAGCATCCTTTGCAGCCTCAAAGGAGCTTGGTGGAGTAGCTTTTTGAAGATGCTCTCAAGTGGTTTGTGATCACTCTCAACCTGGATTTCTTTGCCATATACATATTGGTGGAACTTCTCACACCCATAAACTATGGCCAGTAATTCCTTCTCGATTTGAGCATATCGGCGTTGGCAGTCCATAAGTGCTCATGATCCATACGCCACAGGCCTCCCATCCTGCAGTATAACAGCTCCTATTCCCTCCGAACTGGCATCCACAGACATCGTCACTGGTTTATTGACATCATAGAACTTGAGTACTGGTGCATTGGTAACCAACTGCTTCATTGTGTCAAAACATTTCTTTTGTTTGTCTTCCCAATGCCATTCAGTGTTGCCCTCTAGTAGCTTTCAGAGTGGAGCGCTGACCTCTGATAAGTTGGGAACGAATTTGGCAAAATACTGTATCATGCCCATGAACCTCAATAGTTCTTGCTTGTCTTTGGGTGGTGGTAGCTGTACCACAGCTCTGACCTTTTCATCATCTGGTTTTAGCCCATCAGCACTGAGCACATGACCTATGTATTTGATCTCTGTAGTTCTGATCTTACATTTACTTTTGCTCAGTTTCAGGTTGTACTCACGTGCTCTCTCCAGGAGCTTCCTCAGTCTCTGATCATGTTCCTCAATTGTATCACCCCATATCAGCAAATCATCAATGATGTTGACCACCCCATCCAGGTCTTCAATCATTTGTGCCACTGATCTCTGGAATACCTCTGATGCAGAAGAAATCCCAAAGGGTAGACGCAGGAAGCGATATCTCCCTATGGGCGTGTTGAAAGTGCATAATTTGGAACTTCCTTCATCCAGCTTGATCTGCCAGAAGCCTTGGTTTGCATCTAATACTGAAAAGTATTTTGCATTAGGCATGCGGGAGACAACCTCTTCAACCATGAGCATCAGATAGTGCTCTCTTTTGATGGCTTGGTTGAGATCTTGTGGATCCATGCAAATCCTCGTTTTTTTTTCTGTGACCACTGTCACCATACTATTCACCCAGTCGGTCGGTTCTATTTGTCTTGTTATGACTCCCATCTGTTCCATTCTGTGTAGCTCCTCCACTACTCGATCCCTGAGAGCTACTGGAATCTTTCTCGGGGCATGCACAACTGGTGCAATAGTTGGATCAATCTTGATATGGTGTTTCCCTGGTAAACATCCTAATCCAGAAAACAAGTCATCAAAGTCTTTGAGAATGTCATTTTCTTTTTCAACACCATAGATTCGCTTCACCAGGCCTAGCTTTGTGCATGTTGCTTTGCCCAGTATTGATGAAACATGTTGCTGTACTACTTCAAACACGATCTTGTATTTTTGACCTTTGTATACACAGGTGAGTGCTTTTTTGCCCAGTGGCGCCGTCTTGTGGCCGAAATATGCAACATGCTTGCAGATGGATTTTTCCAGTCTTCCTCTGACGTCCAGTGAGTTGAATGTTTCTGCCGACATTACATTGGACTTTGCCCCCGTGTCAAGCTTAAAAGTCACTTTCCTCCTGTTTATTATCAGATCTTAGGTCCAATCATCTTCATCCTCCATCTGTGCATTGTCAATATTCTTGATTGCATACCTCCTGTTCCACTTCAACTGTGCCAATGAACATGTCACTGTTGCCCTCACTCTGTTCCACAGCATGCATTTTCCTTGCGTGCTCCTTCAATCTGCAAAGTGATTTCTTTTCTGGCATAACTTGCATGTCTGACCAAAGGCTGGACATTTTCTGTATCCATGTTTATAACCACACCTGTTGCAATTAACTTCCTTTTGATCATCCTGTGGAGATGGCTTTGTCTTATTCTTGACAGTTTTCACAGTTTTTATTTTGTGCACTTCAATCTCTTTATTGAGCACTTTAACCAGACTTGACGTGATCTCGCTGGCACAGCAAATATCAATCGCCTTATCTAATGTAAGATCCGCCTCTCTCAATAGCCTGCCTCTCACTTGATCATCTCGTATGCCACATACAATCCTGTCACATATTAAAGAATCATGCAGTTGTCCGAACTCACAGTCTTTTGCCTTGCTCTTCAAATCTGTTACATAGGCGTCTATGGTCTCTGTTGGTCCTTGAACCCTCGTAAAAAACTGGTGTTGGATGAACGGTATTAAGTTTTTTCTCGGTTCGCAATAATCTTGAAACTTTTTTTCAACACTTCAATTTTATCTTGCTCATCATCTTGGAAGACAAACGTGTTGCAAACCTTTATTGCCTCTTCTCCCGCTACGTGCAGAAACGTAGCACATTGCACTTTCTCCGTCTTTTCAGCTACGCCGCTAGCGGTGCAAAACAGCTCAAACTTCTGGATCCATATTTTCCAGTTTTCAGCAAGATTACCTTGTAGGCTTAAACTTGACGGTGGCTGTAACTGTGACATCTTTTACGTGTCTTCTCTTCCTTTTTATTTTTCGCGTTTTCTTCTGACACCATGTAATATTGATGGCCTCTGCTCCACTGGGCACTAAGGGCCCAAGAAGAACAAGTGGATGATTTTAACTTTCCACATATTGACTGGGACTCCCATACTGTAAAATGACTAGTTGTGATAGAGTTTGTCAAATGTGTTCAAGAAAGTTTTGTTTATCAAACTTAAGTCCCAATGAGAGAGTGTGCAATACTTGATCTGCTATTAGGGAATGACGCAGGGCAGGTGACATAGGTTTGTGTAGGGGAACACTTTGCATCTAGTGATACTTGGTAGTGTGGAGGAGCAGAGGGATCTTGGGGTACATGTCCAAAGATCCCTGAAAGTTGCCTCACAGGTGGATAGGGTAGTTAAGAAAGCTTATGGGGTGTTAGCTTTCATAAGTCGAGGGATAGAGTTTAAGAGTCGCGATGTAATGATGCAGCTCTATAAAACTCTGGTTAGGCCACACTTGGAGTATTGTGTCCAGTTCTGGTCACCTCACTATAGGAAGGATGTGGAAGCATTGGAAAGGGTACAGAGGAGATTTACCAGGATGCTGCTTGGTTTAGAAAGTATGCATTATGATCAGAGATTAAGGGAGCTAGGGCTTTACTCTTTGGAGAGAAGGAGGATGAGAGGAGACATGATAGAGGTGTACAAGATAATAAGAGGAACAGATAGAGTGGATAGCCAGCGCCTCTTCCCCAGGGCACCACTGCTCAATACAAGAGGACATGGCTTTAAGGTAAGGGGTGGGAAGTTCAAGGGGGATATTAGAGGAAGGTTTTTTACTCAGAGAGTGGTTGGTGCGTGGAATGCACTGCCTGAGTCAGTGGTGGAGGCAGATACACTAATGAAGTTTAAGAGACTACTAGACAGGTATATGGAGGAATCTAAGGTGGGGGCTTATATGGGAGGTAGGGTTTGAGGGTCGGCACAACATTGTGGGCCGAAGGGCCTGTACTGTGCTGTACTATTCTATGTTCTATATCAGTGCCATTAGTTTCAAAGTAAATGTGCATAAAGATAAGTGGTCTATGGGTTAAGATTCTAAATTAGAGAAAGAGCAATTTTGATGACATTAGAAAGGATCTGGCAAGTATGGATTAGGACAAGCAGTTTTCTGGCAAAGGTGGATTTGATAAGTGGGAGGCCTTCAAAAAAGAAAATATGAGTACAAAGCTTGTATGTGCTTATCAGAATATCAGGTAAAGATAACACGTGTAGGGCACAAGGTTGCCTTAGCAGACAACGTAAATCCTAAGGGATTCTACAGATATGATACGAACCAAAGGATTGCAAGGGACAAAAATCGATCCTCTGGAAGATCAGAATGGTAATGGAGCCAAAAGAGATGGGGGAGATTATTATTAAGGGCCTCCAGCACCTAGGGCATGCCCTTTTCTCACTGTTACCATCAGGTAGGAGGTACAGAAGCCCGAAGGCATACCCTCAGCGATTCAGGAACAGTTTCTTCCCCTCTGCCATCTGATTCCTAAATGGACATTGAACCCTTAGAGACTACCTTACTTTTTTAAATATATATTATTTATTTTTTGCACAATGTTTTAAACTATTCAATATACTGTATGTATACTGTAACTGATTTCCTTATTTTTATTATTATTTTATTTTGTGTTTTGTTTCTTCTATATTATATATCACATTGAACTGCTGCTAAGTTAACAAATTTCACGACAAACGCCAGTGATAATAAACCCGATTCTGATTCTGATTCTGAAATGCAATTTCTGCATTTGTATTTACTAAGGTGAGAGAGGGAAATGGGAATGTGGAATGGGGAATCCTGTATATTCAGGAGACTCGATGCAGATTGGGAGACTGCTTCATCACCAGAAAAAGCAGCATCTCCCAATGGCCACCCATTTTAATTCAACATCCCATTCCCATTCCGACATGTCAGTATATGGCCTCCTCTACTGTCGCGATGAGGCCACACTCAGGTTAGAGGACCAACACCTTATACTCCATCTGGATAGCCCCCCAGCCTGATGGCATGAACATCGATTTCTCGAACTTCTGGTAACATCCTCCCCCCCCAGCCCCCACCACCATTCCCCATTCCCTGTCCCCCTCTCACCTTATCTCCTTGCCTATCACCTTTCTCTGGTGCTCCTCCCCCTTTTCTTCCTTCAATGGCCTTCTGTACTCTCTTATCAGATTCCCCCTTCTCCAGCCCTGTATCTCTTTCACTAATTAACTTCCCAGCTCTTTATGCTCCCCCCACCCCCACTTTTTTACTCTAACTTCTCATCTTTTTGCCCCTAGTCCTGATGAAGGGTCTAGGCCCAAAACGTTGACTGTACTCTTTTCCATAGATGCTGTCTGGCCTGCTGAATTCCTCCAGCATTTTGTATGTGTTGCTAGGGTTTGAGTTCATCCACTTTATCCATCATGTCCCATCAGTCCCACCATGTTTAATAGCTGCTCCTTGCTGTCTGTACTTTGTCTTACTTGTCACACTATCATTCTTAACCTCAACTCTACCACCTGTTGCCCTGCTGCTGTAGTTCCAATCTCTCTACCACTCTAGTTTAAAATTTCTCCAGTGCACCAGCATCTATCAAGGATATTGGTTCCCCTTCAGTGCAGATGCAAACTATTTTGTTTGCACAGGTTCTACCTGCGCTGCAGGGAAACCCAATGTTCCCTCCTGCCTGCACCAGCTCCTTAGCCATATGCTGAACTGCACTATGTATCTATTTCACACCTCACTAGCACATTGCACAGGTAGTAATCTTGAGATCACAATCCTGCAAGTCCTGCTTGTGAACTCTCTACTTAGTTCCTTAAAATCACTTTATAGGACCACATTCTCACTCTTGCCTATGTAATTGGTATCTATAAGGACTACCACCTCTGGCCTCCCCTCTCCTCTAAATGTCCTGCACCCAATGTGAGACATCCTTGAATCCTGACATCCTGGATTCTCTACTGAGGCCACTGAAACACCTATATGCACCCTTACTTCAAGCCCCCTATCACTATCACTCTGCTTAACTTAATCTTTCCCTTCTTTGCCTCAGAACTGGACAGAGTCTCACTAACTCAGCTACAGAAGCTCTCCTCTGTAAGGTCATTTCCTGCCCCCCCCCCAACAGTATCCAAAGGGGCATACCTGTTACTGAGGGAAATAACCACAGAGGAATCCTTTCTTCTCTTAGTGGTCACCTATTTATCATAGACTGTATATGAGGTGTGACCATCTCATTAAAACTCTCATCTATTATCTCCACACTCCCAGATGATGCTGAGCACCTCCAGTTCCTTTACCTGGTCTATCAGGAGCTGCAGCTAAGTATACTTTCCATCAATATGGTCAAAGGGAAGACCACAAGGCTCCCTAACTTCCCACATCTTAAAGCATTGCAATGTCCTGACTACCATTTTCTCTACAGTAAGTCAAAAGTTACAAATCAACAGGAAAATAAAAACCTTACCTATTGTTATCAAGCAATAGTGAATCAAGGCAACTGGACTTGCTGTGTTGTCTAGAAGATGTTTTACCATTCATCCAAGAAGCTTCCTCAGTTCAGATCCACGGTGGGTAGTTTTCTGGCTTATAAACTCCATGAGTTGTTTAAAGGTATAGCAATCACCTAAGGGTCAGAACTGAAGAACTGAAGAAGCCTCTCCGATGAGTGGTGAAACGTCTTCTAGACAACGCAACAAGTCCAGTTGTTTCGATTCACTACTGCTTGATATGCAATGATTGAGAACCTTCATAGACTTACCTACTGTTCTTACCATCAAAGCCTCAGATCTCCAATCTTACACTGGCCCACTCCACAACAGCCACGCTGCTTAGCCCTACCTTCTGTTTATTGGTGGAGTTGCCGTATACTTAGCCAACCAGAAACAACTTATGAAAAAAGTCGCTGCCTCCTCCCCTCTGCTGCTCTGGCTACCACAATTGCAAAAATAGTTAACTATTAACAGTTTAACAACTGCCTTTATCTCCACCATCTAAAAGAACAGAGCAAAATCCATTTGCAGTAACTAAAGATACCAGAACCATATGAAGACATGTACACTCACAATTATATCCATCTAGGTAAATAACTGAAATAGTCAAACCAAATATTACACCTTTGTTTTATTGAAATGCTTCCATTTGCTTCCAATTTTTAAATCATCTTTTTATAGTGGATCCAAAGACCTACGTTTCAGGGATTGGAGTCTTCAGTATTTCAGGTTTGACTATCAGTCTGCACCAAAAGCTCAGGGAGATTATCTTTACACAGGCCACCTGTACGTGGGACCTGGAATGAGATTAATTGGGTGTGAAATTTTGGATGGCAGGCTTTGAAGTGGATGGTTACCCCATCGATGGTAAATGGAAACATTGCTAAACACTGTCTGTATGGCAGATGTTGTCTTTTGTTTGTTCATCGTCAACCTCGATCTTCATGGTTTGATTGTCCAATACAGTAAAGGTCAGAGAATCAAATTCAACTCCTGGTGGAAGATCAAAGTCATTGGAAAAGCCTTGAAACTTGAATCTGGTTATGCCATTTTCATCCTGAAGCCTCTCCACATGTTCCCCTGATATGGTCATCTTTCTATCCTTGATCTTTACCATCACTTTTTCTGGAGAAATATTTCCCAAGTTTATAGAGACAGAAAATGGGTTACTTGTGCCGGTATCGATCCCATTACTTTGATGGTCGAATTTTGAAGTGGCAGAATCCATTAGGAACTTACACTGATAATAAATGGGTTATAACATTTTGAAAACTGGTATATGTACAACAGTAAATATGCATTCTGACATCATGGACTGTATCCCCACATTTAATGGACCTCTTATGATGAAAATGACAGCATAAAGTATAAATGTAGCTGGCTCTGCATCAGAATCTGTAGCCTGGAGGGGACATATGATTTGTGTTTTAAACTAAGAAAATATTTTAGAAAGACATAAAATTGGCACAATTAAGTCCTTTCAAATACCATTTTTCTGGAAGTTTAACAATGAACTTTTTTATCCACAGACATTGCAATTTATTTGTCGGTAAGTATTGCTCTGCTTGGTTTACACACATCTTCTAAATCCAGATTTCCATACATTGTAGTGGTAAAAAATATGGAAAGAACATCCGTGATATTGTTACTAGCTGTAAACATTGGAAAGGATTTGGGGAAATGAAATGGGTTTGTTTAAAAACAGAGAGCAGGTGATGATAAATCAAAGCACATTTAAAAGCGCAGATTAGGGTGATAACGCGTCTGCAAATGCAAATTTCTAGCAATTCAGTATGTTTATACATTTTAATCAGGAGATCCTATATTTATCCTTGTTGTGCATTATTAATATGTATAGATATCCATCCCCAAGATATTTGGCACATTGCAGATTATCTAGAAGGCTGTTTCTCTTTTGCCTTTGCATCGTTTCTTACTGCTTGCATTGTCTCATGCCGTTGTCCTAAATTCTACATCTTTTTTCTCACATTACTAGGGCCATTAGCAAATCCATGAATGAACATCATGAAACCACTCATATAAGTGCATCCAGAATACCTACATGGCTGAGGCTTCCAGAGGCTGTAATCCAAATACTTAAACATACAAGGTAGAAACCATTAGCTAAATGATCATGAAAATATGATCAAATGAAATCAAAATTGGTGGGCTAAATAAAAATTTAAAAAAACAGATGAGTAAAGACTTTTAAAACAAAACAGGAACAGGCTAATGCAGAGCATAAACCTCATGTTTACATGGCTAGTATAATTAGCCTATGGTATTAAAATATAGTGGGTTCCAATTTGAGTTTAACTAGCAACAAAATACCGCTGACACTAGAGATCTGAAATAAAAGAGAAAATTCTGAAAATAGCAGATCATACAACATAAAGTAGAAAAGAGAGTTAAGTATTTCAAGTCAGCGACCTTCTAACAGACAAATGTAATGGAAGGCTATTAACTTGACATGTTAATCTTCATTTTTTCACATATGCTACCCACCTGTTGACTATTTCAAGGATTTTCAGGATGATATTCACATTTAATCAGACACAATGCAAATGCTAATAAGAACTTGAAGTTAAATCAATGCAGCAGAAAAATATTAGGAACTATTCAAGCTAACTTTTCATTACAAATTTTAAATTATAGTTATTGGATAAAATAAATTGTCAATGAATCCAATAATTTAATAGTTAAAGTTTTCACCATTTTGTGATATGTCATTTGATTAAATTAATATTTTTAAGGACCAAGGTTAGGGAATGGGAGCAACTATGGCAAATGAGAAAACAATTGACTGGTCAACAGATTATTAAAGGTTCCTCTTTAGAGTTCAAATAATCAAGAACATATTTCATCTAGAAGTCCTAATCATTTCAATTTATTATTCTCTGCGATATATCAAATATAGAACATTATAGCATAGCCCACCATGTTGTGTGGACCTTTTAACCCACTCCAAGATCAATCTAACCTTTCCCTTCTACATAGCCATCCGTGTGTCTATTTAAGTGTTTCTTAAATGCCTCTAATGTATCTGTCTCCACCAATACCTCTGGCAGAGCATTCTATGTACCCACCATTCCTTGTGTAAAGAACACATCTCCATTATACTTTTCCCCCAATTATGCTCCCTTGTATTTGCTATTTCCTCCCTGGTGAAAAAGTCTCTTACTATCCACTCTATGCCTCTAATACCTCTATCAATTTACCTCACATTCTCCTTAGCTCCAAATGGAAAAGCCCTCGCTTGCTCAACCTATCTTCATAAGTCATGCTCTCTAATCTAGGCAGCATCCTGGTAAATCTCCTCTTCATCCTTTCTAAAGCTTCCACATTCATATTTGATATGTCAACACTCTATGTATTCAATATTCTCTAAACACAAACATTCATACAACCACATTGGCATTTCTACTGTTATGAAATGGTATCTCAATATCTGATCTTCAAATGTATTCCTAAAATGAGGCATCGATAATATTATGCGTACTTTTAATACAACTATTGCATCTAAATGTATATTTCTGATAAAATTAAGTACTTACAGTAAAGCTAATTTCGGCAAATAACGAAACTTCGTCTGCATTTTGTCGAATGCATGTTCAACGATTATAAACAGTTTTTCAATGAAAATGAGCAACATAATACAAACTTTATTTACGCCTTTTTCATCACAAAGGTGCATTAAGACGTGCGTGATCTCGCATACGTGGCGTAGGCGGATAATTTTACTGCTTTATGCAGTACCATTTCCAGATAATTATGCACCGGTAAGTTATGCAAAGTGAATCTGCAACGGGTCCTTCGGGATCCGCCCTCCAAATCAACAAGGAAAATGATGAAATAACTACATTGGGGAAGAAAGAGGAATTGCAGGAAATCGAGAAGGAGCTCACTGACCAAGATGGGGTAGCACCGAATAAGTTTTCCATTTCTATTAATGTAGGTGATGTTCCCCCCGAAGAAGTGACAGTGAAAGTCAGGGAAGGAACTTTATCAATTTCTGGCCAACACGTTCAGAATAAGGGTAAGGGATTCAGCTTTCATGGTTTTAATGAAGAATTTACCATTCCTCCAACCGTGGATTCAAGATCTCTAGTTGCTACTATTTTGGATGGCAAGACTATGAAAATCGAAGGATACCACATTGCAACGCCAACGGATAATAAATCTCAGATAAACTCGACTGAGATTGTGGCGGATTCAAAGACGACACATCAATGTAGGAAGCGCAGTTTCCCGATATCCGAGCGCAGCTCGTTTAACAGTAGCCACGATGTAACCACTTACCCCATTCTCGGTTCTGGAAAAAACTGCGACACTTTTATTAACTGTGAACACGACGAATGTCGTACTTCGACTGTCTGCTGTCGTACCCAGAGTTTTCCAGTCCACTGCACCTCCAAAACACGTTGCAACGAAACCAACCCAAGCTCCGATAAGTCTATAGGCCGCCCAACACCATCTAAAAAACGAAGAACTGCCAAAATGACATCTCCCACATCCAGCAGACCCACGACACCTAGTGTCAGACCAAAAACGAACAGGACATCCACTAACAAGTCTAATATCAATAAGACCACGCCACCCATTTCTCGGACAAAACATTCAGTTGTCTCACCGACACCAATGGTGAGGTCAGGCGAAATGCCAAACTCCTGGTCGGCATGGGCGAAAAGTGACTTTGAGCCACCAACACTTGCCCCGGCAAGAGACATCAACAAGCCACCCCCTCCTCAATGAAATCGATACTGATACAAAATCAGCCTTAAAAATCGGTGCTGATAGATCAGCAGTTACACGCATATCATGAACCATTGGTCAGATTCCCGTCGCCATAAAATTAAGATGTTTTCCTTGCTACTAATCTCCTCCTATGAATCTAACCCTGACTAGACATCCGTGAGTTTAAATTTGCGGTACTGCAAGCAAGGCTGCAGTCTCGGGATAAGTCTTGCCTGCATTAGCTACCCCTTACGCTAACATCAAACGAGATCGGATAATCACCTTCCGGAAGATGATGGGAGAAGGGGTGGAAAGTTCGTAAAGAATTTTAGGTAGCAGATTCTGCAGTCCACATTTGAGAGTCCAAAAAAAAAATCTTTGCATTTACTTTAACTTTGGACTGTCAATTCGCAACCATACTATTTGAATAAACTCCAGTGCCATTCTAATGTACTGTCTAAATTCCAATTTAAGATATGTGGCGAGCATTCGGTCCATGGTTAACAGACGAGAAAGCTCGTTTAACTGAACAACTGTTTTTATTGGGACAAGCACAAAATCAGATCGGGCGCTACAAGACCATAAGACAGAGGAGCAGAATTAGGCCATTCAGCCCATCGAGACTGCTCCGCCATTCCATCATGGCTGATCCCAGAATCCACTCAACCCCATATACCTCCCTTCTCACCATATCCTTTGATGCCCCGGCCTATCAAGAAAGGATCAACTTCCGCCTTAAATATACCCAAGGACTTGGCCTCCACCACGATCTGTGGCAGAGCAATCAACAGATTCACTACTCTCTGGCTAAAAAAAATCCTCCTTACCTCTGTTCTAAAAGGTTGCAGTTTTGAGGCTGCACCCTCTAGTTCTGGATACCCCCACCATAGGAAACATCTTCTCCACATCCACTATATCTTGTCCTTTCAACATTCGGTACGTTTCAATGAGATTCCCACACCTTCCCCCCCCCCAACATTCTTCTACATTCCAGTGAATACAGGCCCAAAGCTGCCAAATGTTCCTCATATGTTAACTGCTTCATTCCCAGAATCATCCTTGTGACCCTCCTCTGGACTCTGCCCAATGACAACACATCCTTTCTGAGATATGGAGCACAAAACTGTTGACAGTACTCCAAGTGTAGTCTGACTAGTGTCTTATAAAGCCTCAACATTATCTCCTTGTTTTTATATTCTATCCCCCTTGAAATAAATGTCAACATTACATTTGCCTTCTTTACCACACTCAACCTGTAAATTAACCCTCTGGGAATCTTGCATGAGGGCTCCCAAGTCCCTCTGATGTTTGAACATTCTCCCCATTTAGATAAAAGTCCACACTATTTTTCCTTTTATCATAATGCATTATTGTACATATCCCAACACTGTATTCCATCTGCCACTTTTTTGCCAGTCCTTCCAATTTAGAACATAGAACACAGAAACCTACAGCGCAATTCAGGCCCTTCGGCCCACAGTGCTGTGCTGAACATGTACTTGCTTTAGAAATTACTTCGGGTTACCCATGGCCCCCTGTTTTTCTAAGCTCCACGTACCTATTCCAGAGACTCTTAAAAGACCCTATTATATCCACCTCCACCACTGTTGCCAGCAGCCTATTCCACACACTCACCACTTTCTGCGTAAAAAACTTACCCCCGACATCTCTTCTGTACCTACTTCCAATCCAGGCAACATCCTTGTAAATCTCCTCTGCACCCTTTCTATAGTTTCCACATCCTTCCTGTAGTGAGGTGACCAGAATTGAGCACAATACTCCAAGTGGAGTCAGACCAGGGTCCTAAATAGCTGTAACATTACCTCTTGGCTCTTGAACTCAACCCCACGGTTGATGAAGACCAATACACCGTATGCCTTAACCACACAGCCAACCTGTGCAGCAGCTTTGAGTGTCCTATGGACTTGGACCCCAAGATCCCTCTGATTCTCCACACTGCCAAGAGTCTTACTATTAATACTATATTTTGCCATCATATTTGACCTACCAAAATGAACCACCTCACATTTATCTGGGTTGAACTCCATCTGCCACTTCTCAGCCCAGTTTTGCATCCTATTCTTGTCCTGCTGTAACCTCTGACAGCCCTCCAAACTATCCACAACACCCCAAACTTTTGTGTCATCAGCAAATTTACTAACCCATCCCTCCACTTTCTCATCCAGGTCATTTATAAAAATCATGAAGAGAAGGGGTCCCAGAACAGATCCCTGAGGCACACCACTGGTCACCAACCTCCATGCAGAATATGACCCATCTACAACCACTCTTTGCCTTCTGTGTGCAAGCCAATTACGGATCCACAAATGCCTCATTACTTTCTCAATAAGCCTTGCGTGGGATACCTTATCAAATGCCTTGCTGGAATCCATATACACTACATCTACTGCTCTACCTTCATCAATGTATTTAGTCACATCCTCAAAAATTCAATCAGGCTTGTAAGGCATGACCTGCCTTTGACAAAGCCATGCTGACTATTCCTAATCATATTATGCCTCTCCAAATGTTCATAAATCCTGCCTCTCAAGATCTTCTCCATCAACTTAACAACCACTGAAGTAAGACTCACCGGTCTATAGTTTCCTGGGTTATCTCTACACCATTTCTTGAATTTCCATAGTGAATACTGAAGCAAAGTATTCATTAAGTACCTCGGCTATCTCCTCCGGTTCCATACACACTTTTCCACTGTCACACTTGATTGGTCCTATTCTCTCACATCTTATCCTTTTGCTCTTCACATAATTGTAGAAAGCCTTGGGATTTTCCTTAATCCTGCTCGCCAAGGTCTTCTCATGGCCCCTTCTGGCTCTCCTAATTTCATTCTTGAGCTCTTTCCTGCTAACCTTATAAATTTTCTAGATCTCTATAATTACCTATTTTTTGAACCTTTCGTAAGCTTTTCGTTTCTTCTTGACTAGATTTTCAATTGCCTTTGTGCACCACGGTTCATGTTCCCTACCATCCTTTCACTGTCTCATTGGAATGTACCTATGCAGAACGTCACACAAATATTCCCTGAATATTTACCACATTTCTGTCATACATTTCCCTGAGAACATCTGTTCCCAATTTATGTTTCCAAGTTCTTTCCTGGTAGTTTCATATTTCCCCTTACTCCAATTAAACGCTTTCCTAACTTGTCTGTTTCTAACCCTCTCCAATGCTATGGTAAAGGAGATACAATTGTGATCACTATTTCCAAAATGCTCTCCCACTGAGAGACCTGACACCCGAACAAGTTCATTTCCTAATACTAGATCAAGTACAGCTTCCCCTTTTGTAGGCTTATCAACATACTGTGTCAGGAAACCTTCCTGAACACACCTAACAGACTCCACCCCATCTAAACCCCTTGGTCTAGGGAGATGCCAATCAATACTGGTGAAATTAAAATCTCCCATCACAACAACCCTGTTATTACTGCACCTTTCCAGAATCTGTCTCCCTTCCTGCTCCTTAACTTGTCTAAGTCCTGCTGTTATTGCATTGCTTCCTCAGCAGTATCTACCTCTCCACCTATTTTTGTTTTATCCACACATTTTGCCACAAAGCTATCAATTCCACTATCCAAATCATGAACATACAATGTGTAAAGTAGCAATCCCAATACTGATCCCCGAAGAATACCACTAATCACTGGCAGCCCACTCACTGTCTCTTGGCTGTCAGCCATTCCTCTAACCATGCCAGTATCCCTCCTGTAACACCATAGGATCTTATCTTGTTACACAGCCTCATGTGTGGCACCTTATCAAATGCCTTCTGAAAATCCAAGTAAATGACATCTACTGCCTCTCCTTTGTCCACCCTGCTTGTTACTTTCTCGAAGAACTCTCACAGATTTGTCAGGCAAGATTTCCTCATTACTGCTGTCATCCTCTTCAGTTCCCTACCTTTCTGAGCCACAGGGCCAGACTCAGTGCCAGAGGTACGGATACTGTTGCTTTCCCCAAGTAGGTTGTTTCCCCCACCCCCGGAACAGTACTCAAAATGGAGTACTTATTGTTGAGGGGACTGCCACAGGGGTGCTCTCCACTATCTGACGTTCTCCCTTCCCTCTCCTGACAGTCACCCATTTATCTGTCTTCTGAATCCTTGACCTGGGGAGAGAACCCACTCAGACACATACAGATGGAGCAAGTGATTATTACACACCTCAGTAACAGTTAAGGTGACCCACAAAAACACGAGAATAACTATATAACCCAAGCTAAAATGTAACAATAAATGAGCTTGAACACCCCCCCCCCAATAACCCCACAAAAGGATTTTAACACAAGAGCATTAAATAGCGCTGGTCAATAGGAATGGTGGGGCAAGCTGTCGACCACACTCCCCCTCCCCCCAGAGCACCACAATATTGTCCAACAGTTACGTATTTCGTTAAACAATGGGGTTCCTTGAACTGAACCAATTTTACTGTAGAAGATGACGATGAGTTTGCAATATCCTTCATTACAGGCGTGTGGGCTGCAATTTACCACAAATTGCTGGTCAAGTCCTGATGCTCCGCTTCTAGCCCATCCATACGACTTTACCACCAGTTTCCCCACTGATACATGTCAAGAAATTGTCAGATTCATAAATACAGATTAATCTCATTACACCACCTTGGGATTGGAAATTCACATGTCAATAGGTTTATGAGAGGAGTGATTCATTGTTCTCTCCCAGGAGACTGCACAAAATTAACCAATTTTAAGTAGCAGTGTAGGTTTTTGCAAATAAAACGAAGTGAGGTATTCGATGTTTAATGAAACCATAACACATTTTATTGAACTCCAAAACCTAAACACAAAAGCGCTAAAACTCTTTACATAATAACGTCATCATGACAGACCAGCCTCTTAAAGTTAATTCTGTATATTTCTCCCAATTATGTTACCCTACTCAGGCTCCCGCAGATTCACTAAAACCAGCATTGTGAGCCTGTCCGGAGCTCGGATGAGCCACCCAGCTCGCGTCATGTGCTCCATGGGTGGTGCCTCTGGCTCGTCCAGTGGCGCGTTGACATGCTTATGGTCATGTTGTGACGCCAGGGGCATGGCAGCGCAATACTCCAAACCTTGGTGGGCCGGTTTTCTACTGAAATACATTCAGGTTTACCCCTCTTATCTATGATAAAAATCTTTTCTCCCCGTTCTAAAATGAGGAACAGTCCAACATAAGGGGGCCTAAGGGGGTGTTGGTGCATCATAAATAAACGAGGTGGAATGTAAGTCAACGGGAACACAAGAGTGCTGTACACCATGGTGGGAGGTAGGAATACGTGAAAATGAATTGAGGAGGGCGGAACGCTGTTGAGAGGCTGACCAGACGGTTGCGGCATCAGGAATGAAATCACCTGGCACTCATAATGGTTACTCGTAAACCAAATACCAACTCTGCCATAGACGACTGCAGGTCTGCTTTTGGAGCAGGTCTGAGCCTTAGAAGGACCCATGGGAGACGATTATGTCAACACTCATCCATTGGGGAAGCCGTCAGAGCAGCCTTTAAAAAGGGGTGAAACTGCTCGCATAGGCCATAGGACAGTGGGCGAATATGCTGTGGTATGATGTAGCCTAACGCCGAGGTTCTGGGCCATCACAGCCCAGAGGTCTTAAATGAATTGGGGATGGTGGTCAGAGGAAATCTCAGATGGGGTGCCAAATCGAGCAACCCAGGTGCTGATGAACACCCGAGCCACATCTGTGACCGTCGCTGATGCTTGAGGGATGACCTTTGGTCACCTGATAGTATGGTCCACTATTGTAAGAAGGTCCGTGAAACTGTGGGGGGGCGGGGGGGAAGAGGACCAGCAATAATGCTTATAGTGCCTGAACATGATGGTTAATTTTTGCCCACTGGCATTCCACACAAGCTGCAGTCCAATCACACACGTCTTTTCTGAGGCTATGCCAAACAAACTTCAATGCAACCAGTTCTGTGAGGTCTTCTGGCCTAGATGCAAGAGGCCATGCATAGAGTCAAAAACAGTCCATTTTCAGTTTGCGGGCACAGTGGGGTAAGGGCGGCTGGTTGAGACAATTCACAGGAGAGGACCCCCAGCTTCACCAAATTTAATGTCATCCAACTGCAGGCCCGTGACTGCTGTTCAGTAAGACTGGACCTCGGGGTTAGTAATTTGGTCGGCTGCCACACCGGCATAGTCAACTCCTTTGTGTCTGGCCTCAGCAGCTGACTGTAAGGTGCAATTGGTTACAGCATTATTTTTCCCCTTGATATATTGTAAATCAGCTGTGAACTTGGTATATAGGTCAGGTGCCATTGCTCTCTGCAGATGCTGGAAATCCAAAGCAACCTTCAGCATCTTGTGTGCATTGCTTTGAAGAACATAGCTTAATTTTGCAGAGCACGGTGCTGGAGCCATATGGTATATCAAGACAAGGATGCAAACAAAGGGTTCTAACTATTGGTCAGTTACTTCACTAATTCTGAAGTATTATTGGCTTTTAAATTGCAGATTCTATTTGGCTATTAATAGCTGTATTATTGTAGTGTGATTGGTGAATGATTATGCAAATAAGGAATTTGATCACTCATGTGGTTTACTAGTTGGGTAATATCTGTATTCAGCTAGTCAAATTCTGTATTCTTTTGTTCAGACTTTACAACATTGTGGTGACAGAGCCATGCTGTTCCACTTGTGCACAAATAAATAAAGTGTGATTAAGGAATGAGTGCAAGTTTAAGAGTTCAGTTAATCTACAATGAAACAATTTTAGAGCCATTCTTTTATAAACTCCCAAACTCGACATACAACATGAAGATAAATGCTTGTTGCATTTATTATATTAATATTTTAGGTAGGTTGGTACAGTACTACAACTTGCTATCTACTTAAGAACCAGGCAATGAAACATATTATAGAGTCCTGTGGTAGAAGTAATGCAACCTCATTTTTTAAAAAAATGTCAAAAATCAGCATATGGCATCTGAAGGTGAGCCCTATTTCCAATACTATTGAGCTAATCATATCACTATAAAATAAAAACAAAAAAAATACTACAAATACTCAGGCTGCATCTATGGAACAGAAAAAAAGTAAATGTTTCAGACCAAAGACACTTTATCAAAACTGAGAAGGAGACAAAATAAGCTTATTAAGCTGCAGGTAGGGTGAATGAGGGTAATATCTCTAATGGGGTAAAACTGGATGATCATGGGGATTAGATATAAATACAGATATATGGCCAACGAGTCAATGGAAGCAATTATAGAGAGAGAATATCAACAATAGAACATAGACAAAAGATTGTGGAAGTTGTGAAATACAGCTGTGACCTGACCTGCTGAGTATTTCCATCATTTTATGTTTTATTTTAGTTTTTTAACATCTAGCATTTTTTTGTTTCTCACTTACATGCTTAAGCTAGTGCTGTCTAACTGCTATGGCACTGCTCCATATATGATCCTATGTGAAGAAGGAAACGAATTCAGCTGGTGCTAAGTTCTGTTTACGTTAAATATTATAAGAATACTCCAAGCAATTTTTAAATAACTTACCCTTACAAATTATATATCATCACTGAGTATATCTACTGCATTCCTTTCATGTGCAAATAGTACAGACACAAATCTTTGTGAAGTTATGCAGTGATGTGACCTGCTGCTGTATATTCACAAGGGACTAACTTGGCGCTGCTGTCATTAATTTCATTTGCTTCTTAATAGTTAATTCAGGTTGAACATTACAAAGGCCGCTTACTTCCAATTCCAGTTCTGTAACTTTAACCATTCCTCCTCCTACCTCAAATCATCTTTTAAAAACTTTGTTTAAGCCCTGCTATCTCTGGATTCAATCACTCCAATATCGTTCTGAATAGCCATGCACATTTCAGTTCAAGTAAATCTCTATATCTTTTCTTTCCATTTTATGTACTAAGTTCTGCTTATCATTCACTCACATGTACACACCTGAAGTAATGAATCATCTACAACAGGAATTCTGCAGATGCTGAAAATTCAAGCAACACACATCAAAGTTGCTGGTGAACGCAGCAGGCCAGTCAGCATCTCTAGGAAGAGATTCCCTCCCCCGTCTTTCTCCCCGGACCTCCTGTCCCATGATCCTCTCATATCCCCTCTGCCAATCACCTGTCCAGCTCTTGGCTCCATCCCTCCCCCTCCTATCTTCTCCTATCATTTTGGATCTCCCCTTCCCCCTCCCACTTTCAAATCTCTTACTAACTATTCCTTCAGTTAGTCCTGACGAAGGGTCTCGGCCTGAAACGTCGACTGTACCTCTTCCTAAAGATGCTGACTGGCCTGCAGCGTTCACCAGCAACTTTGATGTGTGTTGTAATGAATCATCTATACATCATAAATTTAAATTTTTCATTTCTAATTCAAATTCCTGCAAGCACTTACCCTTCTAAGCTGCATAGCCATGCAGTAACTGATATGCTCCCACATACATTGCCACACAGCTGCAATTTTCTTTTATATAATGTTTTATTAAGTGCTGCACAGTTTTCAGATCATATAAAAATTTCCTACTTAGAGCAATGGTTGGTCTGTGCTGCTGTAAAAATAATTAGAGAGAATGTTGCCTACAAGTCTTATTGCTTCCTTTATCTGAAACTTATTGAATCCCACAATAAGACCATAAGATATAGGAGCAGAAGTAGACCATTCAGCCCACTGAGTCTGCTCCACCATTCAATCATGGCTGATCCATTTCTTCCAGTCATCCCCACTCTGCTGCTTTCTCCCCATATCCTTTGATGCCCTGGCTTATCAAGAACCTATCTATCTCTGCCTTAAATGCACCCAATGACTAGTCTTCCACAGCCACTCACAGCAACAAATTCCACAGATTTACCACCCTCTGACTAAAGTAATTTCTCTGCATCTCTGTTCTAAACAGACATCTTTCAATCCTGTCCTAGACTCCCCTACCATGGGAAATAACTGTCATATCTAATCTGTTCAGGCCTTTTAACATTCGGAATGTTTCTATGAGATTCCCCCCTCATTCTCCTGAGCTCCAGGGAATACAGCCCAAGAGCTGCCAGACGTTCCTCATATGGTAACCCTTTCATTCCTGGAATCATTCGCGTGAATCTTCTCTGAACCCTCTCCAATGTCAGTATATCCTTTCTAAAATAAGGAGCCCAAAACAGCACACAATACTGCAAGTGTGTTCTCACAAGTGCCTTATAGAGCCTCAACATCACATCAACATCACTGGAAGTTAACCTTCAGAGTATCCTGCACAAGGACTCCCAAGTCCCTTTGCATCTCTGCATTTTGATTTCTCTCCCCATCTAAATAATAGTCTGCCCATTTATTTCCTCCACCAAAGTGCACGACCATACTTTCCAACATTGTATTTAATTTGCCACTTCTTTGCCCATTCCCCTAAACTATCTAAGTCTCTCTGCAGGCTCTCTGTTTCCTCAACACTACCCGCTCCTCCATCTATCTTTGTACCATCAGCAAATTTAGCCACAAATCCATTAATCCCGTAGTCCAAATCATTGAAACACATCGTAAAAAACAGCGGTCCCAACACCGACCCCTGTGAAACTCCATTGGTAACCAGCAGCCAGCCAGAATAGGATCCCTTTATTCCCATTCTCTGTTTTCTGCCGATCAACCTGTGCTCTACCCATGCTAGTAAATCCCCTGCAATTCCATGGGCTCTTACCTTGCTAAGCAGCCTCATGTGCGGCACCTTGTCAAAGGCCTTCTGAAAATCCAAGTACACCACATCTACTACATCTCCTTTGTCTACCTTGCTTGTAATTTCCTGAAAAAATTGCAGTAAGTTAGTCAGGCAGGATTTTCCTTTCAGGAAACCATGCTGGCTTTGACCTGTCTTGTCATGTGCCTCCAGGTACTGGAGGTAGGTAGATAAGATGATGAGAGGCATTGATCATGTGGATAGTCAGAGGCTTTTTCCCAGGGCTAAAATGGCTAGCATGAGAGGGCACAGTTTTAACGTGCTTAGAAGTAGATATGGAGGAGATGCCAGGGGCAAGTTTTTTTAAAAAAAGCGCAGAGAGTGGTGAGTGCATGGAATGGGCTGCCAGCAATGGTGGTGGAGGCGGATATGATATGGTCTTTTAAGAGACTCCTGTATAGGTACATACAGCTTAGAAAAATAAAGGGCTATGGGTAACCCGAGGTAATTTCTAAGGTAAGGACATGTTCGGCACAGCATTGTGGGCCAAAGGGCCTGTATTGTGCTGTAGGTTTTCTATGTTCCTAGATACTCTGTAATCTCATCCCTAACAATCAATTCCAACAACTTCCCAACCACTAATGTCAGGCCAAAAGGTCTATAGTTTCCTTTCTGCTGCCTCCCACCCTTCTTAAATTGCAGAGTAAGATTTGCAATTTTCCAGTCATCCGGTACAATGCCAGAATCTATCGATTCTTGAAAGATCATTGTTAATGCCCCCGCAATCTCTCCAGCTATTTCGTTCAGAACCCGAGGGTGCATTCCATCAGGTTCAGGAGATTTATCCAGCCTCAGACCACTAAGCTTCCTGAGCACCTTCTCAGTCATAATTTTCACTGCACATACTTCACTTCCCTGACACTCTTGAACGTCCGATATACAGCAGATGTCTTCCACTGTGAACACTGATGCAAAATATTTCCTCTGCCATCTCTGCATCTCTCATTACAATATCTCCCACATCATTTTCTATTGGTCCTCAACTCTTTTACCCTTTATATACTTAAGAAAGCTTGTAGTATCTTCTTTGATATTAGTCACCAGCTTCCTTTTGTAATTCATCTTTTCCTTCCTAATGACCTTCTTTCTTCTTCCTTCTGCAAGTTTTTAAAAGCTTCCCAATCCTCTATCTTCCCACTAGCTTTGGCTTCCTTGTATGTCCTCTCTTTGCTTTTACATTGGCTCTGACATCACTTGTCAGCCACAGTAGTGTCCTTCTTCCATTTGAAAATTCCTTAACTCACTTGAACTCTCCATTCCCTTGACTCTGGTATCCTAATTCCTGAGCAGCACTTCCATCTAATGCTTGCTTGCTTTATCTCCAACTGTCCAGAAACCACTCTTTGTAATTCATACCTGACTCTTTTTGAAGACCCTCCTGTTAATCTACCACCAGTTAAGGTATTGCTTAAGCTCTAAATACTTCCTTTGATTTAACATATTGTTTTTCTCATACTCATTAAAGAGCTATGAGGCATTTTTATGATGATACTGGCATGGTCAATACGAAGGATGCTCTTGAGATGGACCATTGATGCTGAACTAGGGTAGCTTGTGACTATGTGGACTCTGAACTAAATGTTGTAGTATTTCCATAAGATCACAAGACAAATCTACTCCCCCATTCAATCATGGCTGATTCTTTATTTTTCTCCTCCTCAACCCCTGTTCCCGGCCTTCTCCCTGTAACCTTTGATGCCAAGTCCAATCAAGAACCTATCGATCTCTGCCTTAAATACACCCAATGACCTGGCCTCCACAGCTGCATGTGACAACAAATTCCACAAATTCACCACCCTTTGACTGAAGGAATTTCTTTGCATCTCTGTTTTGAAAGGCTGTGCCCTCTTGTCCTGGACTCTCCCACCATGGGAAACATCCTTTCCATATCTACTCTGTCTAGGCCTTTCAATATTCAAAAGGTTTCAATGAGATCCCCCCCTCATCCTTCTGAATTCCAGCGAATACAGACTCAGAGCCATCAAACATTCCTCGTATGAGAACCCTTTCATTCCTGGAATCCTCCTTGTGAACCTTCTCTGGACCCTCTCTAGCACATCTTTTCTAAGATGAGGGGCCCAAAACTGTTCACAATACTCAGGGTGAGGACTCATCAGTGCCTTATAGAGTCTCAGCATCACATCCTTGCTCTTGCATTTTAGACCTCTTGAAATGAATGCTAACATGGCATTTGCCTTCCTCACCACCGACTCAACCTGCAAGTTAACCTTTAGGGTGTTCTGCACAAGAATTCCCAAGGATATCATAGAAGGATCTGGCTTTCAGTTCACCAATATACACAGGATTTGAACTCAGGTCATTAACGTAAAAGCAAAATGTCTAACTGTATGCATTTCCCACTTGCTTTAATTATTACTATATAAATTAAGTACATTTTAACACCCCAGTTTTCCAATATTGACACAATGTGCAGGAAAACTCAAATTAATAGATCAGGAGATGGTAATGGAAGACCCAAACCCTCAAATTGAATAGGTTATTGATACATGAAGAGTTGAAAAAGCTTATCAGTTATGCTTTGTTTACAGCAAAGAAATTGGTGTAGAATAGCTCATAAAGAATGGTGTGTTCTGTTAAATGTCAAATTGTTCTGAAAAAGCACTCTAAATGTTTACAATGGTACAGGGTGATAGTTGATATTAAGTTACCTAAATGGTTTGAACACAAATACAAAGAAGGCTTCATCAGTAAATCTGCAGATGACACAAAGTTAGGAAGTGTTGTTGTACTGAAGAAAGTTATTGAAAATTACAGGCGAATCTTCATCAGTTAGAAAGGTTGACTAAGGAGTGGATAATTGACTTGAATACAGATAAGTGTAAGCTCTTGCATCTTGGAAAACCAAAACAGTGCAACACATATACTGTACTATGAATGGTAGTGTTCTAAGGATTATAATGGAACATAGGGACTAGGAGTAGAAGTACACATTTCACTGAAGTGGTTAGAGTGATTAGCAAGCTGTTCTTCATCAGTCAGGGCACTGAGTATAGGAGTTGGGACATTATACTTCAGTTGTATAAATCTTTGGTGAGGCAGCAGTTTTGGTCATCCTATTATAGGAAATACATGGTTAAGATGTAAAGAAAAGTTCTATCAAGAAGCTTGCAGGATGGCTATGCTAGATCTTTATTCATCAAAAGTTTCTAAAAAGAAGTTTGCTAATTAAGTCAAAGTGGTGGTATTGCTTATGAGAAAAGAAAATATGCAAATTTAAAAATCCAAAAGTTTGGAAATCTTCATGGTTCATGAGTGACAGTATGTATTAGTAAGGGACATATTTTAGTAGTTGAGTCTTGAAGTGCAGTAATTTCATTTTTTTTTTAGTTTTTTTGCCAACATTGTACGGCATATCTATCTTGAAGTTGAACGTAACACTCTAGAGGATCTTAAAGATACTTTTGTGTCATCAAAGAGTTTTCAGTGAGATCAGAATCAGAAATGTGAGAGGTATGATGAAGCTTGCAGCCAACACAAAAATTGGTGGTGCAGTGCACAGGAAGAAATCTTGTCAAAGGCAACTGCGAGAAATAGACCAGATGGGGAAAGTTAGGTGGAGTATTGGTAGATGGAATTTAAACCTGAAAAATGCAAGTTGATGCATTTTGAGAAGCCAGCTAAGGACAAGACATTCACTGTAAATGGTAGGGCACTAACACATTTTAATGCAGAGCGACCAAAGAGTCCAACTCCATAGTTCCCTGAAAGTGATAACACATAGGTCAAGGTATAGCATGTAAGAGTTGAGATGCTATGTTGCAACCTTACAAAACACTCATGTGTAGTATTGTGTACAGTTCCGGTTGCCATACTGTAGGATGGGTGTGATTGCACTGGAGAGACTGAAGAGGGAATCGAACAGGATGTACTGAAAGACTTTAATATGGAGAACAATTAAGTAGGCTGGGCTTGTTTCCCCAGGATGAAGGTTGTTGAAGGGTGTCCTGATGGACAGATATATGATTATGACCAGCAGAGTTAGAGTAGATAGTCAAAAACTGTTACATGTGGTACGAGCGCTATGAAGAAAGAATTTGAAAAGGGATCTGAACAGATTGTGTATTTTTTTAAAAACAGAGAGCTGTTGATATCTGGAAAACGCTGCTGGTGGAACCAGATGCAATTTCTATGTTTTAGAGGCATTTTTACAGGAACTTAAAAAGCCAAGGCATAGAAAGAATAATGCCAGCATATGGAACTAGTATAAGTAGACAAAAAGGTCTACATGAACATGGTAGGTCAAAGGCCCCCTTTCTGTGTTGTATGATTCTGTGAGATGATTGGTACTATTTTGAGTCACTTAGTGTGTCTTTTGGCCTCAGTTGCAAGAGTTTTCATTGACAACATTGCAGGCAGCATCAAGAGTACCAAGTGTATGGTTCATGAATGCTACCTTTTTAAAAAGAGGCCAATATATTTCTGCTCCATTGAGACAATGTCACTTCTTTGGAACAATATCTCAGCAAGCTTATTGAAGAGCTTGGGCTGTCTGACACCTTGGTAATCCCTGAAAATAAATATCCAGAATTAAATATTAAATTAACTGAAATGTAATTCAACACCCAGATCCTTAACAGAATCTTACTGTGCTGCAGTGGAAGTTGAGAATGCCCATCATATAATACATCACAATGAATTACAGAGGTATGCTGACAAAACTGATTTTTTTTTCATGAAAAAAGAACTAAGTCAAAGTAGTATAACTAGCCATGTGCCAGTTTGGTGATAGATTTGTACACGTTATGAAGACTTTGTTTGACAGGTTCACCAGGTTTTGGGTTATGCACATTGTCATTCTTATCTGTATGCAGCTGAAATAGTTACGCATCCTTAGCATTTAACAACTATGCTATTCAGTCTCTAGAAATTTATCCACAGCTTTATGGTGTACCTCACTCCCTTTTCCTGGTGGTTTCCATTTGCTTCTATCCCTCTCTCCCTATCTCTGCTGCCTTGTGTGCCTCTCTCCCTTCCATTATGTCCCTACTGCTCTGCATACACCCTTCCTCTCATCCTGTCCTCACTGTTTTGTGTGTTTTAAAGCATTTCTTCTTGACTTGCTGCTTTGCCTGGTCTCTCATCCCTCTCCTCTCCTCCCCCACCCCTTTCTCAGTAATCCTGCAGCACTGCTTGGCTCTCGCTGCTACTTTGATCTTTTCAACACTCTGTTCCTCCTGCTCTCCATGTTCCTCAGACCCTCTCCTTCTGTTCCTGCACATCTACCTGGAGTCCATTTCTCCCTGTCTCTGCTGCTCTAAGCTCCCCTCTCCTTCCCCTGATCCATGTTTCTGCCTGACTTGCTCTTCCTGTCTTTGTTACCCCTGTACCTTTCTCCTCCTTTCTTTGTTACCACTGCTCTAACTCCATCTCTCTTGCTGTTTAAATCTTTCCCATTCTATTACTTTCCTTGCTCCTGATGTTTTCCATGTACCTCTTTCTCTTTACTGCTCCTCTACCTACCTCCACACACTTCTGTCTCCACATCTCCATAAGCCTCTCCTTGTCTTTCACAATCCTTCCCTCTCTCTTTTCTCTCCATTATTGATTTAGTCTGTGTGCTATTTCTCTTTGACCTTGAACTTGTTGTTTACCGTGTGGTCTCAGGAAGTATCCTCTGCAAACAGCCACATTGAACAGCAGAGAAAATTGGAGGTTAATACAATGGCATCTCTACTTGGGCAGGAATTACATACCAGTCATAGACCATACACCAGAGAGGATATCCAGCAAAGATATTGCAGGAATGTAACCATTATATCTTAACATAACTTCATTCATTAGCACAGTTGTATTTGCCGCAGGGAGTGCGTCTATGTCTTAGAGGATTTAAAAGCAGTCAATGAACGGAGCTTTTTGATATATTCAAAAATAAAATCTAGACATTAGGCAGATATAGTAACAGCCCTTTGCACTAATTTGCACTCGACCAAGTAGACACATGAACAAAGTGAAAGGCTTAAGCAGTATACATAGAACATAGAACAATACAGCACAGAAACAGGCCCTTTGGCCCACAACGTTTTACTGAACCAGCTAAAAAGTAAATCAAAAACACCCAAAAACTAATCCCTCCTACATACACAATGTCCATCTTCCTCCATCTTCTTCACATTCATGTGCCTGTCAAAACGTCTCTTAAAAGCCTTTAATGTATTTACCTCTACAACCATACCAAGCATCCATCACCCTCAGAGTAAAAAAGTATACCCATCACATCCCCTTTGAACCTACCCCCTCTCACATTCAATGCATTAGACATTTCTACCCTGGGAAAAAGATGCTCCTTGTCTACTCTACATATGCGTCTCATAATCTTATAAACCTCTACTAGACCTCCCCTCAGCTTCACCACTCCAAAGAAAACAACTCGAGTTTGTCTAGCCTCTCATGTTAGCACTTGCCCTCTAAACCAGGCAGCATCCTGGTAAACCTCTTCTGCACCCTCTCTAATGTGTGATGGGATCCTGAATTATCCCTATGAACTGTGCTTTTAGAGACAGAGAGAGGCGAAGACTGCTCACGGTTTGTTTGGAATTTCTGCTAGGACACTGGCAGCTTCTAAGTTCCTACAGAGAGAGAAGGGGGGAGCTACTTGATGGACAGCTGGTGTTCAGCACAACAGTATTTAAACCAGCGTAATTGCTTGTTTGGGATGACACACAGACGCACAAGGGTGTGGTGAAGTTACCACTATCCTATCCAGGTGCCCATGAGTGTTGGACTGAGGATCGATTCTGAGGGATCGATCTGTGATTTTTAGTGCACGAAAGAGCGACCTTGTGGAGTCTACCAGTGCAAGGGTCCCCAACCTTATCATATTGTCAATATTCTTGCGGACCGGCCGACCGGGGGGGGGGGGGGGTAAGGGTTGTCAACGGACAAGAGTAGCAGTCAAATACGCTGGGTTTCCCCGAGAAAGACTACAATGACCATGAAGCCTTGCGCAGACACCAGTGTGCATGTGTAACTTGCACATGCGTGTATGTTTTTTTCTACAAATCGTTTTTGGCGATTCTGTTTGGGGGGGGCGGTTAATCACGACCGGAATATAGATGATAATTAGCTAATACACTCAAATTCGTTTCTAAAAGGGTTTATCTAACGAATTTAATATTAAACACATAGCGCATATTTTCCTCGCATGAATATAGTGATAAGTCAATTATCAGGGGAGGACAGGGGAGCTTGAAGTAAATGTTGAACGAACTTCCAGTAGAAGTGGTAGAGGCAGGTTCGATATTATCATTTAAAGAAAAATTGGATAGGTATATGGACAGGAAAGGAATGGAGAATTATGGGCTGAGTGCAGGTTGGTGGGACTAGGTGAGTGTAATGTTCGGCACGGACTAGAAGGGCCGAGATGGCCTGTTTCGGTGCTGTAATTGTAATATAGTTATATAAGTCAATAGCATCATAACACTTTAAGTATCGTTTGGATATTAAACACGCAGCACATATTTTCCCCGTATGAACATATAAAATAATTGCAACACACCAATATCGCTGAATCAGTGGGAGCCCTGGGATTGTTTTCCTGCAACAAGATGGTCCTATCGAGGGGTGACGAGAGACAGCGATACTCGAACGGGGTTCCTTATGTCCAGTCTATTCCGCGATTTAGTTTTCGTTGCATTCATTGCAGAGATACGTTGGAAATGGAAGCAACATTTTCAGTGCTTTCGTGGCTATCTCAGGATATTTAGCCTTGACTTTGATCCAGAATGCCGGCAGAGATGTTATGTCAAACATACTTTTCAGCCCGCCGTTATTTGCAAGCTCGAGGAGTTGATCTTCTTCCCACGCTGACATGGATGACGCGTGTGTAATGACCTCGCGTGCGTTCAAGCTCAACAGTGCGTGACAGGGAACGAGGAAAGGTGCAGCTGACTCATATCGCCAAATCATATCGTTTCCTCGCGGCCCGGTAGCGCATGCTCTGCGGCCCGGTGGTTGGGGACCACTGTACTAGTGTGTCTAACCCTCGCCTGTGTTGGTAGACTATCACTTGAAGACAGGGCTCTTAAGTTGGTCAAGTGTGGCTAACTTGGAAGTTTCGGAGGACAACGGGAAGATCGACTGCATCAGCTCACCTGAAGACCTAGACACCTCTCTCTCTCCATCACTACTCAACTGAATACTGTACCACAAACTGAACTGAACTTTACTCATCACCGTAAGACTGTATCCATTTACCCCTAGGCTTGAAGAAGCTTGGTTTTTATATTTCTGTGTGTGTGTGTATATATATATAAAAAATTATTGCTAACCCGTTATGATATATCTGATTTTAGATTACTGTATTACGTAGTTACTAATAAAATACCATTAGTTAATAGCAATACCAGACTCCAAAGTGTTTTCCATTTCTGCTCGTTCTTTAACCCGTCACGGGGTACATGACAAAAGCCTCAACAGCCTATACCGAGGTAACCAGAACTGTATGCAATACTCCAAATGTGGCCTAACCAGAGTTTTATAAAGTTGCAACATACACGCTTGACTTTTGAACTCAATGCCTAAACTAATAAAAGCAAACATCCCATAAGCCTTCTTAACCAACCTATTGACCTGTGTAGCCATTTTCAAGGAGCTATGAACTTGGATCCCAAGATCTCTCTACTCAGCAACACTGTTAAGGATCTTGCATTTGTCCTACCAAAGTGCAACACATCACATTTATCTGGGTTAAACTCTATTTGCCATTTCTCTGTCCATATCTACAACTAATCTATATTGTGCTGTATCCTTTGCCAGTCACCATCCACAACTCCACCAATCTTGGTATCCTCTGCAAACTTATTAAACCACCTATCTACACTTTCATTCAGGTTATTTATACACATCAAAGAACAGAGGTCCCAGCACAGATCCCTGCAAAACACGAGTTACAGACATCCAGCTCAAATAGGTCCCTTTGACCACTCCCCTCTGTCTTCTATGCACAAGCTAGTTCTGAATCCAAACAGTGAATTCACCGTAAACCCCATGCATCTTAATCTTCTGGATTAGCTTCCCATGAGGGACTTCTTCAAACACCTTACTAAAATCTACGTAGACAACATCCAATGCCCTACCTTCATCAATCTCTCGCATCACTTTGTCAAAAAAAACTCCATCAGGTCGGCAAGACATGACCTGTCCTGCACAAAGCCATGCTGGCTCTCCCTAATAAGGCCATGTTTTTCCTAATGCTCCAATATAGTCAACATACAGATACTCCTTTCACAGTGCAGCACATCTGTTAAGGACAGAGTGGCACATTTGTTGATTATACATGAATACATATCTTTATATGCATATAGTGCACTGTGACTTTGTTTAAAACTGACCCCTCCACTACACATGTACTCAAATACCATTCCCATGCATCCTTGTAAGGAAGCAACAACTCAAGATGCATTTGACATGCCACTCAGGAGTCAGGGAGCAAACAGTGAAAACATTACAAAATGTTTTCGTAAACACAAAATAATCTGTAGATGCTGGGGTCAAAGCAACACTCACAATACACTGGAGGAACTCAGCAGGTCTGACAGCATCCGTGGAAACGATCAGTCAACATTCCGGCCCGAAACATTGACTGATCGTTTCCATAGATGCTGCCTGACCTGCTGAGTTCCTCCAGTGTGTTGTGAGTGTTACAAAATGTTTTACTAAGTTTCAACTTAAATATCGAGTTAAAGTATGCATGTTGGTGCTGAAAATTGTGTAACACTTGCGAGCTGTGCCAGCACATTCCAGAGTTTGTCGGTTTGTAGGTTTGTTGGTTGTTACCGCCAATGACACATTTCACTGTGTTTTGCTATACATATGATAAATAAATAAATCTGAATCTATTATGGTGCATATTCTTTTATTTGTAAAGTCAATGGTTGTTTCCATTTTCCAATAAAAACAGAACATACAATGAAACTATTACTTAGCATATAGCACCCAGCGGGATACCATACAGCAACAAGCAGGAACTCCACAAAGGCAGCATTGGAGTTCAGAAATTGAACCTGGGTTGTTGGATCTGTGAGACAGCCACTCTACTCGCTATGCCACTGTGGTGCTCCAAAGATAAAGGATACATCAGGCAAGTGGTTTTCATGACATGTTTGGTTCCCTCTTGAGCACCAGATGCTGTAGCTCAGATTCCAAGTGTTCAGGTAAAGAATATTGAGGAATAGATACAGGATAGTTTGGAAGTCTAACGGTGGCTGCAGGTTATTAAAGGCAGAGGTGCAGGAATGGGGAAGTTTTATCATGGGTTCAGCCAGATCATATTGGGAGTTCTTTTCATGACAAAAAAGCCTGATTGAGAAGGTGAAACATCACAGTTGATGATGGATATTTGAGATAAGGGTTGTGGCTTCAGACATGCAGGAGGTGTGTGTTCACTAATTTAACTCCTCACAGTTTTGGCTGCCTTCTCACCTTACTTTGAAGGTTTTCCATATCTCAGGAAACCTGTACTGGGTTCAATGGCGAATTGAGATTAACTGAGGGATTCAGGTGACTAAATGGCCATCCAATCCAATTTCGACAATTGCAAGAATAATAATTTTAATTTGTATATGACATCCATAAAACAATTGTCAATATATCATTGGGAGCTTAAGCTTTGATGATAAACCAGAACTACATTATTATCAATATAAATTTAATATTAACTCAATGGCTTTGTATTTAATGAACAAAACGGTCCAAATAACTCCCAAAAACTCTTTAAAATAAATCAAAAAACGTATAAAATTACCATTTGACACCACCTTTCACATTGTCGATTTTGTGTGTAAAATGCTTTAATTTTATCCAAAGACTTTCATCGGGAAATATATAATACCTATGATCTCATGCTTACAATCCTGACGTAACAAATGCACTGATTTCACGTGATGTCATTTTGAAAAAGTAATAAATGTAAACTGTACGAAGTTTATTCAGTACTGTAACTGATTCTCCCACAGCTTTACCCCTGGAGGAGGTTAGAGCCAGTGCTGTCAACATTATTTATATCTCAGAAGAAACTATCAGGAAACGCAACGCTACCCGGAACAATTGTGGAGAGTTATCTGGTCTTCGATTTTCCTTACTCGATTTCTGGAAGTGGCAGTGAAGATTTGGAAAGGCTTGAACATCACGAAGTTCAAGGTTAAGTAGGATGGAATAATTAACTTCAGTTTATTAAAATACAGACGCTATGATGGTCGTTACTATTTGCAATTGCCAGAGTTAAATCTGAATCTGACTGTGCCACGCCTAGTATAACATCTGTATGACTTAAATCGTAAAATACATCACCCTTCATTGAAGTATCATATACAGACAGGCATCTGATTTACAGTCGTTTTCGGACTCCACTGGGAATCGCTGTGACATCAGCCATACAGTACCTTTTCACGCTATCCTAACATCTGCCACCGTATACCTCCTCCAACTTCATGAAATCTTACAGTTTCTCTAAGAGACGGATCTCAATCAAACGTAAAAGAACCCAGAAATCACGCACGGATGCTCGTGGCGCCATTACTTATCCCGTGGTGGAAGAAAATACCCATGAAGTCAGCATGGAAACATCAGATCCATTAGAGATTTGCAGTCGTTCCAAAATCACAGCTTCAGAACCCACATTAGCGACATGCTGCATTATTAATTTCACACCCGATGCTGAAAAATCTAATTCAAGGAAACGCAAAAGGACCTCGGAAGACGTAACGGAGATTAGCCGTGTTGGTATAAACCTTCTGCGGCAAATTGACCTGCCGAGGACCAAAGATATGCCGAGAAAATACTATCACCTGACACCTGCACCTTTCAACACCCCAACACCTGCCACCACTAAAGATGACTATGTACTAAAACCCGTGGCTGTGCAAAACCTTGATAGAGTAAATCCTACCATAGAGTCTTGCAATTTTTTGACGACTTGTAAACTAAGAAGCTACAATGGCTCTACAAAACCAGCAAAAGAGGTATATTGTACCAATATAAACTTAGTTACAGAGCCAATTATCTGCTCCTTGAAATCCACTCCAAGGAAACGGAAAATGACCCCGCAAACTCTCGTGGAGACATGGGCTACCTTTGAAATGAATCGGATATCATCATCTTACATCAATTCAAAGAGACGGAAACTACTCGACGAACATACCACCGAGAAGCGGCAAAATACCACAAACCCAGAGATTATTTTATCTACGAAGTCAACTCGAAAGCAATGTAAAAGAAAACCGAAAGCCGGTGCAAAGCTATGCCGTGCTCCGGCAGCGTGTACCCTCGAGCTGAGTTGTTTCCTTACTGATCCTTACCCAGGGTCGTGCTGCCACTTTCCAGAACATGGCCAAGGGCCGTCCCGCCCATCTCTAAACCCCACCCTGGAGCTGCGTTGCTTCTCTCTGGATACTGCCCCTGGGTCACACAGTTTCTCTGTAGACTTAAACCCAGAGCTAACCTACTTCTCTCTAGACGCTGCTCCAGAACCAACCTCTTTACATTTAAACTGTCCCAAAGGCTTGCGTTACCATTCTGGAAATCCTATACGGGTGCCATGGTATTTCTCTCCAGAGCCTACCCAGGAGCAGTATAGTCCTTCTCATAACTTTGTAAATCCTGCCTCAGAATTCCACTGCTTATTCATAACCTCTGTTTCGGAAACATATTATCTCTGTCTAAATCGTGCCCTAGAGTTATGTCATATTTCCATAAATTCACTTCCTAAGATTAGTCATCTCTCCTTGAAACCTGCTTTGGAATTGTGCACATACATAAATGGTGCATTGCAGGTATTCTCCATCTGTCCAAACTCAGACCAATGGCCAAGTTGCTTCCCTCCAAAACTGCCTTTGGAACAGTGGTTCACCATCAGTAATCCCATTCATAAGAAATATTGTGTTCCTTCAACAAGCAACACTGTTCAGAGGAAAAACTATTTTGAAAAATTCTTTTCTGTAAATCCAAATGCCATCTTAAAACCTGCCCCAAAGAAATGCAGCAATTTTGAGGCCTACTGCAAAGATACAAGGTTTATAACAGAGACACCCTACACACCTCCAATTACTGATTTAGTGACACAAAGCAGATATCCAAGTCTCTACCAGATTCCATCCCACATCTCTTTGAGACCTTGCACAATGACACACAGGACATTTCCAAGTCTATGTCGAATAACATACCATGTATCTTTGTGGCCATGTATGGTGCCATGCAGTATAACTCCAGTAACCAGCACATTTTCCAGTCTCAGTGAGATAAGATACAATTCTGTGAATGCTGCTGCTGAGAAATGCTTCACGTCACCAAAATCCATTCCAAAAATATTCAGTACCTCTCCAAAAAACACTGCAAAAGTATCTTGCACTTTCCATAAAATCCTCCCCAAAACTTTTTTCACTTCAGCAAAATCTATTCCAAAAGCATTCTTGATCTCACCCAATGGTATGAGAACAGCATTTTTCTATTTACATAAATCCGCATTAAGTTCATCCTTCATGTTACCAGAACCAATTACAGATGTAGCATGCACCTTTCCAAACTCTACCAAGGACACTTCACTAAATCTACCCTCTGGGAAGTGGAGTGCTAAACAGATAACCTTCTTTGGTACCCAAGACTCTCTCGCAAAATCTTGCATTGGTGAAAAATGTGAGGAGAAGCCCAGAGAATTTTGATTCAAAGCTTATTTCCCATTCAGAGCAACATGTGGACTCAAGCCAAAGCAAAATCCAAAACACAAAAGTGTGATCACCTTTGCAATGATTTTGATTGAGAAATTTGTCCTTGAAATTCAGTGAAGCAAATGATGTCAAATTTCTGATGTTTCATGATACAGAATAAAATGACATTAATTTGGAACTGAAATACAATGCAGCAATGCTTTGTGGTAAAATTAAAGCTTTCTGCAATTTCCCTTTTGTCTATGGGAATGCTGGTTAGTGAACTGATGGTGGAGAAAAAGTGGAAGAGTAAAAGCATAGTAGAAAGGATGTGAAAAACTTAAGACACATAATTACATGAAAGAAACTGAATTAGTCTGTAAATATTGCAGAGTGTAAATAGTGCTGGCAAAACAATCTACTGGATTTCAGACCACCCATGCAGTGCATTACACATAAAATGAGAAATAAAGTGTCAGCTTTTGGAGCAGTATACATGTCACTAAAAGTAATTATAACTAAAATGAAAAGTAATTAAAATTTAAAATAAAGATTAAAAAGTTAAAGTCTGTCTCGAGCCTTGTGGCAGTAGGCAATATATATAGATTTGTCTAAGCAATGGTACAATGAAGCACTTGTACTGTCTAGCCAAACACGGGGACCATGTTGAATCAAGCAGATGGATTCGGTTTTCTAATAGAGCCACAGAATGAGAACTCTGCCAGAGACATGCCAATTTTATCAAAAGTATTTACAAAAGATTCCAAGGATGATTTACAAAAGCATGGTGAGTAACAACAGAATAGTCATACCCTTGATGAAAATCTGAGATAACATTGAATTTTAAATGTAAGTATTGTAAGTTTAAAGTGGCGCTGCTGGAGATGGGTGACAACTTGTTGGTGGTTTTCAAAGCAAGAATTACAACTAAATAACAGGAATTCTGCAGATGCTGGAAATTCAAGCAACACACATCAAGGTTGCTGCTGAACGCAGCAGGCCAGGCAGCATCTCTAGGAAGAGGTACAGTTGACTGTACCTCTTCCTAGAGATGCTGCCTGGCCTGCTGCGTTCACCAGCAACTTTGATGTGTATTACAACTAAATACGTTATTAATAACACGTTTAACAAATTTCTCAACATATGGCAGTGATATTAAACCTGATTCTGATACTTCTGGAAAAATTATGATAAATTATCACCGCAAACAATGAAGGGGCAAGTGAAGAGCAGGCTGACTTGAGGATCGAAGTATGTGAGTGCGAGCGAGGTTGAGGAATATTCAAAGAAAAGTGGTCGGATCGAAGTTAAGGCATGTTCGAACAGAAGTGGTCAGAGACAGAGATGGAGTTTGTGCGGAGGAAATCAGAAACCATCCACTTAAACCGAAAGTGAGGATTGATCAATCTAAGCGCCACGTTGATTTGGAAAGGTCGAGTACGGGCTGAAACATAGTGGCGGGGTATAGCCCCAGAGCATATTGAAGCAACAGAGCCCAGGTCCTAGTGTGGGGAATGATCCGATGTTTAGACGATTTAAACGTCGGGCCAGATTTATTGAAAAGGCTGGGTATCAGGACTGGAGAGAAGGGTTGGCCAGTCCTGCTTGTTGCTCCATGGAGTTTACTTCACTCTTCACTTCACTGAGGCTGAAGCTATGGGCTCGCCCCGGGCTTCGCTGTGTGATGAACTGTGGAGCTGCTCCAGGCTTCGTGTCTATGGACTCACTTCTACTCTGAATGCCGTTTGCTTGCTATTATTGCTTGCATGATTTGTTTTTTTTTTCTTTCTCTCTGCATATTGGATGTTTGTTGGATTTTTGTTTAATGGGTTCTTTTGGATTTCTTGTTTTGTGGCTGCCTGTAAGGAGACGAATCTCAAGGTTGTATAATGTATACATACTCAGACAATAAATGTACTTTGAACTTTATAAATCCTTATTTTTCAAGTTGGTATTGCATGTATAGCAAAAGACAGTTCAACAAGTTTGAAAATAATAGCTAATATTATAATCAGAAACTAGAGAGCCACAACAATATTTAGAACTTACACTTAAAAGCAGGTTTAACAAGATCAAAAACAGAAGCAATGAAGTGGAAACTTTTCTATTAACGCAATAAGGCAACAAACAAACATAATGGATAGAGTCAGAGCATATGCATCTTTTATATTCACACATGGTTGGGTATCTGCATGTATACAGTTATGAAGATTGCTTTTGAAAGAAGGTACAACAGTAACAGGAGTTTCATTTAAACTCTGATGAAACATGCCCAACAGAATAGTCAACCTGGTAATTAAAAATATATAGTGTAAAAGAAAGAATGAATACAATATAAATATTGAATAATAGGAGAACAAATGCTATTGGGAAACGTATTCGATTTCAGCAGTAACTGAAAGAATTTAGGAATATGTAAACGTTATGGTAGGAAAATAGAGTGGCTGGATTAAATGCACTGCAATGAACAGGAAGGCTTTACAGTGGGTGGTCAAACCCAGCATACTGCCACCAAGGACATACCGTATATACAAGAAGTGACAGGAAAAGGCCAGCAATATCATGATGGATTCCACCCACCCTGTTCATGGCCTGCTTGCTTCATTCCAACAGGGAGCAGGCTACATAGCATCCATGCCAGAACCACCAGACTCAAAAATAGTTATTTTCTCCAAACAGTAAGGCTGCCCCACACAACTACTGCTTTATCATATCCTGCAAGTCACCTTACGTACAGAAATTACTGTACCTAGTATCACTTCATGTATATACAATCAATGTATATTAGCTATCTTATGTATTATATTTATTGTTTTTTTAAACTTTGTTAAAATGTTCTTTATCTTAGTTTGTTTTTATATACTGCATTGGATCCCAAGTACTGTAATAATTTTTTTGTTCCCGTTTACACTTGTGTACTGGAAATGACATTAAACAATCTTGAACCTTGAATAACAGAGAACAGAAAATCATGGGTGGTGAGAAGAAATGAAGTAGTAAGAGGAAGGAATGTGTGTTAGTATTAAGTGACCGGAAAGAAATCTGATTGGGATATCATTATTTAAGAAGTATCAAATTTATTTTTATTCGATTGTCCTAAACTAAATTCTGAAATAGAAAGAATCAGGTATAGAAAAGTGAATTTCTGAAAAGGTCATTCATCCTTTCGCACCGGTTTTGCTATTGTTATTTAATGGTTGATTGTATCTTGACATTTCTCCAACTCTTGGCCTATATCTAGCATCAACCTAATAATTTGAGGTTGAAAATATCAGTTGACCTGCTTTTCACAGAATTTTAGAGAGTAATTTTAACATTTCCATCACCCTTTCAATGAACAAGCAATCCTGACTGCTTATAACTCTAATTTTAAGATGGTACTGACTAAGTACTACTACGAATGGAAACAGCTTTTTATCTATCTGCTCTATCAGAGTATCTAAATACTTCTTTGGGACTATCTTTCTAGTTTCCAAAAAAGATAAGGTATGTTTATGCTAACTGTTTGCAATTTAACCCTTTAATCAAATGAATATATAATTTTGCCCTGGTTTCACCCATTTCCCTTTACATAGCAACATATTCTTCCCAATGATGTGTCTAAAATTGCACAAAAGCTTTGCACATTCTACACAAACAATATAAATTATCTTAAAACTTTATGACGTTGGCAAAATCATTGCAGGAATACCATTTATTCACACACAAACTATTGCTGACCAGAGGGGCAGATATGTAATAGTAAGTGGAATATTAAATTCTATACCTTTGACACTAGTGAATGTGTATGGGCCCAATTTTGATGATCCAGTTTTTTTTCCAGAACCTCTTTAAAGCCATGCCTAATCTGTCTGACTCTAACATAATTGTAGGTGGAGACTTTAATTACATCTTAAACTCCCTCCTAGGCAGACAACGTCCCCAAGTTTGTTCACTTAAAAATAGTGTAACACTTAATAAGCTCATGCAATCGTATAACATAGTGGATGTTTGGAGACTTCTTAATCCCACGAAGAAGGATTTTTCATATTTCTCCGCAGTACATAAATCCTACTCTAGGATTGATTATTTTCTGTTAGATTCGAAATTGGTCTCGTCAGTAGGCGGTTGCACTTACCATAATATACTCATATCAGATCATGCTCCTGTCTCCCTTATACTCAAATTGAACAACAAAAGAGGTGAATATAGTTGGTGTTTAAATTATGCTTTGCTAAAGGATAAGGATTTTTGTCTTATCTTTCAGATAAGACAGATCTATACTTAAGCACCAATGATGTGGGCGGTGTTGATGATTCCACTCTTTGGGAGGCCATGAAGGCGGTTATTAGAGGTTGCATAATAGCATATGAGACAGCAGAAAAAAGAAGATTCAAGAAAAGGTTAACTGAAATAGATGATCAGTTGGCAAATCTGGAAGCTTCATACAAAATAAACCAGGAAGCAGAATTACTTAATAAGATTACTGCCTTACAGTATGAGTATAATTCTATAATGTCCAAGAGTGTCTCAAAACTACTGACACAAGTCAGACAGAGGTATTTTGAGCTTGGTGAAAAGCCCCACAAGTTATTAGCCCGTCAGTTAAGACAGATGCAGGCCTCCAAGGCCATATATTGCATAAAGGTGAAAGATGGCTTTTTATGGAGGGACCCGGAAAAAATTAATAAGTGTTTTGCAGAGTTCTATGCTAATGTTTACCAATCACAAGGCAGTCCAGACGTTGAAGCTATGGATGCATTTTTTGATAATCTGTATCTGTCCACACTGTCAACAGATTCAGTAAATACACTTGATGCTGATATAAGCCTAGATGAGATCAAGAAGGTCATCTCTTCCCTCCCCAATAATAAGGCAGCGGGTTCTGATGGTTTTAGCATGGAATTCTTCAAAGTATTTGGTTCAAAATTGTCACCTCTGCTCTTACGAATGTTTAATCAATCTGGGACAGCTTCCAGATTGCCATCCACTTTATGTAAAGCCAATATTTCTCTGATTCCAAAACCAGACCGTGATCCCAAGGTGGTTTCATCATATCGCCCCATTTCGCTGCTGCCTATTGAAACCAAACTTCTTGGGAAAGTCCTGGCCAATAGGTTAAAAGAATGCATTTGTTCTATTTTTCATCCACATCAAACTGGCTTTATGCCAGGTAGACAGATGCATTTTAATCTCTTGCAAAAACGCCATCCCCTTCTCGCAATTCCTCCGTCTCCGCCGCATCTGCTCTCAGGATGAGGCTTTTCATTCTAGGACGAGGGAGATGTCTTCATTTTTTAAAGAAAGGGGCTTCCCTTCCTCCACTATCAACTCTGCTCTTAAACGCATCTCCCCCATTTCACGTACATCTGCTCTCACTCCATCCTCCCACCACCCCACTAGGAATAGGGTTCCCCTGGTCCTCACCTACCACCCCACCAGCCTCCGGGTCCAACATATTATTCTCCGTAACTTCCGCCACCTCCAACGGGATCCCACCACTAAGCATATCTTTCCCTCCCCCACTCTCTCTGCATTCCGCAGGGATCGCTCCCTACACAACTCCCTTGTCCATTCGTCCCCCCCCATCCCTCCCCACTGATCTCCCTCCTGGCACTTATCCGTGTAAGCGGAACAAGTGCTACACATGCCCTTACACTTCCTCCCTTACCACCATTCAGGGCCCCAAACAGTCCTTCCAGGTGAGGCATCACTTCACCTGTGAGTCGACTGGGGTGATATACTGCGTCTGGTGCTCCCGATGTGGCCTTTTATATATTGGTGAGACCCGACGCAGACTGGGAGATTGCTTTGCTGAACATCTACGCTCTGTCCGCCAGAGAAAGCACGATCTCCCAGTGGCCACACATTTTAATTCCACATCCCATTCCCATTCTGACATGTCTATCCACGGCCTCCTCTACTGTAAAGATGAAGCCACACTCAGGTTGGAGGAACACCTTATATTCCGTATGGGTAGCCTCCAACCTGATGGCATGAACATTGACTTCTCTAACTTCCGCTAGGCCCCACCTCCCCCTCGTACCCCATCTGTTACTCTTTTTTATGCACACATTCTTTCTCTCACTCTCCTTTTTCTCCCTCTGTCCCTCTGAATATACCTCTTGCCCATCCTCTGGGTCACCCCCCCCCGTCTTTCTTCCCAGACCTCCTGTCCCATGATCCTCTCGTATCCCCTTCTGCCTATCACCTGTCCAGCTCTCGGCTCCATCCCTCCCCCTCCTGTCTTCTCCTATCATTTTGCATCTCCCCCTCCCCCTCCCCCTCCAGCTTTCAAATCCCTTACTCACTCTTCCTTCAGTTAGTCCTGACGAAGGGTCTCGGCCTGAAACGTCGACTGCACCTCTTCCTACAGATGCTGCCTGGCCTGCTGCGTTCACCAGCAACTTTGATGTGTGTTGCTTGAATTTCCAGCATCTGCAGAATTCCTGTTGTTTGCATTTTAATTTGTGTCGCCTTTTCAATATTTTATATACAAAACATGCAGAAGAGGCTGTAGTCATTTCATTAGATGCGCAATGTGCGTTTGACCAAGTGGAATGGCCATATATGATGTTTGCATTTAAGAAATCTGGATTTGGACCATCTTTCATTAAATGGATTGAGATAATTTATTCACACCCATCTGCTTCTATTATCACTAATCAGAATATTTCCACCCCTTTTGCAATTCATCTTGGACTTGTAAAGGCTGCCTCCTTTCTCCATTTTTGTTTGCAGTTATCATTGAGCCACTGGCTATTAGCATCAGACAGGACCCTTTGATATCTCCCATTGATGTGTATGGACATAAACATCACCTTTCGTTATACGCTGACGATGTCCTTTTATATATCTCCAGCCCACAAACATCAATACCCACTCTTCTGACTCTAATTAATAATTTTGGTAGTTTCTCAGGTTTCTCTATTAATTGGGATAAGAGTGAACTAATGCCAGCCACTGCAGTGATTAATACAGCGAATATACAGTCCATTCCCTTTAAAATAACATGATAATTTTTCCTATCTTGGTGTAACTATTACAAAAAACCCAGATGACCTTTTGCAAATGAATTGGCGAAACAAATTTGAGCAGGTTAAACGTAATATTGACTTTTGGAAAACCCTTCCAATTTCTTTGGTGGGGAGGGTTAACGCATTCAAGATGATTGTACTGCCACGATTTCTTCATCTTTTCCAGTCAATTCTATGTTTTATTCCGCTGTCATATTTTAAGCAATTGGATTCAATTATTATACCCTTCATTTGGAATTATAAGGCCATTAGAATTACTAAAAAGCACTTGTCAAACCCCAAGGAAGCAGGTGGTTTTGCCCTACCAGATGTAAAAATGTATTACTGGGTTGCCCACCTATCCATTCTTGCATGGTGGAAAAAAGGCCCACCCTCTACCTCAGACTCGTGCCCAGCATGGTTACTCATAGAGTGAGTGCTTTGTAAGAAGACTTCCTTACCAGCTCTCTTTAATAGTCCCACTGCAGTTAATAAGTCACATTTTAGTAATAGCTTCGTGGTTGGCAGCACTATAAGAATTTGGAAGCAGATTCAACTACACATTAAGGCCCCAAAAAACTTTTATTAACACTCCGATTTGTGACAATCATTCCTTTTTGCCTGGCCTGAATGATACTGTTATCTCTACCTGGAAACAGAGAGGCATCTGTAGTGTAGGTGACCTATATATAATGGAAACTTTGCCTCATTTGCACAGTTACAAGCATTTTGCAATATCCCTGCATCTAGTTTTTTTTAGATATTTACAAATTCGAGATTATGTTAGGAAATATATACCTAACTTTGAAGTTTTAGACAAACATGAATCCCTGGAGGCAATAAATAAATTTGATCCTGTTACTCATAGTGCGGTATCCTATTTTTATCAGATCCTACATAATGGAGCTCGGGTGAATACTCCAGGTCTTAAACAAGCATGGGTGGATGAATTGGGTATAGAACTGACAGAGGAGGTCTGGAATGAGTGTTTAAAGAGTATACATGATTGTTCAGTCAACGTCAGACACAGACTTATACAGTTTAAAACAATACATAGATTGATTATTCCATAGAAAAGTTGCACAGTTTCTACCCTGATGTTTCACCAGTTTGTAATAGATGTAAATCTGTGAACAGTAACTTGTCACATTCATTCTGGTCATGTTGTAAGCTTTATGCATACAGGAAAAGTATTTTTCACTGTTTCTCTGAGGCTTATGGGAAGCGGTGGGAACCAGACCCGCTCACAGCCATCCTTGGAGCAACAAGCTCCCTATCTTCAGCCAATAAGTATGAAAAAAAGACTGTATTGTTGGTATGGTGATTGCTAAGAAGTTAATCCTGCAAATGTGGAAAATGGACTCTGTGCCTACGTATGATCTGTGGCTGAGAGAACTGGCAAATACTTTACATTTGGAGAGACTGAGACTATGTAATGAGGGCAGAGGGGACATCTTTGAAAGGATATGGGGCCCTGTATTGAACTTCCTTATGGGGTGAGGACTGAGGTTTTTTGGTGCAGCGCACCTCTGCTGTGTATGTTTACTTTTGCCTTTATATATTTCTCCCTTTTGCTACTCAATATTTAATTAGATTTTGTTAAGGTCATGGTTTTTGTAGATATGCTGTTTTTTTTGTTTGTAATAAAAGAAAGGAATATGAAAAAAAATCATTGCAGGATTGCATAGATCAATAGTTGTAGAGTTGGAGTAAATTCCAAAGACAGTGAGAAATAAATCTATGGATGGAATTAAAAATAAAGAGAAATTTAAAATATGCTGGACTCTGAAGTCAATTTAAACTAGCAAGCAAAGTGATAATGGGCATGTGGTTTGAGTTAAGATTGGGATAGCAGGGCCGGCTGGTGGCACAATGACATTGGTGCCAGACTGGGAGTGGAGGTTCCCAGGTTCAAAACCAGTCAGGTCCGCTCCCGAAGTACGCTTTCCATCCGTGCCAGGTTGAGTGTCGAGATCACAACTCGACCTTGTAAAATAAAGGGAAAAGTACTACGAAAATGTCTGTGTGAGGAGTAGCGCACCACACAGTCTCTCCCTCTCACTCTGCGCCATGTAAAAGCCATGAAAAAGACATCACAACGGACACACGCACGCACAGACTCGCATGCACGCAGGCATATGCCAAATAAAAGATAGGTTCTAGCAAATTTAGAAGAAACTCAAATTTGTTCAACTGCCTTTCACTTCTAACATGAATTTTACAACTCACTTTCTCAATAATTTATTTTTGCCCTGTTCTAAATCTATCTTTAAATTCTAAATTCTATGCTCTGGCTTTTGTTTGCAATGATTTGGGATTGAATGAAGGATGTATAGATCAGGGACTAAGCACACCACCTGTCACGTTTGACTCATTGGATTTAATGTTATCTGGCCTGAACTGGCTGTATGGGTGATTATTAGAAATAAGCTTTAATGAAACAAAGATCTTTTCTCATATATCTGACAATAATGGGATGTCAAATGTCAAATGTAGACTCTGAAAGCTGGTACTCATTGTTGAATCATATTTTATTTGATTTGTGCACAAGGAGAACAGCAGGCTCTTGTTATACTGCTCTGAAGTCTGAAAAGAGAAATGCTCTTTTTATACAAAATTGACTAGCAGTTGCAGATATTGACCATTTGGTATATTATGTGTGTTTGAATTTCTTACTTACAAGATCACTCACCATTCACAAGACAATGTTAAAAAGTCAACAGAAACTACAAGCTGACAACCGATGCTACTTTGAAGTTAGTAAAGTAATTGCCCCTTAGTCATTGAGTGTGTTTCCCATCCTTCCAGTACATTCTTATCTCGTCAGTGTAAGCCAAAATGACTCTGGGGATCTGCCATGCAAAGGGAAGCCATATTCATGAAAGACTTTTCTTGCCTGGGATGTCTGCACATTATTTTAACCTTTGCCTTACTGCAAATTCCACACAAACAGTATTTGAGAAAGTGAGGAACCATTCCAATGGGAATGCAGATTTTCACTCTTATAATCAAATAAACACTTCTACTATTTTCAACATTTCTTCAGCCAAATGAACGCCCTTTCCCATTTGATGCTTCTCACCTCATAAAACAGGTAATCAGTTTTTTTCATTCAATTAATCTTTTCTGGTCTGAGTCTAATTTACATAATTCATATCCCACATGTTCCATGGGCATAACAAAGACCTTAAAACTTTATTACGCTAGGAGAAGATGTGGGTGAATTCAGGCATCGTAATATTTACACTTAATTATTGGTCCGTTTGCATCTGTTACAAATTCAAAGTCAAACTTATTGTTATATGCACAAGTATATGTATGCAGTTTTTTTCCTGTGTGCAATATATGCACAAAATAACTGCTGTTTTAACTATATCCAAGTATATTTCCAAATTTAAAACTGTCATTAATAGACATAACTGTCATTAACATAAGCCTAAGATCATGTTTTTTCAACTGTAGTTAATACATATCAGACACAACTTGTTTAAGAATATTACTTAGGAATTATTTGTCAATTTTTGCCTTTCGTGTATGCCATTAAAATTGATTCAAATAAACAAATATGCACATTAACCATCAGTATTTCTATAAGGATAGTGTCAAGTTTAGTTAATAAAAACCAGACGAATGAATTTTTTCCCTGCTATCTCTTAAAGTACAATATGTAATATTGTACAAAGTATAATTTTTAATATTTACTAATTTTAACTATTTTTAATATTTAATATTTGTAATCCAGGGAGTGAGAAGCGCAGAATCAAATATCGCTGTGATGATTGTACGTTCTAGTACCAATTGTTAGGCAACAATAAAGTATAAAGTATGTGAAGAAAATCTACTGTACCTTTACAATGATCACTTGTTGGGTTCTTTGTGTTCATATTATAATAACATTGGATAGCAGAAACTCCTCAACAGTAGAACAAGTTCACATATATTCAATCTGCAGGAAGTCTTAGAGACTAATGCTCAGAATGCCTTTTTTTTTGCAAATATAGAGAAGCTGTCTTGGACGTTTCTACATCTGCTGTATTCCAATTTATTTATAAAGCATTTGCAGCGATGGTAAACAAAAAGGACAAATGGACCATTTGACAGCTGGGAGATGGAAAGGATTGTGGGCGACATTTCAGTCAGAAGAAAGCGTTGATGCTGTAGGCCACATTCATAAATTTGGGATTTTTTTTTACAAAACCGCGTGATTGATTTACACTCAGTCCGTATCTCAGCACCAACCATCCGAAGCGAAGCCCAATCAGCGATTACAGCCAATGGTAACATTCACGCCAATCCGAGCTTTTTTTTTAAACACCACGACTGTTTCTCGAAACTTTCTCCCACCCTTTATTTACATATTGTGGTTCTTAGTTAGTTTCCAGACTGGCGAGGCTGCTTAATTTTGTTCAACTCAGACCGAGCTGCTTGCCCTACTTTATAAAGCAGGCGAAGTTCGGCTTCCCCTGTCAGTTTGCCGTCCTGAGACTAACAGAACAGAAAGAGAGAGGCAGCACACCATCTGAATTAGCGGCGTTTATTTTGTTTCCCCCAGCCAGATCGAAGGGTCTCGAACACTACCCCGCCGCCCTCGCCCAGCACGCGGCTGGCGGGCTGTTCAAAACCCAACGGCTCCGGCGCGAGCGGGCGGGCGGACCGCCGAAGGCAGAGCAGTGATTGGAGGAGCGGAGAGCGCGCGCGGCTCCGAAATGGCGGTGCCCGGCGCCAGGTCTCCTGCGCTGATCTGCCCTCTTCCTCCAGCAATTCTGTTTTCTGTTCCTCGGCACTACTCTGAGGAAAATAAACCTGATGTCTATTTGAGGTGACAGAACTGATGTCTTAAATATAGAATTGCAACTGAATATGCCAGCAACTTCTCAGAATATCAGACAGCATGTGTTTCAAATTACCAGCCAGTCCCGCTTTTTTTGTCTAAATCTAGACGGTCCAATTTAGGTCATTCGGTTTTGAAACATTGCGTTTCACAATTGTTGCCCCCCCCACATAAAAAAGGTTTAACTTGGTCAATTTCACCATTTACAAACAAGAGAAAGTCTGCAGATACTGGAAATCCGAGCAACACACACAAAATGCCGGAGGAACTCAGCAGGCCAGGCAGCATCTATGGAAAAGAGTACTGTCGATGTTTCAGGCCGAGACCCTTCGGCAGGACCAATTTCACCATTTCCCCATTTTCCTTTAAGCCATTTCATAATGTGTAGATCAAAATAAGCATTACTTAACAAAGGCTTCTATATATTTTCCGTTACGCAGTCATCTATTTCATTTAATAATACATTAAGTACTACCAGTTTAAAAACCTGGAAATTGCTTCAGAATTTCCATTACATTCATTTATTTTCCCAACAAAGTATGTATAATATGTTAGGATTCAAATTATTAACTCTTAAAATTGTCACAGTAATTTCGCCCAGTTTTACATTTATGAAATATTATAGCTAGAGTCTGAATTTATTATACAATACTTTTCATCACAGTGGTCTGTAAATGTGTGTGATCTCACGATTACTAATCTGTGGCGTAAGGAAGTGTACTTGGTCCCGTCCAAACCTTTATGAACAAAATAAAAAAGCCATGAACTTGTGATCTATACAAAGCGGAATCATAATGGACGACGATGAACACAGGGTATTCTTCGGCCGAGATTTTGATAACTGGATGCAAGCACAAAGATCACAAGCACAGTCAGAAGGGCGTGAGTTCCCTAAATTCTCTCTGTGTTTAAATCTGGGGGATATCCCTGCAGAAAATGTGAAGTTGTCCATTACAGACGGGGTGATAACTGTCTCTGGATATCTAAAGGAGGTAGTTGAAGACGAAGATGGAATGATTAGAGAAACCTTTCATGGATTTTCCAACGAATTCGGTCTTCCAGAGGGTTTCGACCCCGTAACTGTAAGGGTCAAAGATAATGACGATCAAAGTATAACGATCGAAGCCGACCATTATATTCCTTATGATTATCACCAAGGGGGAGAAGTCTTCTGCTCTTTATCGAGAAGAGCGACGTCAACACCATTTGCCCATTCACAGCGTGACCTGACAATAGGTCACCATGATGCCTTAAAAACGCCAGTCTTCCTCCCAAGCACAAAAAAATCACCCCCTACCTCTCCAAGCTCAACGAGGCACCCTCCAATCATTCCCGCCACATTCAATGTTTCTCCTGCATGCTCTCTCAGTCAGATGAAATCTCCACCAAACGCCACACTGCTCTCTCGAAATATCACCCCCCAAATGCCCTCCCAATTTAGTGAGCCTCCCTTATTCAGTCCCCATCAGATGAACAACATGTCATGTGCCACGGTGTGCACCGAGAATAATTTCTTGGCAGCGCCTTCTCCATTCGCTGCTAGTGAGATGAACGTTCTGCGAAGTGCCGTTGTACCCCTTCCTGAAAACAACGCTGCGACTTTTTCTCAACTCAATACATCCCCAATGAGACAGGCACTACAAAACAATCTGCAGACTCCCGCAAATTCCAGAAATGACATGCGATATAGATTAAATTATTCAAGTCCATTTAATCAGTTTATGCGAATTCCAAACAGGAATTCAACGGTCTCAGAATTCCCTTCTGCAGCGCAGCAACAACCCCAAAGTACCCCTGCAGATAGCAGTCACGCGATATTATACCGACAATCTGCTCTCCACACTCCCTCTCCGAAAAAGGCAGATCAATGCAGATCAAACGTGTTAGAGAATATTTACAAGGCCGAGTCCTCGCCTTCAAAATTTCAACATGAAGCTGCAGTTCCGCCCGCACCAAATTACATAGGAAAACGTAGCAGTGTAGAAATTCCTTCAGTCAATAGCTACAAAAACTTAGATACGCCTTGCCTGGTAAATCGTTCCTTTCTGAAACCTGGGTCACGCTGCGAGACACATCCTTGCACTGCCTCTCCAAAACATGACTACAGGGTACCGGGCACACGGCGTCAGCACCTCGTTCAGAACGGAGGTGAAAATAGAATGGGAAACAGGTCTGGCTCCCTTCACCACGTAAGCGTTATGAACATGACGTAAAACAAATAACCCGCTGAAATATCCAGAGCAAGAATTGGGGCTGAAGGCTGAAGTCCTCGCTGACGGTAGGAATCTTTGAACTTTCTGAAACACTTTGCTACTTCAATTCGCACTCCTTCTAGGGGGGTTAATCATTTCCATATTCTCCAAGCACATTCGTGACGATGTTTCCTAAACCAGTCTTTTCGCAAAAGTCAAATTGGAGATCTGACCTTGTGTTAACTTGGATCTGGAAGCATAATTCCAAAATCACCAGCTGCTGAATAAAGTTCTGGCTTTACATTTGTTCCATGTCCAGTTTGTCCACTTATGCTCACATAGACTGAAATCACATATGTGGTGTATGATAGGGCAGAACCAAAGAGATTCCAAGTTCTTCATTTAGTTGGATAGTATTGCAATTAATGAAACTAATGCAATATTTTAAAATTGTGCCACTTCAAGCCTAGAATTATGAAGTATAAACAAAAAGCCTCTTATATCTGTATAATTATACTTAATATTCTAGTAGCAATTGAAACTTAAGGAGAAGAATTATCTTATTTCACAAGGGACAGTAATTTCAAGCTACATCATATACAGCAGGGACAAAATAAGCCTTACACCAGGTTATTGAAGCACAGTTTATAGTTGTCAGGGTAACTGTGGATTTAATATGCACATTATAACACAAGAGATTCTGCAAATGCAGAGCAGAAAGAGTTTTATGACGGACAGTAGTCCAGTTTGGGGTCTTTTGGCCAGAGCTGTGGAGTGGGACAGAAGGGAAGATGCTGCAGGGTGCTGTTGGAAGGAGAGTTGCCATTGCACAGAGTGCTTTGTACAGACGAATGGCTCCAAGGAGGAAGGGCCAATATTCCTGAGGGAAAGCCAGTTTGTTCCAGATTGCCTTCAAGGGAAGTTTGGAATGTGCTGTCTGCTTTCACACAGACCGTGGGTCCAGTGCGTGAGTAAAAGACGACTCCAGTATGAGCTCCAACGTTATGTGCACATTGGACTGGTTTACCTGTAAGGGGCCCTTTTATTTTTTCTTCCTTTCTCTTTCCTACTAATTGTTTGATAAATCTGAATTTGTAAATATACTTTCTTTATAATTTTATGCGGTGTACAATCTGTTGTTTCTTGTCGACCGACAAGTGTGTATGGGCAGTATTTACACAGAATTCACTCCAATCAAGGTGCCTTTAATCAGAGCATCACGACACTCTTGTTTGGTTGAAACCCAAATCATACTGACCCTAGACGTATATTGTTTATGAAAGGTGGCATTCTCACCACTGAGGCACATGGCTGTTAGCAGAGCCGGGTAATGAGCCAAGTTTGTATATGAGCCCAGTGAGAGGGTTACATACGTCATCTTCTTTTCAGCAAAGTTGTCAGGATACATAAAAAAGAACGGGGACACATCGATTTAGAGAAACCAAGGAAACTTTCAAGTCAATGAACTTTGTTTATTTTTCTCCCTCCACAGATGTTGTTTGAGTATCATGAGAATTCTTTCTAGATGTAGCTCCAAGTCTCTATCAGGAATTTACACAACTGCAAAATTCGACTACAATAAACATTAATGTCACCACTAGAATATCAAAGCAATAATAAAAATGCTTCTGCTGCCTTGACCACTCGGCTGTTCAACTTTCAGTTGTTACTTCCTCTTCTGGGACCAACACCAGAGCAGCCAAAACGCAGAAGAAGCAAGAGAAGGATGATTGAAAGTGAAAACAACTAGTTTTTAAACCAGACATCGTGGAGCAACTGCAAGATTTTAGCCTTTTCCAAAGAATATTAGTTCCCATCAGGTGAAGCATAGAGCAGTTTTATTCATTCACAAAGAGATGACAGCTTTGCTGACAGAAAGATTTTTGAAATTTTAAACAGAACCGATGTAGAGCTGATTATTGGGCAAATGTCCAGATAATCTCAATACCCTAAAGATTAGAAAAGTATGACCTCCAATGTTTTTGAGTCTGATTGCTGACATACCAAACAGTAGTATTCTTCTTTCAAGCCAACCATCAAGAATGACCGGGGGAAAGACGTTAGTGCTAAGATTCTGAGCTCAATGGAGTGTTGAGCATCCTCATGGAGGAGCTCCAGAAATGCAATATGACAAATCGGAAATGTTAGCACATCATTTTCAGTATACACCAAAGCTAGAGTGCTAACAATCCAAGCACAAATGCTGGCAAGAACTGGCTGTTAAATGTGCATCTGCAAGATATTCCACATCTACTTGATTAGTAGAAAATTGATCATATTCTTAAAGTTCATGTTGTAACCCAGGAGAACCTTGATTGTGTCCATCGTATATTTTGTGCCTTGTTTTTGAATTCTTTTTTTAAATCAGTAACTCCAAACAGACATCGTACTGTGGTCCACCGAAGACAAGAAAATCATCCTGGTGGAGCTCACAATTTCATGGGAGGAAGGACGTGAGGAGGTTCACGAGAGGAAGGCCCTGAAATACCAGTCCTTAGTCTAGGAGTGCAGGGACAAAGGGTGGCAGACGTGGCTGTTCCCCATGGAGATCAAGGTCGGCGTGAAGGTTGCTGTCTGTACCGAAAAGAAGAAGAACCAAGCAGCACGCAGGATGGGGGAGGGGGCAGAAAGAGCCTCTTGCTGGATATGGAGCAGGCGGGAGGAGTTGAGCTGGAAGTCAGGAGCAGATGGGCAGTGACTTGGCGACCACTGCTGACCCGCCAGCTGGGGAGTGTAGTGGTTAAGGGGTGAAACATTCTGTGAAGACTACGGTTACTTCATCAGTGTATGGTCTAAGCTCCATTACAGTTTCCAAGGGCACTATATTATACAATTAGTAGAAGGTTAATTACTGCTCTGGAGCCTTTGGTCCTCAAATGTCCAAAGCATCTTGGTTGATTTGCTCAGTCAATATTTATTCTTAGTTTGATTTTCTTGTCTTCAATTAAAAAATACTACCCATCCTTCACTCACTGTCCAAGCTCTGTCATGTCCAGCATGTGCAAACCTAAGCACACCTGGAACACTGCTTACTTAGTTACCTACACTGTTGTGACTGAACTAAAACTGAGCCACATGGAGGCTATAAATGGGAAATATAAAAGTCTTTATTCACACAGCGAACCTTACAGAGAGAAGGTTCTAGAGAATCTCACTCTCCTGATGTCACAATGTTTTATACTTCTTCAATACAAAGATAACAATAAACTATTAACTTCAGTTAAACAATTCAATTGCTATAATCACCTTTTTAACATTTTGAATATATCCAGGTAAATTTACAGAATTACATAATAGTGGCACATCCCAACCTGCAGAACCCCTTTTAATACTGGTGTCTGTTCCAAAAGCCAGATGCCCAAAATATATCCCTTTTGTCGTAGCGTTGAAGGATAACTAACCGGGAGTTTAAGTGACAAAACAGACCTGTCCTGAACTATGTATTAAGTGGCAGAGATACACCTTTGCCCATGTGCTAACAGGAACAATCATCTGCAACACTCACAACACGCTGGAGGAACTCAGCAGGTCGGGCAGCATCCGTGGAAAAGATCGGTCGATGTTTCGGGCCGGAACCCTTCGTCAGGACTGTAGAAGGAAGGGGCAGAGGCCCTATAAAGAAGGTAGGGGGAGGATGGGAAGGAGAAGACTGGAAGGTTCCAGGTGAAAAACTGGTAAGGGGAAAGATAAAGGGGTGGGGGAAGGGAGGCAGGGAGATGATAGGCGGGAAAGGCGAAGAAAGAATAGGGGAAAACGCAATTGGATCCTGGATTTCCTCACTTGCAAACCCAAATCAGTTCAAACTGACAACAACATCCCCTCCACAATCTCCACCAGCACAGATGCTTAGCCTCCTGCTGTACTTGGTTTACACCTCTGACTGTGTGGCTAAGTACAGCTCCAACACCATATTTCAGTCTACTGATGACACTACCATTGTGGGCTGTATCAGAGTTGGTGAGAAACCAGCATACAGGAGGGAGATTGAATTTGAATTTATTTAAATCTTACATCCATCTCACAACATGAGGGAGTAAAAATCTTTGCATTATGACTCCGTCACAATGTACAGACATGTGAATATAAAAGTCTAATGGCTTGTAGAAAGGAGCTGTCCCATAGCCTGTTGGTCCTGGCTTTAATGCTGTGGTACCATTTGCCAGATGGAAGCAGCTGAAACAGTTTATGGTTGGGGTGACTGGTGTCCCCAGTGATCTTCCAGGCCTTCTTTATACACCTGCTGCTACAAATGCCCTCAATGGAGGGAAGTTCACATCCACAGATGCGCTGGACTGTCCGTTCCACTCTCTGCAGTGCCCAGCACTCATGGTTAGTGCAGTTCCTGTACTAGGTGGTGGTATGCCTTCAATGGTGCCCCTGCAGAAGGTCTTGAGGATTTGGAGGCCCACACCGAACTTCTTCGGTCACCTGAGGTGGAAGAGATGTTGCTGTGCTTTTTTTTTTGCCAGACAGCCGGTGTGTGTACAGTCCAGGTGAGATCATCGGTGATGTGTATACCAAGGAACTTGAAACTACTCACCCTCTCAACTATAGTCCCACTGATGTTGATCGGGACGTGCCTGTCTCCGTTCCTCCTGCAACCCATGATCAGCTGTTTTGTTTTCCAGACATTCAGGAAGAGTTTGTTACTTGGCACCACTGTGTCAGGGTGTTAACCTCTCCTCTGTAGGCTGTCTCATTACCACTAGAAATAAGGCCGATCAATGTCGTGTCATCTGTGAGTTTGATCATCAGATTGGAGCTGTGTATGACAGCACAGATGTGGGTGTAAAGAGAGTAGAGGAAGGGACTCAGGACACAACCCTGGGGAGCATCTATGTTGAGGGTCAGAGGGGCAAAAGTGTGGGAGCTCATCCTTACCACCTATTGGCGATCCAGTAGGAAGTCTAGGATCCAACTGCACAGGTGGGGTGCAGGTCGAGGTCTCTGAGCTTCCTGTCAGGTCTGGAGGGAATTATGGTGTTGAATGCTGAACTGTAGTCCAGGAACAGCATTCTAACATATGCATCCCTCTTTCCCAGGTGAGTGAGGACAGTGTGTAGTGCTGTGGCTATGGTATTGGTAGACTGGTTCCAACAGTAGGCGAAATGTAGGGGGTCCAGTGTAGGTGGTAGCATGCTCCCGATGTAGTCTTTAACTAGCCTCTCAAAGCATTTGCTTATAATTGAGGGGAGTGCGACAGGGTGCCAATCGTTTAGGTATGCTAGCTTAGTTTTCTTAGATACAGGGACAATGATGGACAATTTGAAACAGAAGGGCACTACACACCGGGAGAGGGAGAGATTAAAAATGTCCATAAACAGCTGTTCTGCCCACACTTTGAGGACGCACCCTGGGGTGCTGTCTAGCCCCGCTGCCTTGCAGCTGTTGACATGTTGAAATATTCTACATACCTCAGTCTTGGAGATGACCATGGTGCTGGTCTTGTTGGTGGCTCTCCTCGGGGGTTCAGTCTCATCAACATCAAATCGATCGTAAAAATCATTTAGCTCATCTGGGAGCGAGGCAGAAATGTTGGTTGTGTTTCCTCTTGAGGTCCACGATGGCGTGCAGTCCTTGCCATATGCTGCGTGTGTCATTGTTGCAGAGTTATGACTGGATTTTGTCCCTGTGTTGCCGTTGTGCCACCTTGATGGCTCTGTGTAAATCAAAGAGGCATCTCTTGAGCTCCTGTTGGTCTCTGGAGGCAAAGGATTTATCCCTTGCACTGAGAGCAACACACACTAAACTATTTATCCAAGGCTCCTGGTTTGGGTAGGCCCAGACTGATTTTTGGGGAACAATGTTGTCAAAGCACTTCCAAATGAAGCTTGTGACCACCTCTGTGTGTTCAGAGATGTTCTCAGCTCGACATACCTCCGAGGTGATCTATCAAAGCAGTCCTGTAACATTGGGTCTGATTGGTTGGACCAGCAGTGGATGGTTTTCACTGTGGCCGCTTCCTGTTTCAGTTTCTGCCTGTATGGTCAGACTTTTCAAATGGAGGCTGAAGAAGGGCTTTGTAGGCATTGCGGAAGGGAGAGTAGCAGTGGTCGAGTATAGTCCTGACGAAGGGTCTCGGCCTGAAACGTCGACTGCGCCTCTTCCTATAGATGCTGCTTGGCCTGCTGCATTCACCAGCAACTTTGATGTATGATGCTTCCTCCCTGTGTGCTCACCTCGATGTGCTGGCAGAACTTCAGGTGAGCTCTAGTCAGTGACGCTTGGTTAAGGTCTCCAGTGATGATGAAGGCAACCTCTGGGTGTGTGGTTTCATGAATATTGATGAAGCGGCCTGGTATGGGAACACCAATGCCTTTGAATAGAAAATCCTACAAACGGTAGTGGATTTGGCCCAGTACATCATGGGTAAAGCCCTCCCAACCATTGAGTCCATGTACATGAAATGCTATCGTAGGAAAGCAGCATCCATCATCAAAAATTTGGCTGAGCTTTGTCATAACAACAACCTCTCATTCAATATCAGCAAGACCAAGGAACTGATTGTAGACTTTAGGAGAGGGAATCCAGAGGTCCATGAGCCAGTCCACATCGGAGGATCGCAGTTGGAGAGGGTCAGTAACTTTAAATTCCTGGTTGTCACTATCTCAGAGGAATTGTCCTGGACTCGACATATAAATGTAATTGGGAAAAGAAGCATAACAATGCCTCTACTTCCTCGGGAGTCTGCGGAGATTCGCTATGACATCAAATACCTTAACAAACTTCTACAGATGTGTAGCAGAAAGTGTATTGACTGGCTACATCAGTGCCTGGTATGGGAATCTGCAGAGATTCAGCATGACAGTTAAAACTTTGTCAAACTTCTATAGGTTTGTGGTGGAGAGTGTATTGACTGGCTGCATTATGGCCTGGTGTGAGAACACCAATGCCTTTGACTGGTAAATCCTGCAAAAGGTAGTGAACTCAGCCCAATACATCACAGGTAAAGTTCTCCCAACCATTGAGCACATCTACATGAAACATTGCCATAGAAAAGCAGCATCCATCAAAGATCCTCACCATCTCCTCTTTTCTCGCTGCTGCCATCAGATAGAAAGTACCAGTGCCTCAGGACTCACACCACCAGCTTCAAGAACAGCTACTACTCCTCAACTATCAGGCCCTTGAACAAAAGAGGATAACTACACTCATCTATTGAGATGTTCCCACAACCAATGATCTCACTTTATGGACTCTATGTTGTTATTTCATGCTCTCATTATTTATTGTTATTTATTTATATTTACATTTGCACAGTTTGGTGTCTTCTATGCTCTATTCGCTCTTTCATTGGTCCTGTTTACAGTTACTATTCTATAGATTTGATAAGTATGCCTGCAAGAAAAAGAATTTCCTGCAGGCATACTTATCAAAGGGTTGTATGTGGTGATATGTATGTACTCTGATAATAAATTTTACTTTATTTCTTTGGTGCCCATTATGCCTAACTGGCATGTAGAGCAGCAATGAAGGACCTCCACTTCTGTTTGTTCTGGGCTAACTTCTGGATGGTACCCCAGGTGTAGTTCAGGGTCTTCATCTCTCCCTCTACAGTTCGACGCCAGGCATTCTTGGATCTTCCTCTTTTCCTCTTTCCTTCTGGTGTCCAATGGAGAGCTATATGTGTGATGTTGTCAGGGTCCCTTCTAAGCACATGCCCGATCCAGCTCCATCGCCTTCTCATGAGGCCAGACTAAGAGTGATCCACTGGTCCTCCAGGTTGGGGGTTGGGCACAGGGCTAACAACCCAGTCCCCGAAAAAGGCTTTTGTTACGGAAACAGCAACAGGAGGAGCCAAAACTACTGGGTGTGATGGGCTTTCAGAGTCATCGGGAGATACTTGTATGAATGACAGTGGTGAAAGCCAAAATATTACTTTGAACTTTGATAATTTCTCTGTACACAGGTAACCAGAATTGTACACAATACTCCAAATTTGGTCTCACCGATATCTTATATAACTTCGATGTAACATCCCAACTCCTGTGCTCAATACGTTGATTTATGAAGGCCAATGTGTGAAAAGATCACTTTATGACACTCTCTACCATGATACCACTTTCAGGGAATTAAAAACCTGTCCTCACAGATTCCTCTTTTCAACCACTCACCTCAGTGTGCTACCATTCACTACGCAAGTCCTACCCTGGTTTGTCCTTTCTTGACTAAAGAGGTGGTGTTGAGGGACTAAGTGAGATCATCTGTTATGTGCACTTCCAGAAACTTGGCTCTTCTAACTCTCTCCACTAAGGAGTGGTCAGCCTGTATCTTCCCAAGTCCACAATCATCTCTTGGCCAAGTTGTTATTGCTCGCCTCATTCTACCGCTCTCCCTCCTCTCTGTCTGCCTCTCGTCGTCATTGATGAGGCCAACCACAAACTCGGTGATTCATTTAGAACTTGATCTAGCAGTACTGTCATGCATCAGCAGTGGACTGAGTGAGCTGCCGGGGGGGTGAGTCGGTCCTCAGCGTGAGGGAGTTAGAAATGTTGCTGCCAACATGAACATACTGTGGTCTTACTGTCAAGAAGTCCAAGATACAGTTACAGAGAGAGGTGTTGAGACCCTTTGAAGAGAGTTTTCCCACCAGCTCCTGAGGGATGATCTATTAAACACCAGGCACCATTTTCCAGATGGTACAGGACGGGGTGGAGGGCAGAGGCTATAGCAGTGTCAGTGGACCAATTTGAGCCATAAGCAAACTGCAAAGGCCATTTTACAGCCTATTTTCCCAGCTCGTCAGGTCACGCTGTGAGCTTCAACAGCTTTCTGCACTGTTCACTACAGCCGCAATCTCTGTGTCACCTGCAACAACCTGACAACAATCACTTAATGCCTTTGATCAATCTACAGAAATGCTTCGGGGAAATCTTTGTTTGAATGTCTACAAGGACCTCACCCTAATGTCAGCCCCTTCGCGAGTGTCCTTTTGCTCACTGGCCCAGTGACTGAAAGGGTCAGTTCACTTGTGTTCATCCATTCTGGAGTGATTGCCTTCAACCACTCAGCAAATTTTTCTTCTCTCTCTCGGTTATATTTGCCTTGCCATTCAAGTGTGGAATTTCATGTCTCTGCCATAACTCGGATCTATTCCCATCTATTTGTCTGATATCTTTCTACTCTGATCAATATAACTGATCATTTACCTTGCAGAACCAGCCATCAATACAAAGCATCAATAATGCTACACTTTCATACTTTATTCACTGTTCGCTCTGTGTACCTTCTGCATTCTCATTCCCATTCCATTTCATTTGCTTCCGTTAGGAACAATAAGATATGGAACAACAGGCATCACTTAGATTCTCTGTAATGACATCCTTACTGGTGGACTTGGTCCCTTTGTCTGCCTGTGAGGATGACAGGAAGGTAAGTCACAACAGTCCAAAGGCTGGTCAGTAAGTTAACAGGCCATTTTAAATTGTCCTCCTTCCCCCCACTGATGATATGAATTGCCTCTTCAATCGTGGGCAAGGGTAGATCAGTTACTGATACTAACAACCTTACTAACATCTGACATTGCTGTCCCCTAATAAACCTTTTGTGTACATCCACGGGTGATCACTACTGCCATCAGCCATTTGACTGACCTGGATAGTGTCCTTACCAGCTCTATAATCTAGCTGGAATTCAGATAGGAGGGCGAGGATGCTGCCGTGGTCTCTGCCTGTTTTTGGTGGGTGACTCTCACACCTTCCTCCCCTTTTAGGACATTGCCTCCAGCCATGGTTTGAGAGGGCACAGCTGCAACATACCATCTCCATTACGTTTGTGCTGATGGAAGTGTGAACTGACAAAGATTGGAAGGTCAAACTTGAAGTCAGAGTGCAGGGTTAGTGGGGGGATTCTTAGCAATGTGGAGGAAGAGCAATCTAGGGATCCACATCCATAGATCTCTCAAAGTTTCCGTTCAAGCTGATAGGGTGGTTAAGAAGACATATGGTGTGTTGGCCTTCAACAGTCATGGGACTGAGTTCAAGAGCCACAAGGTAATGTTGCAGTTCTACAAGACTGTGGTTAGACTGCACTTAGACTATTATGTTCAGTTCTGATTCCCTCATTATAGGAAGAACATGGAAGGTTCAGAGAGGGTGTAGAGGAGACTTACCAGGATGCTGGCTGGATTAGACATTAGAGGATAGGTTGAGCAAGCTAGAGTGAAGGAGGATGAGGGGTAAATGGATAGAGGTGCATAAGATCATACCAGACATAGATAAAGTGGATAGTCAGCTATTTCTTCCCAGGGCAGAATTAGCTAACGCAATGAGCCTAAAATCACATAATTTTAGGGTGATTCAAGGAACTTATCAAGGGAATAGCAGAGGAAGGTTTGTTGTTTTTTTTTACACAGAGAATGGTGGATGCATGGAATACACTGCCATGGGTTGTGATAGAGGCAGGTACATTAGGCACAGTTAAGAGACTTAGATAGGCCCATGGATGAAAGTAAAATGGAGGTTTATGTGGGAGAAAAGGGTTAGATTGACTTTAAAGTTGATGAAAATGTCAGCACAACACCTTGAGCTGAAGAGCCTATACTGTGCATTTTATTCTATGTTTTAGGAAAGCAATTTACACTTCAATACTTTCTCCAGTTTACCACTTTAAAACATTAAATAAATTAAGATAAGCATTCTTGTCGAAAGTTACATTTTCCTTTCTTCCATGGTTTTCCCCTTTTCCATACATTGGTTGCTTTCATCCTCTACATTGTACTATAGACATCCTGTCTTCAACCATATCAGCTACAATTGCATTTGAGTTCTTATTACCTACTTTTTTTTCTTGCTGAAGGTATCAGAATCTTTAAATTACACTGAGAGAAGAATAAATTAAACTAATTTATGATCGTGCAAAATGTAAAAAGCGAGGGATTTTGTTTTCTGATAACACAATATGCAAGAATTCTTCAACAGCTCTGATTTTGAAGGTATAAACTGTCGTCTGGGGATATGTTCCACCCCAAACCTTAGACAAAACACTGCAGATTCTTTCAGGGGCAGCCCTTTTTCATTGTTGTTTCACACTGCTTCAAGAGTGACACATGAACTCCTCAGTAATTCATGTGTGTCCAGTACTTCAATCATTTATCATAGGAATGGTATTTCCATCTTAGATATGGAGACTTTAGTCATGGCTCTTCTCTGAAAGAACCCTTAAGCAAACCCTGACTGAACTGAAAACACAAAAGCATCAAAATTATGTGGAAAAGCTGCTGAAACAATGACTGGCAAATTGATGTAATGTACTTTTTTTACTGTAAATATGTACTTCACTGTTGTTGCTATTTTATCTGTTACAATCAACAAATTATTACATAATTAAACTGATTAAATATTATTTAAAATTAATTACTCCATAATATTTTATGAAACTAACAACAGAGTAAATGTTGATGCCAATGATTAGGGTAAGGTTGTGATATCAAGTGATTGTGTATTTTCTGACTTATGGACAAATATCTGATTACAGGACATTGGTAATGAAGTAACCTGTTTCTTCTCCGAGGACAGACAGCCTGTGCTGAGCTACCCACCAACGATACCCAAGTAGGGTCGAGTTATTCACCAGTGATGAGCTGAACCAGGCACATAAAGAAGTTACAAAGGCAGTTTAACAACTGTATTTTGTGGAGAGTGACCAATCCCCCAAGTCTTTTTTTTAAACCATCTGCAAGTTACATAAAATAATACTTCAGCACACCCACTCACCAATAACATTCACAGGGCTCCAAAACTTTCAAGATAAAGAGGTACCACCTATCCTCCAAACAACCCATCCTAGATATTCCTGATGAAGGGTCTCCGCTCTAAACGTCGACTGCTTATTCCCATGCTGCCTGACCTGCTGAGCTCCTCCAGCACATGGTGCGTATTGCTCTAGGTTTCCACATCTGAAGTATCTCGAGTCCAATCTAGATTGTTTACTCCATCACCAGCAAACAAAAAAGTACCAGCATATCAGCAACCAAAGCCACTTCAAAGACATTAAACTTCTCCCTACCTCTAGTTCCCGTCATCCATAAGGATGAATCACATTAGACTACTTGTCACCTGCAAGGTTCCCTCAAAGTCGTTCAATATTCCGGTCTGAAAATACACAGCAGTGTCTTTACGGCGGATATGCGCGATTGTAGTAGCTCCGTCACCCGTTTCGGGGCATCATCTAAAATACATGAAAGAGAGGGAAAAGATGTCCCTCGCATTCAAAGAATATACTAGAATTTCCAGTGATTTTAAATATCAAATATTTGACAATTTTGGTTCTTCGTATTATTTTACACAAAACACAAACACTAGAAATAATTTTATTTGACACATGTAAAAGTATTGTAGCAGTTTTCGGCACAATCGTGCAGTAGCGTATATGATCTCACGTTTATAAAGCAGTGACGCAAGGTAAGGCGTTTGTCCATCTCTGCCCTGTCCGGAAGGTCATGTGGTCGGTCGGGCCTCTTTAGTTAAAAAGGAGGCATGAACAGGCGTGGCAAAGCACTGGGAAAGTTGACCTTGTATTTAGATATGAATGATGTTTCACCGGAAAGCGTTAAAGCACACGTGAAGGGCAAAGTCATTATAATAACCGGAAATAGGGCTGAAATTACGGAAGAAATCGATGGGATGATAAGATGCAACTATCACGGGTTCACTAATAAATTTAGCCTCCCGGAAGGAACAGATCCAAACACTTTGAAACTCACTGCTCTGGATGGCTGTACTCTGGTTGTAGAAATTGCCTATCGTGGCGTTCCCGTTAAGTCTAAAGATACTTCTGACAAAAAGGATTCGCTTTTTGCCACTTGTTCTCGGGCCACCCACGACCCACGCCGCATGAATAAGGCAGATTCAGAACGTGAGTCAGCAATGATTGAATGCTCGTCACCTAGCAACACCAACGGGAAAGCTGCAAGTCGCGGGGTGCACGTCGTTTTAGAGGCAGCAACACCCCGTGAGGCATCCTCCAGTCCAAGCGCCGCCGCGGCACCCATTCGTCGTGTGTCGCTCACCCTGGACGGGCCGTCCGTCTTTGTTTTTAACAATCAGTCCAGCTCCCAGTCTATCGAGATGTCTTCTGCTGGAAAGATGGCAACTGAATAGCAGTCGCCTTCCTCCCATGACCTGGTGCAGAATTTCAGTCCGCGTTAAGTTGCCGAGGACGCACCAAATTCACTGCTATTGAACTTCCACAACGGTGTTGCTTCCTTGCTGGAAACGTGACAATGGCGAGACCTTCGTAAAACAAAAGCCGAGCGCAATGGAGAATAAAATTCATCTCCGCAGGCGGGAAACGTATTTTCCAATTGAATCTTAAATGTGGCGAATATAAATTTCTGCAGGTTTCAGCCTCTTACGACTTGTGGCTTTGCATTCGTTTTAGCGATGGAGTCGATCAGTGAGTGCGCTGTTTGTCACTAGGTTCAATACGTCCGATCAAGGGAGAAATCCAGGATTTTCATACTTTTGGGATTGGAAACGTTTGCCCACAATATGCGACTGTTCAATAAAATTAAGCCTGGACATTTATTGCAGTTGTTCAAATCCATTCATATCTCACATATAGATAAATGAAGTTAAATACCTTAATAAATGATTAAACCTTTTGTCATTGGACTTGGATTTATTTTACCTTTGGCCAGCGTTGAGAAGCATTTTTCTCAATAAGTAAACGAACAAGTATACAACAGGAATTCTGCAGATGCTGGAAATTCAAGCAACACACATAAACGAACAAGTATAATGTTTTTGTGTATTTAACGGGGTTCTTTTTATCTAGCTTTAGGACCTGCATAAACATCTGATCACATTTTAGGTCATATTTAGCAGAAATAGAGGAAATTCTAAAGGGCTCACAAACTTTCTAGTACCATTGTATTTAAATTTCCCTTAGATGTTGAAACCTAACTAGCATCCCCCACTTCTGCTGGCAGCTCTTTCTACAGGCTCACATCCTCTGATTGAATAAATTTAACTTTTCCCTCTTAAACCAGGATCTCTTGTTCGAGTCTCACCCATTTGTTAGTGGGGGAAACAACTTCATTGTTTACCCTACTTCTTATGAAATCTCCCCCCATTCTTCCACCCTCCATGGAACAAAATCCTAGCCTATTCAACTTTTCCCTATAACTCAAGTCCTTGAGTCCTGGCAACATCCTGGTAAATTTTCTCTGCACTTTTTCAATCTTATTGATCTCCTTCCTCAGTTAGATTACCAGAATTACATGTAGTACATAAATTGGAACTCCGACCATCTTATACAACTTCAACATAACATCCCAACTCTTTACTCAATACTTTGATTTATGAAGGCCAAAGTTAAAATATCAAATTTATTATCAAAGTACCTATACGTCACCATATACAATCCTGAGATTTGTTTTTTTGTGGGCATACTCAGTGAATCCAAGAACCATAATAGAATCAATGAGAGACCACACCCAACAGGACAGACAAACAACTAATGTGTAAAACACTACAAACTGTGTAAATACAAAAGAAAAAAGAAATAATAATAAATAAGCAATAAATATTGAGAACATGAGGTGAAGAGTCCTTGAAAATAAGTGCATTGGTTGTGGAACACCAGTGACTGGTAAGTGAAGTTGAGTGGTGGTAATGAGTCCTCAGATTCCTGTACCTGATGGCAACAGTGAGAAGAGAGTATGGCCTGGGTGGTGGGGGTCCTGGCCTGATGATGGATGGCGCTTTCATGTGACAGTAATGTAGATGTGCTCAGTAGTGGGGGAAGGCTTTACTGTGAGGTACTGGGCCATACCCACTACTTTTTCTAGGATTTTTCATTGAAGAACATTGTATTTCCATACCAGGCTGTGACGCAGCCAGTCAATATACTCTCCACCACACATCTATAGAAGTTTGTCAAAGTATTATGTGCCTTACCAAATCTTTGCAAACTTCTAAGGAAGTAGAGGTGTTGTCTATAATAATTGCACGTACGTACTGGACCCAGGACAGGTCCTCTGAAATGATAATTTTAAGGAATGTTAAGTTGCTGATCTTCTTCACCTTTGACCCCACCAATGAAGACTGTCTCATGGGCCTCTGGTTTCCTCCTCCTGAAGTCAATAATGAGCTCCTTGGTCTTGCTGACATTGTGAGAGGTTGTTGTGGCACCACTCAGCCAGATTTTCAATCTCCCTCCCATATGGTGATTTGTCACCATCTTTGATTTGGTCTATGACAGTGGTGTCATCATCAGACTTAAATATGGCATTGAAGTTAAACTTAGCCATACAGGCATGAGTGTAAAGCAAATAGAGCTGGGGGCTAAGCACACAGCCTTGTGGTGTGTCTGTGCTGATGGAGATTGTGGAGAAGATGCTGTTACCAATCCAAACTGACTGGGGTCTGTAAGTGAGGAAATCGAGGGTCCAATTACACAAGGAGGTAATGAGACCAAGGACTTGAAGCTTATTGATTAGTTTTGAGGAGATTATAGTATTGAATGCTCGACTGTAGTCTATAAAGAGAATCTTGTTGTATGCATCTTTTGCTGATTTGATGTTCCAGGGTTGAGTGAAAAACCAGTGAAACAGCATCTGCTGTAGACCTTTTGTGCCAGTAAGCAAACTGGCCAATGTGCCAAAGGCTCTGTCTACCTGTGACACCACTTTCAAGGAATTATGCATCTGTATTCCTAGATTCCTCTGTTCTACCATACTCCTCAGTTCCCTACTGTTTACTGACTATGTCCTGTTCAGGTTTGTCCTTCCAAAGTGCAACACTTCACACTTGTCTGCATTAAATTCTGTCTGCCACTTTAAGCCCATTTCTCCATTTGATTCAGATCCCACTGCAAGCTTTGATAGCCTTTTCGCTGTCCACTATGTCCTCGATCTTGGTGTATGGGGAAAGATTCAGCTTAGAAGTGAAGGTTTGAAAGGGCTTTACTGGCATAAAGGGGCACACTATATTCTGAAACTATTCCCTGGTGAAGGTCTCTGGAACTAGGGAGTAGTTTCAGAATATAGGGTGCCCATTTACGCCAGTACAGTAATGAGGATGAATTTCTTCTTTCAAAGAGTTATGAAATTTTCATCCTTAGCTGTGAAGGCTGAATCATTGACATGCACTACAATGGTGTATTGTCTTCTATGTGACAAGAAAATCTAAAAAGTGAATGCAAAAGGTCTGAGAATAACCTGTCATTTTTGCATTTATTAATAAGATGCAAATATATTGCATTGCAAAGGAAATTTCAGCACTTCAAGATTCAGACGATATTGTAATCAGGATGGTTTCCCATAGTGCTGTTTCTGAAGAAAAGGCTTTGAACAAAAATTAAACAAAATTAGAGCGTGTGGGATTGCAGGTCATATATGGCACAATTTAAGGGCTGATTGGGAAAGAGAGACTAGGAATGAATGGGTTATTTTGGTTGGCAGACACTGATTTGAATGAAACTGCAGAGATTAATGCTGGGTGCAAACAGTTCTCATCATGTCAATGATTTAGTTGAAATAATAATAAGAAAAAAACTATTAATCTCAAGTGGCAAATCCTTTCGTTACAGCAGCATCATTTAAAAACACACTTAGTATTGTACAGATTTAACTAATAATAAATTATAGAATAATAAATATACACAATAATAAGACCACAAGACAAAGGAGCAGAAGTTGGCCATTTGGCCCATCGAGTCTGCTCCGTCATTTTATCATGAGCTGATCCATTTTATCCTATTTAGTCCCACTGCCCCGCCTTCTCACCATAACCTTTGATGCCCTGGCTACTCAGATACCTAGCAATCTCTGCCTTAAATATACCCAATGATTTGGCCTCCACTGCTGCCTGTGGCAATAAATTCCACAGATTCACCACCCTCTGGCTAAAATAATTTCTTCGCATCTCTGTTCTGAATGGGCGCCCTTCAATCCTTAAGTCATGCCCTCTCGTACTAGACTCCCCCACCATGGGAAACAATTTTGCCACATCTACTCTGTCCACGCCTTTCAACATTCGAAATGTTTCTATGGGGTCCCCTCTCATTCTTCTAAACTCCAAGGAATACAGTCCAAGAGCGGACAAACGTTCCTCATATGTTAACCCTCTCATTCCTGGAATCATTCTAGTGAATCTTCTCTGAACCCTCTCCAATGTCAGCACATCCTTTCTTAAAAAAGGAGCCCAAAACTGCCCACAGTACTCCAAGCAAGGTCTTACTAGCGCCTTATAGAGCCTCAACATCACATCCCTGCTCCTATACTCTATTCCTCTAGAAATGAATGTCAACATTGCATTTGCCTTCTTCACCACCAGCTCAACCTAGAGGTTAACCTTAAGGGTATCCTGCATGAGGACTCCCAAGTCCCGTTGCATCTCAGAACTTTGAATTCTCTCCCCATTTAAATAATAGTCTGCCCATTTATTTCTTCTGCCGAAGTGCATAACCATACACTTTCCAACGTTGTATTTCATTTGCCACTTCCTTGCCCATTCTCCCAATCTATCCAAGTTTCTCTGCAGATTCTCTGTTTTCTCAGTACTACCGGCCCCTCCACCTATCTTTGTATCATCAGCAAACCTAGCCACAAAGCCATCTATTCCATAATCCAAATCGTTGATGTACAATGTAAAAAGAAGTGGCCTCAACACGGACCCCTGTGGAACACCTCTGGTAACCGGCAGCCAACCAGAATAGGATCCCTTTACTCCCACTCTCTGTTTCCTGCCAATCAGCCAATGCTCTATCCACGTATGTAACTTTCCCGTAATTCCATGGGCTCTTATCTTGTCAAGTAGCCTCATGTGTGTCACCTTGTCATACATAAATTTACCAATAATAATTTACCAATGCACAATAATAAAGTACAAAATAATAAAACAGAGACTATTGTACTATGATGTGTGTTCTCCTGTTGCACAGAACTGAACTGTTGTATATGCTTATTGCATTTGGTAAGAAAGGTTTTCTGTAACAATCATTGTGACAGCGGATCTGAATGAGTCTGTTCGAAAGGGGGCTCTGCTGCTTATTCAGTAGGTCATGGAGAGGATGTGCCAGGTTGTCCATAATGGATAACAGTTTGTTTCGTGACCTCCCCTCCACCACTAACTCAAAAGAGTCCAGGTTGTAGCTAAGGATGGATCCAGCCTTTTTGATGCGTTTAATTAGTCTCTTTGCATCAGCAGCACCGATGCTGCTCCCCCAACATAAAGCCGCAAAGAAGACTGCACTCCTTACAACAGACTGGTAAAAGATCTCCAGCATCCTGCTGCACACATTGAAGGATCTCAGCTTCCTTAGAAACTAGAGTCTGCTCATCCCCTTCCTGTAAACAGCCTTGGTGTTGGTTTTCCAGTCACATCTGCTGTCGAGGTGAACACCCAAGTATTTGTACTCCTCCACCACTGCAACCTCTTCTCTCAGAATGCATACAGGACTCATCACAGTCCTCTTCCTCCTAAAATCAATCACCCTCTCCCTGGTTTTGGCCAGATTCAGCAGCGGGTGATTCCTCCTGCACCACAACACAAATTTGAAGGAATGAAGTGTGATATATCCAAGTTTACAGAACAGCAGTGTGGATTATAAGGATGCAGAGAAGCTTCAAATCAAATTCGGCTTACTGAATGGATGGAATATATATGGAAGAATGTGAGGTCATCATCTTTGGTAGAAATGTACAGTAATAGTGAGAGTGTGAAAGAACTTGATATTTTAAGGATCTGCATGTTTTAGTGTGCGAATTTCTGAAAGCTAACACGGTACAGCAAGCAATTAGAAAGACACACAATATGTTGTCTTTTATTGCAAGAAGATTTAAATATAAAAATGAAGGTGTTATACTGCAATTATATACGGTCCTGATAAGAATGTACCCAATGCTTTAATCTCAAAAATGACACATTTGAAATAGAGGGAGTACCGTGAAACACAGAAAAGCATTTCAGGGTTTGACAGGATAGATGCACTGACAACGTCTCGACCGGCTCCAGAGTCCAGAAGACTCTCAAAAAAAGGGGTTGTTCGTTCGGGATGGAGATGAGCTGTTCCGTCACCCAGAGGATAATAAATCTCTGGAATGCTCTACCCAAGAGAACTGCGGAGGCTCAGTCACTATATCTAAAACAAATATCTTAGATTACATATTAAAGAAATCAATGGAAAGTACAGCAAAGGTAAAAATCAACTACATGATCTTATTGAATGTTACAACAGAGACAAGGAGCTGAATAGTCTGCTACTTGATCTTGCATTTACAACTACAAGTAACACTGCAATTCCACACCAATTCTTAAAGTACTGAGGTTCTACATGCATGACGCCAACCTAGTTGTGTGCAACAGAAAGGCCTTGCATAGGCCTTTCCTCTTTCCACATTCTCACCATTCTGCCAGAGGGAGAGGAGAGAGAACATCTGTAAACACAAAACAGGAAAGATATCATTTACGAGACATGGTGCACAGGAGATCTAGTGCAAGAACTAGAAAATTGTAGACATGAAGGACTGGTTAAAGTGAGGTTATTTCCTTTGGATTAGGGAAACTTAAGTCAGATGTATTGAATTATGACAGACTTAAAAATAGTAAATACGGACCGAAGTGATAAACAGTACTTATGTTAATATGGTTTACAGCAGAAAGAATTAGTTCCAAATCCTGAAACTGACTTATCGATTAATATTTCAGAATGCTGTGAGAAAATTAAGGGCTCTCTTCATGTTTAAGCTGAGAGCAGAATGACAGGGAAGCATGTCTTTTTGAAACATTTCACCCTGACTTTTATTCTCTGACCTCCAGTTTCTTGACGGTCCACAAAGCTATAAAGTAGTGATCAGCAAGGCTCCATGTGTCTCAGTTGTACAAGTGACCCCTATATCACAGCAGTTCAGGTAACTGAAGTTCATCCTTACAGAATTCACAAATCATGACCAAACATCTGTGATGTCCAATAAAGAATTATTCTAACAAGATTTAAGTGAAAAAAGTGCATAAATTCTCATTTCTCGATGTATACGCAGAAGGTAAGACACAGCTTTGTGTTATAGTAAAATGTTTACAAGAAATGGAACCCACCTCCCCACTACCTTCACCTTAAGTGGAGGTCACCTGTACTGAAAGCTGTCGATAGGAAATATTAACAGAAAGGAGCTATAGAGCTGAAGCCATTAGAAAGTATTCTTCAGGTAAGTAAACCATCAAAGAAACTAAAATTGGGAATCTCTCTGTATGTTAACTTGCACTTCTCCTGCCAAGACACCGCTTTCCTGTTTCAGCAATGAAAACAGAGGTAGCAAAGTTTATATTTTCCCACTTGAAATGGAAAGGCATAAAGTGATATGTAATTCCATTATAACACACTTTCCAACTGAGGTGACTTCTCCCATTAAGGTAAAACCTCATTGTAAGTGCAGCCCCAATGTTGCAACTGAAGTTGTGTTTGACCACCTGAAATGTCATTCAGAGCAATGACTCTGTAACATATTAAAATTATATCAGACAACTGCCACACAAATACGACAAGAGATTGGCGAGTAACCAAAGCACTGATCGTGCAGACCTTAAATTAATGGCAGCTTTCAGCTATTAGCAAATGGAGGGGATTTACTTGTAATTAAGCATGAAGGGGCTGCCCTCAGTCAGTACCATAGCCAGTTACCTAATAGCTGTTGGCAGAGGCAGCTATGAAAAATGCTGCGAACAGAAAAGATTGCCCTGGTTAATCAGCAGTCTAGTCTCACAGAAAGATGGAAAATAGCACAAGGTTCTTTGGGCTGCTTCACCATACTGGTGATCATGGCTGATTATCTACTTCGTTACCCTCTTTATTACCCTGATCTTGCCTTCTTCCTATAGCCACAATATCTATTAATATATCCAGCTCCTTCTTGAATATACAGTGCCTATAAAAAGTATTCACCCCCTTGGAAGTTTTCACGTTTTATTATTTTACAACAGTGAATCACAATGGATTTAATTTGGCTCTTTTTGACACTGATTAACAGAAAAAGACTCTTTAATGTCAAAGTGAAAACAAATTTCTACAAATTGGTCTAAATTTATTGCAATTTTTAACTCAAAATGATTGCGTAAGTATTCATTCCTTTCAAGTCAGTATTTAGTAGATGCACCTTTGGCAGCAATTACAGCCTTGAGTCTGTGTGGATAGGTCTCTATCAGCTTTGCACATCTGGACACTGCAATTTTTCTCCATTCTTTACAAAACTGCTCAAGCTCTGTCAGATTGCATGGGGATCATGAGTGAACATCCCTTTTCATGTCCAGCCACAAATTCTCAATTGGATTGAGGTCTGGACTCTGACTTGTCCACTCCAGGACATTAACTCTGTTGTTTTTAAGCCATTCCTGTGTTGCTTTGGCTTTGGCTTTATGCTTGGGGTCATTGTCTCACTGGAAAACAAATCCTCTCCCAAGTTGCTGTTCTCTTGCAGACTGCATCAGGTTTTCCTGTAGGATTTCCCTGTATTTTGCTGCATTCATTTTACCCTCTACCTTCACAAGCCTTCCAGGGCCTGCTGCAGTGAAGCATCCCCACAGCATGATGCAGTCACCACCATGCTTCATGGTAGGGATGGTGTGTTTTTAATGATGTGTGGTGTTTGGCTTACACCAATCTTAGTATTTAGTCTGATGGCCAAAAAGTTCAATTTCGTTTTCAACAGACCATAGAACTTTCTTCCAGGTTACTTTAGAGTCTCCCACTTGCCTTGTGGCAAATGCTAACTGAGATTTCATGAGAGTTTTTTTTTCAACATTGGCTTTTTCTTTGCCACTTTCCCAAAAAGCTGCAACTTGTGAAGCACCTGGGCAACAGTTTTTGTATGTGCAGTCTCTCCCATCTCTGCCACTGAAGCTTGTAAATCCTCCAGAGTTGTCACAGGTTTCTTGATGGCCTTCCTCACTAGTCCCCTTCTTTCACGGCCACTCAGTTTTTGAGGACGACCTGACCTAGGCAGATTTACAGCTGTGCAATATTCTTTCCAGTTCTTGATGACTGATTTAACTGTACTCCAAGGGATACTCAGTAACTTAGAAATTTTCTTGCATCCATCTCCTGACTTGTGCTTTTCAATAACCTTTTTGCAGAGCTGCTTGGAGTATCCCTTTGTCTTCATGGTATAGTTTTTGCTGGAATACTGACTCACCAGCAATTGGACCATCCAGATACAGGTGTATTTTTACTACAATCAATTGAAACACTTTGACTGCACACAGTGATCTCCATTTAACCAGTTATGTGACTTCTACAACCAATTGGCTGCACCAGTGATGATTTGGTGTGTCATGTTAAGGGAGGCAGGGTGAATACTTATGCAATCAATTATTTTGTGTTTTTTATTTGTAGTTAATTTAGATCACTTTGAAGAGATCTGTTTTCAGTGACACAAAAAGGAATTTTTCTGTTGATCAGTGTCAAAAAAAGCCAAATTAAATCCATCATGATTCAATGTTGTCAAACAACAAAACATGAAAACTTCCAGGGTGGGGGAGGTGAATACTTTTATAGGCACTGTATTTAATGACCTGGCTTCCACTGCCTTTTGTGGCATAGAATTCCACAGGTCCACCATGTGAGAAAACTTCTATTCTCAATTTTAAGTGACATACTCATTTGTTTTTGTGAGAATTCCTCATTCTTCTATACCACGGTGAATTTAGGCCAAATCTCTCCTCCTTTGCTAACCTACCATCTCAAAAATCAGTTCAGTAAATCTTCGATACACTCCCCTCTTTGCATGACTAACCCTTCAATGGTTCAATTTAATATCAGAGAATGTTTACAGTATACAACCTGAAATTCTTACTGTTTTGGATGAGCACTGACGTAATGGCAGTGGAACTATTGGGACTCTGGGAGAAGGGGAGCCATCAGCTGTCCATACTTTCCAGGAGGAGGGGAGTGTAGGCGAGCATACCAGATCAGAAGCTGAGTTTCCTGCAGCTGGGGGCAGAGACTTTAAAGACAAGTTGCTGTCGTTTCTGTGGAGCAAGGGGAAGGAGTGCTCCGATGTGAACGGTCTTGTGAGTCCTCCAGCAAAGGGTGAGCATTCTGAGTTGGTAGTAGCCCTTACCTCCTCGGCGAATAACTGGCCAAGTGCCCAGGTTCAAAGTCCCGGTTATCGTAGGCTCAGCACGTTCTCGGGAATAATGCCCACCCACGGTGGGTGAGAGGAATATGAGGCAGCGGCTGGTAGAGAGTCTGAAGGGGCTGACTGTGGACGTATTGAGATCCTCAAAGGCAGGGAACCGATTTGCTGCTTCTGCGGGCTACATGCAAATGCTAGAAGATGGTTTTGGTGTGACGGGAATCCCATTGGAGCTTATAACGGGGTTTTAGAACATGTTTCAGGAGAAGAGGGAGAAACTTTTCATCTAAATGTTTCAGCTGGAGAGGCAGCCGAGTTGTTTGCTGCCTGGGGGGGGGGGGAGGGGTGGCATTCAAATGGCTGAGGTGAATCAGTTCAGACTGGACTAAGTGACAAAAGTCACATAGTCACGGGTCATGATTGCTTGGTGTCTCTGAATGTCTTGTAAGATGCACCCCCTTCCTCATTTGTTGAGCTGCTGAGAGGAGTAAGAAAAGGGGAGAATACGATGGAGGCACGGGGGGCCTCCGCCAGCAGGGAACAGTCCTCGGTAGTAGCCCCCTTGGCTGAAGTGACCACTGGCAGCCCACTCCGGGCAGTGGTAGAGGAGCTCGTGGCAGAGTTTAGGACTGAGACGTCCTGGTTGCTATTGGCGGCTGTGACCAGCCGACAGGGAGTCAGACCCCCGAGGGGACGGACTAAGCAGAGGCTGCTAGTGAATAGGGTCTGTCGAGAAGGGGAGTGACCGCTATTGTGTGTTATAACTGTGATGAAGAGGGACACTTCAGGCGGGAGTGTGAAGGACAGGAGAACCCTCGGAGAGTGACCCCCCTGGGGTACCTGAGGGGAGAGAGACATTGGGAAACTTAGAAGAGACCCAGTGAGGGAACAGCCTGGCGTCTCAGGGGTGGGAAACGCATTCCCAGCAATATATGAAGAAACACCCTAAAGCAAAAAAACCTATTCCTGAAGGCTTAGTGGGACCAAGCTCCAGAGTATCGCTATGGATTGAGGGTATTTATGCTAGGGCCATACTTGACACAGGCTCTCAGGTTACTCTGCTGTACCATTCATTTTACAACCAGTATTTGACATATTTACCCTTGATGGCACTCAGTGCACTAGAGATCTGGGGTCTTCATACAGATGATTATCCGTATGATGGCTACTTGTCATTGAAGCTGGAGTTTTTGAAGGCAGATGTGGGAGTAGCTGAGGTCCTTGATAAATCAGTGCCAGTTTGTCCAGACCCAGTTGAGAAGCGCAAAGCATCAATTCTTGTGGAGACAAATACTCCTGTATTGAGGAGGCTAGTGGGAGCCTGCAAGGAGAAGGTTGGACAGAGCTTTCTGAAAACATTGTCCATTCACGCTGTGCTCTGAGCTGCTTTTGAAGAAGTGTGTGGCCACACTGGGCTGGACGATGAGGATAAACAAGGCACTGCGTGGTAAACCCAGTACAAACCAGACGTGTTACGGCCTAGGGAGGTAGCTAGAGTGATGGGAAACCACAGATTTCCCGAATGCCTGAGGCTGAGACCCTTCTGGTGGATACTCAGGAAGACCACAAAGAGGAGTTAGGCTTCCCTGCTGGGGTACTGGTGAGGCCCGAACTGCAGGAGCCCTCGGTTGTACCAGTGAACAGGATGACGGTGAGTGTCAGGAACACTTTGGAGCGGGAGGTCACCCTCAGGCGGGGGATGCCACTGGCGATGGTAATGTCTTTCTGGCGATGGTAATGTCTTTCTGGCGATGGTAATGACAGTGTCTCTGTGAAACAAGCCCCAGAGAAACTCTCTCCGAGAAAGGGAAAGTTGACTGCCAGGTCATTCAACTTTGGGGACTCCCCGGTACCTGGAGTTTGGAAATGGAGGTTGATAGAGAGAATGCTGAAGCTGGAAGACGTCTTTTCTAATGATGAGTTTGTTGTGGTTTGTTCCAAGAGCACTTGCCACACCATCCAGGTGACAGAGGACACCCTGTTCAGAGAAAGGTCACGGCGACTGGCATCGGCAGAGCAGGAAGACGTTCGGCAGCATCTGTGGAAGCTGAAGAAAGCTGGGATCATCACCGAGTCCAAGAGTAGTGGCCAGGAAGAAGAATGGAAGGGTATGGATATGTGTGGACTATTGGACTCTGAACAGATGCACAATCCCTGAGCAGTATTACGGTCCTGAAAATTGAGGACGGGCTGGTCTGTCTGAGTGGTGCGAAGTGGTTCAATGTGCTGAATTTGAGGAATGGGTATTTTCAGATCCCCATGAGTGAGGCTGACAAAGAAAAGATGGCATTCATATGTCTGCTGGGATTCTCCCAATTTGAAAGGATGCTCCAAGGCATATCAGGAGCCCCTGCGAACTTCCAGCTGGAGAAAACGGTGGGGGTTTGAACTTGCCTGAGGTATTGGTGTACCTGGATGACTTCACAGTGTTCGGGTCCGCCTTGGAGACAAGGCTACTGAAGGTGCTGGGCCGCCTGAAAGCTGAAGGGTTAAAACTTTCCCTGGACAAGTGCCAGTTCTGCATGATGTCTGTCAACTATGTTAGGAACATAGTCTCATGGGATGGAGTAGCCACGGGTCTGTCTAAGATAGAGGCGGTGACCACATAGCCAAGGCTCCAGACTGTGAGCGCCCTGCGCTATTTCCTTGAATTCTGTGGGTACTATCAGAGGTTTGTGAAGGACTACGTGAAAGTGAGTTACCCTTTAAATCAGCTTCTGTGCGGGTACCCTTCCCTTAGGGAAGAAAGGCAGGAAGACAAATGGATAAGATGGTAAAGATTATCCTAGCCCTTTGGAGCTTTTTGGATTGAGATGGGATGTGAAATGTGAAGAGGCCTTTTCAGTCGCTAAAGGAGCTACTGACGAAAGCACCCATGCTGGCTTTTGCAGTCCCTCGATTGCTGTATGTACTGCATATGGATGCCAGCAGAGAGGCTTTAGGGGTGTTCTGTATCAGGATCAGGGCACAGGGTTGAGACCTGTCGTATTTGTCAGCCGGAGTTTGTCACCCTCTGAGCAAAACTACCCCACAAACAAGTTGGAGTTCCTGGCCTTGAAATGGGCCATGGTGGATAAGCTAAGTGACTATCTATAAGGTGCCAAGTTTGAGGTAAGGACAGACAACAACCCATTAACTTATATCCTGACCTCGATGAAACTGGATGCCACAGGCCATCGGCAATTGGTAGCAATGTCTGCCTATGACTTCAGCCTGAAGTACCAGCCGGGGAATCGGAATATTGATGCCAATGCGTTGTCCCAACGTGCGCATGAAGGGCTGGACAGGGACGGAGAGTGGGAGAGCGTGCCTGCCCCAGGAGTCAAAGCCATGTGCCAGTTTTCCGCACAGGGAAAGCAGAGGAAAGGCAAGGGCAGGATCAAGCGGTTGATCATTTGGGAGCTTCTGATGGTCCATTCCATAGGCTTAATGCAACCTGACTGCTCTGAAGACAAAGCAGTTGCCAGGATTGAGCCCTGGGGAAGTAGCAGCCACTCAGTGAGATGACCCGTGCACGGGCACTGTTTGGTCAGCGGTTGCGGAAAGGGACATGGCCCATGTGGACAAGATGAAACACTCTGCAGTGTCTCTGTTACTGAAAGAATGGCCCAGATTGGAGCTGAGGAACCAGATTCTATACTGGGTCACATCGTCTCCAAACAAGCCTTGGCGTTCCCAGCTGGTTCTGCCTGAGAAGCATCAGAGGATTGTCTGATTCCGAGCATTTGGGGGTTGTCAAGAACCATGGATTGCTCAGAGATTGGCTCCACTGGCCTTAAATTAGCTGGAGGTCAAAGAGTATTGCAAGTTGTGCATTTGATGTATACGGAGGAAGATGCTGCCTGTGAGGGATGTTCCGTTATCTCACTTGTAGAGCGCAGAACCATTTGATCTGGTGTGTCTGGATTTCCTGTCGAAAGAGCTAGATGCCAGCACCATGGCGATTGTCTTGGTTATTACAGATCACTACACCAGATATGTACAAGCCTTCCCTACCGAGTATCAGAGGGTGTCCACCATGGCCAAAGTGTTCTGGGAGAAGTGTTTTGTTTATTCTAGCCTACCCAGGTGGATTCATAGCGATAAGGGACAGGATTTTGAGAGAAAGCTCATACATGAGTTACTGAGCATGCTTGGAGTTGAGAAGTAGAGAACTACGGCTTATCACCTGCAGGGTGATCCCCAGCCCGAGAAGTTCAATCAGACCTTGTTAGACATGCTCAGAACCTTGGAGATCAGTAAAAAGAACAAGTGGAGTCAATATATTGGACATCTGGTCCACTGCTACAACTGCACACAGAATGAAGCTACCAGGTTCTCGCTGTATTATCTAATGTTTGGGCACAAAATGAAGTTGCCTATTGACCTCTGTTTTGGGACTGGCAAGGAAAATCAGGCGGCGCTGGAGATTTACCGTCTGTGTGAGATGATGGGACTTTCGAGAGACTTTGAGACTTTTACGTAATTCTTATTGAACTACCGTATTGTTTTGCATTGTTGTAACTATATGTTATAATTATGAAGTTTTTGTCAGTTTTTAAGTCGTTTTGTCATGTGTTTTCGTGATATTCTGGAAAAACATTTTATCATTTCTTAATGCATGCATTACTAAATGACAATAAAAGGGGACTGTGTGTCCTCATAATCATAATACCACAGAAGACTTACCTGAAGTATGTGTCTAATATGAGAAGGGAGCTGAAAAAGGCTTATGAACTAGCTGAGGTCTCGGCTACCAAGCAGAATCAAGGAAATAATAGGAGGTATGATCAAGGGGTTAGGTTCTCCCAACTAATGCCTGGAGACCAAGTCGTCAAAGAATTTGGGGCTACCTGGGAAGCAGAAGTTGGCTGACAGCTGGGTGGCTACACCTTATGTAGTGGAGAGTCAGGTGCCAAACGTACCAGTTTTCTGGGTGAAACCAGAGGATGGGAATGGTCCTGTCATGATTCTCCACCAGAACTACCTTCTACTTCTAGCACAGGAGCCTGAACTGGACCCTACACCTAGTAAGATGATTCTGTGGCGACGTGAGGGAACCGAAGGACAAGCAGTGGTAGGGATTAGACCAGACCCCACCCCTGAATGTGATACGGACTTGGACGATGAGGAAATGGGGGTGTGGTATATGCTGCTCTTCGCAAACTCCCCAATCATTGATGAAAAGATTGTCAGTCCTTCTCACGCTGAGGTGGGTGAAATGGTGGGGGAGAGGGATCTAGCAGTGGACAGGCAGGCTTGCTGCTGGACAATGGAGGGAGATGGGGCTCTAAAGTAACTGGGAATGAAGCTGAGCTCAGCCAAGTGACAGAGGGATCTCAGTTGCCAGAAGGCATGAGTAATGGGTAGGGGGAGGCCTGGCCATGTAGACAAGAAAGATCCCAAGGAGTGCCTGAAACTGAAGAAGAAGATGATGAAAAAAGGTCTCAAAGGGTCTGGAACTCCCCAGATAGGTTGGTCTATGTCACACTGGGGAACCGAGTGCTGTGCCTACCCCCCAGTGAGATATGTCACTGCCATTTACAAATGCATTGGAGGTCCTGACATCACAAAATTCCTTAGAAAACTGTGTTATTAATGAAGGGACGATAATTATTTTTGGTGGGGGGAGAATGTAACACCCTGGTTCACATTTTTACTGCTATGCTGTAGGTATTTCATTTTAGCAGCACAATAAGAGCAGTTTGTTCTGCTTTCAGCCAGTGACCATCCAGTTTAATTCCACTTCCCATTCCCATTCCGATATGTCCAAACATGGCCTCCTCCACTGCCGTGATGAGGCCACACTTAGGTTGGAAGACCAACACCTTATATTCCATGTGGGTAGCCTTCAACATGATGGCATGAACATCGATTTCTCAAACTTCTGGTAATGACCCCAACCCCCCTTCACCATTTCCCATCCCCTTTTCTCTCTCTCACCTTATCTCCTTGCCCACCCATCACCTCCGTCTGGTGTTCCCCCTCTTTTTTTTCTTCCATGGCCTTCTGTCTCTTTCACTAATCAACTTCCCAGCTCCTTACTTCATCCCTCCTCCTCCAGGTTTCACCTATCACCTGATGTTTCTCTCTCCCCTCCCCCAACTTTTAAAACTACTCCTTAGCTTTTTTTTCTCCAGTCCTGCCAAAGGGTTTCAGCCTGAAATGTCGACTGTACTTTTTTTCCAAGACGCTGCCTGGCCTGCTGAGTTCCTCCAGCATTTTGAGTGTGTTACTCGGATTTCCAGCACCTGCAGATTTTAAAAATGTAAGCACGAGGAATTCTGCAGATGCTGGAAATTCAAGCAACACATGTCAAAGTTGCTGGTGAACGCAGCAGGCCAGGCAGCATCTCTAGGAAGTATGCTGCCTGGCCTGCTGCATTCACCAGCAACTTTGACGTGTGTTATCTGCAGATTTTCTCTTGTTTCTGCTTTCAGCCTGTTTGGGCTGTTGTTGAAGATAAGGGATGGTGAGGAATGTGTGTCATCCAATTAGGGTGATGGAACTGGGAGAAGGTTTGAGAGAACACTAGGGGGAGAGGTTTTGTGAGGGACTCTATGGTTGGTCTTGGGTTTTTTTGTTCGGCAGGAGATGAAGAGAGAAGATGCTCGAGAGAACTGGTCATAGGATTCAACCCGGTGGAGGACCGTGATTCGATGGAGCCAGGCACTGAAATTGACTGAGGATCGGTGAGTATGAATTTTGGGGAGAGTTGAGCTCCAATTTGTGCACATTTGACTGTTTAATTATAATGGACCCTTTTTGTTCTTTTCTTTACTAACCCTTTATTTAGGACTCATAAATATAATTCCTTTACTCATATGCAGTGTGCTGTCTGTTATTCCTTGGCACTGAGTTGTAACAGGGTTGCAAGTTACACAGCATCCACACAAACCGGGGTTTGTGGTGAGAGAGCCGTCTCAATCTCTCGGGTTTGGCGGGACCGGAGAGTGTCTTCCATAGACTTACGCAGCCAAGGAAACCAGCAGGATTTCATGTTATTACATCATTTATAATAGATTCAGTGAGTTCTCCACTATTGACATTGGGGTTTCTTAGTCCGTATTTCCATTTTGTTTTTCCTCCTCATTTTCTAAAATTGTCAGTTGCATTTGCCATCCTGTAATCTTCCCTATTGCCAGTGTGCTGTCACTCCATTTAGTAAAGTTCTCCAATCTGCAATCACCGGTTCAGATCTCATACCTTTGCAGTTTCCTTTGTTCAGATTCAGAACCTTAGTTTCTGATTCGATCAATTTCCATCTTAATGATTGTTGCTCTTCCCAAAGGAACTATGCATAATATGATCGTCACATATTCCTTCTTCAGCACATGATACCTAGAATGTTTATTTCTCTAGTTAGTTCAATGTATTTATCTAAAAAAAAACATCATTACCCTCCTTTTCCATGGCATTTTGCTAATTTGGTTTGGCAAATCTATATTAAAGCCTTGCTGTGTCTTAGCTCTTCCCTTATTGATAGTACATTGTTATTTTTCTGTTGCCCTGCAGCTCCTTTGTGATGTTTTCCTCTTTAATAACAACTATACTCCATCCGTTTTCTCTTTCTGTCTGTTCTTCCTAAATATTCAGTATTTCTGCAAGTTCAGTTCCTATAGTTGGTCACCCAGAGGCTTCATAAGAACAAAAATATCATAATTTAAGTTTATGTAACATATGTTGGCATTGATAATTCATCTACATTCATTATGCTAGCCTCCTGGCCCTACATTTACCCGATATGTGACCCTAGAGTTTTTCCGGTCCAAGGTCCCAACCTGCCAGTCCACGATCCTACAAGCAGAGGGCTGGTTACTTTTGAATCTGTCACCCAACAAACCCGAGTACAAAGCCCCAATTTTGTAAACTTTTTCTATAACATATTAACAATTATCCAAGTCACCGACAGTATCTCAGTATAGACGCCCTTCACCACTCAGCTTCAATGTATCAAGATCTCTGCAAGTATCCTGATTTTAGCACCACACTACATCTGACTCCCCACAGACCATTCTGAAGTCCCAGTATCCCAGTTCCCTGCGCCATCTGAAAGACCTGGCTTAGTCCCAGCTTTAGATATATTCTGGGCATCACACTTAAACTAAACAGGGCCTTGCTTATATTTATTAGGACGGCACCAGAAATGAATGATTTCAAATGTGTGAAGAGGCTAAAGAACCTGAATTTTTCCCCAGAAGCATAAATGGTCTGCAGATTTCATGAAGAGTTTTAACGAAAGACATCTCTCCTACCTTCTCCATTCTCTCAGTGAGAATTTGAAATTGTGATTGCCATAAAATTCCTGATTAAAAAGATTTTTTCCTGATCTTGCATCAATCCATGCAACATTATATACAGCATGTGAAATATCTGTAGTCTTAGTTTTCAGATATAAGTACTGCAATTATCTGGTTTTAATATTCCTTCCAGAACAGAGCATCCAAGACAGCTGTGAACCAACCAATGTTTTACCCAGATTTAATGTAATCCCATTGCTCTTTTTATAATAGCATTGAATTTTCTAAATTAGTTTATTTGATCACAAAGCTTAAAGTAATTAGAAAAGTACAGCACAGAAACAGGCCCTTCGGCCAATCTAATCCATGCTGAAACCACTTAAACTGCCTACTTCCATCGACCTGCGCTGGGACCACAGCCCTCCATATCCCTACCATCCATGTACCGATCCAAAACTTGCTTAAGCATTGAAATTGAACTCGGATGCACCACTTGTGCTGGCAGCTCATTCCACACTCTCACAACCCTGTGAGTGAAAAAGTTTCCCCTCAGGTTCCCCTTAAACTTTTCACCTTTCACCTTTAACCCATGACCTCTACTTGTAGTCCCACTCAATCTCAGTGAAAAAAGCCTTCTTGCATTGACCCTATCTATACCCCTCATAATTTCTTCAGAACTATGTATATATTAATTTTATACACATGGCATATTGTGTGACAGTAAGTTTACCATCTCTCCATGGTCTTATTTCCAGTTATTACAATTCCACTTAATGGGAATTGTAATAACTGGAAAATGGGAATAGATCTGCAAAATAAGAACATAAGCATAGGATATAGGAGCAGAATTAGGCCATTTGGCTCATTGAGTTTGCTCCGCCAATTCATCATGGCTGATCCAACTTTCCTCTCTGCCCCAGTCTCCTGCCTTCTCCCTTTATCCCTTTGTGCCCTGACCAATCAAGAATCTATCAACCTCTGCCTTGAAAATACATGAGGACTTGACCTTCACAGCTGCCTGTGGCAAAGAATTCCACCGATTCACCACTCTCTGGCTGAAGAAATGCCTCCTCATCTCCATTCTAAAAGGATGCCCTTCCATTTTGAGGATGTGTCTTCTGGTGTTAGACTCTCCCAGCGTAGAAAACATCCTCTTCTTTACCTAAATTGATGCAATCCTTTGAACAATATGGTCAATTATCAGGATACAAGATCAACATAGATAAAATCCAACTACTTTCATATAACAATAGCCCACCAAGAGAAATTGAAAGTAGATATCCTTGGGCATGGCAAACAGAGTCCGTCAAATATTTGGGCATCATTATGCCAAAAGATTTGGCAAGATTATCAGAATGCAATTATCAGCCTATATATTAAAAAATTAAGGAAGATATAACAAGATGGAACCTAATTCCTCTTCTTGGTCTCAGTTCAAGGATTGAATCTATTAAAATGAATATACTGTCCAGACTACTGTATCTCTTTCAGACCCTACCAATAGAGATTAATCAAAATCAATTAAATGAATGGAAGAAGATGCTATCAAGATATATATGGCAAGGTAAAAGACCTAGGGTTCGTCTCAAAACTTTGCAATTAGCCAGGGAAAAGGGGGATGGGGCCTACCTTCTCTTAGAGATTATTATTTTGCAGCACAGTTGAGAGCCGTGATATGCTGGTGCAACCCATCATGTGACGCTCAATCGAACAACATTGAGGAGGGGATACTTTCTATCCCCATACAGGCAATTTTGGCTGATAACAACCTACAAAGTTACATAAATAATATTGACAACCCGTGGGTGAAATGGACTCTTAAAATATGGAAAACTATTATAAAAGAATATAAACTAGAGAGAAACATTGCAATTCTTAAATGGTGTGCGTATGACTCTGGTTTTACGCTGAATAAACTGGATGCTAGATTTAAGGACTGGACAGCTAAAGGAATAACAGCTATTTGCAATATAATGAAAGAAGGAACACTGTTCAGTTTTGAAATGCTCAAAGAGAAACACTTATTAGAAAAACAAGACTTTTACCGGTATTAACAAATGCGATAGTATGTTAAAAGGACGGTTAAAAATGTAACCAAGGACTCCGCCTTCCGCCTGTGGACATGTAAAACACAGTTTTTTTCTGTCCGCCCTTAATTTCTCCCTTTTCCGACTCAAACTTTGAAATTTTAACTTTATTCAGTCGGATTTTGTAGAGTGACTGTTATAATTATGTCTAACACAAGAAGCACCAAAATAAATCCTGAAGCAGCCAATGGTAAACCTAAAAAAGCTGTCGAGACTTCAGAGGAGCCACCCTGGATAAATAGATTAGAGTCTCAAATCATCTATATCTCTACTGGATTAACTGAACTAAAAGAAAGATTTCTCCCTTTGGAGGAAGAAATTGACTCTTTGAGCTTTGATCTTAAAGAGGTGAGTGGAAATGTAGCTGATACTTCTTCCCGTCTGGAAAAGGCTCAACAACGGATCGTGGATTTGGAGGCTCGCTCTCGTTGGAAAGGTATTCGAATTGTTGGATTAAAAGGGAAATCGGAGTCCGCCGACGTACTGGACTATTTTGCGAAGATGTTTCAATCTTTATTTTCGGAGGCTTGCATGGAACTGCCGGAGATTGAAATGGCTCATAGGGTTGGTGCTCTTAAATCCTCGGATCAAAGTAAAAACAGGCATGTCGTTGTGCGCTTTCTTCATTTCAGAGACAAGGACCGTATTATTAAGCTTGCAAGAAAACAAAGGTTGTTCAAATTTCAAAGCTCTGAGATTCGTTTTTTCGAAGATTATCCACATGAAATTGTTCAGAAATGTTTTGGATTCGCAGCTGTAATGCATACGGCTTATCAAAGACAGTTACATCCATTTCTTCAATATCCAGCTAAATTAAGGCTTTTCGTCAGAAATGCTGGGGTTCGTTTTTTTGAGGATCCAGCCGAAGCATTGCGTTTTATTAATTCTCACCCTGAAGAGTCCGAAGCCTGAAGTTTAAATGATTTACAATTGTTTGATTGTCTCGTGACGTAAGGAGTGATGAGGTCGGAAGATTTGATGGGTATAGAAAGCCTTTGCCTTAAAATGTACTTTTGTCTCTGATATAGACTGGTTTAGATGGTTTTAACTTCAGAAGATTAATGTGGGAACTGTTGAAAGACTGTAGGTAACTTTGAACCATCTAGAATTTCTTTTTCTGTTTGCAGCATTTAAATGAACGAATTGCTTTTTCGCTCTGTATGCTTTTGCTAAGAATTTTAAAGTAATTATTCAGGTTTCTTTACGTTTTAGAGATGGATTTAATAATTTAAAGATGGCGATTGTTTTTCTTCTGAGCAAATATTTAAAGAATTTTTTTGGACTTGTTTTTTTCCCTTATCTAATATTATGAAGGTTACTTTCAAAACTGAAGGTCATTTCTAATAACTCTTCTTTTCAACACAATTGTAATGAGCTATATGTCAACTGTCATGAGTTGCATATCCGGAAGAGGGAGAAAGATTATTCTTTCCATCTTTACCTTTTATTTAGGCAGGTGGAGTTTATAATTGCTTCTTATGCATTCTTTGGGGCTTGCATTGATTGATAGTGACTTATTTCCAGGCTTTATAGGTTGGGTGGGTTTTCTCCTTTTTTCTTTTCTCATTTTCTATCCCCATTATGGAATTCTGGAGCGTACGCAAATTATTATTATTGTTGTTCATCCCCACCATTCTTGATTACCTTATCCTGACATGCGTCTAATTACTTTCCCTAGATATAAAATCTCATGATGATATTTAAACAGTTAAATATTTTAAGCTGGAATGTCCGTGGTTGGAATCATCCTATTAAGCGTAAGAAAACATTTAAAACTATTAACCGATTCCAACCTGATGTAATTTTTGCACAAGAGACGCATATCAGGTTCTGTGATAAAAATCGATTTTTTAAATTTTGGAAGGATCCACAGTTTCATACAAATTCTCAAAGTAAAATTAGAGGCGTTTCCATTTTTATTGATCCCAAAATTCCTTTCAATCAGGAGGATATTATATCTGATACCAATGGTAGATTTTTGATTGTTAAAGGAACAGTTTCCAACAGGAAAATGGTTTTGGTTAATATATATGGACCAAATGCTGATGATCCCTCATTCTTTAAAGATGTTTTTGCTCTATTACCTGATCTAAATGAATATATGTTATTAATGGGTGGTGATTTTAATACTTGTTTAAATCCTTTAATAGATAAGTCACCATCCAAACATCAACTTTCTAATCGCTCTGCATCACTTATTAATTCATTTTTAATTGATTATGACTTAATTGAAGTTTGGAGACATATGCATCCTAGTGATAGACAATATTCCTTTTTCTCACATGTGCATAATAAATATTCGAGAATCAACTATTTTATAGTCAACCCTCGACTTCTATTTAATGTTCAGAAATGTAAATATGATGCAATTATTATTTCTGATCATGCTCCCTTAAACTTAATATTTGATTTGAAAAAGGTTGCTGCTACAAGACCACCTTGGCGTTTTCCAGAACATCTGTTACAAAGCTCAGAATTTGTTGAGTTTATTGAAACTCAGATAAAGGAGTTTTTTCTCTTTAATACTAGAGGAAACGTCTCAAAGTTAGTAATTTGGGATACATTAAAAGCGTATTTACGTGGTCAGATTATTTCGTACTTAGCTAAACTGAAGAAATAGACAAGAATGGAATTAGATAAAATTTCTAAACAAATTAAAGAGTTAGATAACATCAGTGCAATTTCTCCAAATGTTGATTTGTATAAAAGAAGAGTGGAATTACAATCACAATATAATTTATTATTAACTTATCCTATTGAAGGATATTTACTTAAATTGAAAAGTTAGTTTTATATTTTTGGGGATAAAAATAATAGGCTCTTGGCTCCCCAATTAAGGGTGACTAGAGCTAAAAGACAAATTTTAAAGATTCATAAAGATAATGGAGATATAGTAAGTAATAATGAAGACATTAATAATATTTTTCAGGACTTTTATTCTGATCTTTATAAATCCCAATTCCTTGCAGATTCCTCCAAAATGAAGGCTTTTTTACATAAGATTAAATTTCCTCAAATTACTGTGAAAATCAACAGATCCTTGATGCTCCAATTACTGAGCATGAAATTCAGAAAGCTGTGTTGTCAATGCATTCAGGTAAAGCTCCTGGACTTGATGGTTATTTGGTAGGATTTTACAAAAAATTTGAAAAATTACTTTCTCCATATATTTTGGAAAAATTTCATGAATCTTTTGAGAAGGGTAATTTACCTCCTTTTTATGAAGCTTCTGTTTCCTTAATCCTTAAGAAAGATAAAGATCCTACTGAATGTTCATCATATAGACCTATTTCACTATTAAATGTGGACGCGAAAATTCTTTCTAAGATAATGGCTAACCGTTTGGAAACTATTTTAACTAAAATTATCTCTACAGATCAAACAGGCTTTATTAAAGGCCGTTACTCTTTCTCCAATATTCGGAAATTGATGAACATTATATACTCATCACTATCCAAGATACCCCAATGTGTTATTTCTCTTGATGCAGAAAAAGCATTTGATAGAGTTGAATGGACTTATTTGTTTAATGTATTAGAAACATTTGGCTTTGGTAATAATTTTAATAAGTGGATTCAAATGATCTATAAGAATCCTATTCCTACTGTTATTACTAATAAATTCAGGTCTCCTTTTTCTCACTGTCGCGAGGTACTAGACAGGGAAGTCCATTAAGTCCTTTATTATTTAATCCTGTACTGTAGCCTTTGGCTATAACACTCCATGAAGCTAAAAATATTCATGGTATCTCTATAAATGGGATCACACGTAAGATTTCTCTTTACGCAGATGATCTTTTTTGGTTTATATTTCGAACCCTGAAGAATCTATTCCTAATCTTTTGGAAACATTAAATGATTTTGGAAAATTTTCTGGATATAAACTTAGCTTAAATAAAAGTGAATTGTTTCCATTAAATGCTCCTGTTTCAATATATAATGATATTCCATTTAGCATTGTGAATTCTTTTAAATATTTAGGTATTATCATTACTAAAAAAAATAAAGATCTTTATAAAGCTAATATAGTTCCATTAATGGACTCTATGAAACAATTATTTTCTAGATGGAACCCACTTACACTTTCTTTAATAGGTCATATTCATGCCATGAAAATGAAGATTTTACCTAGATTTTTATATATTTTTCAAATATATCTATCTTTTTAACTAAAAAAATTTTGGTCAAATTGATTATTATTTTGTCCTTGGAATAATAAAAAAACAAGAATTAATAAGTATCATTTACAAAAATCTAAAAAGGATGGTGGACTTGCACTACCTACTTTAAGATCGTGTTATTGGGCTGTTAATATTTGACAATTATGCTTTTGGTTATATTGGCTCGATAAGAGCCAAAAACCAGCTGGGATTAATTTGGAATTAAAAGCTATCAAACAATTTCATTTAACCTCTTTATTAGGAGATCTATTACCTTTACAACTTGCTAAAATTCCAGATTTAAATCTCTACCCTGTTATTAAACAGTCCTTATGGATTTGGTTTCAGTTTCATAACTCTTCTAATTTGAAACAATTTAAATTGCGCAGCTCTTTATATCGAAATTTTCTATTTAAACCATCAATAACCGATCCCATTTTTCTCTTATGGAGAAATAACAGGATCTGTTCTTTTGCAGATTTATTTTGTGGTGGTCGATTGATGACTTTTGAAGAGTTAATTAGTAAATATTCTCTCTCTCAGGCACATTTCCTACAATATTTTCAGGTTAGATTTTTTTTTACAAAAATACTTATCTAAGTTTCCATATAAGTAAGAATCTGATTTGTTGGATACCACATATTTTAAATATGAATCCTTTAGTGAGAGGTACCATTCATAGAATTTATAATTTATTTTTACTACAAAAAGGTAACTTCTCTCTAAAGATTAAACAAGTTTGGGAGAGAGAACTTAATATGACCTTTGTTAATGAAGATTGGTTGCGAGTTTTGAAAATGATTAATTCTTCTTCAATATGTGCCAGTCACTGTTTAATTCAATTTAAAATTGTTCACCATTATTATTTAATGAAGGAAAGATTATCTAAAATATTTCCTAACATAGACAACTATTGTGATAGGTGTAAAACTGAAGTAGCCACTTTGTCACATATGTTCTGGTCATGTTCTTCATTAAAATCTTTTTGGAAATCTTTATTTTCTACAATTTCTAAAGCTCTGAAAATTAAGTTACAACCTAATACATTGACTGTCTTATTTGGAATAGTTCTGCATAATATTCAGGGTATTTCATCTTCAGACCAACATGTAATTGCATTTGTCACATTGTTGGCAAGAAGGGCTATTTTATTGAAATGGAAAGATACTTCTGTCCCTACATTAATTCAATGGTTTTCTCAAGTAATGTTATGTCTTAGCCTGGAAAAAATTAGAAGTAGAACTTTGGATCCTCGGTTCGATTTTGAGAGAAGATGGGGCTCTTTTGCCAAATATTATCATTTAATTTGAATTAATTTATATGGTTTCCTTCCACTCTTATTTTATATAAATGTGAATTGGCAGTTGATGATTTTTCTTTTTTATTGATATAGATGATTGTAAGTTGTATTGCTCTGGGAGTTGGTTCCCAATGGGTTTTTTCCCCTCTTTTTTTCTTCTCTTTCCCTTGTAGTTACTGTTTTTTTTTCTCTTTTAGTAGTTGGGGTTCTCTTTTTCCTTCTTTTCTTTATATAAAAAAAAATTTTTCATTATCATATTATTCTTTTTTAATAAGTTTTTTCAGCTTTATTAACTGTATATATATTAATTTGCTGTAATATTGTACCATTTTAAAGCTGTAGAAGATTATGTATTAATAAAAATATTTTAAAAATGAAAAATGTAACCAAGGCAAGTACATGTTTGACAGCTATTTAGAAAAGCATATAATTCAGACAACGGTAATAGAATAATTTCAAGCGTGTATCAAGGTTTGTCAAATCTTGAAACACATTCAACTTCATACATTAAAACAAAATGGGAGAAGGAAGGAGGGATAATAATATCTGAGGAAGACTGGACAATAATACAGAGGTATCAATGGAAGTGTACCAGTTCACAGAAATGGAGGGAGTTCGGGTGGAAAAACTTGAGAAGATATTTTATTACACCCTCTCAGAAATCCCATTATGATAGTAACATCCCCCCCCCCCCCCCCCCGTTTGCTGGAGAAATTGTGGAAATCAAAATGCAAACTATTATCTTATTTTCTGGGAATGCCCCATTATCAAAGACTATTGGAGGGGGATACATAATTCCCTACAAGACATCTTTAAATGTGAAATACCCTTAGAGAGTAAGACCATATACTTTGTGTATATACCTCAAGAAAGGTTGAAAAGAGATAAATATTTAATGAATGTACTGCTGATGGCTGGTAAAAAGACCCTTACCAGGAAATGGTTATCACAGGAGAGCCCAACTTTAAATGTATGGATGGAAATTACAATGGACATTTACAAAATGGAGAAGATAACAGCATCTGTTAATCATAAGTTGGAACAATTTTATTCATACTGGAAAAAATGGTTTAACTACCTGATTTTATTCTCATAAGTCAATGAATATGTTGTAAAAAAAATCACTCCCTACTTTGTACATAGTTTTCTTCTTTTGATTGTTCTTTCTTTCCTCTCCTTTCTGTAAGTGTATACCTCAGATAAATATGTGGAGATTTGTGACAAATATGATTATATGATATATATGTACAGTATCTGAAATACATCTTATGGAAATGTTTGTTTGATGATGAAATTCAATAAGAAATAAATTACAAAAAAAAAGAAAACATCCTCTTCACATCCACTCTATCAAGCCTTTCACTATTTGATAGATTTCAATAAGGTCATCTATCATTCTCTGAATTCCAGTGAATACGGCCCAGAGACATCAGATGTTCTTCATACAACAAGCCATTCATATTTGGAATCATTTTAGTGAACCACCTTTGAACCCTCTCCAGTTTCAGCACATCCTTTGTAGTAGCCCAAACCTGCTCACAATACTCCAAGTGAAGCCTCACCAGTGCTTTATAAAGTCTTAACATTACATCCTTGCTTTTATATTCCAGTCTTCTTGAAATGAATAGCAACACACACAAAAGTTGCTGGTGAATGCAGCAGGCCAGGCAGCATCATTAGGAAGAGGTACAGACGACGTTTCGGGCCGAGACCCTTCGTGTGTTGCTTGAAATTCCAGCATCTGCAGATTTCCTCGTGTTGCGTTCTTGAAATGAATGCTAGCATTGCATTTGCCATCTGCACCACAGACTCAACCTGCAAATTAACCTTTAGGGAATCCTCCAAAAGGACTCCCAAGTCCTTTTGCAACTCAGTTTTTTGTATTTTCTCTCCAGTTAGACAATAGCCAACCTTTTCATTTCTTCTACAAAAATACATGACTGTACACTTCCCAACACTATATTTCAGCTGCCATTTCTGGTCCCAACGTATCGATGTAGTTATAAAGAAGGCAAGGCAGCACCTATACTTCATTAGGAGTTAGATGAGATTTGGTACATCAACAAATAACACTCAAAAACGACTATAGGTGTACGGTGGAGAGCATTCTGACAGGCTGCATCACTGTTCAGTATGGGGTGGGTGGTGCTGCTACTGCACGGGACCAAAAGAAACTGCAGAGGGTTGTAAATTTAGTTGGCTCCATCTTGGGTACTAGTCTACAAAGTACCCAGGATATCTTTAAGGAGTGGTGTCTCAGAAAGGCAGTGTCTATTATTAAGGGCCTCCAGCACCCAGGGCATGCACTTTTCTCACTGTTACCATCAGGTAGGAGGTACAGAAGCCTGAAGGCACACACTCAACAATTCAGGAACAGCTTTTTCCCCTCTGCCATCTGATTCCTAGATGGACACCGCACTTTTTTAATATATAGAATTTCTGTTTTTTGCCCATTTTTTAATCTATTCAACATACATATACTGTAATTGACTTATTTATTTATTTTATTTTGTTGTTTTTTTTCTTCTATATTATGTATTGCATTGAACTGCTACTGCTGTTATCAAATTTCATGTCAAGTGCTGGTGATAATAAATCTGATTCAGATTCTTCACCCATCCTCCTAATCTAAGTCCTTCTGTAGCTTCTCTACTTCAGACCCACCTACCCTTCCACTTATCTTCATATCATCTGCAAACTTTGCAACAAAGCAATCAATTCCATCATCCAAATCATTGACATATAACATAAAATGAATCAGTCCCAACACAGATCCCTGTGGAAAACCACTAGTCACTGGCAGCCAGCCAGAAAAGGCTTCTTTTATTCCCACTCTTTGCCTCCTGCCAATCAGCCACTGTCTTATCCATGTTAGAATCTTTACTGTAATACCATGGACTCTTAGCTTGTGAAGCAGACTTATGTGTGACACCTTGTTAAATGCCTTCTGAAAATCCAAGTTCACAATTCTCCTTAGTTATTCTACTTGTTATTTCTTCAAACAATTCCAACAGATATGTCAGGCAAGACATGGCCTTTGAGGAAACCATGCTGACTACAGCCTATTTTATCATGTGCCTCCAAGCACCCCGTGACATTATCCTTAATAATCGACTCCAACATCTTCCCAACCACTAGGTCAAACTAACTGGCCTACAGCTTCCTTGCTTCTGCCTTTCTCCCTCCTTGAAGAGTGGAGTGGCATTTGTTACTTTCCAGTCTTCTGGAACCATTCCAGAATCTAGTGATTCTTGAAAGATCATAATGTGCCACTGGTATTATCAAACTGCACATTTGTGGAGTGAATGTCTTCAAGATTAATGCAGTCAGCTTCACATGAGAGATAGAGAGCGATGTAGTCCTTTGCAGATTACTCTACTGGAGAAGACTGTAGGGGCTGGAGATGGCCCAAGACATAGGAAAAGGTTCAGCAGGTGTTACAGGTTCTGAACACAGGTATAGAAACCCTCACAAGTATTTCCCCTGCCAACCCTTCCAGCTCCATCCCATAACATCTTTCTGCTCTATATCACCTCGTCTGTCACCCACATCCCCACCTCCATCAACAAACTGAGTACATATTTTGTGTCACCTTCACTGTGGAAGGCAAAGGCATCATACCAGAAATAAGCAAACACGAGGAATTCTGGAATTCTTTCAGTTAGTCCTGACCAAGGGTCTCGGTCCGAAATATCGACTGTACCTCTTCCCAGAGATGCTGCCTGGCCTGCTGCGTTCACCAGCAACTTTTATACCAGAAATAAGACAGTGTCAGGGGGCAGAAGTTTGTCATAGAGATTACACTAAGGAGAAGGTGGTTGGGAAGCTGAAAGGTTTGAAGGTAGGTAAGTTATCTAGACCAGATGGATTACATCCCAGGGTTTGGAAAGAGGTAGCTGATGAGATTGTGGAGGCATTAGTAGTGATCTTTTAAGAATCATTAGATTCCAGAATAATTTAAGATGGCTGGAAAATTGTAAATGTCACTCCACTCTTTAAAGAGGGAGGGAGGCAAAATACAGGAAATTATAGGCCAGTTAGCTAGACTTCAGTGGTTGGTAAGATGTAGGGAGTCTATCATTGAGGATAAGATTTTAGGGTACCTGGAGGCACATTACAAAATAGGCTGAAGTCAATGTGATTTCCTTAAGGAGCTGGTTTGTTGCCAGTGACTGGTGGTTTTATACAGGGGTTGGTGTTGAGTCCACTATTTTTCATGTTAATGATCAGGATGATGGAATTGAAGGCTAAGTGGCCAAATTTACAGATGATACAAATATACATAAGTTGAGTAAACAAGGGAGTCTGCAGAAGGATGTGGACAGATCAGGGTAAGTGGCAGATGGAATACAGTGGAGGAAAGTGTATGATCATGTCCTTTGGTAGAAGGAATAAAGTCATAGACTATTTTCTGAATGGGGAAAGAATTCAAAAATTGGAGGTGCAAAGGAACTTAGGAGTTCTAATGCAGGATTCCATAAAGGTTAACTTTCAGGTTGACATGGCAGTGTAGAAGGCAAATGCAATGTTATTATTCATTTCAAGAGGACTAGAATATGAAAGCAAGGATGTAATGTTGAGGATTTATAAAACATTGGTCAGACCACATCTGGAGAATTGTGAGCAGGTTTGCACCTCATATATAGGAAAGGATATGCCGGCAATGGAGACAGTCCAGAAGGTTTACAGGAATTATCCTGGGAATGAAAGGGTTATGAGAAGCATTTGACAGCTCTGGGGTTGTACTCACTGGACTTTAGAAAAATGATGGGTGATCTCATTGAAACCCATTGAATATTGAAAGATCTAGACAGAATGGATGTGGAGAGGATGTTTCCATTATCGGAGAGACTAGGCCCATAGGACACAGCCTCAGAATAAAAGGTTATACCTTTATAATAAGGATGAGAAGAGGTAGATAGAGGATGGTGAATATATGGAATTCATTGCTACATATAGCTATGAAGGCCAAGTCACTGGTATATTTAAAATGGAGGTTGATAGGTTCTGAATTATTAAAGATGTCAAAGATTATGGGGAGAAGGCAGCAGAATAAAGTTGGGATGGGTATATAATGGCTTAATGAACTAAATGGCTTAATTCTGCTGCTATGTCTTATAGTCCATCACTTCTATCAGATCAAAGGTATACAGAAACTCTCAAATTCCTTGCGTAGAGCAGGTGATACACTATTGGTTACAAAGGCTCCACAGCTAAGCAAACTGGTTATCTACAAGTAGAACGCAAATCTAATCCTAACATAGCACTACATTGTGAATAAGCCCATCAACTACATGCTTGGGGAAACTTTAGTTTTTGACACATGCTGTTGCACTGTCCATTATGCTAAGTAGAATAAATTGTGTTAAAAATGTGCACTCACAATTCACATACAAAATTAGAATCAAATTTGCACCCATAATACCGAACCAAAAGCCTAAAGGAGCCCATTTTGTGAGCAGAGATCTCTTCATATAGATTGTATACTGTATACATTTATTTTTCTTTTGGCCAGATATGATAAAGTCTGAATAGCATTTTCCCCAACTTTGTGGTTTCCCTTTTAATGTGCAAATGAGAACATTATAATGCTCTATTTTGTGATAAGGACTAGATTTATTTGGAACAATCAAGAGCAGAAAAGTTTCAAGACCAAAATCAGTGCAAAGAAATACTTCCAATCAGTAAAATGTACTCTCAAATATTTAATTTTCAAAAGTCAACAGTATTGTAAGTAAACATTAGAACATTAATATTGGAATTATTTACTACAGCTTCCATATACATATCCAAATATTTTATAGGATAGTAAAAAGGGAAGCTGTATGATGAAGAGTATTAGTGAGAACACTTACTAAGCAATATAATTTAAATATATTTGCTCTGCTAAAATTTGTTATGATGGAAAAGGTTTGTTCTCTATTAAACTACTCCCAATAACTTATTTTCACATCACTCCGGACACACAATAATATTTAATTGCCTTTCTATAATAAATGAAATTTGAACAACTGATACAGACCCCATGTGATACATTGAAACAAGTAATCATGCTTGTACAAAACAAGTATATATGAAGAAATAGTAAATACACGGAAATAAGGAGGTAACAAATTAAGAAAAGGTAGATTCCAAAATGACTTAATAGCCCTATCCCAACAGCAACAAGAATGCCTGATAAGGGCAATGATCTATGATCATTTGCATCAGAACTGAACAAAATGGAACTGTGAATATAATAGTCATATAGATTTCCCAACGTCTTCTTAAAACTATGCCTGTGATGCAGATTTATGGTCCTCAGAAATGTGTGGTTTCAGATAGAAAGAAGGACTGTAGTCCCCTGCGCACTGTTCGCAGCTCCTCTTCTTGCTGAAAGTGAACAAAGATATTATTTTCTCACAGTGACACAACAGAAAAGGTTCAAGATCAAAATCAGTGCAAAGTATTTCCAATCAGTAAAACAAACCCTCAATTGATTAAGAATAAGAATTAGGAACAGGAGAAGACTACATGGTCCTATGAGCCTTCTCTGCCATTCAACAAGATTATGAGTGATCTGACAATAATCTAAACTTTGCATTTCTACGTACAACAGTGATTATTAACTGCTTGCTTATCAACAACTTATTTATCTCTGTTTTAGGAATATTCAAAGACTCTGCTTCCAACAAACTTTGAGAAAATGAGTTTCAAAGATTAGCCTTCTGGCAGAAAAAAATTGCTTCATCTGTCTTAAGGGCTACTCCTTACTTTTGAATGGTCACTTTTAGTTCTAGATTCTCCCACAAGAGGAAACATCCCTTCCTCACCCACCGTACCTAGACCCTGTGGGATTTTATGGTTCAGTTAAGTCACCTTCCACTGATCTAAATTGCTGCAAATACTAGTCTCACCAGCCCAACATTGCCTCATTATACAACTTGCTCATTCCAGGTATTAGTTCCAGTCAACCTTCTCTGAACTGCCTCTGATGCATTTACATCTTACTATAAAGGAGGAGACCGATACTCTAACTCCACATCTGGTCTCACTAATGCCCTACAATACTGAATTCTAGCTTCCTACTTATGTATACAAATGCTTCAGCAATATTAAATATCTTTTTGATAGCTCTTCTAAATTATTCATTGTACCCACATAATTCACTGCTCTTTAGTAAATTATGTACGAGGACTCCCATATCACTATAGCTCAGAGTTCTGCAATCTGTCTTCACTGAGATATCCTTCTGATACAATAGGGGGTCGCTTAAGAGACTCTTAGATAGGTACACAGAGCTCAGAAAAACAGATGGCTATGCAGTAGGGTAATTCTAGGCAGTTTCTAGAGTTGGTTACATGGTCGGCACAACTTTGTAGGCTGAAGGGCCTGTAATGTGTTGTGGATTTTTACGTTCTATGTATTCTTCGTTCTAAATTGGACCATTTCACAGGTTCCTGCAACATAGTTGATCAGCCATTCACTTCACTTATCGATATTCTTTCTCAACTAACTTTCCTACTTAACTATCATCAGCAAATTTAGCAACTCTATCTTTGGTTATTTTATTGGAAGCATTAATATAATGATAAAAGACTGGGTTCCAGCATCAATCTTGATGGAACTGTGGCCATTACATGTTAAAGCACATTAGGGAGGTTGGAGCATTCCTGCTCAAACATCAATATCCCCCAACTCCCCCCCCCCCACCCCTGTGACCATTGATCAAAACAATCAAATAATTTAATTATGTGATATGATTTCAAAGAGATGCTGATTATCTGAAATCAGGACCTACTTCCATAACAAACATTTCTTTGGTAACATGTGGAGAAAATGAAAATGTTTACTTATGCCCATTTTTCTTAATAATGGGATCAATTAGCATCTGTGGCATACAAACACATGATATTCAGACAGACTATACTTGCCATTTCCCTCAGGAGTCTGTTTTGTACTGCTTTCATGTCTTTTCTCATCAAATGCATCTATGAAAATATAGTAAAATGTTGCTTTATTGTTTAGTGCTCGTGATAAGCATTTTAAACAATGATTAAATGAATGGCATTTCCATGGAGTGAATGGGTCCATCGTCAACTTGCACACTCACCCCATTCCAACCAAATGGTATATAAAAAACCTAATTATTCACTCAAAATTAAAAATGATAAATCATATGAATATCAGACCATTGTTTGTCAAAAATACCCTTATTCAATTTTGCCACAAGTTCACACATCAAGAAATAACCTGAGCATTTTGCTTCTTACACAGCCCATTTATGCCTGCTTCCTGATGAATCTGAAACAGATCTTCCTCACACAAAATGCTGGAGAAACTCAGCCAATCAGGCAGCATCTACAGAGAGAATAAATAGTCAACATTTCAGTCTGAGACCCTCCATTTATGCCTAACCTGCTGAGTTCCTCCAGCATTTTGTGCACATTGATCTGGATTTCCAGCATCTGCATTGTCTCTTGTATTTATTCTTTGAGACTAATATACATTTGATGTTGGGTGGCAATATGGTCTCTGAACTTCAAGGATATCTTCCATCAGTTAACTATTGGGAAACACGTATAGAGGAGGCCTGACCCAAAAGCAAAGCAGCAGAGACAAGTTAGAAGTTAATGATATTTTACTAATAAACTGCAAAATAAGAAGCCATGAGGGACTACAAAATAAGAGAATAAATAATTAACACAAGGCAACAATATAACTGAAAGCTAGGAACAACTGGTTGGTTCATATCAGTGAGCAAGAGTTGTGGATGAGAACTGTGTTTAAATGGGCTGCAGGTGATGATCTGGAAACGAGTGGCAGGTGACTCCTGTTAGCTGGGTGGAGACTGGGAGATTCCTGCCTGTGAAGGCCGGACATTAAGATTTACTCTCTTTCACATATGGAATCCCAAACTCTGGTTTCTTTATCTTTTAATGGATGAACTTGAATGTAAAAGGTATAATTCGGAGGGACCATTCCACCTGCAACTGCCTGCTCTACTCTTCCACCAACCATCCACCTTTTATGGTACTTTCCCATGCAATTGTAGGAGAAGCAACTCCGGATTCAAGCACTGCTTCTAGGAGACGTAGCAATTCATTTGTACTTCTAAACTAACGTAATGCATTCTGTACTTACAGTGTGGTTTCCTTTACATTAGAGAACCCAAATGCATATTGGATGATTACTTTGCAAAGTATCTGCATTGTTCGTTGGAAGGACCCAAAGTCTCTAGCTACCTTCTACTTAAATTCAGCAACCCATTCCCACATTCTCTTTTCTATCTATGGGCCCCTGTTCTGTAATAATGAGGCCCCACACAAGCTTGATGTGCAACACCTCATATTCCACCTGGGCTTGTTGCAGTCTTCTACATCCAGTTCTCCAAATTTAGGTAGCTCCCTCTATTTGTAATAGACCTGGGCTTTTCTGTCTATTGTCATTTTGGCTTAACTTTTCTTATTCTATCTGAATAGGCTAGACATGTCCCATAGTCTCATTATCTACATAACAGACAAAGAAGCTTAATGTTCTTGAAACTGCCTCCACTAACCTACCTGGACTTTCCTCATCAGAGATATTCCCATTGTTCTACCAGTCCCACCTCCATTACCTTGAAAACTACGTTTGAAAGCTACCTTGTTTTAACTTATTTTTCAGATTCTTATGAAGGTTTCCAGAAATGAAACATCAACTATTTCTTTTCCCCTACATTCTGCCTGACCTGATTAGTTTCCTATCTTTTTCTATAGATGCAATGGTTTCCATCTTCAAAAATTATATAGACTTGAGAACAGCTCCATAGATTAAAAGGTAGCAAATGTAACCTAAACATTTGAGAAAGAAAATGTTTGATAAATATATTGGGAGTTTTTTTGAGGTTGTAGTTAGCAGGCAGGTATGATCTAATAGGTATGGTTGATTTGGGCTTCAATAAGATGCCACACAAGACACTTAAATCATAAAGTACATTATTTGTTTAATACAGATGACCCACTATTTACAGCATTTTGGGTATAATGGAAATTTACCCATGGGAATTTACTAAATGGGAAAAAATTCCAATAAGTGGAAGTTGAGTACCTGCCCAAGAACATGACAGCCTTATTACAAATAATGGATCAAGATGTAATTGTAAATTTCAAGAGATTTACAAAGAACTTTTAAGCAATTAAGTAATGCAACTGAAGAAGAAGATAAACTAGAAGTTTGAGAATTTGGCAGGACCGTTAACATTATGAAGATAGATAACATACTGTGAGGGGATCCAGGAGGGCCCCTATTAACTGTTTGGAGAGAGAGATTCATCATTGATGGTTTGTTTGGAAAGGAGAGAGAGACAGTTACTTACCATCAATATGTTGCTTTTGAAACGAGAGAGAGAGAGAGAGAGAGAGAGAGAGAGAGATAAATTAACGGTTGAACTGTCACTTTAAGGCATTGGAAGTAACTTTGGATTTCTACTGAGTTTGGAGTTGGAGACAGCACCGAACAGCTTGTAAGTTGCTATGGTGACCAAAGGCAGTGTTATTTAATGGACACTCGATGTTATGATTTTCACCACATTATTGATGTTACTTCCAAGGACTTGTTGCCTGTTTGTGCATTTCCTTTACAGACAAAGGAAGGAGGGACTCTTTGAATGACAGGTGATGCTCAGCACAGAGAAATAAATGGGAGGTCAGATGATACAGACCTCAGACACATGATCTGGACACTGAATGAGCATTGTTGTGCCCGCAGAGAAGGTGGGTTTTGGAGGATTGATCAGGCGGATCGATCCAAATTGCTATTCCAGTTTGAGGAGAAGGGGTTGACTGGTGGGGAGTTGTCCATGTGTCCACCCTTGCCAGGGTGATAGCTCCACCACAGGAAGACCGGTCCATCTGGTTAAAGTCACAGTTGGTGACTTGTAAAGGATTTCGGAGGATGACGAGAAGATTGATGGCATCAGCTCACCTGAAGACTCAACTCACTCTCTCTCTCTCCATTGCTACTCAACTCAATATCACGAACTGAACTTTACTCAACATCGTAAGACTATCTTTTTACCCCTAGACTTAAAGAAGCTTGGTTATCATACATACATTTCCACACTTACTGATTTACGTACTTTTATATATATTCATTGCTAACCTGTGTGATTTATTTACATTGATATTACTGTATTGCATAGTTACTAATAAATATTAGTAGTTTATAGCAATACTGGATTCCAAAGTGTTTTCCATCTATGCTGGTTCTTTATTCCCGTCACAGGGTATGTGACAATACCTATGTCATGCAATGATGTGAAAGTTTTTATGTAGAATTGTGTTTGGAAAACATGTGGAAAGAGTGTATCAACAAATTTACAGCCTTTCCACCAACAGAACCTGCAGAGAAAGATACCCAAGACATTGTGGCGTTTGCAAATCCAACTAGGATTTAAGGCATTATTGAGAAGATGTTATTGAGCTCATGAGTTTTGTCAATTGAAAATCTCATTGTTGAAGTAACATTGAGTTTCAGAGAGGTCAATGTTATAGGGCATTACTTACCTCACTTCAACTGTTGGACGTTTTCTCATTCATCAATCAAGTTGTGGATATCCCTAGTGTTAATGATCCAAACTGAGAACGCAGTCTGAAGGTTAAATGATTAAAATGTGCCCTAGTCAATGTTTCTCTAATCTCTAAAGCCGAGACTCCCTCCTCCCCATTCATATATTATAGGCACTTTGTACAGCAATGATTATTTATTGTGAGTGATATCATTAAATTATCTATCTAGTTTTGTTTAAAGCTGTATGTTTCCATATATGTGTAATTATTATCTTTGTTGAAAGCAAAGCATCTCATATAAATGCATTGTACTTATAACAAAGGATTCATTGTGAGATTGGAGGTAAATCACTATATGTATGGTTTCATAGGAATACAAACCTGCCAGACCACTTAACCCCATCATGATGAAATGTAATACAGAAGTCTCCTGTGTACTGAGAATTAGAAAAAAGAATGAAAATAGAGCATATGAGTAAATGAGTCACTTGTGGATTGGGAGACTGTGACAGATGGTTGCCCCATGGAATCCTATTCATGATTTACATCAATTGCCTGGATTCTATGCAAGTCTGAGGATGATATAAAGTTAGATGGTATTTTGGGTTATAAGCAGAATGAAGAGAACATTCACAGAAAGATGCAATACAATATGGAAAAACAAAGCCATCCACATTGACAGAAAAAAAACTAGATGAGAATTTAAAATAGAGTAAATAGTGGGGGATTGAAAAACCTATTTTATGGGACTTAGCTGACCTGTATCAATAAATACAGGTATGGTATGGTGTTGGAGGGGTGGGGGCTGGAAATAAAGAGGGAAGAGATCAGCATAAGAAGGTGGGGAGGGCGTGGTGGAGGGGAAGCAGTACAAGCTGGCAGAAGATAGATGAAGCCAGGTGAAGGGGAAGGAGATGAAGTGATAAATATGAAGTGAAAGGTGGAAAATGAAACAGTAGAAGAAGGAATTTGATAGCAGAGCAGACCATGGGGAAAAGGAAAGAAACTGGGACACCAGAGGGAAGTGATTGGCAGGTGAGGAGAAGAGAAAGGATAAGGGGGATCTAGAATGGGAAATAGAAAAAGGAAAGGTGCTTGAGGGCTGGGGAAAATAAATTATCGGAAGTTAGAGAACTCAATGCTCAAGCCTCAACTCATCAGGTTGGGGGCTACCCAGACAGAATATGAGGTTGCACCTCCTCCTTCCCTTTCTGCCGTGGTCCACTCTCCTGTCTTTTCAGATTCCTTCTTCTTCAGCCCTTTACCTTTTCCACCCATAACCTCCCAGTTTCTCACTTCATCATATTCCTCCTCACTTTGTACTCCTTCCTCTCCCCACACCTCCTTATTCTGGCTTATACCACTTCCTTTCCAGTCCAGATGAAGGATCCCAACCAGAAACATTGACTGTTCATTCCTCTTCATAAAAGCTTCCTGACCTGCTGAGTTCCTTCAGAATTTTATGTAAGTTGTTCAGGACATCTCTTCTGGCCTGGAGAAAAATTTGGAATGGGGGGGGGGTCACAGTCAAGTTGTTGTGGTCCTCATGAACACTACTGGCACAAGTGATGGTGGGTCTGTGGGATTTTGAGGATATAACTAGTCCTCAGTTGTTTACTATTTACTTTAATGATCTACAGGAGGGAATGAAATATATCTCCAAGTTTCCCAATGATATAAAAATAGGTTGAAGGGCATATTGTGATTCTGTAACAGGGTGTAGATAGATTGAGTGATTAGGCAAAAACAGCAAATAGAGATTGATGTGAAGTCACACATCAAAAGGTAATTATCTGAATGGAAATACTGCAAATGAGTGAAGTTCAGAGGGATCAAGGTGGACTAGTGTATGAATTACAAAAGAAGTTAACTGGTAGGTTCAGCAAGTAGTTAAGGCAAGTGCTGGCCTTTTCTTTTACAAAGGGATGGGAGTTGAATATAAAGCAGTTTTTTTTAGTTGTACAGAGTGCTGGTAATGTCACACTTATACTGCAGCGAGGTTTCGTCCTCTTATCAAAAAAAGGATGTAGTAGCATTGGAGGCAGACTAAAGAAGATTCAACAGGCTAACGCCTTGGATGAGAGGGTTGTCCTAACAAGATTGGCTACAGTGTTTGGGTTTGTGTTCCTTCAATGGTTCAAAGGTTCAGTTATTATCAAAGTATGTATGCAGTAAATAGCTCTGGGATTCTTCTCCAGATAGTTATGAAACAAAGAAAACTCATGGAAGTCAGTTCAGTTCAGAGAAAAACCCAGCCCTCCCCCAAACAAAAAAAAAACGGCAATACAATTATCACACCCCCAACCCCTCCCCTGCATGAAATGCAACGAACATCAACCCCCAAATCCCTTCTCCTCACATAAAAATACAAGAATATCAAGCCCAGACTCACCCTCCCCCACACAATACGCAACAAAAACATTGACCCCCCCCCAATCCACACAAAATAATCGAAAAAGAACGGACGAAAACACAGATTATAAAAACTATAAGACTGAAAAAGTCCATAGCCATAGTCCAAATCCATTAAAGCAGGATCTTGGTAACATCCTCCAACTTCATAAAAGAGAGAGACGCACAGGGGCCTACCCTTTGGGCACAGTGATAGGCTCCATAGCTGCTTCACTGGATCAGTGAGCAGAAGGCAGGCAGTTAGTTGGCACCCCACTTTCGCATTTGTGTTGATATTTCAATCTTCCTTGTTGTTTTAAATGGTGAATAATAGAAGCTTTAATCAGCGAAATGGAGTCAATTTGCATCTCAGAGTTACTTTGCCTCAAGGCTTGCGCTCATTGCTTCCCAGAATCTTCTCAGAGACAGCAAAGTGCTGGATCTCTCAATCGATTTCCAAACTGTAAATTGCAGGCTCTAACTGTTCCAGAAACAAATTTACAGCAAAAAAACAGGTGTAAAAGGAGTGAAATAAATAGTTTTGTGGTTTATCGAGAAGATATCAACCGAGGGAGCATTGTAAACAGGCACCATCTTGATCTTGGTGTTCAGAAGAATGAGAGATGTCCTTATTTAAACATAGACAAGCCAAAGGCAACTTGACAAGGTATATGTTGATATGGTTTCCTTAGTGGGAGATTCATGAATAAGATGACATAGCTAGAAAGAATAGCACTTCACTTTCTTGTGCACATATTGAGGCCTCTTGGACTCAAAATTGAATTCTACAATGTCATTTAACTTGATTACTATCTGTATCATGTGGAGTGCGGCCAAGTGGTTAAGGTGCTGTGAGTTCGAGCCCCAAGTGAGGGGCGTGTTGCGTCCTTAAGCAAGGCACTTAACCACACACTGCTCCAGTCCACCCAGTTGAAAATGGGTACCGGCACAACGCTGGAGGTTAACCTCACGATAGACTGGAGTCCTATCCGGGCAGGTGGGGCGGGGGTGGGTAGTCTCATACTCTCAGTCGCTTCACGCCACGAAAACTGGCATAAGCACTGGCCTGATGAGCCTATAAAGCTCGGGACAGACAGATTACCTGTGATTCTATTTTTATTTTTTTTAACATGCTTTTTAAAAAAAAATTCCTGGTCTATACTGCATAACTCTTATATTCTTTTGTCCATGTTCTTACTCAGCTCCCATTCACTCAATGACCAACCACGTTTACACTTTACCACCATGATCACCCCGGTTTTATCCGACCAAAGGCAACCGCCTCCCCCATTCTCCCTGATTATCAAACTTCTTTTGCCTCCTTTCCAGTTCTGATAAAAGCCCTTAGTTTTTTTTCTTCCTACAGATTAGGCCTGCTGAACATTTATAACATTTTCTGTTTTTGATTTACAGCATCTGCAGTTTTTTTTTACTGCTACATAGGAGCCTACTACATAGGATCCCATCCACCAACTTAAGAGTTCATTCTCTATTGCACTGGTGCACTACGGTTTCAGTTTGCTCCATCTACAAATGGATGCTTCTAATTGCCCAGGCTACATTAATAACACTTCCCAAACCTGCAACCTCTATCACAAGGATGGCCAAACACAGCAAACACTTGGGAAAAAGCACAACTTGCAGGTTCCCATTCAGATCACAGTTCCTAGTTAGAAAAGATAATTGTTCAGTAAATTTTCCAGCAATTACAGTACTGCTGCTTTCAGAAGTTTAGTTTTCTCAGGTATCACACCATGTGAACCTGACTATTTTATACATAGGTTAATTGTTATCATTGGAAATTTTTGTCCTGTATGAGATGACCACAATTGCTTTGTCCGTTGTCTTTCTTTGTTCTTTGATCTTATAACACTTAGTAAAAAAATGCTTAGCAAAAAGTTTTAAGCCTCACTCTTGACTTCTGAAGAACCTTTGGATTACAGAAGCACCAGGATCCAACACTAGTGATTCCCGTATATCGGAACACAAATATCACATTGGTGGTTAGACTAGAAAGTGGTGTGCTATGCTATTCTTAAGTTTTGAATTTGATTACACTTGGCATTTTAAATTTATAAAACTATGGGCACAGGGAACAGCATAATTTACTATACAAGTAAGAAACCTGGAATAACAACAAATGAGGATATCAAAGTTAGATGCTACAAGACGACACAGACAGAATGGAGAAGTGGGCAGTGGCAGGATGACTGGAAATGGATGTGGAGGGGAAGGATCTTGGAAAGGCTAACAGGAACAGTTCCACCTGAAAACAGTGTTAAAATGGGTTCCATAATTAATTTAAAAGGAAAATAACATATTTCTTCTGGGAATTTACATGGGTATAGATAAAGTAATTAGCTAATTGGGTCTATGCTTGACCACTGAATCAGAGCCAATACAAATATGGTGAGCAGAATATGTTCCTTCTGTTCATTAAGGGAGAGCGTGGGAATACAATAATAAGACAGTAATAACTGAGATTGCACTAAATAGTAGTACAGGCTCTAAGAGCCAAATGATCTTTAAAAGCTATTTTTATATGATTCTATGAAATTAAATACTATTCTAATTCCTTCAAAACACAGTACAAATGGGTATCAAATACAGTGAAGATGTTCCTCATGAAGAAGTGAATTAATGCATTGTAACATCCAATGAAAGCTATAGCATCTGATTGCAAAGTAAAAAGATTCACACTGGGTCCTGACTTGTGCTTAGACCCTAACCACACCGAGAGAGAATAAAAGGTGTTATAGTCCAAACTGTTAAACACCATGACCAATAATTAGGCAGATACAAGATAGGAAAGGATTTTTACAATAGCCAATCAGCTGTTATAAATTAATACCTCTAAATTAAGCTCACTAGAACTGAAAGATCTTGATGTTCAAGTCTCCCATGATATAGCCAAATGAACAAAGTTAAAAGGAAAAACTCCCCCTGAGCAAGAAGTGTAAACTTTCATCTACAAACCCCATTTCCAGAAAAGTTGGGATATTTTCCAAAATGCAATAAAAACAAAAATCTGTGATATGTTAATTCACGTGAACCTTTATTTGACTGACAAAAGTACAAAGAAAAGATTTTCAATAGTTTTACCGACCAACTTAATTGTATTTTGTAAATATACACAAATTTAGAATTTGATGGCTGTAACACACTCAACAAAAGTTGGGACAGAGTTAAAATATTGAAAAGTTTGAAAAGTGCACAGAATATTCAAGTAACACCGGTTTGGAAGACTCCATATTAAGCAGGCTAATTGGTAGCAGGTGAGGTATCATGACTGGGTATAAAAGTAGCGTCCATCAAAGGCTCAGTCTTTGCAAGCAAGGATGGGTCGTGGCTCACCCCTTTGTGCCAAAATTCGTAAGAGAATTGTTAGTCAGTTCAAAAGGAACATTTCTCAAAGCAAGATTGCAGAGAATTTAGGTCTTTCAACATCTACAGTACATAATATTGTGAAAAGATTCAGAGAATTCAGAGACATCTTAGTGCGTAAAGGGCAAGGTCGGAAACCACTGTTAAATGCGCGTGATCTTCGAGCCCTCAGGCGGCACTGCGTAAGAAACCGTCATGCTACTGTGACAATTATAGCCACCTGGGTGCAGGAGTACTTCGGAAAACCATTGTCACTCAACACAGTCCGTCGCTGCATCCAGAAATGCAACTTGAAACTGTATTACGCAAGGAGGAAGCCATACATCAACTCTATGCAGAAACGCCGGCGAGTTCTCTGGGCCCCAGCTGATTTCAGATGGACCGAAAGACTGTGGAACCATGTGCTGTGGTCAGATGAGTCCACATTTCAGCTAGTTTTCAGAAAAAATGGGCGTCGAGTTCTCCGTGCCAAAGATGAAAACGACCATCCAGACTTTTACCAGTGAAAGGTGCAAAAGCCAGCATCTGTGATGGTATAGGGGTGCATCAGTGCCCATGGCATGGGTGAGTTGCATGTATGTGAAGGTACCATTGACTCTGAGGCGTATATTAAGATTTTAGAGAGACATATGTTGCCATTAAGGCGACGTCTCTTCCCGGGACGTCCATGTTTATTTCAGCAGGACAATGCCAGATATTCTGCACAGGCTACAACAGCGTGGCTTTATAGACACAGAGTGCGTGTGCTTGACTGGCCTGCTGCCAGCCCAGATCTATCTTCTATTGAAAATGTATGGCACATCATGAAGAGGAGAATCAGACAACAGAGACTACGGACTGTTGAGCAGCTGAAGTCTTATATCAAGCAAAAATGGACAAAATGTCCAATTGCAAATCTACTACAATTAGTATCCTCAGTTCCAAAACGATTAAAAAGTGTTATTAAAAGGAAAGGTGATGTAATACAATGGTAAACATGCCTCTGTCCCAACTTCTGTTGAGTGTGTTGCAGCCATCAAATTCTAAACTTGTGTATGTTTACAAAATACAATTAAGTTGGTCAGTAAAACTATTGAAAATCTTTTCTTTGTACTTTTGTCAGTTAAATAAAGGATCATGTGAATTAACATATCACAGATTTTTGTTTTTATTGCATTTTGGAAAATATCCCAACTTCTCTGGAAATGGGGTTTGTAATTACCAATTACTGCTACCTTAATTAAAAATGTCAAGCATGTACCAACCTCAGTACTGAATATCTTCTCTTCAATTTCCATACTGTGGCATACATTATTTTCAAGAGATGACCTCAGATGTTGAATTCTAAAATAATTAGAATATTAGAAAGTTTTTGACAACAGACCATACAGCCCAAAAAAGCTTGCCAAATTCTTACTCACATCCCATGTTGAAGTAACTATTGAATTTAGATTTGAAAGTCTCAGGTACTACTCTCAACTATATAACTAGGTAGTTTGTTCCATGTGTCCACAACTCGCTGTGTAAAGAAATGCTTCCTGATGTTAGTCTGAAATCTCACTTAACCATCTTCCACCTATGGCCCTGTATCCTTGCTGATGGATCAATTCTGAAGTAGCAGCTGGCATCCACGTTACTTTTACCCTTAAAAATTTTGAACATTTCTATCATGTCTCCTCTCATTCCAGGTCCCCTAGGGCTCAAAATATTTAATTCTTTCAGTATTTCTTCATAGCTCATACCCTGCAGACCTGGAATGAGTCTAGTTGTCCTTCTCTGGACTCTCTCCAGTGCCTACACATCCCTCACACAATATGGAGACCAAAATTTTACACAGTTCTCAAGGTGTGGCATCACAAGCACATTATAGAGTTTAAGGAGAATGTCGTTTGACTTAAGCTCCACTTCACGCATTATATAGCCTTCCTAATCATTTCTTTACATTGTCTAAATGTTGATAGTGACGAATCTACGAGGACACCCAAATCCTTCTCATACAGTGCACTTTCTAACTCAACCCCTACCCCACTGTATACATATCTAGTACCTCTACTCCTATATGTAATTACTTTTACTTCCATTAAATTACCGCCATTTATCTGCCCACATCTGGATTTTGTTTATATCTAACTGTATTGATGCTACTGCCTGAATGTTATCAGCCTGTTCCCCTAAATTTGTGTCATTGGCCAATTTTACTAGTTTGTTATATGCTTATCTAAATGATTAATGTAAATTTAAAACAGCAGCAGCCTCAAAACCAATCCATGTGAAACCCCACTTTTAACATCTTCTAGGTGTAAAAATGATCCTCTCACCATAACTCATTGTTTTCTGTTTTTGAGCCATTTCTGCACCCATTCACTTTACCTTGAATTCCCGCCTCCTATAATTTGATTATTAACCTCTTGTAGGTTACCTTGTCAAAAGCCTTCTGAAAGTCCAAGTAAATTATATCAACCATATAATCATTTAATTATATCAAATTATTGTCATCATAGATTTTAATTGCCTCTTCATAGAACTCCAGCAGATTAGTAAAACATGATTTCCCCCTTTCTGAGCCCATGCTGGATTTCTGTTAACACTCTTGTTCTTATCAGCTGCTTTTCCATCCCATACTTTATTATTGTTTCCGTTATCTTGCCTGTTATACATGTTAAGTTTACTGGTCAGTATGGTCACCCTTCTTATATACCGGGGCAACATCAGCCCATTTCCAGTCCTTAGGGATTTCACCAGTTTTCAATGGCATTTGAAAATACATGTTAGGGATTTGTATATATAATCACAGACCTCTTCACACCCTTGTATATATGTTGTCTGGACTGGAGATTTATTAACTTTCAGCCTTTTCAGCTGAGGCAGGACTTCACTTTCTAAGATCTCTAAGTCACTTAAAGCAATCTTATTTTTCCTCTACATTTACTGGCATATTGCTAACATCTTCGCAGGTGAATACTTTAGCAAAATATGACTTAAGAATATCCGCTATATTCTTCTCTGCATAATTTAACACCCCACTAATTTTCCTAATACATAACTTCCTCCTTGACTTTTCTTTTACTAAAGTATTCACAAAAATACATCACCACACTCTTAAAATAAATTCATAATTATTCCCATTGTTGCTTCAATGTTGAACACATATGCTTGAAATTGCTTCATGATTTATTTTTGACATAAACCATCAGTGTCACCCTTATCCTACCATCAATGAAAATTGTACAAAGAACCACAACTTCAGTAGAAAAAAATTTGAATATGGGTCACTGTTATAATGCTCTGCTAAAACTGATAGTGTTGAAGAATCATAGTTTTCCAGTATGTAGCTCAACTTTCACAGTTAGCTCCTAAAGGGACACATCACATTGTGAGCAAAGATCTTTCAGCTACAACATTGTAATTGAATAAGAAAATAATCTGAGAATGAATGGCCTATTTAGCCATTCAAGCCTGCCCATAGTTACTAGATTATCTCAAACACCATCTTCCTGCCCCATTTAAATTTCTTTTGAATTCTTTTAATATCCTGCAACTTATTGAGCTCCCTTTTGAATGAAAGCAACACGTGAGCCTCGACAGCTCTCTGGTACAGAATTCTGTAGATTCGTCAGTGATAAATTTTTTCTCACTTTAATATTAAAGGCCTATGCCATACATAGACTGTGATTTTCTGTTCTATAGATTTGAGCCAGTGTTTATTCTCCTTGCATATACCCTGCTGGGGGAGGGTAATGACCGGCTAAGATCAAGTGTAGTATCTGTTCTTATCAGACCAGAAGGCGGAGGAGAAGAGTTCGCGCTGACGCAGGGGTGGATCCTAATGCTGATTGGCCTCCAATCTAACACCCCATACCAGCGACGACAGCAGTGAGGAAGAAGATGGCAGCAGCGAGCAGTGCATCGGCTCGAGGCCCGGGTATCAAGAACACTGTCAGGCTGACAGTGCGAGACCGGAACGGGGGCACCGGCTTCACCCGAGAGACCTTCATCTGGAAGGTCTTGATGGAATGCTGCGGATTTACGCCCAATGACATCTATTGCGTCTAGGACTTCGCAGGTTTCTTCGATGTCACTTTCCGGCAGGCTGCAGGGTGGCAGAAGCTGTACCAGCAGCTTCAGCTGAAGGGGACAGAGGCGCCGCTGTCGCTGCTGAAAGCACAGGCCCTCTTTTCAACGGCTACGCAACAGGAACGGACAATCACGGTGCACATGTTCAACCTGCACGCGCCAGTGGTAGATGTCCTTACATTCCTCGCTCGGTATGTGGAGAGCGTAGGAACACCAGCGGACGTGAAGGATGGACTGGGAATCTGGACCAGCAAACGGCAGGTCAAGGTGAAGCTGAGGTTGGATTCCAACGGCGGCGTCATCCACCCCCCCTCCGTCTTCGCCATCGGAGGGAACCGAGGGTACACGGTGTACGCGGGGCAACCCAGGGTGTGCCGAAACTGCGGCAAGGCAGGGCACATCGCAGCCCAGTGCAGGGTGGTGATGTGCAAGAACTGTAAAACCGAAGGCCACCTGACCAAAGACTGCACGCAGGCCAAGTCCTGCAACCTTTGCGGACAGGCTGGCCACCTGTACAGAGCCTGCCCGAGGCGTGGGGGCACCTACGCACAGGCGACCAGGGGAGGTGCTGGCCCTGAAAGGGCCCAGGCAGTTTCGGACGTACCCGCCAGCGCTGCAGACGAGGCACCCGACAGGACAGACGATGAGACCAGGGAGGAAGGTGCAAGCACCCCAAGACCTGCCACCCCACTGCAGACCCTCCAGGGCCAGGCAATCGACGAGCAGGAGTCCATGGAGGAGACGAGAGCTGAGGTGGAAACTGAATGGAAGGTCGTAAAACGCAAAAAGACCCAAAAGGCGGCGGCCAAGCGACAGAAGGCGGAGCAACGCAAGGAAAGGGCAGGGAACCACACAGCCTCTGGTACCCTGTCCTCTTCAGAGGAGGAAGGAGTTGGGGGAGGCCAGCAGCCCCAGCGGAAGAAGCGGCTGGCAGAACAGGTGGAGAGGAGGAGAGAGGAGGGAGAAAGTCTGCTGGCCACCCCCCATGTACAGGAGGCGGAGAGCAGCAGACACACAGAGCTCCGGGAATCCGGGAGCAGAGCCACGGCTGGCACCCAGCAGCCGGAAGGGGAAGCAGCCCAGGAAGCCAACAACCCCCCGGGCCCAGAACCAGAACGGCCACACACGGAGGAGTACTACCAGCAGTACCTGAGCCCACAGGAGGTGGAAAACTTCACAAAGGCGGTGGGAATGAAGGCTCAGGATGGCAAGGGTGAGGACTGAGAGCAGCCAAAATAAAAGACTTACAATGATGGCAGACCTTAAGTTGGCGTGCTTGAATGTGCGAAGTTTGAAGAGTACTGGGCGATGCGTCAGCACGCTCCAGTACCTGGACACTGTAAAGACCGACGTGAACTTCCTCCAGGAGTGTGGACTACCACACCTCTGGAACTACCGGAGGTGGTCACGGTGGTGGAAAAAAGGTTTACCTGTGTGGTCGGGGGGGCAACGATTGTCGCGCTTCTGGCCTGGGGATTCTGCTGCGGGGAGGCAACTTCTCAATCACCCAAGTTAAAGAGGTGGTTGCGGGGCGCCTCCTGGTAGCAGACGTCAAATACCGGGGCACTCCGCTCCGGCTGATCAACGTGTACGCCTCCCCCGTGCGGAGCGAGCGCTGGCCGTCTTCGAGCAGCTCCCACAGCTGCTGGTGACGTCCCAGCCGGTCGTTCTGGCCGGAGACTTCAACTGCACCATTGATGCGGCTGGAGGACCCGGCGGGCTGGACAGTACCTCTAGACTCCTGAGGGAAATAGTAAAGACAGCCAAGCTGCGCGACGCCTTTGGCACCCCCACAGGTGGAGCACAGCTGTAAGCCACCTGGACACGATCGGATGGCTCAGCCCGCTCCCGGATCGACTTCTTCTTCTTGTCTGAGTCCCTCACGGTCAGGTCCACCGACGTCACGCTAGTGTTCTTCTCTGACCACTGCCTTCTGAGAGCCACCTGTCGCTTACGGGAGGACCAGAAGGCAGGCAGGGAGACTTGGAAGCTGAACGTAAAGCTGCTGACCCCAGAGAACATCGAGGAACTAGAGAGGGAGTACACCGGTTGGAGAACCATGAAAGCCTTCTTTGATTCCCCGGTTCACTGGTGGGAAGCCACCAAGGAGAACATTTAGAGGTTCTTCATCCGCAAGGGTATCCAGAAGGCAAGGCAGGAGCAGAGAGAACTGCGTAAACTCCAGACAGAGTTGCAGCAACTTCTCCTTCTGCAGTCGAAGGGGGTGGATGTCAGGGAGGAATTGCGAGAGGTGAAGGGCCGGCAAGCCCAGCACCTCGCCGCTGAATCCTCCAAGATCATCTTCCGATCAAGGGTCCAAACCGTGGAGCAGGACGAGACGTGCTCACGCTTCTTCTTCCAAAAGGTGCACAGGGGGAGCTCTGTGATCCAGAACCTTAAGGAAGAGGACGGCTCAGTCGCATCCTCGCAGGCAGACATACTGAGGTTCTGCAAGTCCTTCTATGCCGGTCTGTACGACGAAAAGGCCACAGAATCCACAGCCTCCCGCAACTTCCTGTCGTCTATCACGCAGGTCTTAGACGACGGCAAGCGGGAGAGTCTGGATCAGCCACTGACCCTGGATGAGCTGACAGGCTCCATCCGTTCCTTTGGGTCGGGTAAGACTCCCGGAAGCGACGGCTTACCGGCTGAGTTGTACTCGGCTCTGTGGAACTGGATGGGCCCAGACCTGCTGGAAGTGTATAATGCTATGCTTCTGGCCGGCAGCATGTCAGAGTCCATGAAGAAGGGCATCATCACCTTCATCTACAAGCAGAAGGGGGAAAGGGAGGACATTAGAAATTGGAGGCCCATCTTTCTCCTGAATGTGGATTACAAGATCCTGTCCAAGGCTATCGCCAACAGGGTCAAGTCTGCTCTGGGACAGGTGATCCACCCGGACCAAACCTGTGCTGTACCGGGCAGGAAGATCTCAGACAGCCTCGCGCTGCTGAGGGACACCATCGCCTACATGAGGACAGGGGGGTGGACGCCTGCCTGGTCAGCTTGGACCAGGAGAAAGCCTTCAACAGGATATCGCACACATACATGGCGGACGTGCTCTCCAAAATGGGATTTGGGGAGGGAATCCGGAATTGGATCAGACTGCTCTACACAGACATCCGTAGTGCAGTCCAGGTCAACGGGTGGGAAACAGACAGCTTCCCCATCAGGGCTGGAGTCAGGCAGGGCTGTCCCCTCTCCCGTCTTGTTTGTCTGCTGCATAGAACCCTTTGCGGAAGCCATCAGGAGGGATGAGGGCACAAGAGGGGTGATGCTGCCAGGCAGTGGAGGGACCCAAGTGAAAACCTCCCTGTACATGGACGACGTCACCGTCTTCTGCTCTGATCCGAGGTCAGTTCGCAGGTTGATTGGCACCTGCGAACAGTTCGAGCTAGCGTCGGGGGCCAGGGTCAACCGCACGAAGAGCGAAGCCATGCTCTTCGGCAACTGGCCCGACCGATCCAGCGTCCCCTTCACCATCAAGTCTGACCACGTGAAGGTGTTGGGGATCTGGTTCGGAGGGGCTGAGGCGTGCAACAAGAACTGGCAGGAGCGGACTGCCAAGGTGAAACAGAAACTGGGACTGTGGGGAGGGCGCTCCCTGTCGATAATGGGCAAGAACCTGGTCATCAGGTGTGAGGTGCTCTCAGGGCTGCTGTACTTGGCGCAGGTCTGGCCCGTCCCCCGCTCCTACAGCTCGGAAATCACCCGGGCTGTCTTCAGATTCGTCTGGGGATCCAAGATGCAGCGGGTGAGACGGACCCTCATGCACAAGTCCCTGGACAACGGGGGCAAGAACGTCCCCAGTGTCGCCCTCACCCTGATGGCCAGCTTCGTATGTGGCTGCATCAGGTTGTGTGTAGAGCCCAGGTATGTGGGCACCAAGTACCACTATGTGCCCAGGTTCTACTTGTCGCCCTGGCTACGAAGGATGGGTCTGGCCCCACTCCCGCGCAACGCCCCAGTCAGCTGGTCGTTGCCGGCATACCTGTCCTACGTAGCAAAGTTCTTCCAGGAGAACGCATTTGACCACAGGGACATCAGGCAGTGGTTGGCACGTAGTGTCTTGCAGGCACTGCAGGAGAAGGACGTGATGGACACAGTGGGGTGGTTCCCTGAGCAGACTGTCCAGTTCATCTGGCAAAATGCCTCATCGCCAGATCTAACCAACAGGCACCAAGACCTCGCCTGGCTGGCGGTGAGAGGGGCCCTCCCAGTCAGAGCCCTCCTGTACGCCCGGAACGTCGTCTCCGCACCCCACTGCCCACGGGAGGACTGCAGTGAGGAGGAGTCTGTGACCCACCTCTTTGCACACTGCCAGTTCGCAAAGAGGGTGTGGAGGAGGATGGACGGGCTAGTGTCACGTTTTATCCCCAGCAGCTGCGTAACAGAGGACTCTCTGATCTACGGGCTGTTCCTGGGGACGCACACGGAGACCAACATCCGGTGCTGCTGGCAGATCATCAACTCGGTGAAAGACGCTCTTTGGTCGGCCCGAAACTTGATGATCTACCAGCACATGGAGATGTCCGTGGGAGAATGCTGCCGACTGGCACATTCTCGGCTGCAGGAGTACGTGCTGAGGGACACACTGAAACTTAGTGCAGCCACCACAAGGGCCCGGTGGGGAAGGACCACAGTATAGGTTTCTCCACCCGTGGGAGTGGGAGGGGTCGGTGGGCGGGGAGTATACCCCTCAACAATGATATGCTAAACTGAACTACTGGAGTGCCACGTGGGTGGCTATAAATACGGATATGTACCGAGTATAATGGAAACGTATGTAAAGGATGAAAAGTTATTGAATGGTTTATTGTATATATTTATTTTTGAATAAAGTATATTTTGAAAAAAAAAAAGACCTATCAAAGTACAGCAGCAGCATGTCAATGGCACCATGGCTGGCTGAGTCTCAGCTAGGAAGAGTAAAGTCAGGCTAAAAGATGACAGGAGAATCAACAGTTAGGGAGACAAACAGGAGATTCCATGGTCACGACAGGAATACCAGGATGATGTGTTGCCTCAGGAGCCAGCAATGAGGATGTCTCAAAGCGGCTGAAGCACATTCTCATGAATCAACAATGAGCAGTTGGAAATTGTGGTGCACATTGACACCAATGTAATAGGGAGAAAGGGGGAAAAGGGTTCCTTGCAGTGCCTCAAAGCAGGACCTCCAAGATAGTAATCTCTTGATTACTCCTGGTGCCATGTGCTAGTGAGGGCACAAATAGAAAGAAGAACAGATGAATGCATGCCTGAGGTTTCAGATTCTTGGATCATTAGAACCTCTACTGGGACAAAGGCAACTTGTATACGAGGGATGGGTGACTCTTTAACCAGAAAAGGAACCAGTGTCTTGTTTGGAATGTTCGTTAGAACTACTTGGGAGTGTTTTAAACTTGTTTGGCAGAGAAATGGGAATGCACCGGGTCAGAAAATCAAAGGTCTGAGAGGTAGATACTGTAGATGTCATGACCAGCAAGAACAGGCAGGAGTAAGGCAATAGACACATGGAATCTACAAGTTGAAGTATGTGCATATTAATGCTTGGAGCATAATGGATGAGGGCATTGAACTTAGAACATAGATCACTACATGGAACTGCAATGTTGTGGCCATAACAGACACTTGGTTGAGAGAGGGACAGGAATAAGTGCTAAATATCTCAGGGTTTTGATATTTTAGAGAAAGATAGAGGTGGTGGTAAAGCGGTGGGGCGGGGGGGGGGGAGAGAAGGTGTTGTGCCATGAATCAGGGACAATATCACAGCTGCACTCAGAGGGAACATAATGAAGGGCTCATCCACTGAGTCTATATGGGTAGAAATCAAAAATAATAGGAAAGGTGCAATTACTCTAATGGGATTAGACTATAAACTATCCTGTAGCCATCAGATATACAGACAGATTAAAGTTGTGAAAATAGGGTGATTATCTTGGGTGATTTCAGCTTCCCTAATATAGACTGATACCGCATTAGTTCAAGAGGTTTAAGACAGACAGAATTTGTTAGGTGCATCCAGGAGGGCTTCTTGAAACAATATGGTTTCACTTTACAGGTGTGATAAGAAGAGCAGGAAGGATTTAAAAGAGCAAGTCTTGTTAATGGTGAGATTCATTTTACAGGAACGAGAGCGGGAAAAAGTTATAAGAACAAGTCTTGATTAGCTAAATAGCTAATTGGACAGCAGCTGTCCATAAAAATAAGGTAAGCCCAAGTGGAGTGGCCATTATAGAAGTGGCTCAGTGTAAGGCTGGGACCTTGAGACTTTGAATCAGCAGGTGAAGTGATTGGAGACTAAGGTGAGGTTCTGTTAAGGTCTCTTTATTATTGCCAAGTCAGAGCACTGGGAATGGTAGAGCAGTGGTATACTACTCTTGCAGAATGTGGGAAGTCAGTGAATCTTCCAGTGTCTACTCCTGTGACAAGTGTATTATGGAACTGGAGCTGGAGGTGGAAGAACTCTAGTTCATTTGGGAGACTGAAGGGTTTACAGATATTAGTTACAGGGAGATAATCACACCTAGGTTACAGGAGGTATTAGCTAAGTGACCATCAGGAGAGGAAAGGGAATAGGCAGCTAGTCCAGTGTTCCCGTGTGGCTGTTCCTCCCAATAACAAAAATACCACTTTGGATACAATTGGAGTGATGACCTACTCAGGAAAGCCACATGCTGCCTCCTCAGTACCAGGGTCAGAGACATCTCAGAATCCACAACATTCTTAATGGAGCAGCTAGAAGTCATATTTGTACCAACACCATAGTGAGGAAAAGGGATGAGAGCCTGAAGTATAAATATAGGGAGTTAGGAAGGAAGCTAAAAGTAGCACCTCAAGGGTAACAACTCTAGATTACTGTCTATACTAGGTGGCAGTGAGGTAAGAATAGGAAGATATGGCAAACATGCGTGTGGCTGAAGAATTGGTGCAGGGGCAGGGATTCGGATCGATAGAACACTGGAATCGTTTCAATGGTAGGTTTGACCTGAACAAAAGGGATGGGTTACTCGAGTGGTCGTGGTTCATACTGGCACCAATGACACTGGGAGAAAGGGAGAAGAGGCCATGGTGCAGTGGCTGCAAAACAGAACCCCGAAAGCAAGAACTCGAGAAGCATCAATATCTTTGCAGGCAGGTTTGCTAGAGCTGTTGGAGTTTAAACTAGGCTAGCGGGAGGATGGAAACCACAATGTTAGGTCAACTGATGGAGCAGTTGGTGTAAAGGTAGATGCAATATGAGAAACTGAGGTGAGGAGAGGCAGTGAATAGGGCATAAATGCAGTCTGTTGGATGGATTGAAATGTATTTACTTTAATGAGTGATGTATTAAGAACAAGGGTGATGAACTTATAAGATGGATCAGTATGTGGAATTGTGATGTAGTGGCCTTTACAGATATTTGGCTAGATTAGTTGCTTTATGTTCTGGGGTTTAGATGTTTCAAAAAGGATAGGGAGGAAGGTAAAATAAAGTGGGGGAGTGAGGGTGACATTGCTAAGCAGGGATAATATCATGGCTGCAGAAAGGGAGGATGTCATAGAGCGATTGTCTTCTGAGTAAGTGTGAATGGAAGTCAGAAACAGAAATATTACCCAACCCACCCCCATGTCAACAGGGACACTGATGAGCAGATCAGGAGGCAGATTTTGGAAGGTGCAACAGTAATAAGATTGTTGTCATGAGTAACTTTAAATTTCTTAATATTCGTTGGCACCTCCTTAGTGCAAAATACTTAGACGGAACTGAATTTGTTGGGCGTGTCCACGAAGGATTCCTGACAGTATGTAGACAGGCCAACTAGAGGACAAGCCATACTAGATCTAGTACTAGGCAATGAAGCTGGTCAGGTGACAGACCTCTCAGTGGGCTAGAAATTCAGAGATAGAGACAACTCCTTGCCCTTTAGCATAGTCAAGGACAAGGATAGAAGCAGACAATATGGAAAGTATTGAATTGATCTTTTGCTGTTGTAACCCACAGGTTCAATGTGTTGGGTGTTCAGAGATGCTCTTCTGCACACCATTGTTGCAATGCGTAGTTAGTTGAGTTACTGTCGCCTTCCAAACATCATTAACCATTTTGGCCATTCTCCTCTGACTTCTGTCATTAACAAGACATTTTTTGCCCACAGAACTGCGGCTCACTAGATTCTTGTTCATCACACCATTCTCTAAAAAAAATACATACTGTTACGCATGAAAATCACATAAAATCAGCAGTTTCTGAGATACTCAAACCAATTGGTCTGGCACCAACAATCATTCTACGGTCAAAGTCAGTTAGATTACATTGTTCCGTATTCTGATGTTTGATCTGAACAACAAAGAAACTGCTTGACCATGCCTACATGTTTTAATACATTGAGTTGCTGCCACATGATTGGCTGATTAGCTATTTACATTAACAAGCAGGTGTACTTAATAAAGTAGCCACTGAATATATATCTTATTTTAAATCCATATTTTCACTAATTCAGAATGCCATCAATATTTCTGTTTCTCACTAAAATTCATTGGAATTTAAAAACATTTAAAATAGTGTAAATGGAACGCACTGATTCAAAGCAAAATTTAATGAATCAGTTTAAAATTATTATTTGTATTTAATAATGTGCCTAATATCCAATACTATTAACACTGACCTTTCCTCTTGATTTTCTTTCAGTTCATTGAAAGCTTCTGAGCGTTGTTTCCAGAAATTCTACAAGAAATAAAAATATTTAAATGTTTCGGATATGGAATAAACATGTGGAAGATATGAGCTCAGTAATTTTACTTCTCTTCCATGTTTGCAGTTATATTTCCCTCATTTGGTTTAATGGATATAAAATATTGCAATTGCCACAAAAATACAGCACTCCTGTAATCAGAATTATCTAAAGCCATTACATAGTGCATGAAAGCAATACTCACATTGAGAATTTTGAGTCATCTCAATTCTACAATGGAGACAGCTGTTATGGGAGTTTGGTTCATTGAAAGGTTGAAAGAGGTCAATGGCTTTGCTGCTTCTCTGACCTCAAAGAAACGAGTACTCTTACAGTTGCTTGTAATATGAATGCTTTTATAGAATGCTTATTTTTGTTGACAAGTTCATATTTCAGAAATACAATGATCTCACCAAGATGGAAACCAAGAGGGTGCAGTTGCTGAGTGTATCAAATTCCTAAGTCAGCTAATTTATTATGACAATTACAGGCTGATTAACTGGGCAAGACACTTGTCGGAATTTTCAAAGTTAGCTCAGCAGAGCTTCCTGTAATGTTGCCAGAATCTTCACCAGGTTAACCTGATACAAATATGGCAACTCTATTGAAATAAATTGGATGAAATAGCTGCTCACAGAACCGCAAACAGACTTTATTTGATTAAAATCAACAAAATTTTAATTGTTTTATTTGTATATTTAAGTAGTTTAACTTTTAAAAACATTATTAGTAACTTCAATACTTTAAAAACTGTTATTTTTGAATACTTGTGAGCTCATTAATACATGTTGAACACTACTGACCTTTTGCCAACATGAGTAGCATGCAAGTGGAGTTTGCAATGGGGCAATTATCTCCATTTATGGTGTCTGAACTTGTTGGCCTCTTCCTCAGGGTAGACATCATAATTTGCATACAGACCAAATTACACTTTATGATATATTTCAGGCTACTACTATCATAAAAAATGGACAGAATGCAGAAAGAAAGACATTTAAAGTGGTTACAATTACGATTTGCCATTAAAGACACTTTTATTGAACATACTGATAGCTCCTTTTCCATGCACTTTAGAGATAGGCAGTCCTTTTCAAAATGTTGCAGTTCCTGCATGACAATTGCTTGAAACTTGTTTAGCCTCTGTAACCTTGTGTGAACAAGATAGTATAATATTAAAATCTTACATAAAAAGTGAATTACAGGTTAACATTTATGATTTCAGTGACTTTGCAAATATACATTTTGAGAACAACTTATTTAAACACAATAGCAATGTAATGGATATGATGTGGAACATTTTTTTTTGGCAACGAATCTGACTGAGAGGTCACAAGTTCCGTATATCTACCCTGAAATACTACCCTCTGTCATGTGTGGAGTGACAGTCTAGGTAGGCTTCATCATCTCATATTCTGGCAATATGCCTTAAGTAGCAGCAGGATCTCTAGTGAAGCAATAAAGGAGCCCTAACACCAATGGTCCAGTAGCACTACTGTACCATTACCAATAATAAAGTGCTTCAAGAAATCAGTTATGGCTCAAATTCATTCCTGCCTCAGCAACCAGCAGAATGTACTTTATTTCACCTATTGCCTCAAAAGGTCAACAGCAGACATTATCTACTGGCCCGGCCCTCTGCTCAGGACCAGCTGGACAACCAGAACACTTATGTCAAGCTATTGTTCATTTGACTACAGCTTGTTGTTCATCATTATCAATGCCTCAGAACTTATTATCAGACCTGGGCCTTTGTATATCATTCTGTAATAAGTATGTTCAACTTCCTAACCGAGAGACCATAATCAGTATGAGCTGTGTGTTTAGCTCCCTGCTCTACTCTCTCTGTACTTACAACTAAGTATATGCCTAAGTATTGCTCCAATGTGATGAAGCTCATGAGGGTATAGAAAAGATTCACAAGAATGTTGTCAGGACTGGAGGACTCGAGTTAGAACATTAAAACAGTACAGCACAAGAAACAGGCCTTTCAGCCCATACCTGTGCCAACCACAACGTCAATTTAAACTGCACTCTTGCCTGTGCAACGTGGGCCATATCCATCAACTCCATGCCTTTTCATGTGCCAGTCTAAATGCTGCTTAAACATTGTTATCATACGTACTTTCAGTACTTTCCTGGAACTGCATGGAGTAGGATTCCAAGCACATACCATTCTCTATGTTTAAAAATATTCGCCACATAAATCCCCTAATGCATTTAAATGTAGTTTTCAGGGGCTTGTATTAGGAGGCAATAGGGTAAGTATTACTCCTCTAAATCATTTCACTTTTGTTTATTTTTATTATTTACTTGTTTTAGGCGTTTTAGCTAACTTTGTTTTTAATAGTTAATAAGTTTTTCATTTGTAGCGATTTTAATGGTTCTTAACAGCCTCTAAATTTTGAAACATTTAAAAACTATCAAATCCATGCTGACTTTCTTTATTAATCCTCGCTCATCCAAATGACTAATAATTTGTCTGTGACAATTAATTTGTTTTAGAGTACTATTCTACCATTTTCCCCAAACATCAAGGTTAATCTAACCAGGCAACAAATTATTTATGGGTGATTGATCAGTTCGTGGCCTAAGGTAGAACGAGTCAATTTTAGAAAACTTAGCACATTTATTTTTCCTACATTTACACACTTAGTCCAGCAGTTGCGAAGCATACGGATTCCTTCTTTGTAGAAGTCGGCATCTTGGACTTCCAGAAAGTGGTTCACAGCAGGGGTGATTGATAAGTTCGTGGCCTAGGGTAGAAGGAGATGAGTTATTAACTTCAAATTTTCTGCATTTTCACACAAAGCGTTGAACTGCACGTGCATATAATGAGAGCTGTATAACTCATCTCCTTCTACCTCAGGCCACGAACTTATTAATCATCCCTGCTGTGGACCACCTGGAGGTCCAAGACGCTCTCGTCACATGCACATGCAGTTCAATTCTGAGTGATAATGCAGAAAGTTTTAAGTTAATAACGCATCTCCCTCTACCTTAGGCCGTAAACTTATCAATCACCCCTGCTGTGGACCACTTCTACAAAGAAGGGATCCGTATGCTCCACGACCACTGGACTAGTGTGTACATGTAGGAGGGGACTATGTTGAAAAATAAATGTGCTAGGTTTTCTAAAGTTGACTCCTGCTACCTTAAGGCCACGAACTTATCAATCACCCCTTGAACATAGTTGCAGTTTTACAGTACTCAGGCACCATCTTAATCTAAGAAAAAAAATATCTCCACAATGAGCTGGACCTGGCAAATTATCCACTGGAAGTAAATCCAGCCTTTAAAGTATATCATTTTTATCAATGTTCAAACTGTCAGTGATTCAGTTGTTCCCTCTTTAAATTTGGCAACATCTTTATCCTTGGTAAGGCCAAATACAAAGTACTTTCTGAGAACTTCTGCCTGCTTCCAACTTATGCATTTGTGGTTAGCTGGCTGGATGATAAAAGCTCGATGTGATGGTCACGTTGACTACGTTGCAAGGTCTTGAAATAGCAGCCAGCTCACTTTTTAGAAGACTGCAGATACAAAGACAATCTCAGCCTCCTGATTTACTTTAAGACTTATCCAGCTCCATTTTTAATGCTACATTAGATTCAATCTATCTCCAATATCTCAGTAGCGCAGTGCAACTTGTACCTACTTTGCTAATAATGTATTCCGATTCACCTTCTTTCACCAATCTTCAAAATATGTCCCCTACTTCTTGAAACTTCCAAAGGAAACAGTTTCTCAAAACCAACATTGTCTATACTCGATAAAGGAGGCCATGGACCAACATGTTGGAATGATAATGGGAACTTGAATTGAAATGGATGGTGAATGGAGCAAAGGTGCTTGACAAAATGGTCCCTCAATCTACATCAGGTCTGACCCATATAAAGGCCACACAGGAAGTACTGGATACAGTAGATGACTTCGACAGACTCACAGGTGAAGTGTCACTTAACTTGGAAAGACTGTTTGGTGCCCTGAATAGTTGTGAGGGAAGAGGTGCAGGGTCAGGTGAGGCACTTGTCCGATTTGCAGGACTCTCAAACTTCTGGTAATTGCTTCCCTCTCTCCTCTCACTTTCCATTCCCCATTCTGATTCCCCTCTTATCCCTACCTGCCTATCACTTTGCTCTCCTGTGTCCCTCCTCTTTTCTTCCACAGTTCAGTCTCCTCTCCTATCAGATTCCTTCTTCTTCAGTCCTTTACCTCTTCCACCTATCACCTCCAACCTTACTTCATTCCCCCTCCCCTACCCAACTACCCTCCTCATCAGATTTCACCTATCACCTGCCAGCTTGTACTCCTTTCCCCTCCCCTCACCTTATTTCGGCTTCTTTCTCCTTCCTTTCCAGTCTTGACAAAGGGTCTTAGCCTGAAATGTTGACTGTTTAGTCCCCTCCATAGATGCTGCCTGGCTTGCTGTGCTCCTCTTTCTAAGTCTTCCCGAAGTCTACTATTGTCCTCACCAATCTGGCTGTCTGATTTGAAGTTAGTCATTCAACAACAAGATCATATTCTGGCATTGTATTGTGCACTAGCTGGACCATAGATTGAATACATTTTTGGGAACCACACTTTAGAGAGGATGTACAAACTCAAGATAAGGGTTGCAAATCATGTTGTCAGGACCAGGGAACTAGTTTTTAGTAGAAACTGAATTTCAGCACCAAATCCATTTCTAGCTAACAGTACTTATTCAGAACTTTCTTATTCAGAAAAAGCATTTTTGAGGGCAGGGGAGGATGCAACTCAAGGTGAAGAAAATACGAATTCAAAAAAGATAGATGATCATAATAATGGCAGCTAATTGGCAAAAAAAGAGAATAAACTACAAAGATTCCACATATTTGATGGAGCTCATATGTTACAAGATAATTCCAACAGCAATCTAAAAATTCTGATTTGTCTTGCTTTATACTGAGGATATTAGATATCACAGTACAAACCTGTAACTGTGAATTTGAACATTTGTCGATGACATCCTTTGTTGAAGAGACTTCAGAGAAAACTTAGTCAAACTGTCAATCCTTTGAGAGTGCCTCTAAAAAGAGAATAAATATTATGTCACCATTTCAAATCTTGATGGTTATAAATCTAGCAAAATTGAAAAGTTTATATTTAACATTGAAGTCTTGCCCATGTCCAGCATCTACAATCTTCATAAATTTAAAGAGGCTGTAAATCAGGAGTTCCCAAATTTTTTATGCCATAACCCCCTAACTGAGGGGTTCATAGATCCCAGGTTGGGAATGCCTGTTGCAAAAAGAAAGAATTTACAGGTTTGGGAACTGGACGAGTACACAGTGAAAAGGTAATTTTTAAAAAATCCTATCTTATTTCAATATACTCTTCTCATCCAATAAATTCAGAATCAGAATCAGGTTTATTAGCACTGGCATGTGACACAAAATTTGTTAACTTAGCAGCAGCAGTTCAATGCAATACATAAAATAGAAGAAAATAATAATAATAAATAAATAAGTCAATCTCATTCAGTATACTTTATACAGTATATGTATATTGAATAGATTAAAAATCGTGCAAAAAGAAATACTATATAATTTTTTAAAAAGTGAGGTAGTGTCCAAGGGTTCAATGTACATTTTGGAATCGAATGGCAGAGGGGAAGAAGCTGTTCCTGAATCACTGAGTATGTGCCTTCAGGCTTCTGTACCTCCTACCTGCTCAGCTATAATTTGAACATAATAGAAACATTATGGTAACATTATGTTAACAATATTCCTGAAACAACAGTTGGTATTATTAATAATGGAAGGTGTAGATATTTAACAAAATCTGAATATGACTGAAGTTCTGCTGATGGAGAAGTGGTTGTTTTGGAATTCTGGATGGATGCAGGAGGAGATTTTTTTGACATGGTACAACATTGAGCTCAATCTTGATATTAAACAACTATTAACCTTTGATATTCAATCAGCCAACAGGTACTCCAACAGTACTGTTGATTACAGAGGTTCAGGATTTAGACAATCAAGGAATGGTAATCCATTTCCAAGTTATATAGAAAGAACTGTCATGTAAAATAGTGAAAGGCTTCCTATTTTGTTCACGAATTATGTCTCCATATTTTCAAAACTACTCTTTCTAATTGCTAAATTTCAAAGTACAAATTAAAATTTTATAGCACACAAATCACATTCACAATACAGAATAAGGAATCCATTACTCCAATGACAATACAAGGGGGTAGACAATTTGAGAGGGAGAAGGGAAGCTCGGAAATGTCAGTATTACAGTTGAACAAAGGGAACTATGATGCTATGAGGGAGGAGCTGGCCAAAGTTCAATGGAACAATACCCTAGCAGGGATGACAGTGGAACAGCAATGGCAAGTGTTTCTGGGAATAATGCGGAAAGTGCAGGATCAGTTCATTGTAAAGAGGAAGAAAGATCCTAAGGGGAGTAAGGGGAGGCCGTGGCTGAAAGGGATGTAATGGACAGCATAAAAATAAAAGAGAAGAAGTATAACATAGCAAAGATGAGTGGGAAGCTGGAAGATTGGGAAACTTTTAAAGAGCAACAGAAGGTAACCAAAAAGGCAATACGCAGAGAAAAAATGAGGTACGAAGGTAAACTAGCTGAGAATATAAAGGAAGATAGTAAAAGCTTCTTTAGGTATGTGAAAAGGAAAAAAAAATAGTTAAGACCAAAATTGGGCCCTTGAAGACAGGAGCGGGTGAATTTATCATGGGGAACAAGGAAATGGCAGACGAGTTGAACAGATCTGTCTTCACTAGGGAAGACACAAACAATCTCCCAGATGTAGTAGTGGTCAAAGGACCTAGGGTAATGGATGAATTGAAGGAAATTTATATTAGGCAGGAAATGGTGTTGGATAGGCTGTGGGGGTCTGAAGGCTGCTAAGTCCCCGGGACCTGACGGTCTGCATCCCAGGGTGCTGGAGGTGGCTTTAGAAATCGTGGACGCATTGGTAATCATTTTCCAATGTTCTATAGATTCAGGATCAGTTCCTGTGGATTGGAGGGTGGCTAATATTGTCCCTCTCTTCAAGAAGGGAGGAAGAGAGAAAACAGGGAATTACAGACCGGTTAGCCTGACATCGGTGGTGGGAAAGATGCTGGAGTCAATTATAAAAGATGAAATTACGACACATCTGGATAGCAGTAACAGGATCGGTCCAAGTCAGCATGGATTTACGAAGGGAAAATCGTGCTTGACTAATCTTCTGGAATTTGAGGATGTAACTATGAAAATGGACAAGGGAGAGCCAATGGATGTAGTGTACCTGGACTTTCAGAAAGCCTTTGATAAAGTCCCTCACAGGAGATTAGTGGGTAAAATTAGGGCACATGGTATTGGGGGCAGAGTACTGACATGGATTGAAAATTGGCTGGCTGACAGAAAACAAAGAGTAGCGATTAACGGGTCCCTTTCGGAATGGCAGGCGGTGACCAGTGGGGTATCGCAGGGTTCAGTGCTGGGACCGCAGCTGTTTACGATATATATTAATGATTTAGATGAGGGAATTAAAAGTAACATTAGCAAATTTGCCGATGACACAAAGCTGGGTGGCAGTGTGAAATATGAGGAGGATGTTATGAGAATGCAGGGTGACTTGGACAGGCTGGGTGAGTGGGCAGATGCATGGCAGATGCAGTTTAATGTGGATAAATGTGAGGTTATCCACTTTGGTGGTAAGAATGGGAAGGCAGATTATTATCTAAATGGATTCAAGTTAGGAAAAGGAGAAGCACAACGCGATCTAGGTGTTCTTGTACATCAGTCACTGAAAGCAAGCATGCAAGTACAGCAGGCAGTGAAGAAAGCTAATGGCATGCTGGCCTTCATAACAAGGGGAATTGAGTATAAGAGCAAAGAGGTCCTTCTGCAGCTGTACAGGGCCCTGGTGAGACCACACCTGGAATACAGTGTGCAGTTTTGGTCTCCAAATTTGAGGAAGGACATTCTTGCTATTGAGGGAGTGCAGCGTAGGTTCACAAGGTTAATTCCCGGGATGGCGGGACTGTCATATGTTGAAAGATTGGAGCGACTGGGCTTGTATACTCTGGAATTTAGAAGGCTGAAAGGGATCTTATTGAAACATACAAGATTATTAAGGGATTGGACACGCTGGAGGCAGAAAGCATGTTCCCACTGATGGGTGAGTCCAGAACCAGAGGCCACAGTTTAAGAATAAGGGGTAGGCCATTTAGAACGGAGTTGAGGAAAAACTTTTTCACCCAGAGAGTGGTGGATATATGGAATGCTCTGTCCCAGAAGGCTGTGGAGGCCAAGTCTCTGGATGCTTTCAAGAAAGAGATGGATAGAGCTTTTAAAGATAGCGGAATCAAAGGTTATGGGGATAAGGCAGGAACTGGATACTGATTGTGGATGATCAGCCATGATCACAGTGAATGGCGGTGCTGGCTCGAGGGGCCGAATGGCCTACTCCTGCACCTATTTTCTATTGTCTAATAATCTACTTAATACACTTTCCCTTGCATGGAAAACCTGACATTCCCATGAAGAGCCCACTCCCCTGCTAATAACCTAAATCTATGCTATTTTGTGGTAGTTTGAATGATCAAATTATTGGGTACTGTGTGGAAGATTGGGCAGTTCAGGGCTCTGGGATGTTGGGTTTTACTGGTGCATTTAATGTCTGTGTTCCCGGCTCCAAGAGATCTATCTACGTAGATACTTTGGCAATACTCCTGGATTTTCAGCATGACAGGGGGGTAGAAGAAATGGGCGCAAGGACCAACCAAATTGCTAAGAAAGAAAACCCTCTGGCCAAATCATCGAAGACTGTGGTTTTAAATGCACCTTTCTAAAGAACAATGGATAAAAAGATTGGGGTTAGAATTATAGAAATTTACAGCACAGAATACCATCACAGCATTGTGCCTGTAATAGACAAAAGTAGTCTTCAGATTACTACCCTTAGTCAATAGCCCTGCACATTATAGCTTTTCAAGTGCTCATCAATATACTGTTTAATTTGTTGAAGATCTCTGCCTCCTCCCCTTCCAGGCAGAAAATTCCAGACCCCCATAACTTGCTGAATGAAAATTGTTAACTTCCCTCAATTCATTCATAAATAATTTCAATCAATGCCTTCTAGTTATTGATCTCAATGTCTTGGGAAATAGGTCCCTTCTGTTTAGATCATTCATAATTCCATACAACTCATTAAAATCTACTTTCAGTCTCCATTGTTCCAAGGAAAATAGCCACCACCTTGGCAGTGTCTGCTCATAGCTATAATTCACGAATCCTAACAACATTTTCTCTAATTTGTAATGACCAGTGTGCACAAAAATTTTATGCTGTGCAACTTTTCACCCAGTGGCAACAATGTGTGCACAAAAGTCTTGTACTGTGCAATTTTTTTGCTCAATGACAACAACACGTGCACACTAAATTTTTAAGTGGAAGTATACCTGAAGCTATTCTAAGGATAATAAACTATCAAATCTAGTTTGTTTTTTATTGTTTAAAAGAAATAAAATAATACATATCAATAAGTCTTATTTCTCATATACTATCTGACAGCATATAATAATATCAATCTTTTTACATGAGTTGTTTGAAATGGTCAAACAAAACTTATAAAATTACAAAGCTAGTTCACAAAATATCCAGATAGGTATTTTATTTGGAAATCATTGCATACAATATGGAATTTGTTGCTTAATTACATAAGAGACAAAGTCGAACCAGATGATGAACATATTTAGATTAGATTAGATTATGAGGACACACAGTCCTCTTTTATTGTCATTTAGTAATGCATGCATTAAATGATACAATGTTCCTCCAGTATGATATCACAGAAACACAAGACAAACCAAGACTGAAAAACTGACAAAAACCACATAATTATAACATATAGTTACAACAGTGCAAAGCAATACCGTAATTTGATAAAGAACAGACCATGGGCACAGTAAAAAAGTATCAAAGTCTCTCAAAAGTCCCATCATCTTACGCAGACGGTAGAAGGAAGAAAAACTTCCCCTGCCATGAACCTTCAGCGCCGCAAACTTGCCGATGCAGCACCCGACCACAGCCGACTCTTGAGTCCGTCTGAAAACGTTGAACATCCGACCAGCCCTCCGGCACTGAGCACCATCTCTGCCGAGTGCTTCGACCCCGGCCCCGGCAATAGGCAAAGCTGAGGATTTGGGACCTTCCCCTCCAGAGATTCTCGATCGCACAGTAGCAGCAGCAGCGAAGCAGGCATTTCAAAAGTTTCTCCAGATGTTCCTCTGTGCTTCTCACGTCTGTCTCCATCAAATCAGGATTGTGCACGGTATCTACATAACAAATACCGATAACATTTTGGAGCGGCTGCGTGCGCTGCGTCGCACCGCCATCTTCTCCTCCCCTCCTATATTTAGGTTGCTTAGTCAGTTTTCTCCTTCCTGTCTTTGGCATTTACCCATTCTTCGTAAATTCTGTCAAGACTAATAAATCTTCCTTCCAACAGATAGCTTTGAATTCTCATCAGCATATCCAAATGACACTCACTTAAACAATTTCTCAGTTTGAAAAAGGATCTACTGTCTTCCCGATGTATATGACGAATAAATCTTCTCGGGCTTTCAGCCAGGTACAGATATCAATTTTAACAGATGTTTTAATGACAAATTCTGCCATCTTCATCAGGGATGATGCCTAAGCACGTCTAGTCCGGTGGTATTTATACCCTGCCTTTGCGTGTCCCTCCTGATTGGTTAATCCTTATCCCATCAAGTTTCTGATGTCCCACCTAGTTTACAATTGAATTCCAGTTTTTACTTATTTCAATGGCTTCCTTCACCAGGTAGTCCCAAAAGCAATTGGCGTGGCACAGCATCAAGATGCACAGGAGGTGTATCTGTTTGGGTTACCTGGAGAAATCAGCAGTAGCAGAATATTGCATTCGCAATGGCCATAGGATTGACTTCGATGGCATAAAACTACTGTTCCGTGCCAATGGCTTTTGGGACTGCCTGATGAAACATATTTAACATGCCAAAAAGGTAAAGGGCGACCTCCTTTTGTACACAGTTTAAATTCCTTTGTGTACTAGTAATGCGCACACACCTTAGATGGAACATTGCTTAACAACATTCTCCTAAATCTTCTCGGCACTAATCTCAGTGCTGGCACAACCTACCTGTAAAGCATTCTCTCAGAACTTTACACGTATTTTCATTCAAGTCATTTTTCTTTCCACTCTTTTTCCCTTCAATTATGTAGTTCAGTTATTCATAGAACACTTTAGCATTTTCCTTGATTTTGTTTGCCAAATTCTTCTTCATACACCCAATTTGCCTTCCTGATTTCCTCTATAATTTTACTTGTGTACGGGGGGGAAGGGGGTGGAGGGGCAGAGGGGGAAAGGGCAGAGGAGAAGTGAACTGTATTTTGATCCCATATGAACAAATTCCTGGTACTATCAGCCCAGCGTTAAAAGGGTGATAATTTCCACTCTTCAGTTAAATTTCACAAATAAACCCTGAGGCCTAAATTGTTAACAGATCTGCCATTTTAAGCTTTATCAATGCAATTATTACTTGACATGAATTATTTCAATTTAATCAAAACATCCTCTGAAAAACTGTATGAAATGTTACCTGGAATTTAACTTCGAGTTCTTTTCTAAACTGTTGACAAATGACTCCCATGTTTGGTTCACTCTGACCCCAGTGGTCCATTTGTTTGATGGAAGATCCTCTATTGCTAGTGGACAAAAGCTCTGGATCTGGATAAGAAATAAAAATTATTAGACAGATTATTATAAAGGTGTTCATCTGTAAAGAAGATAAAATTGTAGTTTGTTTCCTGCATTGGGAAATAGAGGTTCTGTTTGACAGTAATTGATCCATTGGATTTTATTTTGTCAGATTGCTGCTCTCTAATTACATCATCTCATGCAAAATAAAAAAAATTCCACACATCTAGTTTTACAGAAAATGTTAACACATGAAGTCATTCAACTCATCACATCTACCTAGACTAATCCAATCTTCCACCACTTGGTCTATACCCTTGCAGGTCACAGCTCTTCCAGTACCCATCCAAACATTTTATCAATTGATGAGGTGTTCTGCCTCCATCACTCTTTCAAACAGTGAATTCCAGACCCAACACTCTCTGAGTGACAAAATATTTTTCTTATTTCCCCAATCCTTTTACCAATTCAATCAATCACTTCTGGATTTTGACCCGCCTCCTAAGGGAAAGAGATTCTTCCTAGTCCAGACTCTTCATAATTTTACTGCATTTTCATTATACCAAATTGCATGTGAACCAATATAACGCACAAGTGAGTGAGAAAGTTAGGAAGAGAAGTTCTCCTTTGTAAGTTCTCTATAATTGTGTCAGGGCGCTGAAGCAGGGATCCAATTGCAGGCCCAGTACTGTGCACACAGTGATATAAATTAAGTAACAAATCCCGAGGTGCAAACAAAGTTGGCATCAAAGTTCAGGCAGAGATCAAAACATCCAGAGAAGTCCAAAAACCAGAATCAGGAAACAGGCAGAGTCGATATTCAGACGGTCAGAGTACAGATATGAATGCTGAAAAGGCTCAGAAAAATTCACTGGCACAATCTGGCAAGAAACAGGTGAAAACACAGGACTGAAATACACTGAGCAACAAACAGAGGCAGATGACAGGTAGAGCACAATGAGACACAAGTGGCAGCAATATAGGTAATAATAAGAAGCAGATGAGAGACGGAGTACTCAATAATACAGGGGCCGGAGTAGAGCAGGAACGGGGATCGGAGCACATGGCAATACAAAGCCACAGACTGACAGCTAGGGGGAAACACACAAAAAGACAGAGTTCAACTGGAGGTACTGACAAATTGTAAGCAAAAACTAATTGTGGCGGAGAGGGAATATGTGATGACCTCCTCTTCACAATCCTGAATGATGGTCTTTCCCAGCAGCTTCTTCCTCAACTTCAGCATCCAGAATGGGTATATCTACTTATTTATCTATCTCATTAATACAGATTGTAAGTAGCTGAGGCCCAAGCACTGATACTTGTAATATTCTATTAATTACAACTGCTCAGTCTGAAAGAAAACAGTAATATTTGTAACCTTCGTTGGCTCTCCCATAGGATTTTACTGAGCTCTCAAGGAGTCCCACTCATTGCTAGGGAACCTCAGTGATCCGTTTGAATATGACTACACTTTGCTATTTCTCATCTCATGTCTTGACTTCAGTTTTGTAGTGATTTCAACAGTCATCTTTACAGCTGTAAGATCCATAGTATACTCTTATAAATAGTACTGCATTGTTAAAGCAAAGGTGAGGTCGTTTTGAGCTAGACTTCTTCTGCTAATAACACTACTGGGAATAGTAAGTTACTATACTGCATCTCTGTTTTCATTTGAGAGGAAGGTATTACACAAAATGGGAATTCATAGGGAAATTGGAGAGAAAGTTAGTAAAAAGAGATATTTTAAAGATTGGTAACTTTAAGGCAGTAAAGTTAGAAACCTCAGAAGTTCTGGCCATACATTTCCAAAATACATTCAGTAGGAGATTAGGAAATTTATTTGGATGTAAATATCATCCAAAGGAATAGATCACTGGGTGTAGTTACACCTTGTTCGATACACAAGAAAAAAAGGGTTTCTGATCACCTTTCCCAACCCATCACAAGACGCGAGTCAGATCCTTCCCAAAGCAAAATTCTATAATCTCTCTTTCCTAACTCCAACATCAGCAGTGTTACAGATTCCTTCTTCAAGTAGTAGAGTTTCCAATCCTTTCATTATTCCCCAAACACCACAAACACCTTCAATCTGTTCTCCAATCCTATCCACATTGCTACATATGCATAAAATTAACAATGCCTTCAAATCCCTTCTCCTCTCCATAACCAGCAATGTCTCCAACATCTTCTCCATCTCCAACACCAAACTCCCTTCCTCACATGATGAGGCAGCAAAGCATCTGATTATTTCTTCCTCCTGAATGCCAGCAACATCATCAACCCTGTAACTTATAGGGAAGTACAAATGATCCAATGAAGATTTTAAAACTGGTTACGGGACAGAGATTTGGAATTACAAATACATAAATCATTAAAGTTGGCCACACAAGTTGAAGCTTTCAGGAAAAAAAAATTAACTTTCTAAATGGAGAAAAGAAGTGCAAATACAAAAACTTTACGAGAAAAATGGATAATATTTCTAAAACTCTGGTTAGCAATTTCTGGTGTTTATCTTTGTGCTTCAAAACTTAGGAAGAAGGCAGAAGGCGCTTTACATACCAAAACCAAGGAAGAGAGACACCAGTCATGCTGAGAGATTGAAGGGTTTAGTAGTTCTTTAACATAACTGAAGGGTTATTCTGCAAGAGGGATCTATGATAATTTTTGTAAAAGGCCAAGAAGGTCTAATATTCCACTCACACCCAAAGCATTACGTGCAGTAAAACTGCGAATCCTATCCTTTCTTGTGCAATAATGCTCAAACACTACATTTAGCCTTTTCTCAATTACCTCTGATGTTAACCATGAAGGAATTAAACATTTGTAAAACAGATAACTGAAATGAGTCAACAACAGTGGAAAAGGAAAGACAAATGTTTTTTATCTTGCCATATGAAATTGGAATGGAATTTGTCATTTTGTACAGTGGCGCTAGAAAGTTTGTGAACCCTGTAGAATTTTCTCCATTTCTGCATAAACATGACCTGAAATGTGATCATATTTCAAACGTCCTAAAACAAGATAAAGGGAGCCCAATTAAATAAGTACCGTAACACAGAAGAACATTATACTTGTTCATTTATTTATTGAGAAAAATATTCCAATATTACATGTATATGTTGGGAAAAGTATGCGAACCTCTGGGATAATGTCTTCTACAAAAGCTGTCTGGAGTTCAGTGTTTTAATTAATGAGATGAAATGAGATGTGCCCAGCTCTATAAAAAAGACACAGAAAGGCTGGTTATTGACAGAGCCTGTTCTTCTCAAGAAAGATCTGTTTATGTGAACCATGCCTTAACCAAAGCAACTTTCCGAGGACCTTAGAAGAGAAATTGTAGAAATGCATCAAGCTGGAAAAGGCTACAAAAGCATTTATAGCCCTGAGTGTTCATCCGTTCACAGTACGAGAAATTGTCTGCAAATGGAGTAAACTCAGTACTGTTGCTATTCTCCCTAGGAGTCGGCATCCTGGAAAGATCACAACAAGAGCAGAACGTGCAATGCTGAAGGAGGTGAAAAAGAACCCAAGGGTAACAGCAAAAGACCTGCAGAAATCTCTTGACCTTGCAAAGGGCTCTGTTCATCTGTCCACTACCCTGCAAAGAAAAACAAAGCTACACGTCTCAAGTTTGCAAAAGACCACCTGGATGTTTTACAACACTTCTGAGACAACGTTCTGCAAAAAGATGAGACAAAAGTTGAATTTTCTGGCAGAAATATACATTGCTATGTTTGGAGGAAAAAGGGTATTGCACACCAGGACCAAAAACTCAACCCAACTGTGAAGCATGATGGAAGGAGCATCTTGGTTTGGGGCTGTTTTGCTGCTCAGGACCTGGACTGCTTGCAATCATTGAGGGAACAATAAATTCAAAATTGTATCAAGACATTTTACAGGAGAATGTCAGGATAGCAGTATATCCCCTGAAGCTTAATAGAAGTTGCGTAATGCAACAAAACAATGACCCGAAAGACAAGAGTAAATCAACAACAGAATGGCTTAAAATGAAGAAAATTCATGTTTTGGAATGGCCAAGTCAAAGTCCTGATCCTAATCCTATGGGAATGTTGTAAAAGGATCAGAAGCAAGAAGCTCATGCAAGGAAGCCCACAAACATCCCAGAGTTGAAGCAGTTTTATAAGGAGGAATGGCGTAAAATTCCGCTAAGTTGATGTGCAGGACTGATCAACATTTACCAGAAATGTTTGGTTTGAAGTTATTGCTGTATGACGGGGTGACACCCGTAACTGAAGTCAAAAATTCACATACCTTTTCCAACAAATACATTAATATTGGATCATTTTTTTTCAATACATAAATGAAAAAGTATAATTTTTTGTATTATTTAATCAGGTTCTCTTTATCTAGTTTTAGGACTTATGTGTAGATCTGATCACATTTTACATCATGTTTATGCAGAAAAAGAGAAAATTCTACAGGGTTCACAAAATATCTAGCACTACCGTAAGACTCTTCTTGTGACCACCATTTTGTGAATTGTTTCCCAAACCGGTTCTGGCTGGATCAGAGCAATTGAAAATAGACATAATGAGGCCCTTTCTGACAATCTGTTAAATCAGAGATCACTTCCAAGAAAGAAGTTATTTGAGGGATGTTCTTTGATATGATAAAAACAAGACAAATGAATAGTGTGTGAATGTACTGTAAGTAACCTGAGCATGGCATGAGATGCTGTAAGAGGTTATAACTACATGACTCAGAGAAAAACAGAAGAATGACATCAAAAGCAAGTCCTTACAAGGAAGGAGAGCAATGAGGTAATGCTACCTGTAGCCTTGGGTCACAGCCAATGAAAGGTTGACACAAGCTAGCTATAACCAACAGATTTGAAGCATAATTATGCAGAACTAATAAGAAAAAGGAACAAGAATAGCAGATGTTGAGCAACAAAACTCTGGGGGTTAACCATTGCACAGAAGACTCCCATCCTTGGAGGAGGGAGAAGGAATATAATTTTGTCCTGATTCTCTCTTTATTTTGGTGTTTTAAGTTGCCATGGTGGTCTGAATAAGTACTGATACAAAAGGAAGAGTAGCGTTCAAGAACCTAAGCTGTTGGCCAGGGGTCAACATAATTTCCAAGGATATTTGTGTTAATAGAATAAACTGTGAGTTTTGAATTAATTAAGATTGTGTGGTAATTTTTCCAAGTTGGCAAGGGGTTTACATTTACCATGATGAAGGATGAGCAGGTAAGATCAGGAAGAAAATAGCAAGGAGAAGATTGTTGCAAGACTTGTGAAAGATGATCAGATTATACTAGCAGATAATACTTCAGGTACCTGGGGATGAATGAAAATAAAGATAATTAAAAGTCAAATACCTCTGTTTGGCTTTCCAAAGTCAAAACTAAATAGACTTCTGCGTTTTAGCTTTGCTCTTTGCTCTGTTGTTCCCTCTTCTTCCTCAACATCAGAAAAATCACTTTGAAGATTTTTTCCACAGATGCGTTTGAGTACAGAGGAATGGCGAGTTGGACCTAAGCATATAAAGAAGGTAAGTGTTTTAGATTGTGGCCAAAACTTCCAAAACTGCAAAAGCAGAGTTTTTGCTGAGTGTTTTTTTTAGAAAACCTATTTACTTTAAATTAGGCAATAAAATTGTTGAATTGAATTTCTAATTGTTAAACAACAGGAAACCAATATGGAATTTTCTTTCCATAGATGGTGATCGACTTCCTGAGTATTTCCTGTTTAATTTCATATTTACTGTCATTGTTGATTCTTGCTTTTAAATTATCAGAGACTAGGGTTCATCAAAAGGTGGAGGGAGTATCAGGATAAATACTGCATGAACATATGAATCAGAAACGGTAGATAAGCTCCTAGAGCATGCGCTACCATTTCATAAGATTACAGGGGATCTAGCTGGAACCTCAACTCCATACCCCTGTTTACCCACATTAACTCTTCAATTCTTTGCTTATCAAGAGTCTTTCTATCTTTCTCTTAGAAATACTCCCTTCCTTTAAGGAAAAGACTTTCCAAAGACTTGTTACCATTTGAGAGAAAACACTTTATCTCATCTTTGCCTTAAATGGGATTTTTTTTTAGATCAAGAGATCCCAAGATTAAGATTCTGCCACAAAAGGAGAGGATCCTCCTCACTTACACTGTGAAGAATATCTGAGCAATGGAGTTATGTGTGTGTGAGGAGAGATTACCTGATGGGGGAAAGATCAGGAGACTGGATTATTTACGGGGTGGAGAAATTACTTTGTAAAAGAAGTGGGGAGTTTCTAATAGTCTCTCCATCCTTAATTGAATATGAATAACAAAACTATAGATTGGCTGCTAACTGCATTAAGGTATATGAACTAAGACACCATGCTTTTCACAAGTAGGAAATAACACTTATAGGAAAGGAAGTGGAGGCTCATAAATATCATCCAGAAAACTAGCAACACCATTACAGTTCTTTCATGTTTTTTTTTATAAAGCATTTTGGAAGCAAAATTATTGCATTCTTTTGTTTTAACCTTCATTGAAAATGGAACTACTGTCTAATTTCATCATTATATTATATTTCATCAGACTCCGCATCTCAGTTTCCATTACAGTGTAAACAGCTTTTACACCTTCTGGATTGCAGTAATGAAAGTTAAAGCCAAAGCCACACAAGGTAAGTTTCCTCCTGTTTAATTTTTCCTTACAATGTTCAAGGAGATCATTTGGCCCATCAAAATCTTCTCCCAGAACAATCTTATCAATTCCATTTCCTTACTTATTCCCCTGCAACATACTCTTTCTTGAATGCCCATTAGTTCTTCCCGATTCTCCTGAACCCATCTACACTAGGGGCAATTTAATAGCCAGCAAACCCCTATTAACCAACATGTCTTTGGGACATGGGAAGAATCTGGAGTAGTCACCGGAAGATCACGTACTCTATGTTGATACACCTAGTGGTCAGGATAAAGTCTGGGTCACTGAAGCTGTGCAGCAGCTGTACCTCACTAATCAACAAAATACTGTGGCATTAGAACTGCAGCTATGACAGCTCAAGCAAGTGAGGCTAAAACTGAGTGGAGTTTGCATATTCTCCCTGCAGATGTATGGACTTCTCTTCCCTTCTGCATTCTAAATTTATGCTCCATCATTTCTGCCTCTTTTGACAACATGAGACCAGAGATATCTTTCCTTTTCCTACACTTTTAGTAATCCAAAAGGAAATGTTCTCTTTGAAACTCCCTTGTTCACATTTCTGGCTCTATCACCAACTTATTATCTTTACGTTTTCCATGTAACTACAGGATGAGCAAGATCTATACCTTTTACTTATTCCCTTTTCACTGAAGTGACTCTTTCAAGTGAACTGATAATTATGCATGCTTCTTTCAATTCAGTACGCTACATTCAGTGCTCACGGTGTCACCTCTAAACTGGAGACTCCAAACAGCTTGAATGATATTTTTTTGCAGAACATATCCATTCAATCTGCAAGGGTGACCCTGAACTTTGAGTTGCCTGTTGATATAATTGCTTCCCTTGTAATTGCATCTACATGCTGATACCAGGAGAGATCTTCTGAAATGATAACACCAAGGAATAAAAAATTACTGAACGTCTCCAACTCTGATAAGGACTGGCTCATGAACCACCAGCTTCCTCATCCTCTTGTTAATGATAAGCTCGTTTGTTTTGCTGACGTTGTGTGAGAGGTTGCTGTTGCGACTCCATTCAATCTGATTTTCAATCTTCCTCCTATATACCAATTTGTCGACACATTTGATTCAGCATACTTCCTGGATCCTTCTATCTGCTGCATTCAGTCACAGCATCCTATCTTAAATATTGCACTGGAGCTGTATTTAGCCTCACAATCATAAATAAAAAGCGAATAGAGCAAAGGGCTAAGCACACATCCTTTTAGTGCACCTGTGCAAATGGTGATTGTGGAGGTGTTGCTGCCAATCCAAACTGACTGAGGTGTGCAAGTAAGGAAATTGAGGATCCAGCTTCTCAAGGAGGTATTGAGACCTAGGTTTTGAAGCTTATTGATTACTTTCCAGGGGATGATAGAACTGTACAGCACAGCATAGGCCTTTCGGCCCACAATGTTGTGCCGACCCTCAAACCCTGCCTCCCATATAACACCCCACCTTAAATTTCGCCATTTACCTGTCTAGTACTCTCTTAAACTTCACTAGTGTATCTGCCTCCACCACTGACTCAGGCAGTGCATTCCACGCACCAACCACTCTATCCCCCTTGAACTTCCCACCCCTTACCTTAAAGCCATGTCCTCTTGTATTGAGCAGTGGTGCCCTGGGGAAGAGGCGCTGGCTGTCCACTCTATCTATTCCTCTTAATATCTTGTATACCTCTATCATGTCTCCTCTCATTCTCCTTCTCTCCAGAGAGTAAAGCCCTAGCTCCCTTAATCTCTGATCATAATGCATACTCTCTAAACCAGGCAGCATCCTGGTAAATCTCCTCTGTGCCCTTTCCAATGCTTCCACATCCTTCCTATAGTGAGGCGACCAGAACTGGACACAGTACTCCAAGTGTGGCCTAACCAGAGTTCTACAGAGCTGCATCATTACTCCGCGACTCTTAAACTCTATCCCTCGACTTATGAAAGCTAACACTCCATAAGCTTTCTTAACTACTTATGATAGTGTTGAAGGCTGAGCTGTAGTCAATGAAGAGCATCCTAATGAATGCATCTTCTCTGTCCAGATGTTTCAGTGCTGAGTGAAAAGCCAATGAAATTATAATTAGCCAAGTTCAAGTTTATTGTCATTTCAACCATACACATGAATACTGTAAAACAAAACAACGTTCCTCTGAACCAAACTGCACAACACTGTATATAGAACTCACATAAAATACATTAAGTGATATTACCACAAATAAATTAACAAATAATAAGGTGCATTTACGACACAAGTTAAAAAGTAAACTGTATAACAGAACTGGCACTTCATACGCGATGAGACGTGGGTTGTGGCAGGGACTTCAGTAGGCTCATGGCCTGGGGAAACAGTCGTTGTCCTAATACTACAGTACCTCCTGCCTGATGGTAAGAGGTCAAAGAGATTGTTGGACAGATGGGAAGGATTATTCATAATGCTAAAGACCCTGAGTGTGCAGTGCCCCTGATAAATATCTCTGATAGTTGGAAGAGAGACCCTGACTATACTCTCAATGGTCCTCACAATCCTTTGCGATCTGACTTGCAATCAGATGCCTTGCAATTCCCATACTAGATGGTGATGCAGGTGGTCAGTACACTCTCAATGATGCTTCTGTAACAATTGGTTAGAATGCGAGGGGGATGGGGGGAATACTCAGTCGACAACCTCCTCAGGGAGTGGAGACACTGCAGTGCTTTCTTGACTAAAGAGGTGGTGTTGAGGGAGCAGGTGTATCATTTGTTACGAGCACCCCCAAAAACTTGGTGCCCCTAACTCCCTGCACAGAAGAGCCATTTATGTGCAGTGAGGAGTGGTTAGCCTGCACCTTCCTAAGGTCCACAATTACCTCTTTGGTCTTGTCCATGTTGAGATTGAAGTCATTGTGCTTGCACCATTCTACCAGCCACTCTGCCTCCTTTCTGCATCTGTCTCATCGTCATTGTCAATGAGACTAACCATCAACTGCTACGATGATCTGATCCTCCTCCTGCCTTGGAAACTGCACATGCCATTTTGCCTGAAGACTGAGTATTTCTACCAGTTCATTTCCCCCCCAGATTTCTAGCATTGGCAGTTCTGTATATTTCTTTTTCATAGGTCTATCTGAATTACTTTTGTTCTTGTATCTGTTTGTTGTTTATAGTTGCAATTTGGAGGGGCAGAGCGAAGTCGTGATGGCGCTAAACAGTGACTTCTTTGCTTGCATCATTGGAAACAGCTCTATTTCTATCTTTGATATCTCTTTTTCATCTTTTCAAGGTTCCTTGAAGACCCTGACCTGGAGTTACACTCTGACTTTGATTCTTTATGAGAATGGTACCCGCTCTCAGGGCCTCTCGACTGGCGTTTTTTGATATCCCAAGGATGCGGCCTGGAAGACTAGTGCACCTTTAGGGTGCCGGATTTTCATGGCTCTGGAGACAGACTGATTCTAGGCCAGTGCCCTGACTGAAGTGTCATGGAAGAACATGGAACATCAGGAGCATGATGCTGTAGGCTGTGTGCCCAGAGACCTGAGCCTTTCTGGGGCTGACTCTCTAGGAGCAGAGCTCGGAAAAAGCAATGCAACAGACTTTAACATCATAAATCAGCGAGTTGTTTGGTATTTCTCCCCTCTTGCTGTGAAACGGGGACATCTCTTTTTCCCTTATTAAGGAGAGAGAGAGACTGTGGTATGTCGAATTACTGGGTAAAGGAGTAGCATTTAGCCTACTGCAAGTCTGTGTCTTTATTGATGCTTTGCTGCACGCTTGAGTGCTCGGTGGAGGGCGCGGATGCTTTTTTGCTGGTGGAGGTGGGATCATTGCCTTGCTGCTGCTTGCGTGTGGGAGGGGGAGCTGGGGGGGCTTCGGGGTTCTAATGTTTAACTGTTATTCTGTTTTGGGTCATTCCTCTGTTTTCGTGGATGTTTGTGAAGAAAAAGAATTTGAGGATGTATACTATATACATTTCTCTGACATTAAATGTAACTATTGAAACCTCCTAGCTCCATTGCAATTCCTAGCTTTTCATCATTTCAAAAATATCCTACATTTAAACAAAAAAAGTCTTATTTTCAGGATGACACTGACAAGACCAGCATTTATTGCCTATTCCTAATTGTTCTTTAAATTTGGATAATCTAACTTCTTAAATAGCTGCACTCCTTCTAGTGAAGGAGCTCCCACAATGCCTTTGGACCGGAAGTTCCAAGATTCAGACCCAGAGACATATTTTCAAAGCAGGTGGTGTGTATCTTAGGAGGGTAACCTGCAGGTAGTGGTATCCCCATGTTGCAGCTGTCATTGTCCCTTTGAGTTGCAGATGTCTGGGAAAGTTATTGCAGTGCATTTTATAATTGTTACCCACTGTAGTCATTGTGATTCAGCAGTGGAGAAAATGAATGTTTAGCATGGTTCAATCAAAAGGGGCGCTTCATCCTGGAGGTGTCAAACTTGAGAGTTGTTGATATTTCGTGTGCAGAATATTCCATCACAAAGCCATATCTCTTTCCTTAGCAATACCTCTGGTTGTAACTCATCCCTCACTGATTCAATGGAAAATCCACCCTTCATAAATCTGTTAAACAATCCAGTATTTCTTAAGTCAGTGTTCTCATTGCTCTCTCTGATGCATGCTTAATGATAAGTACATGATCTCTCTCTCTACAATACTATATCACAAAGCTTTCATAGTCTACAGCACCACTGCATCTGACATTTATCCTCATTTAAGACACAGAAATATAGAAAACCTACCACACAATATAGGCCCTTCGGCCCACAAAGCTGTGCCAAACATGTCCTTACCTGAGAAATCACCAAATTACCCAGGGTTACCCATAGCCCTCTAATTTTCTGAGCTCCATATACCTGTCCAGGAGTTTCTTAAAAGACCCTATCATATCCGCCTCCACCACTGTCGCCAGCAGCCCATTCCACGGACTCACCACTCTCTGCATAAACAACTTACACTTTATATCTCCTCTGTACCTACTTCCAAGCACCTTAAAACTGTGCCCGCTCATGCTAGTCATTTCAACCCTGGGAAAAAGCCTCTGACTATCCTCATGATCAATGCCTCTCATCATCTTATACACCTTTATCTGGTCACCTCTTATCCTTTGTTACTCCAAGGAAAAAAGGCCAAGTTCACTCAACCTATTCTCATAAGGCATGCTCCCTAATCCAGGCAACATCTTTGTAAATCTCCTCTACACCCTTTCTATGGTTTCCACATCCTTCCTACAGTGAGGCGACCAGAACTGAGCAAAGTACTCCAAGTGCGGTCTGACCAGGGTCCTTAAATATTGGAAACTCCAATGCCCTTTTCTTCCTCTTGAGTTTCCTCTCTCCCCATCTCTTCCCCACCTCCTTTATCCCCTGCAGTATTTTAGCCACCTCTTCTGATCTTCTCCTCTCTGATCCTCAGCTGAAAATTCAACTTCGTCCCCCTATATTCTCTCTTAGAACCATGAACCCGACATAACATTGTCCTGTCGCCACCGCCACTGTGCCTGTTCTTTAGACAGGAATCTTCACTTAAGTCTGTGCATCTTTTCTCCTAAATCCAGAATTCCCAATCTACTTGATCTTTCATCCTCCCTCTAAAATCCTAATCCCTCTAGATCCATTCACTGCTAGCTGCCAAAGACAACATGATTGACTTGATTTTCCGATTCCCCTCACTCAGTCATCTATCCCCATCCGAAATGGTAGAACAATGTTCACGAAGTAATCTCGATAGGTTCATCAAACCTACCAATAACATTATTGTTCATGTTCTGGGGACCTAACATCTCATAGAAACCAAATGTCAGCCTTTAGACACATTCTCACATCTACCTCTGAACCATGACCCAAAGATCAGCAGACCATTGTCTCCCAGACTGTCACAAGCTCATTTCCCTAGATCTTTCTTCTACACATTCTGACTTCAGATTGTGCCAACCCCACACAGCTCACTTCTACCTCCTGTCTAAGATCCACAACAGCATTCTCCCAACGGACCTGTTGTTTCAGTGTCCTCTTGCCAAAACTAAACTTAATGCTTCATAATTTAATTTCATCCTCTCTTTTATGGCCTAATCTCTTTCCACTTACTTGCATTGTACTTGGATAACCTCCATCACTTCAACTGTTTCCAATTCCCTGTCCCATCTTTTTACATGGACAGATAATTCCACTACATCTTCAACCCACATCAGGCTTCATCCATGAACATACACCCAATCAGCCACCAACACACACATTCACCAGACTAAATGTCCACACATTGAATAACTTCTCATTCCACTCACTTTCTTCAGGCCAAAGGTATAGCAAGGGAACTTGCATGGGCCCAAGCTATTTGTCTTTTTGTGGGATACTTCTTTCAATCCCAAGTCTTCCTGCTTCAACCATCTTGTTGGTGCATTCCACTTCTAACATACATAAAGCATCTGAAAAATTAATTGTGTCTACTGCTAATTTTCATATTAGTGTTACCATGATCCATCTCTGACTCCACCCTTCCTTCCCTACATCTCCATCACCATTGACCGTCAGATTGGGTGAGACTAGGAGTAGAGGTCATAGGTTTAGAGTGAAAGGTGAAAATATATAAGGGAAATCTGAGGGAAAACTTCTTCAGTTGGAAGGTGGTGTGAGTGTAGAGTAAGCTGTCAGTAGAAGTGGTAGGCACAGGTTTAATTGTAATATTGAGAGAATGTTGGATGGGTAAATGGATGGGAGAAGGTTTGGAAGCAGATCAGGTCAGCATGGACTAGATGGGAAGAAGGGAATGTTTCTGTGCTATAGTACTCTATGGCTTTATCTCAGAAGATAGGCTAACTACAAGCATACTTATAGACTCTCACAACTATACTTCCTTCCACCAGATCTCCATTCCATTCTTCCACTTCATCCACTTTCATCTTCATGCTTTGATGATGAATCTTCCTACAGAGTTGTCTTTGAAGTATCTTTTTTTCCTGAATTGTGTCGCCTTCTTTACAATAGCAGACTACATTTCATCTTTTGCAATACCTCTGTTCTCACCCCCTCTTCTCCTGGACAGAAAAATACACAACTCCCTTGGACGACATGTCTCACACCACCACCCTTGATATTTTACAGATCATCTTTTGAAATTTTCACTAGTTGCAAGAAAATTCCCCATTCAGGCATATTTCCTACTCCCTTCGATTTCAAAGGGACTGTTCCCTTTGCAACTTAGTTTTCTTCTCACCACTGCTACTGACCAACCATCTCAGCATGTTGCACAGCCATGATATTAGCAGAGCTTTACGTTTTTTTGGTCATGTTTTCACGCACTAACTGCCTCTATTAATCTATTTGATTGCAGGACTCTTACAATTCATCTCAACGTCAACCCTGTCCTTAACCTATCAGAGATATTTTCTTTGTCCTATCCATCTTGCACACCACCTCTCTGTAACTTAAAGCTACCATTTTTATTTCTTTCCCAGGTCTGGTGTAGGGTCTTTGATCTGCAATATTAACACTGTTTCTATTTCCATAAATACTGCTTGGCCTGTTCAGTGTTTCTAGCTTCCAGAATTTTCTGTTTATTATTTCAGATTTCCAGCATCTGCAGTTCTTATAAAATTTTCATTCTTTTGCAATTCTGACTTGTGCCTTGATGACTGTGCTAAAGTTTTGGACTTTCAAGAGGTGAGCCACTCACTACAACTGTACTTAAGTGACTCATCAAGTTGATGGTGATCCCAGAATATTTATAGTCCGTGGCATTGAGCATCATGGATAAGCAATGCAACTCTCTTTTGTTGGAGAAGGGCATTACCTGACACTTTGGTGGCATTAACTTTGGTTGCTATATAGCAGTCCACGCCTCTTTGTTGATTAGAACTTGCTGCATGCAGGCTTGGACTACTTTCTTAGTTGAAATGCTGCATTGTGGAACCATCAGTTCTGAGTTTATGAAGAAGTTACTCTCGGTGGCTGGGCCTAGGATACTGCCCTGGAGAACTCCTGCAGTGATGCCCTGCCATTGGGATAAATGATCTCTAACAACCACAACTGCCAATCCTGCAAGATAGTACTCCAACCACTGGAATTCTGTTCCCTTCTTCATCATTGACATCCATCCTGTCTGGTCTAAGGAAGAAATCCTTGGACTTACTTCTATCGAATTTCCACTTGCTGCAACTTTGGCCACTCAATTAGCTAGCAATATTCATTTGCAACTTTCTGTTCTCAATTGCGCTACTTACTAAGTGAGGATGCAATTTTCTTCACCCAAGTACAGTGAAATGCTTTTGTTTTCCGGGGATAAACTGGGATAATATTATATATAGCCCAATTGCCTGCAGACAGGTCATTGTGATGGTGACTGAGGTTCAAGCTATGTACTTCATACTTGAAAACTTATTTCATTTTTTTTGAGAAACCTCACTACTTATGCTCCCACTCAGAAAGTGGGATAAGTGATAACTGCATTGAGGCAAAAGTTGTTCTGAAGTTTGTACCATTACTTCCCTAGGTTGACTTGGGAAAATATTTGAATTATTTTCAATATTCTGGCTGATTAGCAGTTTTCAAAGCTTGTGATCTCTACTAAGAAGGACCAGATCAGCTGGCAGTTGAAAACATCACACCTACAGATAACCTCACCCAGGTCACACATCATCCCGATTTAGAAATATATTGGCGGTCATCATTACAACGAAATCCTGGAATTCACTGTCCATAGGCACTGCGGGAATACCTTCACCAAAGTCTGTGCTAGTTCAAGGCAGCGGCTCATCACCACATTCTCAGACAATTAGTGATGGGCAACAATGCTAGATTTATCAGCTCACACAGATCCCCAAAAAAGAACAAAAATAAACAATTAAAAACATTTATTTGTATACATTTCGTATGCATGAAATAGGGCAAAGCAAGTATATCAATTTATGTAAAGGAAATTTACAAGAAGATAATTAAATTATCTCTCGTGTTAAAATACTAACCTGATGTGTGTGCTTCAGCTGAAGGAGCTCTATCCTTCTCTCCTCTTCTGTTCTTTTCAAGAATAGTTGATCTTGATGGGGTTTCCTGATATGATAGAAAACAAAACAAATAACTAAAAACACAGAGAACTAAACGTCAGAACTACTTAACCAACCAGTGAAATATACAGAATAAATTAACTATGCCTTACATGATTGAGAAGACAATTAATTTTACATTTAAGTAATTTAACTAGCTAGGTTTGCAACAAACCATCTGAAAGCCTTTTGAGGTTAAAGATGCACTTCATAATTTTGTTGAATAGTTATTAAAATAATATCATACATTGTTTTAACATGCTCATAAACAATTAAATTAAAACTTACTAGGCCCTCATAGCTTTTCTCCCCAATTCACCAACAACAGTGTCACCACCCTTTCTAGATGCAGATGGTCAAGTAAACAAACCTTAGAAAACATCCATCAGATGGAGTGGATCCGTCGTAATGAAACTGTGTTAAGTATTGTAATAGTGAGGTGCTATGGTTCAGAACAATCAGCTTTGCCAATCGACCACTTTCAAAGGCAACTGAACCACTTTAAAAAATATCTTCCTGAAGCTAGGCCACTATTATCAACTCTCCTTTCTTCTGCATCTTGTTCCAGAAGTTTCTTCTACTCTGGTTCTTACAATATTAAAACATAAGTAGTATGCATCTTCAAGTTTTATGGCAATTTGCAAACTTCAATGAACATGTAAACACATGCGAGGAGAATACAAACTTTCTCTAGTTTGTTAAGGAAATGACTATTGTTATTCCTCATGCGAAATTCTTTAACAGATCACTTAAAAAGTAAGTAGAAGTAGGAGCCCAATGAGTCTTTGAACTTGTTCCACCACAAGATCATTTCCTCCAGCAATATTTCCTAGGATAAAGTGATCATAATCATAGTGAACGCAGGACATTAAGGAACTTAATGTTACCACTATTTTCTTATGTTTTTATGAAGAATATTAAAACTGTGTCTTTTGCAGGGTAGATATGAGGTAGATTTCCACATGTGGGAGAATGTGAAACTAAGGGCAACTGTTTCATATAAAGGATCAATCTTCTAAGGCAGAGATGAGATAAAATATTTCCTTTCAATGATCAAATGTCATTTTAACTCCCTTTCTCAAAAGGCAGTGGAAACAATCTTTGGATATTTGAAGACAGACATGGATAAATTATTGATAAGCATTATTGTAATAGGTTACTGGGAGTATACAGTATGGGCTACAGTCAAGGGATTGAAGTAGATGCAGGAAGATAGAAGTGAAATAACTATCAGCCATGATTTTATTTGAATGGTGTAACAGGCACAGGAGGAATGAATGGCCAACTTGACTTCAATTACTTACACTTATATTTGTAATGTATGGGTCTATTTCTTTTAGAGTAACGACTCCCCCGAGCACTACATAAGGACTGATAACTTACCTACGTACACTGATCTGTTGTCTATACATGCTCTCTTGGTACAATGTGAATCCACCAGTTAATCTCATCTCATCTCCCATATGTGTGCTTTTATTTTAATTGATATGTAGTTGTACAGACACTACAAATTGGCAACAAGTACGAACCTGATTACCAACGAGTATCACCAACTCCACCAACAGTTATGAGACGACAAACTTCGGAGGGAGACAGCGAGAGGACAATACTGAGAAGGTCGTCACAGACACTAACAAAAGGTATGAGTAGATGTATAATACAGAATGAGAGATGCACAACTAGCAAAGTTAAAGTGAAAATAACATGATGATGGCCTTCATCAGGAAAGTTGATAAATTTGATAGCGCTAATGAAGACTGAGAATTGTACATTGATGGGATTGAATTGAATTGTATTGTGAACAATGTAATGAGGAAAAGGAAGCTTATACGCTTCTTAGCCTAATGGGCACCTAAACATACAGGCTTTTATGCAACATAGTAGCTCCTAAAAAGCCAGCAAGCAAGAGGTTTGATGAAATCGTTACAATTTTACAAAATCTCTTGAGCCCTAAACCACTGGTAATAGCTGAGAGATTTAGATTTAACAGAAGGAACCAGTCAAAGGATGAAAGCATTTCTGAATACATGGCAGATCTGTGCAAACTTTCTGAATACTGTGACTTTAGAGATGGACTTTCTGATGCATTAAGGGACAGGTTTGTATGTAGCACGCATCGTCAAAGCACTCAAAAGAAGCTACTGTCTGAAAGAGATCTAACCTTAGAATGGGCATTGACCATTGCAATATTGTTAGAGACTGCAGAAAAGGATGCAGCAAACTACAGAAAAGGAGATTAGAATGTGAAACACACAAAGTATCCCTGAATGGTGCAAAAAGCCAAAAATGTTATCGATGTGGCAAGTCCTCCCATGATGCAAATGACTGTTGGTTCAAATAAAAGTTTGTAGAAAGTGTCACTGACAAGGTCACAGTGTGTAAATCAGACAAAAAACACAAAAGGAAAAACCACACAGAGTGAAAAGTATCAAACACAAAACCAAACAAATGCATAAAGTGACTCAATGTGCAACTGAATCAGACCACACAGAGTCAGACAAAGGTGAGCTGTCATGCCTAGAACTTCATAGCATTACTGAAGCAGATCACAAAATTATATGCATCACAATAGATATGCCTGGTGTAAAACTGAAAATGGAGCAAGATACAGGGCCAGCTTTGTCTATAATTTCAGAGGCTGACTACAACAGACTGTTTTCGAAGCTACCATTAGAAATGACCTCAGTGATGCTCAAGACCTACACAGGTGAAAAAGTGTTTTCTAAAGGCAAACTGAAAGTGAAGGTGATGTATGGAGGCCAAACACAACAATTAGAGCTTTATGTATTTAAAAGTAGAGGGCCAGCACTTTTTGGACAGGAATGTCAACAGTTTTCTCAAATCTCAAAAAGGATGTGTTGTCATTGGAGAGAGTCCAGGGGAGACTCACAAGGATGATTCCGGGAATGGAGGACTGGATAGGGTTGATATTGAGAGGATGTTTCCTTTTGTGGGAGTATCCAGAACTAGAGAGCACAACCTCAAAATTGAGGGGCAACCTTTTACGACAGAGGTAAGGAGTAATTTTTTTAGCCAGAGTGGTGAATCTGTGAAATGCTCTGCCTCAGACTGTGGTGGAGGTCAGGTTTGTGGATGTATTTGAGGTGGAGATTGATTGTTTCCTGAGTGATCAGAGCATCAAAGGATATGGTGAGAAGGCAGGTGCATGGGGTTGAGTGGGATCCGGGATCAGCTATGATGGAATGGTGGAATGGCTTGATGGGCTGAATAACCTAATGCTGCTTCTATGTCTTAGGGTTGAGAACTTTGACTGTATGCCAGCCAACTAGGCTGGCACACAGTCAAAGTTCTCAATGTGTCATCAACAGGCAACTGCAGCTCAAATGGTAGCACTAACCGGAGACTGTCACAGCTGCTTAATGCTAATGAGAAGGCGTTTGAGAAGGGTACTAGTATACTCAAAGGCACGAAGGCCAGAATTGAACTGGATGAAGCAGCACCACCAAGTTAGCACAAAGCGCATCCAGTGCCTTATGCACTATGTCCTAAAGTGGAATCTGAACTGCAGAGCTTGAAGGCATCTGGCATTCTCGCCAAGGTTGAATGGAGTGATTGGGCCACACTTATTGTCCCAGTGATCAAGAAAGGGAAGGCCAGACTTGTTTGTATATGCGGGGACTTCAAAGAGAGCATCCACTCTATGCTGCGTACTGTGTAATAACCCTCCCATGAATATGAGACATTTTTGCATCTTTGGTGGGAGGGGAGAGGTTTTAAATGACTGACTTGTCACAAACCTATCTGCAGATGGAGTTTGAGGAGTCAAGCAGGAAGTTCCTCACAACCAACCCTCAAAAGGGACTGTTCCAGTATAATTGTCTTGTCTTTGGCGTTGCATCAGCTCCAGCAATTTGGCAAAGAGCAATGGAACAAGGCTTCAAGATATCCCAGGAACACAATGTTACCTTGATGACATCATTGTGACTGGCAAGAATAATGAAGAACACCTTTAGAACCTTGGTAAAGTGCTTACCAGACTGAGTAAATATGCTCTGTGTGCTAAGAGAGAGAAATGTGAGTTTTTCAAAAATGAAATCTCATATTGTAGGCACATCATCGACAAGCAGTGCTTACGTAAGTCGCAAGAGAAGACTGAAGCAGTATTGTAGGCACCCAACTGGAAAATGCGTCACAACTCAGGTCATATTTGGGGCTGGTAAGCTACTACCACCAGTTTCTCCCAAATATTGCAACAGTGCTGCACCAATTTAATGCACTGTTGCAGGTAGGAACAAAGTAGGAATGGATAGAAATATGTGAAAGAGCATTGAAGGAAACAAAGAACTGCTCACTTATATGACCCAACTTTGCCCATCAGATTGGTGTGCGACGTGTCCCCTTATGGCATTGGTATCGTTTTGTCACACACTATGAAAGATGGATCTGAACGTTTGATTGCATTTGCTTCAAGATCACTGATGAGTGCAGAATGCAACTACACACAGATTGACCGGCTTTCGTCTAGTATGGGGAATAAAGAAGTTCCTCCACTACCTTTATGGACAAAAGTTTCCATTAGTGACAGATCATCAGTCCCTTGTGTCCATTTTCAATCCCAGGAAGGAAATCCCAGTGACGATTGCTACCTGGTTACCAGGTTGGGCACTTTTTCTAGGAGCCCACTCTAATGACATAGAGTTTAAGGGTACGCTGATGGCTTGTCATGTCTTCTGCTGCTGGCAACTGAAGAAGAAGTCTTTATACTGTGACCCAGAAGAAGTGTTTCACACAGCATTGGTGGACCAGATGCCGGTAACAAATTCTGAAATACAAGGAGAAACAAGGAATGACTCGATATTGTCAAAAGTCTATGACATCACCATACAAGGATGGTCAGCTCATGGTAATCCTATGTTTCCCAAGTTCTCAGTGAGACCAGACCGACTATCTGCATGTCGAAGAACACTGATGTGTACATCTCGTGTTGTGGTTCCTTCTAAACTGCGCACCAGATTATTAGAGAATCTGCATGAAGGGTACCTGGGTACAATAAAGATGAAGAATTTTGCTTGGAGCTATGTGTGGTGGCTGGGAATAGATAGACTGATTGAAGACTTGATCAAAAGCTTTTGAGGATGCCTTAAAGTTCAAAATGCACCCCACAGGCACTGTTACACCCTTGGGAGTGGCTGTCCTCCCCCTCGCAAAGAGTGCATATTGACTTTGCTAGGCCATTCATGGAATCCATGTTTCTGATTGCTGTGGATGCTCCTTTGAAGTGGCCGAAGGTCATACCACATCAGAAAAGACTGTTCCTGCTCTGAGGACCATCTTTGCCTGAAATAGCCTACCTGAACAAATTTTGAGTGAGAACAGACCACAATACACGTCAGAAGAGTTCAGACTATTCATGAAGAAAAATGGCATCAAACATTTGAAATCAGCTCTGCTGCGCCGAGCAACAAATGGGTTAGCTGAAAGGTTTATCCCAACCTTCAAGAAGTCCATTAAAATTATGGACAAGGAGGACATTTCTCTACAGTACAATTTCCTTTTTGTATATCAGAACTCTGTTCATGCGATGACAAATCAAGCACCTGCACTGCTGTACATGAGCAGGAATCTGAGATCTCAGATAGATCTCCTGAAACCAGATCAAAGGAGGGAAGTACAAAGTAAACAGTTCAGTCAGTTGCCAAGTGAAGCAGCAAGGAGCTTCAAGGCTGAATAGAAAGTCTTGGCATGTGGTTACCAAGAAGATAAGTGGACACCTGGTAGGATAGCTATAAGAATCCAACTACAGATATACACAGTGAATTTTGGAGATCATACACGGAGACATCATGTGGACCAGATACTGGATGCTCAGCCAAAGAACACATCTGAGTCGACTACAAGCAACAAAACTGGCACCTTACAGCCACTGGAATTACCTCTCAGTGAGGATCATGTCACTAACAGCAACATGACACCTTCAACACAGCAAGTTGTCTTTGACACAACACCTGCCAAACCTGATACTACTCCACAGGTCCAGAGGTGCTATCCTGCAAGAACCAGAGCACCACCCAAAAGGCTGAATCTTTAGTATAGTGAAGTTAGTTACAGACTTCATTGTGAAAGCATGTTACGTTGAATAGAGGTTGTTCAAAGGTACATTTAATGTCAGAGAAATGTATATACCTGTATTATACATCCTGGCATTCTTTTTCTTTGCAACCATCCATGAAAACAGAGGAGTGCCCCAAATAATGAATGACACTTAAATGTTAGAACCACAAATACTAAAGAGATCGACGGGTTTTTGTTGAGAAGCTATTTCCTCAGGGTGGGTGTTGAGGATCAGGGAGCATGAATTTAAGCATAAATAATTGAAGTCAGGATGGCCATTAGGCCCCCTGTGCTTGTTACACCATTCAAATAAGATCATGACTGATTATATTTGTCTTCTATCTTCTTGCATCTAACCTCTATCTCTTGACTGTAGCCCATACTGTATACTCCCAGTAACCTATTACAATCATGCTTATCAATAATTTATCCATGTCTGTCTTAAATATCCAAAGATTATTTCCATTGCCTTTTGAGGAAGGGAGTTACAAGGACATTTAATCATCTGAAAGGAAATATTTTACCTCATCTCTGCCTTAGAATATTGATCCTTTATATGAAACAGTTGCCCTTAGTTTCACAATCTCCCACAAGCGGAAATTTACCTCATATCAAATTTCTGGGTGTCAAGATCCTTGAGGATCTAGCCTGGTTCCAACATATTGATGCAGCTATAAAGGAGGAGTCTGAGGGGATTTGGTATGAGGGGTTTGGTTTGTCACCAAAGACACTCGAAAACTTCTACGTATGTGCTGTAGAGAGCATTCTGACAGGCTGCATCCCTGTCTGGTATGGGGGTGGGGGCTACTGCACAGGATTGTGAAAAAGCTACAGAAAGTTGTAAAATTAGTCAGCTCCATCTTGGGTACTACCCTTCATAGTATCCAAGACATCTTCAAGGAGTGGTGTCTGAGAAAGGCAGCGTCCATCATTAAGGACCCCCATCACCCAGGACATGCCTTTTTCTCATTGTTACTGTTAGGAAAGAGGTACAGAAGCCTCAAGACACACACCCAGCGATTCAGGAAAAACTTCTTCCCATCGCTCGTCCAATTCTTAAATGGGCATTGAACCCATGAATACTACTTCACTTTCATTATTTCTACCTCACTTATATTATTATATATCATCGTCATCGTGGCTATCCCTCGAGGTCGAGGATGATGGTCTTCGTTCTGTTGATCTACTTATGGGCTCTCAAGTGGCTTATAAGACCAAGCTTGGCTCTGAAAGTTCTTCCGCATTCAGGACAGGTAGTTCCAGATGGCAGATCGGGCTTTGGTTGTTGCTGCCTCTCTTTCCATTTTCTTCTCTTTTCTTCTAATTCTGCACATCTGTTGGCTTCGAAAGTTGCTGTTCCTTCTCGGATGATGGCTTGCCAGAGTTTCCTGTCCTTGGTATTGGTTTCTCAATTGTTGATGTCGATGTTACATTTCTTCATGTTGCCTTTTAAGACGTCTTTGAATCTCTTCTGTTGTCCACCTCTTTTACGTTTGCCTTCTTTAAGCTGGGAGTAGAAGATTTGTTTCGGCAGACGTTCGTCTTTCATCCGAACAACATGACTGCTCCATCTTAGTTGGTTCTTGATGACGTATGCTTCAATGCTTGTTGTTTTTGCTTCATTTAGCACACTGACGTTGGTTCTTCTAGCTTCCCAGCTGATATTTAAGATGTTTCGAAGACAGTGTTGATGGAACTTTTCAAGTGCCTTCAGATGTTGTTGGTATGTTGTCCAGGCTTCTGATGCATACAGGAATTTTGGGATTACCACTGCTTTGTACACTACATTTTGGTGTCTGTTTGGATGTCACGATCATGAAAAACTCTTGTTCGGAGACGTTCAAAAGCTGTTCCAGCGCATTTAAGACGATGTTGGATCTTGTCATTAAGGTTGACATTGGAGGAGAGGTGACTTCCAAGATACGGAAAGTGGTCCACATTTTCCAGGATTGTTTCGACAAGTTGAATTGATGGTTCTATCCAATTTGTCTCAATTGGTGACGGTTGATAGATGATCTGAGTCTTCTTGGAATTGATGGTAAGTCCAAGTTTCGTGTATGCATGGTTGAAGGCAGTCCGAATCTGTTGTAGGTGGTTTTCTGAAAGAGCTGCAACACTGTTGTCATCTGCGTAATGGAGCTCAATGAGGGAACTCGTGGATGTCTTCGTTTTGGACTTGAGACGGGCAAGATTGAAAAGTCTGCCATCTGTTCTGTAGACAATTTCGATTCCTGGGGGTAGGTCATCCTTGATAATGTGGATGATTGTCGCAATGAAGATGGTGAACAAAGTTGGAGAAATTATGCATCCCTGTTTTACTCCTGATCTAACTTGAAAAGGCTCACAGTTACTGTTGCTGACCATGACTGTGGCAAGCATGCCATCGTGGAGGAGTCTCAGGATTCGAAAGTACTTTTCAGGGCATCCATAGGTGGATAGGACATCCCACAGTAGTTCCCTTGATACTGAGTCAAAGGCTTTGGTGAGGTCAATGAATGCCATGTACAAAGGTTGAAGTTGTTCACGACATTTTTCTTGTAGTTGTCGCATTGTGAAGATCATGTCGATTGCTCCATGTGATGGGCTAAAACCGGCTTGTGTCTCCGGAAGGATCTTCTCAGCTAAAGACTTGAGCTAGTTGTTCATGATATATATACTTACAGCAATTGACTTACTTATTTTTTCCTCTATATCATCATGTATTGCATTGTACTGCTGCCACTAAGTTACCAAATTTCATGACATATGCCAGTGATACTAAACCTGATGCATTACCCAAGACTACTCACATCATTCTAGGTTTGACCTACTTTGTTATTTATGCTGAGATAGCAAACTTCATATCCAATGAATACCAGCATTCCATTTGAATTTTTGTTTACTTTCTTTACCGCTCCATGACAACTTAATTATCAATATGCATGGACCCACTATGTTTTTACCACATACCGAATAGTAGTTTCTTTCAGTTTTAAGCCTGAGGTATGTGGTCTTTCTATGTTTTTGCCTATTCATTCTTTTCCATTGATTTCCCTCAGTTATTTGTGCTTCCATCTACACTGCTTAAAATGTTGCCTATCATCATATCATTACCAATGTTGTATGAGTCTTTCTACCTCACTATTAAGGGCATTTATGAACAGCTCTCGTCCCAGCATAAATACTTGAGAGTAATCACTTGTTTATATTCTCACTCAACCTGACCTTTATAGAGCAGGCCATTTGACCATGATGTTCTGCCAAACTAATAACCTATATTCAAGTTTTCTAACGACACCACTATCATAGGCCGAATCGAAGGTGGTGACAAATCAACATATATGAAGGTGATTAAAAATCTGGTTGAGTGGTGCCAAAACAACCACCTTTTTCTCAACTTCTTATTTACCCCTCAGCCATCAGGCTCTTGAACAAAAGGGGATAACTTCACTCAACTTCACTTGTCCCCATCATGGAAATGGTCCCACAACCTATGGACTCACTTTCAAGGACTCTTCATCTCATATTTTCAATATTTATTGTTTATTTATTTATTATTATATAATACTCTGGTTCAAGACCATGTTTTATTTCATTAATACTGTTAAGCTGTTGGGCATTTTATTTTATTTTCTACAGATTTTCTCAATGCAAATCTATATAAAAGAAAATGTTCCTTTAATTACATTATACAATTGAGTATTTCATTTTGCAATTTAAAATTAAAATTCAGTTTATTAAGTTAGGCTTGTTGTAAGTAGCCAATAAGATTTGTCTTGTTAACATTTTTGTCAGTAAGATGTCTGGAGGGAAAAAAAACAGGAGGGGGTAGCCATTTTCTACAGAGTGTGTGGGATCGATGGAGTTTTGCAAAAAAAGGAGAATGGAAATGGACACGGACACCAAACAGAGCGAAAGAACATGGTGAAACACTCACAAAACCAATTTGGAAGGACAAATATAGATGCCAGAAAATTCTTGTGCAGACTGTGGTCTCACGGAGAAAGTGCAGATAACTTTCAGTTAGCTCACTAGCACATGACATAGGAGAAAATTCAACGTCTTTTTCCTTTGATGTTGCGTGGATATTTTTTGAGCTTGGACTCTTTTTTTTTCAGTGCAGATCTGCTTCGGTATTGTGAGTAAATGAGTGAAGCAAACTGTTATGATTATGTGACAATAAGCTCCAACAATTACATGCACGTTATAGACTAAGATATATGTGATGGGCCCTTTTCTTTGTTTTGTTTGTTATAGTTTAAAATATTATGCCATACAATTTCAATCTATGTTTTTATTGTTTTAAGCTAAGTTACTGTTTCCTAGCAAACAGTAAATTTGCATGGGTGTATCAGTATTCATACAGGTGATTGTGTTATTTTCCCTTACAAAAAAACGATCACTTTTATGTTTTATGTGTATCTGAATCATATCCATCCTACACCTATTTACTGGTAATGACACTTTCATTGTTATTCCCATGCATTGTAGCGTTATGTTGTTGTTAGTTTATATTCACAGTAATAGCTAACTCATTACGAGCCTATGATGAGAGGGTTACCATTATTATTTCTTCCTTTTTGCAGTTCCACATTGCTAAGAACCCTGTCATTAACCCTTTAATCTGCCTTCAAGTTCAACCTTCCTAAGTACATCACCTCATATTTTTCTGGATTGAACTCCTTCCACTTCTCAACCCAGCTCTGTATCCGAACAATGTTTAGTTGTAACCTATGAGAATCTTCTACACCATTCACAACACTACTAACCTTCGTGTCATATACAAACTTACTAAATTACCCTTCCTCTTCCAAGTGTAACATACCTCGTGGGTATCTTGTGACTGTCTTAGGACCATGACGTAATTGAGTATTTTGTGAGCATGATATAATGGTCTTGTGATGGTGGGGTGATGTAATTTTCCCACCAGTGTGGAGTCACGTGATGAGGTGTTCCCAACAGGTATTTAAAGGGGAAACCCCTGTTGGCATGCAGTTGGTTTGTTGTCTAATTCGTCAGTTACTCTGTTATGCTATGTATTTGTCTCATGACGCAGTTTCATTTTAAAGTGGAGTTTTACTTTCTATTGTAAAGTACAGAAACGTTGTGTCAGCAGTTTTGCCAATCGCTGCCAGTTTTTGTGTGTTGCACCTTTGATTTACCTTTACAGTCTAGTATTGGAGAGTGAAGACCTTACTAAAGTATGGGAATGAAGGATTGAGTAAAGTTGGTGTCGTTCGGGGGTTTTATGAAGAATTGACCTTATTGAACCTTCGTTCAGGAATAGTGGCCTGCATCTAAGATAACTCCTGCAAGATCAGGAAGGTTTGTGTCCTGACGAAGGGTCTCGGCCTGAAACGTCGACTGTACCTCTTCCTATAGATGCTGCCTGGCCTGCTGTGTTCAACAGCATGTTTTATGTGTGTTGCTTGAAATTCCAGCATCTGCAGATTTCCTGGTGTTTGAGGTTTGTGCAGTGTTCACCATCCAGGAAAAATGTCAGTTCCTTTAAGCTGTTTTATTTCCTTTGTCGTGAATTCTTTGGACAGGATCAGCAGTAACGTTACGTCTTCGAAGAAATCCGTTTCCAGAGAAAGTCTCTCCTTACTGACTGTCTCTCCTTACTTGGACTCAAATTTACCACTTTAAGAACTGTTCCAGAGTTGCCGTATAGCAGTTAACTTCTGGTTAAGTTAGTCGCTTGAATATTTTTCACTATTGTTGAGCAGAGTTTAATAAATGTTTATGTTTGTTTATAAAACCTGATTCAATTATATATTCATTGTTGCTGGACACGTGACACAAGTCATTTGTAAACATTACCAGGAGCAGGGGTCCCAGAACAGATCCCTGTGGAATAACACTAGTCACCGACCTCCAGGCAGAAAATGTTCCATCTACTACCACCTCTTACCTTTTTGGGAAAGTTTCCCAAGATTGCATGCCTCCTTGCTTTCTGAATGAGATTATCATAGGAACCCTTGTCGAACGCCTTACTAAAATCCATATACAACAACCACATTAATCTTCATCAATTTGTTTTGTCACTTCCTCAAAGAATTCAATCAGGCTCATGAGGCATGACCTGCTCCTCTCAAAGACATGCTGATTATTCCTAATCAGACCATGTTCCTCCAAATGCACATAAATCCATTCTTTATGAATCCTCTCCAGCAGTCTCCCCACCAGTGACATAAGAATCACTGGACAATAATTCCTAGGATGATCCCTATTACTTTCCTTGATCAATTTCCACACTCCAATCCTCTGGTACTACTCACGCAGTCAGTGAGGATGGAAAGATCATCATCAAAGGTGCAGTGATTTCTTGATTTGCATCCTGTTGTAACATGGGATATATTCCATCCAGCTCCAGGGACTAATCTATCCTAATTTTTCTCAAAAGTTCCAGCACACCTCCTTTCTTAAACTCAACATATTCCAGCAAAGTATTCATTAACGACTTCCTGTACCTCCAATTCAAGGCACATTTCCTTTTTTCCCTGATCAGTGATCACTCTAGTCTTCCTCCTTTCTTCATATATGTGAAAGACGCTTTGGGATTTTCCTTAATCCTACTTGCCAAGTCCCTTTCTTGCTTTCCTAACTCCCCTTTCAGTTCCTTCCTGGCTGCCTTGTCTGATCCTTGCTTCCTAAACCTCAAGTATGCTTCTTTCTTCCTCTTGATGAGACGTTCTACATCTCTTGCCCTCCATCCTTTCCCCGCTCCAATGGGACAAACCTATCCAGAACCCCATGCAAGGGATCCCTAAACAATTTCTGCATTTCTGTTGTGTACAAGTCATCTAGAGGAGATGCATACTGGATCTCATACTAGGCAATGAACCTGGTCAGATGATAGATCTCTTGGGGGATGAGCACTTTAGACACAGTGACCACAACTCCTTAACCTTTAGCATGTTGTTTATTTTCCTGAGTACATCTGTTCCCATTTTCCGCTCCCAGGTTCCTACTTAACAGTATCATAATTTACCTTCCACAATTTAATACCTGCTTCTATTTCTGGCAAGGCTACAAGTCTATGCTAAAGGTTAGGGAATTGGGGTCACTGTCTCTGAAATGCTCATCCACCAAGAGATCTGTCATCTGACCAGGTTTATTGCCTAGTATGAGAGCCAGTATGGCCTCTCCTCTAGATAGCCTGTACATGTATAGTAACCTGGAATACATTCTCATTGCTCTAATTAGACACTAAGAAAGAAACAGAAACTTGACAGAAATCTCAACCTAGACTCAGCCTCTTCTGTCAAAGCCTCTTGAGCCAAAGCATTTATCCCTGTTTTCTGTAGATTTAGCCAGCTTCCTTGGAAGGGCAATGAATTGCCTTTGGTTATACAAAGTTCAACGTCAGTTTAGAATTTAGTAACTGCCTTGTGGAAGTTCATCTCTAAGCATGCATAATTTTCCACTTCCTCCACACCCCTCAATACATTAGTCCTTTCAGGTTTATCAGGCACAAATATTCTCTATAAATCTACTTTGACTCTCACTGATAAATTGATTTTTCCTTTGGATTATGGTTCTGGGACACATAGGTATTCATTGATTTTGTTTCTGATATCAGTCAATGTTTGCTATCCTTTTTCTGCATTCAACATAACATACAGTATTTCCTTAAATGCATCTGTACTGAAGTAGTGCTTAATATTGCACAGCAAAAATGCTGAGACACTCTAATGTTGGTTAGTATAACTGGGGCTTGGCTGTTAAGTAGGTGCCAACTACTCTCATCAGACTCAGTACTTTGATCAGCCAGAGGATGCACAATAGCAAAAGGCTAGAACTAACAAGGAACACATGGCCTGGTGAGAGGTGCCAGAGAGAAAAATTAAATATAAAGAACGCAAGAGAATGTGATATTATACAGACCTCAGCAGTTGCTTTCTTGCTCAATATAGAACTTAGTATAAAGTTGTTTGGTGACCTTGTAGTTTCAAATGAATTCTCAGAAGACTGACTCTTATTTGTAATGATATCTTCATCTGGATTCTCCAGTTTAACTAATTCTTGCTGAGCATTTTCACCATTTTCGTTTATTTCTGGACACAATGGAGTAACCTGTGGGCAGAATTGAGCAGAGATTAAAAATGTCAAATGATTATTCAGATTAAGTATTCTCACAGAGAAACCAAGACCATTAGAGATACATGCAATATATAAACAGGTCCTTTGGGTCAAATGGTCCATGTCAACCACTTTCCCCATCTAAGCTGGTCGTACTTGCCCACATTTGGCCCCCATCCCTCTAAATGTTGTTAATGTACCTACCTAACCACTTCCTTTAGCAGCTCCATCTGTAAACTGACTACCCACTAGATCAGGGGTTTCCAACCTTTTTTTATATAACATAGAGCCGTACCATTAACTGAAGGGTCCATGAACTACAGGTTGGGAACCCCTGCCCTAGATGAAGTAGTTGTCCCTCAGGTTCCTAATAAATTTTTCTCCTCTTACCTTAAACATATATCTTTTAATTCTTGATTTCCCAACACTAGGAAAAAGACTATGTGCAGTAAATCATATCTCTTATGATTTTATATACATCTGAAAAATCACTTCTCATTCTCTTACTCTCCAAACTGCTCAGCTTTCCTCTATAACCCAGTCCCTCTAGTCCCACATCCTTGTTATCCTCTTCTGCACACATTTGAACTTTATGACAGCTCTCCAATAGCCGGATAACCAAAACTGAACAAAATATTCCATATAAACCAAAGGGTTTTGGCCCGAAACGTCAATTGTACATTTTTCCATAGATGCTGCCTAGCCTGTTGAGGTCCTCCATCATTTTGTGTGTGCTGCTCAGATTTCCACCATCTGCAGATTTTCTCGTTTGTGGCAATATTCCATACTTGGCCTCAGCAATGTATTCTACAACTGTAACACAACATTTCAACTTCTATATTCAATACCCTGACTGATGGAACCTCAGCATGTCATAATCATTCTTCACCAACCTGTCTACCTGCAATACTACTTTCAGGGAACCATGTACTTCTACTCCTAGGTTATTCTGTTCTACAACACTCACAAGGGACTTACCATTCACTGTGAAGATCGTATTCTCAGTTGACTTCCTGAAAATGCAACATCTGGCACTGTGTTAAATTAAACTCTAATTGCCATTCTTCAGCCCACTTGCCCAGTTTACCTGTAAATCCTGATAACAATCTTCACTATCTAGGACATTATATTTTAGCGTCATTAATGAATTTACTAACCACATCTTATATATTCTGAACCACATCATTAAAATATATGACAAATAATTCTAGGGAACTTTACTAATCACAAGCCTCCAGTCCCAAAAGCAAACTTCCACAATCACCCTCTGTTTCCTTTCTTCAAACTATTTGTGGATCCAGTTAATTAGCTCTCCCTGGATCCCATGTGACCTAAATTTCAAAAGCTGCCTACCTTGGCAAAACATATCAAATGCCTTACTGAAGCCCAGATAGACCATGTCTATGGCTTCGACCTAATGAACTTCTCTAGAAATCTATTAGCCTTATGCCCATTTAGATACCTAAAACCTTTACTGCTGATTCTTATTTAAGAGATTTACCATATAACTTGAGATAATTTGTGGCTGTAATGTTCCTTTTAGAAAAACAAATAACCTGAGTCTTTACAACAGAAAATTTAAACCCCCAACCAACATCCCCATTCATCTACTTCACTAATAGTTGCTTGTGTTTTCCTAACTATATAATTTATACCTACACCTTTCTTCCACAGTGCACCATCATCAGCATTGGAAAAGTCTGAGCCAACAGTTAAGAATATATTATTAATTATAACATTAAAAAGGAGAGGGCTACATACACTTCCTGTGGAGTCGCTTTTTTTTAAATCTGATGCTCCTTAGAGAATGTTGTTCCCACTTTGACTTGTACCTGCCTATCACATAAAAAATCTTGGATGCACCATCAACATTATATAGCCCCACTGAACTACTAAGCTCTCTAGCAGTAAAGCGTGTGGATCATCCGCAATACCAGCTGAGGCCTACAAGTAATGTTCCCTCTAATTTGAAAGGACTAGTATGCAAAAATCTTGTGCTGTGCATTTTTTGCACATTGAATAATTTCTTCTATAATAAAGGCATCTGTTAGTCTTGTGAGAACATGGATCTGCGCCTGGAAAGTCTTCACTCTCCAGGGCGCAGGCCTGGGTAAGGTTGTATGGAAGACCAGCAGTTGCCCATGCTGCAAGTCTCCCCTCTCCATGACACCAATGTTGTCCGAGGGAAGGGCATTAGGACCCATACAGCTTGGCACCAGTGTCGTCACAGAGCAATGTGCGATTAAGACACAACACACAACACTTGCTCAAAGACACAACACACGTTGCCTCAGATGGGGCTCGAACTCACAACCTTCAGGTCGCTAGTCCAATGCCTTAACCACTTGGCCACGTGCCCACACAATTTCTTCTATAAAAACGGTATAAATAAGCCAGTTCTAAAATCTGCAGACAAATACTCGCAAACACCCTGTTGTCAACACTGTCCGCATCAGAAACTGGAAAAACGTGCTTGTTCAATTGTGAAATATACTTAACATGCCAATGAGGTAGAGGGTGACAACCTTTTATGCAGTTCAAATTCCTTTGTGCGTTAGTAGCAAAAGATGTGTGCGCATACCACACACGCCTTAGGGGGAACATTGTCTACAAAGAAGGTGGTGCAATGCTAACAGAAAAGTTCCATCAGCTCTTCCAACTCATGTAGCAGCAACAGATGATTCTAGATGAATTTAAAGATGCATCCATCAACCACCTGTATAAGCAAAAAGGAACCTGACAATCCTGTGACAACCATCAGGGAATATCTTTGCTGTCTATTGCAGGCAAGATCTTTGCCACGCTTCTTCTCAACTGTCTCACATCACACCTTTATCAGGGACTCCTGCCAGAGAGCCAGTATGAATTCTGGAAAGAGCGTGGGACTATCAACATGGCGTTTGCTGCAAGAGAAATGTTAGGAGCAAAACACTGACCCATTCCCTTGCTATATCAGCGGAGGACTGTGGAAGATCATAGCAAAGTACCGATGCCCAAGCAAATTCATCACCATGGCGTAGCAATTCCATGATGGTATGCAATCCAGAGTTCAGGACCATGGTGAGACATCTGATCTCTTTGCTTCACAAACGCAGTGAAGCAGGGCCGTATCTTGGCACCAATGCTATTTCCTGCCATGTTGACTGATGCCTTCAGAGAGAACAACATAGGCATCAGCATCATATTCTGCAGTCTCAGTTATACTGGGCAGGCCATGTAGTTCATATGTTTCACTGTGGGCTGCCTAAAAGACTGCTTTATGGCAAACTACAGAAAGAAAAGCACTCCCACGTACGCAAAAGTAAACAGCTATAAAGTCACTCCGAAAACTTCACTGAAAACCTTTGCCATCAACCCAGACTGATGGGAACATATCGGCCAAGATTGAGTTGAGTGGTACTTTTCCCACCTTTTACAGTTTAAACATAAGAGTGCAGTGACACATGAGGCAGGAAGGACAATTGCAGCGAAGTGATTTGAGTTGGCCAGGAAATCCTAAGCCATAGACCTCCAACCCAATGTGGCTACCATCTTTTGTCCACACTGCCAAAGAATTTTTCCAGCATAGATTCACCTCTCCAGTTGACTACGTACTCACAGACCAGTCCAGCCCCTACAAATCGTGGATGATTAGCGTGGTTCTTATCATTACACGATGGACAAATGATATGTATCTTCCTATCATGAAAAATTTTAAAAACCCAATTGAACATTCTACCTATTCCCATCTTTTCCAGTTTAAGCAGCAAATCTTGTGTCTAAAACATACCATAAAGCTTATACTATATCAAAGAAAACTGTTACCACTGTTTCTTTACTAATTTGGGAAAATGGATCTACAATGTGCATACAACCTGATCCCCATCCACTGTGGGGATGAGTGAAAGACAGCATTCATAACACCCACTGGCCACTATGAATATTCAGTGCTGCCTTTTGGACTTTCCAACAGTCCAGCAGTTTTCTAAGCCTCCATCAACAAGATATGCTACACAGGTCTACCTCAACGACATCCGCATCTTCTCCAAGAATCCCCAAGACCACATCTTTCATGTCCATTCAGCCCTTCAGTGTCTCCTCAAAAACGATTTGTACCGCAAGTTAGAGAAATACTAGTTCTACACGTTATTTAGTTATTTCCTTCCTGGGTTGTGTCCTTTCACTCCAAAGCATAACTTTGGCGACAAAGGAAGTTGAATAGCCCAGACTGTGCTCCATCAAACAGCTACAGCTACAACTTCTCCCGCTATTTCATGAAGAACTACAGCCAAATCGCCACCCCTCTCACTTCCCTCTCAAAAACACCTACCTCAAGGATAACCTGTTCTGTTGCCACGGGCCACACTTTTGAGGAGCTCAAGAGACCCCTCACCACTGCTCCCATTCACTGCCATCTGAATCCCTCTGAACCTTTTGAGGTAGAAGTGGATGCATCTGATGTGGGTGCTGGGGCCATTCTTTCGCAGTAAGGACCAGATGAGAAGACACACCCTTGTGCCTTCTTCTCATGCAAATTCAACTCTATACAGCGCCATTATGGAGTAGGAAACAGGGAGCCACTTGCCATGAAATGGGATTTGGAGAAATGGAGACGTTGGCTGAAGGGAAACACCAAGCCCTTCTTGATATGGACTGACCAATAGAACCTCTGGCCTTCATCCATAGACCAACGGTCAGTCGAAGAGAACTAATCAGCAAGTGCAGAAGTTTCTGAAATGCTTTGCTATCTCTAACCCATTCACATGGAAGAAGTATCTGTTCTGAGCTGAGCTGTCCGACAATCTACACACCTCCTTCTGTCACAGGTTTGTCATCCTTTGAAGTACTTCATGACTACCAACCCATATTGTTCCCCACAGAGGAACCAATGGTGGATGTCTAGTGTGCAGGGCCCTGGACAGATGCCAGAATGCTTGGAAGTGGACATGGAGGGTCATCCTAGCTGCCAGGCTAACCACTGTCGGTGCCAAAACTGATTACTCCAGCCTGGGGATAATGTTCGACTGTTCACTTGTCTGCCCCTGCACACCGGCTTCCAAAAGCTCTTGGCCTGGTTTATTAGTCCCTTCAAGATTACCCATCACATCAGTCTACTCACTTACCATCTTCATCTGCCACCATCCCTCAGGATTACACCTATAGAAGAGGGGAGGGGGAGGGAATTGTTTCTTAACCAGAAGGAGAAATTGATATTCATGCCATCAGGTTGGAGGCTACCCAGATGGAATACAAGGTGATGCTCCTCCGTCCTGAGGGTGCCCTCATTGTGGAACAAGAGTAGGGTATAGACCAACAAGTTGGAATTTGAATGAGAATAAGACTTAAAATGTTTGGCCACCGGGAAGATAAGCTTTTGGCAAAAAGAACAGAGGTGCTCGACAAAGCAGTCCCCCAATTTGCAATGGGTCTCACCAGTGTGAGACCACATCGAGAGCAACAAACACAATAGACAGCCCCAGTAGATTTGCAGGTGAAGTGCTGCCTCACCTGGAAGGACAGTTTGGTGTCCTGCAAGTGAGTGAGGAGGTGAATGGGTAGGTGTAGCACTTGGGCTGCTTGCAGAGCTATGTGCCGGAAGGAGACTGCTGGAAGACATGAATGAACAAGGAAATCACCGAGGGAGCAATCTCTGCGGAAAGTGCGGGGGTGGGGAAGGTAAAGATATATTTGGTGATAATGGAAGTTATGGAGAATGATGTGTTGGATGTGGAGGCTCATGGGGTTTTAGGCAGCAGGAAGATGGGGTGAGCGTGGAGTCGATACAAGCAAACATCAATGGTGAAGAAAGGGAAACCCTGTTCTTTTTAGAAGGAGGCCACCTCTGATATCCTGGAAAGGAAAGTAGCAACCTGGGAATAGATGTGGTGGAGATGAAGGATCTGAGAAAAGGGATTAGTATTTTTACAGGAGACAGGGTGGGAAAGGTAGAGTCAAGATAACCATGGGTATTCACAGGTTTATGAACGAGGCCAGCAGAGAGTTTATCTCCAGATATAGAGACAGAGAGATCGAGAAAGGGGAGGGAGGTATCAGAAATGGACCAAGTGAATTTAAGGCAGGGTGGAAGTTAGAGGCAAAATTGATGAAATTGACAAGCTCAGCATGGGTGTATGAAGTAGCAGCAATATGGTCATCAAGGTGTTGGAGAAAAAATTGGGAAGCACTACCAGCAAAGGGTTGGCATAGCTGGGGTCCGTGGTTACCCCTCAAGTCTGGTGAAAGTGGGAGAAGCCAAAGGAAATTTGTTTGGGTCAGGACCAGTTCTGTCAGATGGAGGAGGGTGGTGGTGAAACGGAACTGGGTGATTCTTTTATTGACAGAGAAGCGGAGAGCTTTAAGGCCTTCTTGATGGATGGTTGTAGGGACTGGACATCCACAGAGTACATGGTGTTTAACTGTGACAAAGGTACTCTCAAGATCGTAGAGAATGATACCATTAAGAAAGTCTTTGACTGCAAGTACCTCAGGTCAAGAATGATGAATTTGGAGAAGGACATAAAGATACGGAAGGTGCTGGCGTGGAGGGCTATGAACGACATGAAGGAAATCTGGAAGTCGAACCTGACCAGAGGGCTTAAAAAGAGGATTTTTATAGCAGTCATTGAGTCCATTCTCACGTATGGATGCGAGACGTAGATACTCATCAAGATGATGCGAAAGTCTAGATGGTTGCTATACGCGAATGCTCCGGATGGCTCTTGACGTGAGTTGGCAACAGCACATGACAAACGTCGAGCTCTATAACAACCTACCGACGCTCACCACTAAAATCGAGGCGAGAAGACTGCAACTAGTGGGGCACTGTCTGCACCACCCTAATCTACTTGCCAGCCTAGTCATCATATAGGAGCCCAAGTACGGGAGGATGAACCCTGGGCGCCCTCCCAAGACTATGGTCAACAAGCTCCTAGAAGACAGCGGCGTGGCTAATGTAGATGAACGGAACACACTGATGAGGGAAAGGGAGAAGTGGAAAGTCCGTCATCATGCCTGATGCCGGCCCCCTAGGCCTGAGTCGACATAGTAGTAGGACATCCATGGTGAAAATGAGGCAGTTAAGACCAGGGAATTTAAAGTTAGTGAGTATTGAATTGAGCAACACACATCAAAGTTGCTGGTGAACGCAGCAGGCCAGGCAGCATCTGTAGGAAGAGGTGCAGTCGACAGTTCAGGCCGAGACCCTTCGTCAGGACTAACTGAAGGAAGAGTGAGTAAGGGATTTGAAAGTTGGAGGGGGAGGGGGAGATCCAAAATGATAGGAGAAGACAGGAGGGGGAGGGATAGAGCCAAGAGCTGGACAGGTGATAGGCAAAAGGGGATACGAGAGGATCATGGGACAGGAGGTCCGGGAAGAAAGACAAGGGCGGGGGGGGGACCCAGAGGATGGGCAAGAGGTATATTCAGAGGGACAGAGGGAGAAAAAGGAGAGTGAGAGAAAGAATGTGTGCATAATAATAAGTAACAAATGGGGTACGGGGGGGGGTGGGACCTTAGCGGAAGTTAGAGAAGTCGATGTTCATGCCATCAGGTTGGAGGCTACCCAGACGGAATATAAGATGTTGTTCCTCCAACCTGAGTGTGGCTTCATCTTTACAGCAGAGGAGGCTGTGGATAGACATGTCAGAATGGGAATAGGATGTGGAATTAAAATGTGTGGCCACTGGGAGATCCTGCTTTCTCTGGCGGACAGAGCATAGATGTTCAGCAAAGCGGTCTCCCAGTCTGCGTCGGGTCTCGCCAATATATAAAAGGCCACATCAGGAGCACCGGATGCAGTATATCACCCCAGTCGACTCACAGGTGAAGTGTTGCCTCACCTGGAAGGACTGTTTGGGGCCCTGAATGGTGGTAAAGGAGGAAGTGTAAGGGCATGTGTAGCACTTGTTCCGCTTACACGGATAAGTGCCAGGAGGGAGATCAGTGGGGAGGGATGGGGGGGACGAATGGACAAGGGAGTTGCGTAGGGAGCGATCCTTGCGGAATGCGGGGGGGGGGGAGGGAAAGATGTGCTTAGTGGTGGGATCCCGTTGGAGGTGGCGGAAGTTACGGAGAATAATATGTTGGACCCGGAGGCTGGTGGGGTGGTAGGTGAGGACCAGGGGAATCCTATTCCTAGCGGGGTGGCGGGAGGATGGAGTGAGAGCAGACGTACGTGAAATGGGGGAGATGCGTTTAAGAGCAGAGCTGATAGTGGAGGAAGGGAAGCCCCTTTCTTTAAAAAAGGAAGACATCTCCCTCGTCCTAGAATGAAAAGCCTCATCCTGAGAGCAGATGCGGCGGAGACGGAGGAATTGCGAGAAGGGGATGGCGTTTTTGCAAGAGACAGGGTGAGAAGAGGAATAGTCCAGATAGCTGTGAGAGTCAGTAGGCTTATAGTAGACATCAGTGGATAAGCTGTCTCCAGAGACAGAGACAGAAAGATCTAGAAAGGGGAGGGAGGTGTCGGAAATGGACCAGGTAAACTTGAGGGCAGGGTGAAAGTTGGAGGCAAAGTTAATAAAGTCAACGAGTTCTGCACGCGTGCAGGAAGCAGCGCCAATGCAGTCGTCGATGTAGCGAAGGAAAAGTGGGGGACAGATACCAGAATAGGCACGGAACATAGATTGTTCCACAAAGCCAACAAAAAGGCAGGCATAGCTAGGACCCATATGGGTGCCCATAGCTACACCTTTAGTTTGGAGGAAGTGGGAGGAGCCAAAGGAGAAATTATTAAGAGTAAGGACTAATTCCGCTAGACGGAGCAGAGTGGTGGTAAAGGGGAACTGATTAGGTCTGGAATCCAAAAAGAAGCGTAGAGCTTTGAGACCATCCTGATGGGGGATGGAAGTATATAAGGACTGGACATCCATGGTGAAAATAAAGCGGTGGGGGCCAGGGAACTTAAAATCATCGAAAAGTTTAAGAGCGTGAGAAGTGTCACGAACATAGGTCAGAAGGGATTGAACAAGGGGTGATAAAACCGTGTCGAGGTATGAAAGCAGGATCTCCCAGTGGCCACACATTTTAATTCCACATCCCATTCCCATTCTGACATGTCTATCCACGGCCTCCTCTACTGTAAAGATGAAGCCACACTCAGGTTGGAGGAACAACACCTTATATTCCGTCTGGGTAGCCTCCAACCTGATGGCATGAACATTGACTTCTCTAACTTCTGCTAAGGCCCCACCTCCCCCTCGTACCCCATCTGTTACTTATTTTTATGCACACATTCTTTCTCTCACTCTCCTTTTTCTCCCTCTGTCCCTCTGAATATACCTCTTGCCCATCCTCTGGGTACCCCCTTGCCTTTCTTCCCGGACCTCCTGTCTCATGATCCTCTCGTATCCCCTTTTGCCTATCACCTGTCCAGCTCTTGGCTCTATCCCTCCCCCTCCTGTCTTCTCCTATCATTTTGGATCTCCCCCTCCCCCTCCAACTTTCAAATCCCTTACTCACTCTTCCTTCAGTTAGTCCTGACGAAGAGTCTCGGCCTGAAATGTCGACTGCACCTCTTCCTACAGATGCTGCCTGGCCTGCTGCGTTCACCAGCAACCTTGATGTGTGTTGCTTGAATTTCCAGCATCTGCAGAATTCCTGTTGTTTGAGTATTGAATTGAATTGACTTTATTTCTTACATCCTTCACGTACATGAGGAGTAAAAATCTTTATGTCACGTCTCTGTCTAAATGTGCAATGTGCAAGCATAGTAATTTATAATGATTTATAATAAATAGAACAGACAATGTAACATAGAACACACTCAAATCAGCGTGAGTTAATCAGTCTGATGGCCTGGTGAAAGAAGCTGTCCCAGAGCCTTTTGGTCCTGACTTTTATGCTACGGTACTGTTTCCTGGATGGTAGCAGCTGGAATAGATTGTAGTTGGGTGACTCTGGTACCCAGTTACACACCTGTCTTTCTAAATGTCCTGAATCATGGGAAGTTCACAACTACAGATGCGCTGGGCTTATTACCTTCAATTAACAGGTGCTCTAATTTTGCTGTATAATCTTTATATCAAAGGCCTTCTGAAAATCCAACTGTGTATCAAGAGTTCTGCTTGTTACAATCTCAAAAAATTCCAACAGATATAATATTTCCCTTTTATAAATCCATGTTGACTGTCTTGTCTTATAATTTTCTCCTCCTTTTTCAAAACAAAATGCTGCAGTACCATTTCCCGGATGGTAGCAGCTGGAATAGATTGTGATTGAGGTGACTCAGGTCCCCAATGATGAGATGAAGAGCATGAGAAGTGCTGTGGATGTAGGTTGGAAGGGACTGAACCAAAGGGGATAGAATGGAGTTGAAATATGAGGACACAAGCTCAGCATGGCAGGAGCAGGCAGAAACAATAGGCCTACCTTGACAGTCAGGTATGTGCATCTTGGGTAGGAGGTAGAAGCGAGTGTGCAGGGTAAGGGAACTACGAGTCTGGCATCAGTGAATGGGAGTTCTCCAGAGTTGATGAAGTCAGTGATGGTATTGGATACAGTTTTCTGATGGTCCAGAGTGGAGTCCCCTTGAAGGGCTAAGTATGAGGAGGTGTCTGAGAGGTGTTGCCTGGCCTCAGCAAGGTAGAGGTCCATCCACTACACTACAATAGCACCCTTTTTAGTTACAAGTTTGATGATAAGTTGGGATTGGTGCAGAATGGAGGGCAGTGCATTCAGAGGAGGTAAGGTTTGAGGAGTAGACTGGTGTGCTTAAGTCGAGCTGGTTGATATTTTGTTGTCAATTCAAGATGAAAAGACCTAAGAGCAGGCAGAGAGGCAGAGCAAGGTGTCAAAGAAGAGGAGAGGGTTGGAGATGGGAGAAGGGGGTTATCAGTACAGGGTGTGGAATTCTTGACAAAGATATGGGCACAGAGATGGAAGTGATGGAAGAAGATTCAGTGGTATGGCAGGTGTGGAACACAGTGAAGTGTGGGTGGAGGGGGACAAAGGTAAGGCCTTTGCTGAGGACAGATCTATACTGTAATGTTTTGGCAAGGACTAATAGTACTGAGTAATGGCAATTCACTCCCTCGTGAATTTGACTCTCTTGCATTTCCCAGACAGACAGTGATTCTCTCTTTCTCATGTTCATACTCTCTGGCTTACTGTAGGCATCCATGTCAAGCTTCCTAATCTTCTAACTCCAATGGATGAATTAGAGAGGAGGAGAAGATGGCGGCGTGACGCAGCGCGCGCGGCCACTTCAGTGGTGATGTCTGTTATTTGTTAAGTAGGGGACTTTGCACAATTCTGATTTGATGGAGACAGACGTGACAGTACGGAGGAACATTTGGAGAAACTTCTGAAATGCCTGCTTCACTGCCGCTGTTACTGTGTGGTCCGGAATCTCTGGAGGAGAAGGCCCCAAATCCTTGGCTTTGCTTGTTTCGGCGGCTGGGCGGGGTCGAAGGCGCTCAGCAGAGGATGGCGCTTGGGAGGCTGTATTGGAGGGGCTGGTCGGAAGCTTGAAATTTTCGGATGGATGGACTCAGTGTCAGCTGTGGTCGGGTGCTTCCAATATATTGGCAGTTGTCGGTACCTGGAGGTTTATAGCAGGGAGTTTCTACCTTTGCCGCCTGCTATCGGGGACTCAGGAGTCGATCGACTTGGGACTTCGATACTTTTTTGTTTACCGTGCCCATGGTCTATTCTTTATCAAATTATGGTATTGTTTTGCACTGCTGTAACTATATGTTATAATTATGTGGTTCTGTCAGTGTAAGTCTTTGGTTTGTCCTGTTTTTCTGTGATATCACTCTGGAGGAACATTGTATCATTTCTTAATGCATGCGTGCATTTCTAAATGACAATAAACGAGGACTGAGTGTTCTCATAATCTACTGTATCTATTTTCTTCAACAGACAGCTCGCCCATTTCAGGCATTAGTCTAATAAACCTTTCTGATCTGTTTCCAATGCAATCATATGCTTCCTTCTTCCATGACCTGAAACAACATGTTGACGTCAAGTGGAGGATTGTGTGCTTCAAGGACTCCATCAGGCAATGTCAACTCAGGGCCATCCACGTTGGAACAGCTGTGGACAAGGTGCCAGACGAAGATTGATCCAACCTCAGCTCTTGAACGGACAGATTTGTGTCTGCCCTCCCGGCACTTGCCATACAAAACAACAATATGCTTCCTGAAACAAGAGCACCCATACTATATAGTATGGCACATGTTGCTCTGTATAACTAAGGCATGTAATGTTTATATTAGGAAAGAGTAAGTGATAGAAATATTGGTACATATTGGGGTGGATAAATCCCCAGGGCCTAACAGGATCTATCCCAGAATGCTATAGAAAGCAACTGAGGAAATTGTTGGGGATTTGAAGAAAATTTTGCTTATTTGCTTGCCTTGAGAGAGTTACCAGAAGAATGGAGGAAAGCTAATGTTGTTCTTTTATTCATAAAGGGCAGTAGAGGTAAACTGGAAATTACAGACTAGTAAGCTTTACATCACTGGGAGCAAAGTAGTTGGAAAAAATTCTGAAAAACCGTATTTATATTCATCTGAAAAGGCAGGGATTGATTAGGATAAGTCAGCACAACTTTGTAAAGGGAAGATCATTTCTCACAAATCTGATTTCAGTTTGTTTTGTATAAGTAAATAAGAAAACTGATGAAGGCAGGTCCAGAAGATTAAGTCACAAGATAACAGAGACATGTGGTGAACTAGATCCAAAACTAGTTTGGTAAGGAGGCAGGGATAATGGTGTATGGGTGCTTCTCTGTCCGAAAATCTATAACAATTGGTGTACCACAGAGATCAGTGTCGGTAACCTTTGTAGTTTGTAATATGCATTATATAAATCAGAATCAAGTTTAATATCACCAGCACGTCATGAAATTTGCTAACTTAGTGGCAGTAGTGCAATGCAATACATGATAATACAGAAAAAAAATCAATTGCATTAAGTATATATGTATATTAAATAGTTAAATTAAAAACAGTACAAAAAACAGAAATAATAAAAAATGTGAGGTTGTGCTCATGGATTCAATGTCCATTTAGGAATCGGATGGCAGAGGGGAAGAAGCTGTTCCTGAATCTCTATGGGTGCCTTCAGGCTTCTGTACCTCCTTCCTGATAGTAACAATGAAAAGAGGGCAGGCCCAGGGTGATGGGGATCCTTAATAACGGACGCCACCTTTCTGAGGTGCTGCTCCTTGAAGATGTCTTGGATACTACAAAGGCTAGTACTCAAGTTGGAGCTAACAAATTTTACAACTTTCTGTAGCTTCTTTCAATCCCGTGCAGTAGCACCACCCCCCACCCCCACCTCCCATATCAGACAGTGATATAGCCTGTCAGAATGCTCTCCATGGTACATCTGTAGAAGTTTTCGAATATCTTAGGTGACAAATCTAATCTTCTCAAACTGCTAACGAAATATAGCTGCTGTCTTGCCTTCTTTACACTGCATCAATATGTTGGGACCAGGTTAGATCCTCAGAGATCTTGACATCCAGGAACTTGAAACTGCTCACTCTCTTCACTTCTCATCCCTCTATGAAGATTGGCTCATGTTCCCTCGTCTTACCCTTCCTGAAGACCACAATTAGTTGCTTGGTCTTACTGACATTCAGTGCAATATTTTTGATGTGACACCACTCAACTAACTGATATATCTCACTCCTGTATGGCCTCTTGTATCCATCTGAGATTCTGCCAACAATGGTTGTATCATTCGCAAATTTATAGATGGCATTTGAGCAGTGCCTAGTCACACAGTCATAGGTATAGTGTAGAGCAGTGGGCTAAGCACACATCCCTGAGGTGCTCTAGTGTTGACTGTCAGCGAGGAGGAGATATTATCACCAATCCGCATAGAGTGTGGTCTTCTGGTTAGGAAGTTGAAGATCCAGTTGCAGGAGGAGGTACAGAGGCTCAGGTTCTGTAGCTTATCAATCAGGACTGTGGGAACAATGATGTTAAACGCTGAGCTATAGTCAACAAACAGTATTCTGACATAGGTGTTTGCATTGAACAGGTGATCGAAGGCCATTGAGATTGCATCTGCTGTAGACCTATTGTAGCGATAGGTAAATTACAGTGTGTCTAGGTCCTTGCTGAGGCATGAGTTGATTCTAGCCATGACCAACATCTCAAAGCGTTTCATCACCGTAGATGTGAGTGCTACAGGGCGATAGTCATTGAGGTAGCTCACACTACTCCTCTTGGGCATTGGTATAATAGTTGCTTTTTTGAAGTAGGTGGAAAATTCCAGCAATAGCAGTGAGAAGTTGAAAATATCCTTGAATACACCCACTGATTAGTTGGCACAAGTTTTCAGAGCCTTACCACATACTCCATTCGGGCCTGCCGTCTTGCGAGGGTTCACCCTCCTGAAAGACAGCCTGACATTGTCCTTTGAGACGGACGTCACAGGATTACCGGGTGCAGCAGGGATCTTCACAGCTCTAATTCTCCCTTTCAAAGTGGGCATAACAGGCATTGAGTTCATCTAGTAGTGAAGCATCGCTACCATTCATGCTATTCGGTTCCACTTTGTAGGAAGTAATGGCTTGCAAACCCTGCAAGAGTTGACATGCATCCAATGTTGCCTCCAACCTCATTCAAAATTATTTCTTCACTCTTCAAATAGCCCTTGGCGAATTATACCTGGTTTTCTTGTACAGATCTGGGTCACCAGATTTAAATGCCACAGATCCAGCCCTCAGCACACAACGACCCTCCCGATTCATCCATGGCTTCTGGTTTGAAAATGTACAGCAAGTTTTTGCAGGCACACACACACATACACAGGTTTTAATGAAGTCAGTAACAACTGTGGTATACTCATCCAGATTCGAAGATGAATCCCTGAATACAGTCCAGTTCACCGATTCAAAGCAGTCTTCTAAGTGCTCCTGTGCTTTCCTTGTCCACACCTTCTTGGTCCTCACTACTAGTGCTGCAGTCTTCAATCTCTGTCAATACTCAGGGAGTAGAAGTACAGCCAGATGATCAGATTTTTCAAAGTGTGGGTGTGAATAGCACGGTAAGCGTTCTTGATGGTAGTGCAACAGTGGTCCAAGTGTGTTGTTTCCTCTGGTACTGCAAGTGATTTGCTAATGATAATTATTTAGTGACTTTTTCAAGGTGGCTTGGTTAAAATAGCTCAAAATGATGGTGAAAGCATCAGAGTGATCACCTAGAGCCTGTTTGATATTGTGGTGGAATGTACACTGCCACCAAAATGATTGCCCAAATCTCCTGTGGCAGGTAAAATGGCTGACATTTCATTATGAGATATTCGTCCAATGAGCAGAATTGGGACATCACTGGCACATTTATGCACCACGAGGAGCTGATTATTAGGCAGACTCCTCTACCTCTGCTTTACAGAGACATGACAGTTCTATCCTGATGGTGTATAGTGAACCTGTTAATCTGAATCGCCGTGTCTAGTACGGAAGGATTCTGTGAATCAGAGGATACGCGGTATCCTAATGTCCTTCTGATACGCACCCTAGCTCTGAGATGGTCAATTATATTTACCAGAGACTTCGATGAACATGCTAGTATAATCAGTCCATCTGTAAGTCACAAGAAAATGTGTGGTATTGTGGATAAGGAGGAAGTTTTTCTAAAATACAGTAGGACATAGATTATCTGGAAAATCGGGCGGAACAATGGAAGATTGAATTAAATCTAGACAAGTGGGAGGTAATGCAGTTTGGAAAGTAAAATTCTGTTTGAAATGCAGTAAATGATGGAGGCCTGGGAGTTCAAGTTACAGCTAGTTGAAAGTGGCAATACAGGTGGTAAGGATAGTGATGAAAGCATTTGCTAGGGGCAATTACAATTATAATGCTTAAAAGGCATTTAGACGGGTACTTCTATATCAAATGCCTGGAGGAATACAGGCCTAATGCAAGCAAATATGTTTAGTGTAGATAGGCATCACTGTCAGTATGGATAAAGTGGGTTAAAAGGGCTTAATACGTCTTGTGATTTACTTCTACTTTCTTAATCATTGTACTGTACCTAAGACACTAACTTTTTACTTTTCTTTACTAGAGCACCTACAGTGATGCTAGAAAATCTGTGAACCCTGTAGAATTTTCTTTATTTCTGCATAAGAATGATCTAAAATGTGATCAGATCTTTACACAAATCCAAAAACTAGATAAAGAGAACCCAATTAAATAAATAACACAAAACATTATACTTCTTCATTTATTTATTGAGAAAAATGATCCAATATTACATGTATTTGTTGAAAAAAGTATGTGAACTTTTGCTTTCAGTAACTGGTATGATCCCCTTGTACAGTAATAACTTCAACCAAACATTTCTGGGAACTGCTGTACATTGGCTTGGAGGAATTTTAGGCCATTCCTCCTGACAAAACTCAGGAATGTTGCTGGGCTTCCTTGCATAAACTGCTTGCTTCAGATCCTTCCACAACATTTCTATCAGATTAAGACCAGGACTATAACTCGGCCATTCCAAAACACAATTTGTTTTCTTTTTAAACCATTCTGTTGTTGATTTACTCTTGTCTTTCGGGTCATTGTCTTGTTGCATTATCCAGCTTCTATTAAATTTCAGGTGACAGACTGCTCCCCTGACATTCTTCTGTAAAATGTCTTGATACAATTTTGAGTTCCTTGTTCCCTCAATGATTGTAAGTTGTCCAGGCCCTGAGGCAGCAAAACAACACCAAACCAAGATGCTCCTTCCACCATACTTCACAGTGGGATGAAGTTTTGGTGTTCGTGTTGTCACGTACACGCAACCCTGTAAAAGTATCAGCAGCAATAGAACACACCTGGAGCCTGGTTTTGCTGTTAACAAAACACTACTTTATTAGTAACTACGTCAGATAGTAACTTAAACCAGGTAAATCAAGAGTTAATGGAGTTATGCATTTATAGGTGTATAGATAAATCCCCAAGCTTCTTCAGAGCAAGGGTGGTAAGTGTACAGTCTTACAATGGTGTGGTAAGGGAAATCAGTTCAGTCCACGGGATTGAAGTGAGAGAGAGTGATTTGTAATCCAAGTAAACAGGTGTCGTCAATCTTCCTCAATGTCCTCCAAATCTTCTAAATTAGTCAAACTTGACCAACTGAAGAGCGCCTCTTCAAGTGATAATCTACCAACCCAGGCAAGGGTTAGACACATTGGTAGATTCCACAGGGTTGCCCTTACATGCACTGATAATCACGGATTGATTTCTCTTAATTGATCCTCAGCCCACCCTTGTGGGCACTTAAAAGTTCAGTGGCGTCTGTGTGTTCTGCAAAAGGGACAGTTACGCTTGTTTAAATACCGGTGTGCTGAACACCAGCTGTTCATCATGTAGCTCCTCCCCCTCTCTCTGTCTGCATCAAGCTACTTGTGCTGTACGTCTCTCTCTCTCTCTCTCTTACAGGCATGGTTCTTAAAGGCACAGTCCATAATGAATAAAACTTAAGATTCCATCACAGAGTGCAGTGCCCTTTTTCCTCCAAATATAACAAGGTGTATTTCTGCCAAAATGTTCACTTTTGTCTCATCTGTCCACAGAATATTGTCCTTGAGTGTTGTAGAACATCCAGGTGTTTTTTTTTGCAAACTTGTGATGTGCAGCAAATGTGTTTTTTTGTGAAAGTAGTGGTTTCCTCCATGGTCTTCCATGAACACCATTCTTGTTCAGTGTTTTCCTTGTACTGTAGATCCCTCTGCATTCTTGTGAAAATAATATTCCTTTTTTCTGTCAAAGTGGATAGCTCCATCTTTTTCCACATTGTACTTCATTCATTAGATCTACGCCCACACACATTGTCGATCTACACTTAGTGGCCACATTATTAGGTACAGGAGTGGAATCTGGTGTGATCTTCTGCTGCTGTAGCCCATCTACTTCAAGTTCAACGTGTTATCTTCAGAAATGTGTTTCTGCACACCAATGTTGTAATGCCTTGTTATTTGAGTCACTGTTGCCTTCGTGTCAGCTTGAATCAGTTTGCCAATTCTCTTCCGACCTCTCTCATTAACAAGGCATTTCGCCCACAGAACTACTCAGTGGAGCAACACACATCAAAGTTGCTGGTGAACGCAGCAGGCCAGGCAGCATCTCTAGGAAGAGGTACAGTCGACGTTTCAGGCCGAGACCCTTCGTCAGGACTAACTGAAGAAAGAGCTAGTAAGAGATTTAAAAGTGAGAGGGGGAGGGGGAGATCCAAAATGATAGGAGAGGACAGGAGGGGGAGGGATGGAGCCAAGAGCTGGACAGGTGATTGGCAAAAGGAGTATGAGAGGATCATGGGACAGGAGGGCCAGGGAGAAGGAAGGTGGGGGGGAAACCAGAGGATGGGCAAGGGGTATAGTCAGAGGGACAGAGGGAGAAAAAGGAGAGAGAGAGAGAAAGAATGTGTGTATATAAATAACGGATGGGGTACGAGGGGGAGGTGGGGCATTAGCGGAAGTTAGAGAAGTCAATGTTCATACCATCAGGTTGGAGGCTACCCAGATGGAATACAAGGTGTTGTTCTTCCAACCTGAGTGTGGCTTCATCTTTACAGTAGAGGAGGCCGTGGATAGACATATCAGAATGGAAATGGGATGTGGAATTAAAATGTGTGGCCACTGGGACTATACCCCTTGCCCATCCTCTGGGTTTTCCCCCCTCCCCCTTTTCCTTCTCCCTGGGCCTCCTGTCCCATGATCCTCTCATATCCCTTTTGCCAATCACCTGTCCAGCTCTTGGCTCCATCCCTCCCCCTCCTGTCTTCTCCTATCATTTTGGATCTCCCCCTCTCCCTCCCACTTTTAAATCTCTTACTAGCTCTTTCTTCAGTTAGTCCTGACGAAGGGTCTCGGCCTGAAACGTCGACTGTACCTCTTCCTAGAGATGCTGCCTGGCCTGCTGCGTTCACCAGCAACTTTGATGTGTGTTGCTTGAATTTCCAGCATCTGCAGAATTCCTCATGTTTGCGTTGTTAAAAACTACTCAGTGGATTTTTTTTTTGCATACTTTCTTTGTATTCTAGACAGTGAAAATCCCAGGAGATCAGCAGTTTTTGAGATACTTAAACCACACCAATTGGCAGCAACAATCATTCCACAGTCAACGTCACTTAGATCACATTTCTTCCCCATTCTGATGTTTGGTCTGAACAACAACTGGACTTCTTGACCATGTCTACATGCTTTTATGCACTGAGTTGCTGCTGCATGTTTGGCCGATTCTATACTAGATTTAACAAGGTGTACTGACTTAGTATGTACTAATAAAGTGGTCACTGAGTGTTGTCTCCTTCCATTCTCTTAAGAACTTACTTTCCTCTCTTTGTGCCACTAGAAACTTTAGTTTCAGTGCCTCCATCAGGTCATTATACTAATTGTATCTCAGAAAACAATTTCATAAGCTCTGATTCTGAGAGGCTAGAATATCCTGTTACTATTTAGATGTTTTGCTCAAGTAAGACAATACTCCTTCTACTTCTATTAAACTGCAGTTTCACAATTAACATCTATTCCTCTTAGTGAATCATACTTTTGTCCCTTGAGAACATTAGGATATGTATTATATATCTCTTACTGAAATCAGCAACATCAAAAATAAAATCTTTTCTTACCAGAGAGATTGGGCTTATGATGGCTGAAAAACCAGAGGTGAAGGTTGACTTTGCAGCTGAAAAGTCTGGTGATGACAGTGGGGTTGCTGCTTTCAGAACATTCCTTGAAAATTTGCAGGGATTTTTGACTACTATTGAAAGATGAGGAGATTGTAATGGTTCTGGTGATGAATCAGTGCGAATGGATGGCAGAGATTCCACTAGAGAGGAAGATCTTGTTAAAACCAGTGACTCACATGTCTTTTCATCTGTAATATCAGATATTCAAACAAAAATATAAAGTCATTTGTTTCATAATTGTGCAAAATGAAAAGGAAAGATTGAATATAGGCTACTTGTAAAAAGATGGTAACAATGAGACAACTAAAAGCAGTTGTATTGATATTCATGGACAATTTTTACATTTATATACCAAGTAAGATGAAGGAGCATTGTGATACTGCAAAGGTAAATGAGTTTTGAGATTTTCTTGTGGACAGAAACTAGTTCTGTCTTATGACAGCTGAGAATGACATTTGGGTCATTGTTACAGAGCAGCCTAAACTGAAGAACTTACCTTTAATACTGAATCACATTAATTAAGAGATTGAATACACAAGTTCTAACTCTATGTGGCATGCAGTATGATCATATATATGTTTAACCCTTGGTGATAGATTGATGCCTATTCCTGAGATCTTTGAAAAATTAGCACGTCATTAATTGACTAAAACCTCATATTCCATTCTCCATAAAATGTAACTGACCATTCCTACTGTAAGCTGATACTGCAGATCATGGATGATCTTCAATGAGGCATCAATACTTAAAATGGACAGCCGCTAGTACCTGGGAATTTAATAGAATTACTCTTCTTTTAGTTTAATGCACATGAATATCACGTTTACCAAGAGTGAAGCATTTTCAGGTTGTTTGAGGTTGGTTGTAGGGGATTCATAGCCCGTTCTTTAGTTAGGGCCTTCAGCATTTTGGGCATCGAGGGAGAGAGGAAGAGGAGAGCCATCCGCAGTACCACTGATGCGGCAGAGAGGGCCTCAAGATGGCTGTGGCTCAAAAGAGGGGAGCCATGGAGTCATAAGTAGCTAGCCATCTGGACACAAGCTGGGGTCTGATCAGCCCCGGCTGGGTCACCTGGAGGAGGTTGTATGATGTTGAAAGAGCCGAAACACCCGATGATTCCAGGAACATCACTGAAGATGTGTCCAGAAGCATCAATAGATATATGTACACAGCTTACACCCTGAGTTAATCAGTGACAACCAGGAAAGACTGGGTGACAACCACGAAAAGAGTGGTGACGACTGGAGAGTCAGTGACAGCCCAGAGAGACGGCAACCAGGGCAGAACGGGCTGGCAACCCAATCTGCGTCCTCTGAGAGGAGGACCCCCACAAAAGCCACAAAGAATCTAAGGAAAAGATACCCCCAGGGGTGCCCGAGAGGGGGGGAGGATGAGCACCCCAGTCGGATGGACACAACGACATCAGACCCAGGCAATGAACAAACGACGATGAGGAAGCAGTGTGCATGTGGCAAAATTTGCAAGAACGATCGCGGCTTGAAGATCCACCAAGCGAGGATGAAGTGTTTGGTGGGAGCAGGAGCAGCATAACATGCAGGTGTCCAACCTGGTGAGACGAAGGAGGGGCCAGGCCCGGAGTCACCCCATAGTGCCCGGAACCTCCAAGTGTTGCAAACTAATCCCTCGAACATGAAGTCTAACAGGAGGCGGATCAAATGGCCTGCAGCTAACATGACTTCACTGTGGAAGCAGTTTGATGAAGATGTTAACCAAATTCTGGAGGCAACGGCGAAGGGAGGGGTTGATAGGAAGCTGCAAGCCATGACAACAATTATTGTCAGTATCGCAGCTGAACGGTTCGAGGAGGAGAAGGAAGGCTCCAAAACATCTTACTCGAAGAACCAAAGAGCATTGAGGATCCACAACATCAGGCAGGAGATAAAAGCGCTGAAGTCCCAATACAAGGAGGCAGGAGAAGAGGAGCGTATTGGCTTGGCCAGCTGATGTGCATACTACGAAAGAAGATCAGGGTCCTCCGCTGGGCAGAGTGGCATCGGAGGCGGCGTTGTGAAAGAGCTTGAAAACGTGCTGCCTTTATCACCAACCCCTTCAAGTTCACCAAGGAGTTGCTGGGGGAGAAGCGCAGTGGGAAACTGGCCTGTTCGCAGGAAGACATAGACCAACATCTGAAGAAGATATATAATGATCCTGAAAGAGAGCAGGAGTTGGGAGAGTGCGACACCCTAATAGACCCACCTGAACCGGATGTGCAGTTCGACGTGTCAAGAGCTGCAACTAAAGGAAGTCAGAGAGGTCGTCCGCAAAGCAAGGGCAAGCTCGGCTCCAGGACCAAACAACACCTCGTACAAAGTGTACAAGAACTGCCCCAAACTCCTGCTGCGTCTGTGGAAGATCCTGAGAATCTTCTGGAGAAGGGGGATGATCCCAGAACAGTGGAGAGTGGCTGAAGGGGTGTGGATCCCGAAGGAGGAAAATGCCACCCAGATAGATCAGTTTCGCATCATCTCCCTACTGTGTGTCGAGGCGAAGATCTTCTTCAGTGCAGTTTCCAACCGGTTGTGCACATACCTAGCAAAAAACACCTATATTGATACATCAGTCCAGAAGGGTGGCATTTCAGGGATGCCGGGCTGTCTGGAGCACATTGGTGTGGTGACACAGCTCATCAGGGAGGCCAGAGAGAACAAGGGCAACCTGTCAGTGTTGTGGCTCGACCTGGCAATTGCATATGGCTCCATTCCGCACAAGCTGGTGCAGCTCACACTGACCAAATATCACGTCCCCAGCAGAATCAGAGACCTTATCGCTGATTATTACAGCAACTTCAGGATGAGGGTCTCTCAGGAGCAATTACATCGACCTGGCACAAGGTGGAGATCAGCATCATCACAGGGTGCACTATCTCAGTGACACTGTTCTCCCTAGCCATGAACATGCTCACTAAGTCTGCTGAACCAGAGTGCAGAGGGCCCAGAATGAATTCCGCTCAACAGCAACCACCTATCAGTGCATTCATGGATGACCTCACATTCACCACAGAATCAGTCCCAGGCTGCCGGAGGATTCCGCAAGGGCTCGAAAAGCTGGTGGAGTGGGCCCAGATGCATTTCAAACCTGCCAAATCAAGATCGATGGTGCTGAGGAAAGGGAAGGTGGAGAACAAGTTCTGGTTCAGCATCGCAGGCACAGTCATCCCAACCATCACAGAAAAGCCAGTAAAGAGCTTAGGCAAAGTTTTTGACAGCTCTTTAAGGGACACAACATCCATTCAGGCAACCTGCACCGAGTTGGATGGCTGGCTGAAATCTGTGGACAAGTCTGGCCTATCTGGGAAGTTTAAAGCCTGGGTGTATCAGCATGGCATTCTTCCCAGAATCCTGTGGCCCCTCCTCGTCTATGCAGTTCCAATCTCGACAGTTGAAACCTTAGAGAGGAGGGTTAGCAACCACCTCAGGAGATGGCTGGGGCTGCCAAAGAGCCTGAGCAGCATCGCACTCTATGGACACCACAACAAACTGCAACTGCCCTTCAAATCCTTGGAGGAAGAATTCAAGGTAACAAGAGCCAGAGAAGTGCTACAGTATAGGGACTCAAGTGACCCGAAGGTGGCTAGAGCAGGGATCCAAGTAAGTATTGGCAGAAAGTGGAGGGCAGAGGAAGCTGTTCAGGAGGCAGAGGCGAGGCTGCGTCACAGGAGGCTGGTGGGAGTGGTCACACAAGGCCGAGCTGGGCTAGGATCCTTTCCAACTCCCCAAATGGACACCAGAGGGAAGGAAAGGCGTCATCTAGTTCAGGAGGAGGTGAGAGCAGTAGTGGAGGAGATGAGAGCCTGCAAGGCGGTGGGAATGAAGCAACAGGGAGCTTGGACAAGATGGGAGATTGCAGTTGAGAGGAAAGTGACCTGGGCTGATCTTTGGAAAGTCGAACCACACCACATCCAATTTCTCATCCAGGCAGTGCTCGATGTGCTTCCAAGCCCATCAAACCTGCACATATGGGGCAAGGCAGAGTCGTCTACGTGCCCACTGTGCTCCAAGCGAGGAACTCTGGAGCACATCCTCAGTGGTCGTGCAAGGGCACTTGGTGAGGGATGGTACAGGTGGAGGCATGATCAGGTCCTGAAGACCATCGCTGAAGCCATCAGTGCAGGCATTGAGTGGGCGAAGCGGTCCCGACCCTCCAAGCAGACCATTGCCTTTGTCAGAGCTGGGGAGCAGCCAATACCTGCCAAAAGAACATCTGCAGGCATTCTGACCTCTGCAAGGGACTGGCAGCTGTTGGTGGATCTCGAAGGGCAGCTGAAGTTTCCCAACCATATCGCAGCCACCACCCTGCGACCAGACATTGTCCTAGTGTCTGAGTCTACTAAGCAAGTGGTGCTGCTGGAGCTGACAGTCCCATGGGAAGATAGCTTGGAGGAGGCCTTTGAAAGGAAGCTCTCCAAGTACGCAGGACTGGTCAGCAACTGTCAGCAGGCTGGATGGAGAGCGAGGTGTCTCTCAGTGGAGGTTGGTTGTAGGGGATTCATAGCCCGTTCTTTAGTTAGGGCCTTCAGCATTTTGGGCATCGAGGGAGAGAGGAAGAGGAGAGCCATCCGCAGTACCACCGATGCGGCAGAGAGGGCCTCAAGATGGCTGTGGCTCAAAAGAGGGGAGCCATGGAGTCATAAGTAGCTAGCCATCTGGACACAAGCTGGGGTCTGATCAGCCCCGGCTGGGTCACCTGGAGGAGGTTGTATGATGTTGAAAGACCTGAAACACCCGATGATTCTACGAACATCACTGAAGATGTGTCCAGAAGCATCAATAGATGTATGTACACAGCAGGTAGGTACTCTGTTATGAGTAACCCTGTGATCCAATATGATTACTTTGTCAGAAATACATGGAATGATGTCATTTCCAAGTATGGCTCTTTTTAGAGGATTTTAAGAAATATTTGGTCTTTTGGTCATAGCAGCACTTGTGTATCAGCATTCCTAGGATAATTTCTACTCTGCCATACCAGGGAGACTGCTGGGTAACTATTTAGGCAAGATCTAGCCCACTCCTGTATGAAATGTAACATCACCTTTTTAATGCTGAATCATAGCATAACACCACCCACTATCCAATTTTTAGGTTTCTGTTCCTTCAAATCCCCTCCCACAAAATTGCTAGTATTATCCCATCATCCACCTACCAGTGCTCAATGATTCCCACAGCCCCCATCCACCGGTCTCCTTGATACAACAATGACACTAAGGGTCTCATCAGTGGTACATTTCTTCCTCTCACTTAAGAATTGTGCTCATAAAGCCCGATTCCTCATAACTCCACTCTCACATTCCTATTTAGGTCCTAATAGGTCTCATGCATAGGGCCAAATGGATTTTCCTGTAGTGGGTCCATGAAAACATGGTTTATGTCCCTCCAATTACTGCTTCTAATAACTTTCCAGCAGACATTTCAGGATGCATTGTAATTTCCAGTCATGGCTACTTTAAATATCAGAACCAGGGTAGTAAATTTAAAATGAGTGGATTTCTATATAAATGAAAAACAAAAAATGGTTGATAATGGAAATCTGCTGGAAGTGCAGAACAAGTCAATGACATCTGTGGGAAAAGAAATAGTTAATCTTTCTGGTTACGATAACCTAGCATACAATCTGGACAGGCTAGTTATTTGAAATTGGTGAATTCATTGGTGAAGTCTGATGGCTGTAAAGTGTCTAATCCAAAAGATGACATGCTGTTCTTCAAACTTACATAAGGCTTTGCTTCATTGGAACAAAGGTCAAAAACTGATAGATTAATATGGGATTGGGATAAAGAATTACCATGCTAGGCATCTAAAAGTTCAAAAACACCTTAGTGAACTGAATGGAGGCATTCTGAAAAGGAAGATTGAAGAGCTCTTTGAATATCAGTTCAGAGGCAGATTACGTACAAAACAGGAAGTTTGACAGAATGGGAGAAAAAGTGATGTATGAAGTCAGGAATATATCTGAGATTAGAGAACGAGGGAGGAATAGGATAATCAGAGTAATAAGGGCTAGTACAGGAATGAGTGCGTTAGTGAGAGAATGGAGGATTTTAAGGGCTAGAATGGGGTGCTTAGAGCTGCATATTGATTGAAGGGAGCAGATTATAACATTCTTCAAAACCAAAGATAAATTAACCCGTCACCAACATAATTTCATAGAATATTTTAAAAGTATTAAGTTAATCTTCTGCACACACTCTAACCTTTGTGTGGATGACTAGGTGACTTTTTCAGATCTACGTGCCCATTCTCTATACAAAATTGAGTAAAACTCTTACATCTGATCTTCTCAGCTGATGTATTTTCATATGATACTACTGTTGAAGCTTCTGATGTTTCACTCTGTTGCTCATAATCAGCTGACATGATTGCTTTCTCCTTGGCATTTGTACAAATCTTCTTAGCAGGCACTTGCTAAAACAAATAACAATGAAATCCAAATGAGACTATTACCTTTTCTGTAATTTGTAGTTCATTCAAAGAATACACAAAATTCCCAGCCCCTAGAATCACTGATCCTTTAAAGTTTTGCACAGTCAAGCAATTGCAAAAAATATTAAATGTTAGAGCTCAGGAAGTATTGTGTCTGAAGAGGTCTGTATTTCTTTGAAGATCTAGCCAGTTTGACCTGCTCCCATTGCCTTTTTTGACCATGCTTCAATTTGCTTCTTCTGAATTATTCATACATTCCCATACTAAAGATATTGTAACTGCTTTGCCAACCACTTCAGGTGTGCTACAGATGTCATGGGGTATCTTTATAAATATGTTTCTTCACTTCATCTCACTCACAAGTCTTAGGTAAATAATTTAAATTTATACAAAAAGAAAGTTTTTTCCTTACTTATATATTTAAGTAGCAAATAATTTTGAGCACAGGAGTGATACAGTGAGGGATCACCAGTGGAAAGGGTGAGTATTTTCAAGCTCCTCGTCATTAACATCACTGAAGATCTATCCTGGGCCCAATAATTTGATACAATTACAAAGAAGGCTTAAGAGCAGCTATATTTCATTAAGAGTTTGAGGAGATTTGATATGTCACCAAAGACTATCAAATTTCTTCAGAGGGAGAGCATTTTAACTGGTTGCATCGTGGTCTGGTATGGAGGGGTCTTTACACAGGATGAGAAAAAGTTGCAGAAAGTTGCAGACTCAGCCAGCTCCATCATGGGCACTAGCCTTCTCAGCATCAAGGACATCTTCAAAAGGTAATGTCTCAAAAAGGTGGCATACTTCATCAAGAACCCCAGCACCCCAGACATGCCCTCTTATCATTGCTACCATTAAGGAGGAGGTATAGCAGCATGAAGACTCAGTGTTTTAGAAACAGCTTCTTCCCCTCTATCATCAGATTTCTGAATGGCCAATGAATCCATGTACACTACCTCACTATTATTTTTCCCTCTCATTTTGCAGCGCGCACACACGCACACACACAAATAGATAAATAATAAATACTGCAAAATGAGATGAAATTCTGATAAAATTGTTCTAAGGGTAATGGTTAAGTAACAAATTCTGTCATCCCCGATAACTGACAACTACATCATCCTCTCTAGGGCTTCAAAATACTTCAAAATTTTGGAGTCAAGGATGCTTCAGTTGAAGCCTCTCTTGTAATTCATAATTGGAATGGATTGGAAGCCTTTGCAATTGACAAACATCTCTAGCTGGTATGACAAGAAGCCTGACAGAAACACAAACCCATGCATTCTTTTCACAATGAACCTGACAAAATACTGATCATTGCAAACAAGGCCTGGCTGATAAGCCCTTACATATTTATGCATTTCCATCCAGGAAGTCCTGGGCATATTTCCAAATGATTCTGTGAAGACTGGTGACTTCATTAACAACTCATTTGATCAGATTCAGGAAATGTCCTAAATGCTGAGAATAAACCTTTTGCAAAAGAATTTTGAAGAAACCCTTTTACATCACAGGTAAAGACATAGTTGTGAGAATTTGCTTTTCCCCCAAGGGCTTTAGTGTATCCCTATAAATGGCAACAATTTCAGGAAACCTGCAGATAAATTTCATTCATTTAAAAGTAATTATGGAAAAGGATAGGTCATGTCCTTGGGTTAAGATTCTAAATTGGAGAAAGAACAATTTTGATAGTATCAGAAAGGATCTAGCAAGCGTGGACTGGAACAAGTTGTTTTTTGTCAAAGGTGCACTTGATAAGTGGGAGGCCTTCAAAAATGAAATTCTGAGACTATAGAGTTTGTATGTTCATGTCAGAATAAAAGGCAAAGATAACAGGTTTAGGAATCTGCTTTTCGAGAGATATTGAGGCCCTGATAAGAAAAAGAAGGTGCACAGCAAGTACAGGCAGGTAGGAACGAATGAGATACTGGAGGAATAAAAGAAATGCAAGAGAACACTTAAGAGCAAAATCAAGAGGGCTAAAAGAAGACGAGGTTGATCTAGCAGACAAGATGAAGGAGAATCCAAAGATTAGATTAGGAGGACAGGCAGTCCTCTTTTTATTGTCATTTAGTAATGCATGCATTAAGAAATGATACAATATTCCTCCGGTGTTATATCACAGAAACACAGGACAGACCAAGACTGAAAAACTAACAAAAACCACATAATTATAACATATAGTTACAATAGTGCAACAATACCATAACTTGATGCAGAACAGGCCATGGGCACAGTAAAAAAAAAGTCTCTCGAAAGTCCCACATCTCACGCAGACGGGAGAAGGAAGAAAACTCTCCCTGCCATGCCCGACCACAGTTCGACTCTGAGTCGCCTGAAAACTTCGAGCTCCTACAGTAGATCTTCTACATGTATATTAAGAACAAAAGGATAGCAAGGGAGAAATTAGTCCTCTGGAAGATCAAAGTGCTAATTTATGCACGAGGCCAAGAGAGACAGAGGGAGACCTTTAATGCATCTGGATTTAATCGGGAGATGGACACCAAGTAAATAGATGAGTGGCAATGAAGAAGCGAGCTCATGGACCCTATACAGATTACAGTTGAGGAGGAATTTACTGTATTGAGGCAAATTAGGGTGGAAATATTCCCAAGGCTGACAAGGTGTTCCCTCGGGCCCTGTGGGAGACTATTGCAGAATTTATAGGGGCCCTTGCAGAGACATGGAGGAAATCTGGAAGTCGAACCTGACCAGAGCGCTTAAAATGAGGATTTTCATAGCAGTCATAGAGTCCATTCTCACGTACAGATGCGAGACGTGGACACTCACCAAGATGATGCGAAAGTCTCTGGATGGTTGCTATACATGAATGCTCTGGATGGCTCTTGACGTGAGTTGGCAACAGCACATGATGAACGTCGAGCTCTATAACAACCTACCAATGCTCACCACTAAAATCGAGGCGAGAAGAACTGTAACTAGCAGGGCACTGTCTACGCCACCTGAGCTACCTGCCAGCCTAGTCATCATATGGGAGCCCAAGCACAGGAGGATGAACCCTGGGCACCCTCCCAAGACTATGGTCAACGTGCTCCTTGAAGACAGTGGCGCGGCTAATGGAGATGAACTGAACACACTGATGAGGGAGAGGGAGAAGTGGAGAGTCCGTCATCGTGCTGACGCCAGCCCCCTAGGCCTGAGTCGACGTAGTAGTAGTAGTTGCAGAGACATTTCAAACATCCTTAGCCACTTGTGAGATGTTGTAGGATTAGAGGGTAGTTAATGTTGTTCTGTTGTTTAAGAAAGGCTCTAAGAATAAGCTAGACAATTATAGCCCAGTGAACCTGACATCAGTAGTGGGAAAGTTATTGGAAAGTATTCTATGAGATCAGGTATATAAGTATTTGGATAGACAGGTACTGATTAGGGATAGTCAAAATGATTTTGTGCGTGGTAAGTTGTGCCTAACGATTCTTATAGAATTTTTCTAAGAAGTTACCAATGAAGGCAAGGGAATGGATATTGCCTACATGGACTTTAGCAGGGCCTTTGACAAGTCCCACATATGAGTTGGTCAAGAAGGTTCTGTTGCTTGCCATTCAAGATGAAATAGTAAATTGAATTAGACATTGGCTTTGCAGAAGCCAGAGGTGGTAATAGATGGTCACTTCTCTGACTGGAGGCCTGTGACTAGCGGAGCACTACAGGGATCGGTGCTGGGTTTGTTCTTGTTTATTATCTATACCAACAATCTGGATGATAATGTGGTAAATTAGATCAGCAAATTTGCAAATGACACCAAGACTGTCAAAGCTTGCAGTGGGATTTGGACAAGCTGGAAAAATGGACTGAAAAATGACAGATGGAATTTAAGGTAGACAAGTGTGAGGTGTTGCACTTTGGGAGGACCAGCCACGTAAGGTCTTACAAGGAGTGCAATAGGGCACTGAGGAATGTGGTAGAACAGAAAGATCTGGGAATACAGATCCATAATTCCTTGAAAGTGGCGTCACATCATCGTAAAGAAAGCATTGGTACATTGATCTTCATAAATTAATGTAGTGAGTACAGGAGTTCATATGTTATATTGAAATTTTATAAATCGTTGAGGCCTAATTTTTGGAATATTGTGTCCAGTTTTGGTCACCTACCCTCAGGAAAGATACAAATAAGATTTAAAAGAGTACAAAAAAAATTTACAAGGATGTTGGCGGGACTTGAGGACCTGAGTTATAGGGAAAGGGTAAATAGGTTAGGACTTTATTCCTTGGAACATTGAAGTCTAGGGAGAGATTTGATAGTGGCATACAAAATTATGAGCAGTGAAGACAGGGTAAATGCAAGTAGGCTTTTACCACTAAGGGTGGGTGAGGCTACAACTAGAGGTCATGGGTTAAGGGAGAAAGGTGAAAAGTTTAAGAGAAATATGAGGGGAGCGTCTTCACCCAGAGGGATCAGCTGCCAGCACAAGTGGTGGATGTGGGGTCGAGTTCAACATTTATGAGAAATTTGAATAGGTACTTGGTTGGGAAGGGTACGGAGGACTATAATCTGGGTGCAGGTCGAAGGGACAGGAAGATTAGTGGCTTATTATGAACTACATGAACCAAAAGGCCTGTTTCTGTGCTGTAGTATTCTATGATTCTAAATCAGAAACAGGGTTGCAACTGAGCAATCAGTTGATAAGTCTCTTTCAAAGCAGATATGTAGAACCAGTCTAGCATGCTTGTGTTAAAGGCAGAGATTAGTGGTTTGCAGTCATTTCTGAAAACTTTAGGCATCTGTATGCACCTAACAACACATATTATTTCATGTCAAAATTGAAAACAAAAAAAAATAGAAAGAATAAACTACTGGGCTCTTTGCACCTGTTCTGAGGTCAATAAAATTATGGCTAATCTACCTGAGCTTCACTTTCCAACAGTAATCATTTATATTTCTTAATTTCCAAACATCTATTGATCTCTGCCTAGAATATACTCATCTGCTGTATTTCCAAAGGCTTCTGGTATACGGAAATCACACAAATTCACTTTTCTGGGTGAATACATTTCTCCTCTTCTCCATTCTAAATGTGTGACTCCTTATTTTGAAACTGATTCTTGACACCTCAGCCAAGGGTCAATTCCACATCTATTCTGTTAAGGCACGTGAATATTTGCTACACTTCAATCCACACTTTTATTTCATGATCTTCAGATTTGGAATAAAGAGGGGAATAGCAACTTGTATTCTCTGTACTTTTGGAAACTTAGTGGTATCACAACTATATTGCCTTTCTCACCTTTCTGTATTGTTTCATAAGCAAACTACCAAGTTAGATCTACTTTGTCTTTAACAAATCTATTGGTGTTTCCTTACCAAGCCATGATGCAACCAGTCAGTATACTCTCCACTGTGTATCTACAGAAATTTGTCAATGTTTAGGTGACATGCCAAACCTTCACAAATTTCTAAGGAAGTAGAAGCACTGCCATATCTTCTTTGTAATAGCACTTACGTGCTTAAAATATTTTACAAACAATAGGTAAGCAAACTGTGTTTCAATTTTCTAAACCCTCCCAAACACACCATAAGCATGTTTCATTTAAATTTATAAGCTAGAATAATTTTGAGAAAACAATGTAAAAATCTTGAAAGTTAAAGGCAAATGTAACATGCCAATCATTCAGTATAAATCTGTCACCCGAAGTGGTATTTTCCGTCCTAGCTAACCAGCCTAATTCTAAGCAGTGTCCCTTTCTGATCCCTTTATGACTAGAGCCATGCAGCTCTCTTTCACTGACAATGATTGCAAAAAGCTACTGAAAACTCCAAACAACGCCAGATCAGGAAGACTTTGCAGGATCTTGACACACCTTGGGCTCAGTGCAGACAACTGGGATAGCTGATTGTGGTGCAAAGATAAAAGTTTTGCTTGTAATTCAATGATGGGAAAGCAGCTTCTGACATCCTGAGCCAAGACAACATGTCTAATTTCACATTGTGAATGGCACTCTTCTACGACAAGAAATTCAATGTAATTTGATCAAACTGCACAGCTCCAGTGAATGTTTCTAGATTTGCACCTTCATAAGTCCATGAGAGTGGAAGTGTGTGATTACTTAGCACCTCACTATTCCTGATAAGCAGCATGTGGTTGTTAGGTAACAGCAAGCAGAACTCTGATTGGAATAGCTTTTGGGCTGACTAACATATTATGGCTAGCTTCTATGCCTCATTTGGAAGCAAGAATCTGCTCCATCAACTGCTGCACCACATCAATACCAGCTGCCCATCGGGTGACTACTATTCCATGAGAAAAGAAAGTTTGCTCCTGACTCTGGAGAATTCAAGAAAGGATTAGAGATCGATTCCTCAAAGCTTCTTGAAATCCCTCAAAGCTTCTCGAGCAGACTGGACAACGCACCAAGCATTCCTATATGCATCCATAGTTGCCTTTGCATGTATGCTCCTCCATCATGGCTTTCATCTTTGTCCTCTAAGACAGAACTGGAGAGATGATTGCAAAACATTCTCTTTAAGGAGCTGACTTCTCAGTGTCAAGTCTAACTGCAAATGTTGCTCAACCTCTGCAATAATCATACCATAGAAATTGGTAATAGTGCGTGCACGATGATATCAGAAGTATCCGGGAGCTCTGTGCTCACTTGTCAATGCAGATCTAGATAAAACAACTGACCTTCTTGTAGAAGGGAGCGGACTACTTTGAACTGGTAATGTATGTTAAGATAGGTTTAATAAATGATTTCAGTGTGAACAATGACTAAGTGATCACAGCAAGATAGAATTTAACATTTAATTGAGTAACCAAATTCTGGTCTGAAACAGCTGTAATAAAATTAAATACGTGGAATTACAAGGGATGAAGTCAGAGTTAACTAAAGCAGATTGGTAAATAGATAAAACAATAAACACGTAGCAGCAGACAGTTAAAATTTCATGACTTCCAACAAAATATATTAGAATGCAAAAGAAAGTTTCCAAGGAGAGGGAAGAAAATGAACTAATTATAATTCACCAAGGAAGTTAAGGAAGGTATTAATTTGAAGAAGAAAACAGATGAGGTGGTAAAAGTTAATGGTAGGTCTGAAAAACGGGATAAATTCAGAAAGCAAGAATGAGCTAAAAAAAGTAAGTATAAGAATATGAATACGGCCTCTTATTCTTTCTATCAAAGTGTATTACCTTGCATCTGTATGTTACATCTCATCTTGTATGTGCCAGGTTATACATGTTTAACTATTCTCTTCATTCTTACCATATTTCCTAGTTCCATGCCATCTGCAAACTTGGAATTTTATCCTGCACATGCATGTCTATGCCAGTATCACATCTAAACAGTGTGATCACAGCACTGATCCCTTGGGAATACCATTTCTGGAAAAAAGAATTTAGCACCACTCTGTCTTTTAAGTCAAATCCCTATCAATGCAGCAAGTTATCATTAATAAAATTTTGGGCCCATTATTCTATAGTTTGATAAAATATATGTTTTTTTCACCATGATTAAATCCCTTTCTTTATAATGGGACGGACTCAGGGATTCTCCGTAGCTATCAGATGCAGATTCTGAAACTTCTTTGTAACACCTTTGCATAGCAGCTGCCCTTTGTGGACAATTTCTTTGTTTCTTTTCAGCTGGGACTTCTTTTAAATTGATCTTTTCAGTGGGTTTCTGTTAAAATAAACAAAACAGCATTTTCAGTTTTTCTCTTAAAAAGATAACAAATCCCAGCATTCAAAGTTTAAAGTAAATTTATCAAAGTACATTCAGGTCTCCATATACAACCCTGAAATTCTTTTTCCTGTGGGCAATCACAATAAATACGAGAAACACAATAGAATCAATGAAAGACCACACCCAATCAGGCATTCCAAACTCTTTAGAGAAGTAAATTCTTTCCCATTTCCTAAAGCTCAAGCAAAGTCCAGCAGGATTCTATTGTTAAGCCTTTGTGCAGTGCTCCCTTTCACAGTGCCATGATCCTATTTCTCTGGTTTTGACTGGTATGATCAATATAATTATCAATGAAGGCCAGCTCTCTCATCTGTACTGCTCCACACTGTTCATTTTTTGGAAGACAATCTGGATTCCCTTTGTCTGCAGCTGACCTAGCACGAATTGAGGAACTGCAGCGTGCTTGCTCTTGCAGAAAACGTGGCTCCAGGACCACATTCAAACCACTGCCAATTTTCAGGCCATGCCACTCAGGCACTTGTGCTAATATTATTTAGTGCTATTGTAACTATATGTGCTATGTGTGACTGTATGCAATGTGTTCTGTACCTCGTCCCGAAGAATGGTGTTTCATTTAGCTATACACAATTAAACTCGAACTTGAAAAGGCAAACAGTTCTCACACATTCTTAAGTGGTGATCAACCAAGTTCATTATGCATGCACTTACTGTGGTTACTGGCAACACTGAATATTGTTTTGGTTACATTTCCCCAGGTGATTGGAAAATATGACATCATGTTTCTGATTTTGCTTTAAATATTATGATTTTCACTATCTATAAGCGACTTGTTGATCAAAGTTTCTGGTCACCAGTAACTCCAAAATGCTGCTAGTACATTTGGTAATGAGAATACCATTGAATATCAAAGGTAGGCCGTTAGCCTCTCTTGTCAGAGCCTGGGAGAGTGTAACCCGAAAAACATTCAATGTTCCTGACACCATCCAGGGAAAAAAAAACATGCTTGATTGTTAGAGAAAGTCACTGCCTTGCATTGATATATCACAAATTTTACTCACCATGTAACAATTTATAGTCAAGTATTGTCTAGGTCTTGTTACACCCAGGCACAACTTACTCCCTGTTATATGAAGACTGAATGGAATTGAATATTGTACAATCAGTGAATGTCCTATTTCCAATAAACAGTAACTGAGAAAGTAGATGAAAATGGTTGGGCTCACATCCATATTACTGTCAGTGCCTTTTAGCAGATGTGTTACAGCCTGGCCTCCAACTTCCAGCTCATTAATTTCCAGCACAAATACTATGAAACAGCCTGTTGAAGCAGTGGAGGTGGCAAGGCACCTTAAAGACATGAAATAAGGGAGTACACAGAAGTGTTGTTTGTTTATAAATGGTATTTCTTTGTTGAATATATAAATGTAAGCTGGAGTGCGCAAGCTCCCATGACTAACTTGTGTGAGAAAAAGGACAATTATGATGGATGAGCTTGTGAAAAGTCAAGGGATGTTTTATTATTGGTAACTTAGGAGATATGATCTGAATTGCCAGTCCCTTATTTTAAGAATTGTCACCTCAGCTTCTGTATTTCAAAACCAGCAAAGCACCTTGTCAAATCCCATCAGAATTTTGCATGTTTTCATGCTTCCAAATCCTAGCGGTGAGGCCCAGTCTGCTTATTTTTTCCAAATGGAATGAATTGATTCTAGTAAGCCTTCAACACACTTATAGAAACATAGAAAAACTACAGCACAATACAGCAACACACATAAAAGTTGCTGGTGAACGTAGCAGGCACAATACAGGCTCTTCGGCCCACAATGCTGCGCCAAACATGTACTTACTTTAGAAATTACCTAGGGTTACCCATAGCCCTCTATTTTTCTAAGCTCCATGTACCTATCCAGGAAATTCTTAAAAGACCATATTGTATCTGCCTCCCCCACCATCGCCGGCAGCCCATTCCACGCACCCACCACTCACTGCATAAAAAACTTACCCCTGACATCTCCTCTGTACATATTTCCAAGCACCTTAAAACTGTGCCCTCTCGTGATAGCCTCTGACTATCCACACGAACAAAGCCTCTCATCATCTTATATACCTCTGTCAGGTCACCTCTCATCCTCCGTTGCTCCAAGGAGAAAAGGCCAAGTTCACCTGACCTATTCTCATAAGGCATACGCCTCAATTCAGGCAACATCCTTGTAAATCTCCTCTGCACCCTTTCTATGGTTTCCACATCCTTCCTGTAGTGTGGTGACCAGAATTGAGCACAGTACTCCAAATGGGGTCTGACCAGGGTCCTATCTATCACAAGTAGAGAAACCAGAACTGTACACTGTCAGCAAAAACACGAGGAAATCTGCAGATGCTGGAAATTCAAGCAACATACACAAAAAATGCCGGTGAATGCAGCAGGCCAGGCAGCATCCATAGGAAGAGGTACAGTCGACATTTCGGGCCGAGACCCTTCGTCAGGACACTGTCAGCTGTGGTTTTGCCATAATCCATTATGAATGCAGTAATATGTCTTTGCTTGTGTTCTCAAATCCTCTTATATTAAGGTCACCCTACTTTTTAGTTTTCTAATTGCTTGCTGTTCCTGTTCCCTCCTCTTTACCACTTACTTTTTTAGTTCTTCTTCCTCCTCTTAGATCTTTTTCTCTCTGCTGTGCAGCTTCCTGACTGGTAGGTGATTGAAAAGGATGTCTCCCCTTACTAGCATAGTTGTTAGCTTAAGATGTGTGACTGCATGTCTTAATATATTTCACTACAGGATTCCTCCAGACGTACTTAATGTAGGCAAGACTCAAACATACGATAATATATTCTTTGTAAAGCACTGCTCTTGTTACATACCTATTGTGCAGGAGTTTGGGACTAGAGTTCTGAACCATGATTCTATGGGATATATTGAGATACTTTGCAATTAGGACCTACCATGGTGATTTTAAAAGTAGTTGGCATAGAGAACTACTTCTAAAAGAAGGAATTATGATTGAGTGTGGATCTCATTTACTTCAAGAAAATATATGATGTGTAGTCAATGGTCCTACACATGGTGGAATCGTGCAATACATAAAAAATCCATGTTAACTACACCTGATCAGAGGAAACAAAAGTGTCGTTCCGTGTGTAGAAAGGCATAGTGACCTTTCCTGTTAGCTGATGTCAACATCTTATGAAAATCTGATTATATTTCTATGAAATGTGGCGGATACATTAAAAAATTAAGAGCAACATCTATTTCGACACCACTATGCAATGCATACCGTTTTTTAAAGTTGGCACTGCAGCTGGAGCAATTTTAGATGTGAAAGAAAAGATTATTCATACACTCGTCATATTTAAATTGAAAAGAATTACTGAACTTCCTACTGTGAATATTAATTTACATTTATTAACCGTAGCCTTGATTTTGTTTAGTCTTACTGATATTGGCTCAGCTATTTATCTAAATGGCACAATTGTAAAATTGCTGGCTAACTTACTTAGAAACATCTCCAGCTCTTTTTCCTTTTTAATGCACAGGATAGTGATATCCAGGGCTTGCTGCTGCTTTTGTGAAAAGGTGATGTTGGCATCCCCAAATATTTTCTACCTCTCTAACTTAAATCCATGGGATCTTCGAAATTTTCATCATGAATTTTCAAGTCATGTTGGCCAATTTCACTTTCCATCTCTTGGGCTGCAATAGTTTATAGTAATCTATGTGCTCGTACAGGTATCATTTACATGTTATGCCTTTTGCTTCCACTGTCCTTTCAGGAGTGAGTTCCAAAACTTCCACATATTGCAAATGAAACTATTTTCCTTATTACGAATAAATTCTTCTGGGGCATTCAGCCAGGAGTATCGTTATCACCAATGTTTCAATGATAAATTCTGCCATGTTCTTCTTCAGATGGCAGAGTTTGTCATTGAAATGTCGGTTATAATCTATATCGATACCCGGCTGGAAGGCCAAGTGTTTATTTGTTATATACACCAGGAAAGCACTAGATCCATTAACATTTTCCTTACTGTTCTTGTAACTTCTTACCTTATTGTTTTCTTCCCTCAGACCACCTTTATTCTAAATAAAAGAAACTCAACTCAATCAAACTCTCATCATAACTAAAATTCTCCAGTCTTTATGATGTCTTTAGCACTAACATAACTTTCTTGTATTCTGGTGACAAGAATTGTACATGATATTCTCACCATAGGCAAAATGGTATTTGCATAGTTCTATAATTTTCTCCCAACATTTCTGAAAACCAAAAGTTACTATTTATTCCTTTGCATTCTTTTCCCTTCCCAAATAGATTATGCCATACTTGTCTGGATTGACTTCTATTTACTATTTTTTTTTACCCATCTGACCACTGCATTGATATCTTCAAAACTTTCTTTTACACTTACAACCACTCTGGCATTCTGGTACAATTATTTTCTCTTCAGTAGATGCTCCTCTGTTCAGGTTAAAATCATTTGCATATACCTCAAAGATAATAGATCCAGGGCTGAATCTTAAGAGAACTCAGTCATTAAAAATGGTGACAGTATCTTACTTTCTGTCACTGAGCCAAATTTGATTATAGCCTGCGACATACATTTGATTAACTCAGAACATAAGAAACAAAAGTGAGAGTGGACCATTCATCCTTGCTCCATCATTCACCAAGATCATGACATTATTGACTTTGATAGAAAAAAATAGAAAGGCAATTGTTTTTGTTCAAAGGGACTTGGAGGACCATATATGTCAGTCACCATAAGTTAATGTGCAGGTAAAACAAGTACCCTTCAGTGTACTTTCCTGCACTATTCTCATATTTCTTTGATCTTTGCAATTACAAATAGAAAATTTTGATCTCCATCTTAAACACAGGCTAAAACAGAGCCTAACCTCTTGGCAGGAATTCACCATCTACTGGGTGAATATATTTCTTCTCTTCACACCTGAATAACAGAATCCTTATTTTGGGATTGTAACTATTGTAATTAGAATCCAAATCCAGGGAAATCAGAAATTCAGCATCTACTCTGCCATGTCACATAAGAATTTTGTGCATTTCATTGAGATCACCCTTCACCTTGTGAAAGCATAGACAAAATCCAATTAGCCTCTTCTCATTCAAATCTACCACCCCAGGAGTCAATCTCAAGACCTTTGTTATGCTCCAATCATCAAATACATCCTTCTCCAGGCAAGGAGCCAACTTATCACTTGCTTTCCTCATTACTTGTTTTACCTGCACATTAACTTACGGTGATTTGTATACAAGGACCTTCAGGTCCTATTGAATGCAAACAATTGCCTTTCAACTATCTTTATATTTTTTTCTTTCTAACTTGATAAAGTCATGTCCTTGCCACTCACTTAACCTGCCTATATCCGATTGAAGTTTTTCCATATTCTCCTCATAGCCTATAATGCCAACTAATTTTAGGTAATTAGCAAAGCTGGATATTACACATAATCCCCTCATCTAAATTGTTGATATAGATTGTGAACAGCTGGAGCCAAGTATTGACACTGATCAGTTTCCCAACCGAAAACTAACTCTGTTCTTACTCTAAACATTCTCCTACTCCAAACATTCTGCTGATTAACATTGATCCATCTATGCTTTGAATTGAATTGACTTTATTTTTTACGTCCTTCACATACATGAGTAAAAATGTTTACGTTATTTCTCTGTTTAAATATGCAATGTGCAATCATAGTAATTTATAATAAGTGGAACAGTCAATGTAACATAGAATACACTCAAATCAGCGTGAGTTAATCAGTCTGATGGCCTGATGAAAGAAGCTGTCCCAGAGCCTGTTGGTCCTGGCTTTTATGCTACGGTACTGTTTCCCAGATGGTAGCAACGGGAATAGATGGCGTTTGGGGTGACTCGGATCCCCAAATGAACCTATAGGCTCTTTTTACACACCTGTCTTTGTAAATGTCCTGAATCATGGGAATTTCACAACTACAGATGCGCTGGGCTTATTACCTTCACTTAACATGAACTCTAATTTTGCTGAATAATCTTTATGTTAAAGGCCTTCTGAAAATCTAACTGCATATCAAGTGTTCTGCTTGTTACAATCTCAAAAAATTTCAACAGATTTAATATTTCCCTTTTATAAATCCATGTTGACTGTCTAGTCTTATAATTTTCTCCCCCTTCCTTTTCAAAACAATAGAACCACGTTAGCAGTGTTTAGCTAGTATTAGATCTGAAACAAAATAATGTATCATTTCTCAATGCATGCATTACTAAATGACAATAAAAGAGGACTGCGTGTCCTCATAATCTAATCTAATCTAAATAAATTTTGATAATAATGGTTAAAACCATTACTCTTTCCTCCCTTCCTTCCTTCTTTTGTCAGATTTGAGATGCAATTTATCGAGGCCCAGCAATTTTTGTTGATACCAGATCGCTTAATTTCTCCCTCTAATTTTCTACTCTTACACGTTAAATTCAATGTCTGTATTGTCTGCTGCTTGTGTAAACACATGGCATTAATTCAGAACCACACCCATAACTTCTGAGGCTATCCTTTCTATAACTTCTCAGGCAAGACCCATGGTGGTGGTATCTGTATTTACATAAATAAGAACTGGTGTATGGATGCTTTAGCAGTGGCATCCCATTGTTCACTGATGATTGAGTCATTTAGGTGAAGTGCAGACCGTTTTATATACCGAGGAAATTCACAATAATTGTGTTGGTAGCTGTATATATCCACCCTGAGGTGCTGCCATCAGTGACTTTTAAACCAAACACCTTGATGGTGTTTTCATTGTCGCTGGTGACTTTTAACCACGAAAACCTAAAAACAGTTCTTTCTAAATTCCACCAGCACGTTGGTTTTGCTACTAAAGGTGAAAATACACTAGACCTGGTTTATACTAACATACTGGGTGCACTATAAAGCAGTTCCCCCGACCCCATATTAGGCTCTCACTTATCTGTTATGCTAACTCCAGCATACAAACCACCGATCAAACAGGCCAAACCAGATCCAAAGGTGGTGAAAACCTGGCCTGAGGGGCAATCTCAGCATAGCAGCACTGCTTTTAATACACAAGCTGGAGGATGTTCAGGGAGGCTGCTACCTAGACAACCACGTTAACATTGAGGACTCTGTAACCAGCTACATAGATAAATGTACTGAGGATGTTACCAACACGAAAATCATCTACGTGAAGACAAATCAGAAGCATGGCTTACTACAGAGGTCTGTGCATAGCTGAGGGATCATGATGCTGCCTTTAGTCAGCGGACATGACAGCTCTCAGGAAAGCAAGAACTGTACTTTCCTGCTCCATCAGGAAGACAAAGCGGGAGCATTCTCAAGAGTACATAACCACTTCTGTGATACCAGACATGAGGTGCATGTGGCTGCGAATTTAAGGGGGTTACAGATTACAAGTCTACCCTGCACATCAGTGACCAGATACCTCACTCCCCGATAGGCTGAATGTCTTTTACGGTCAGTTTGATGCACAGAACAAAAAGCTGGCGAGAAAGGCATCCCTCCCCCAAGGGAGCAGACACTCCATCTGGCTGAAGTTGAGGTGAGGAAGCCCTCACAAGGGTCAACACATGCAAAGCTGCAGAGTCTGATAACATACCAAGTTGGGTTCTGAAAGATTGTTCAGCCCAGCTAACTGAATTGCTGATGGATATGTATATTCAGCATCTCTCCGGAACAGTCCATTGTCCCTTCGGTTTTCAAGGTGCCAACCATCATTCCATGCCAAAGAAGGTGACACTAACCAGTCTAAATGATTATTATTCCGTGGCATTAACATCAACCATTATGAAATGTTTTGAGTGGCTGGTCATGGAGCACATTAAAGCCTTACTCCTGGCAACACCAGATCCTTTCTAGTTTTCAAAATCACTCAAATAATCCACTGCTGATGCATTACCTCAGCCCTCCACTCTGTCCTGTCCCACCTGGAAAATGGGGTTTCATACGCCAGGCTGCTGTTTATAAACCAGGTTGGCACTTAACACCATCATACTCTAGAAACTACCCTCACTAGATTGATCTCTGTAACTGGACTTAACAGAAAGGCCACAGTCAGTCTGTGTGGGCAGCAACATTTCTGAAACGCAGGTTCGTTGCCGCTGTTACTGGGCGATCGAGAATCTTCCGGAGGAAAGGCCCCAAAATCCCCAGCTTTGCCTGCTGCTGGCGACCGAGATTGAAGTCGAATCGTTCGGATAGAGATGGTGCTCAGTACTCAGTGTCGGAGGGCTGATCGGAGGCTCGAAATTTTCGGACGACTCAGAGTTGGACTGTGGTCGGGCATGGCAGGGAGAGGTTTCTTCCTTCTCCCGTCTGTGTGAGATGTGGGACATTTGAGAGACTTTGAACTTTTTACTGTGCTCATGGACTGTTCTTCATCAAGTTATGGTATTGTTGCACTGTTGTAACTATATGTTATAATTATGTGGTTTTGTTAGTTTTTTCAATCTTGGTCTGTCCTGTGTTTTGTGATATCACATCGGAGGAAATATTGTATCATTTCTTAATGCATGCATTACTAAATGACAATAAAAGAGGACTGCGTGTCTTCATAATCTAATCTAATCCCATTACGCTGAACACTGGAGCTCTGCAGGGCTGTGGGCTCAGCCCACTGCTTTTTATACTGCTAACACCTGACCATGTCGCAGGATTCAGCTCAAACCATGTCATTAAGTTTGCGGATGACACAACAGTGGTTGGTCTCGTCAACAACGACGATGAGTCAGAATACAGAGAGGAAGTGGAGCAGCTGATAGACTGGTGTAAGAACAACTTAAATCTGAACATAAAGCAGACAAAGGAAATTATTATGGACTTCAGGAAGATGTGGATGAACCATCCCCCTCTGTGCATTCATGCTCCTCCATACAGAAGAGTTAAGTGCACTAAATTCCTGTGAGTTCACATCACAGATGACTTCATCTGGTTCCTCAATATCACCTCCCTGAATAAGAAGGTACAGCAATGTCTCCCTGAGGAGATTGAGGCAAGCGAGGCTCCCCTCCCTAACAACTCTCCTACATCTTAACTGAATTTTACAGGAACACTGGAGAAGAACAGCCCAGAGAGACACTGTGACACCAACAGTCACTCTGAGTAAGCTGCAGAGGTCTGCGGCTGCAACTGCAGATGACTCTGCAATCTCTAAGGCCTTGCACAAAAAAAGGTACTTCTGGAAGAATGGTAAGGAAGAAGCCCTGGCTAAAGAAAAGCATATCCTTGTCCATAAAAACTTTGCAAAGTGTCACTTAGAAGGTACTACAAAGATGAGGATGAAGGCCTTGTGGTCGGATGAGACTAAAGTGGAACTTTTTGGCCTCAACATTAAATGGTACGTGTGGCATAAATATAATACTGCACATCAACCAGGTAACACTATCCCTACTGTAAAATACGATGTAGGTAGCATTATTCTATGGGGATGTTTTTCAGCAGCAAGGACTGGAAATCTGGTCAAGACTGATAGGAAGATGAATTCTGTATAGAAACCTGCTAGCCTCTGCCAGAAAGCTTAAACTGGGGAGGAAGTTCGCCTTTTCGCAGGACATTGACCAAAGCACACTGAAGAACAATGATAGAGTTGTTTCAAATGAAGAAAATTTACGTCCTTGAGTGGCCCAGTGTCCTAACCTTAAACCATTGTACACCTCTGGCAAGACTTCAAGATCTGCCACTATTCCCCAACTAATCTGGCACATTTGAGCAATTTTGCAAGGAGGAATGGGAAAATCGTGCTCCATTACATTGTGCAAAGCAAATAAAGATCAAAATTCAAAGTAAATTTTCTTATGAAAATACACATATTTTACCATATGCAACCATAAGATTCATTTTCTTATGGGCATACTAAACAAATCTATAGAATAATAACTGCATCAGAATCATTGAAAGACCAACCAAATAGGGTATTCAACCAGAGTGCAGAAGCCAACAAATACCAAATGCAAAAACAGAAAGCAATAATATAAATAAATAAACAATAAATATTGAGAACATGAAATAAGGAGTCCTTGAAAGTGAGTCCATTGGTTGTGAGAACATTTCAATGATGGGGCAAATTAAGTTATCCCATTTGGTTCAAGAATCTGATGGCTGAGGGGTAGTAACTGTTCCTGAACCTGGTGGTGAGAGTCCTGATGCTCTTGGATATTGTTCCTGGCGGTAGCAAGAAGACAGCATGAACTGGATGGTGGAGGTCCCTGATAATGAATGCTACTTTCCTGCAATAGTGTTTCATGTAGATGTGCTCAATGGTTGGAACAGCTTTACTTGTGAGACTGGGCCCTATCCACTACTTTTTGTAGGATTTTTCATTCAAGGGCATTGGTGTTTCCATACCAGGATATGATTCAGCCAGTCAATATACTTTCCACTGCACATTTATTGAAGTTTGTTAAAGTTTTAGATGTCATAATAGAGACTTATCCAAAAAGACTACTGACTGTAATAGATGTGAGAGGTGGTTCAACTAAGTACAGAGCAAAAAAGGACGAATACTTTTGAACTGTTGTTATCTCAGTTTTTGAATTTTTAGTTTTTCATGCTTAACAGTTTTCCCTGTTGTTTTGGCTCCACTGTGGAAAAAGGAGTATGTGATTGACAAAGAAATATTCAGTTAAATTGATCAGAATCCCTGGTTGTAATACTCATTTATGTGAACAAAGGGTTGGAGGCTGAATACAGCACTGCATCTTCTAACATAGTGGTCGCCAACCTTTTTAAGCCCAAGATCCCCTACCTCGGCCTTAGTGAAAGGCAAGATCGACCTACTAAATCGGTTAGTCACACACATGCACACCAGGCAGAAAAGGCCGGAAGTAAAATCCTGCAACTCAGAAACAACCCCTCTTTACAAACAGCTTTCCATAGCGGGAGTATTGCTATATTACCATTATCATAATTAGTATTACTTATTTTTATAATGCTCACATTATAACACCTTTAATTCTATGTTTCATTATTTAATTTTATTTAAACATGAAAAATAAATGAATAAAAATTGACTGTTGCACTCAGTGTGATGACTGGGGCTGAATACTTTCTGCTAGTTCCCTGAAATTGGCTCATAACTACAGACAGCCAGTTTGAGACACTCTGTGAGGTGTCTGTCAGTAAGATAGCTCCTGTACTTAGATTTCATAATTTTCATCTGTTGCAGCACAGCGCCCTCGCAAACCTCCTGACAGACTGAATATTAGAATGGACAGTTTCCTTTATTAGACTGAATGTTGAATCTACCACGTTTTTCAGGTGTATTGTATTGGTAAACCGTTACTGAGACACTAGTATAAGTTTCAGAGGTACGCAAGATAATGACACAACTGTTTTTTTGTTTCCCAGTTATTTACATTTGGGGAATGTTGGAATTTAGAGGGAGAAGTGTTGTAATGTGAGCATTTTAAAGATAAGTTAATAAAAATTAGGATAATGGTAATATAGCAATACCCCCACTACAGAAAGCTGTTTGTAAAGAGAGGTTGCTTCCAGGTTGTGGGGTTTTACTACACACATGTGCACTGGGCAGAAAGAACGGAACTAAAACCCCACAACCAGGAAACAATCTCTCTTTACAAACAGCTTTCAGTAGTAGCAGTATTACAATATTACCATTTTCCTAATTAGTATTACTTATTTTTATAATGCTCACATTATAACAGTATTTGTGTATTTATTTTTCATTTTTTTCAGGATCTACTGGGAAAGTCTCAAAGATCGACTGGTTGGCGACCACTATTCTAACACTACAAAGTTTTCTAGCATCTTAAGTCAGGATCATGATGGAAAACAAAATAACAACTTCGTTTCTTCTTTCATGGAAAAAGATACAAAATTTCTGTCAGAAATACTAGAGAATCAATGCCTTCTGACAATGAGGAACTAAAGGTAATTATTAGCAAAAGTATAGTACTAGAGAAGCTGTTGAATCTGAAAGTTGTTAAACACCAACAATTCTGCTGATTGACATCTCAAGGTTTTAACTGAGATGGCTTTAATGAGAATAGACACATTGTTGATTATCTTATAAAGTTCTACAGATTCTGGAATAATTCCAGCTGACTGGGAGGACAACAGATGTGGCCCACTATTTAAGGAAATACGAAGAGAGAAAACAGGGAACCACTGATTGGAAGCGTTGATAATATCATGGCATCAATAATGCCAAATACAATGAAATCTGCAAAGAATGCAATAAAACACAAAGAAAATATTAGAGTTGAACCAAGTCAGCATGGATTTATTGATTCTCTCAACAGTATGGACATAAAAAATCATGTTCGAATAATCCATTGGAATATTTTGAGGAAGTAACTGCTAGAAGATAACAGAAAACCAATGAATGTGATGCATTGCATTATGATTTTCAAGAAGGTTTTGATAAGGTCCCATACAGGAGGCCAGTTAAGAAAATGAAATCAACAAAAGAACCACCATCAAGAACGCTTACGATGCCATTCCATACCCGCACTTTGGAAAGTCTGACCACCTGGCTGTACTTCTGCTTCTGGCATACAAGCACGGTCAAGGGAGGTGGAGAAGTGCGAAGAGGACTTCTTTGAATTGGCGGACTGGACAACATTCAAGGATTCATCTTCAAATCTGAATGAATATGCCACAGTTGTCACTGACCTCATCAAGACCTATATGAATGAGTGTGGGCCTTGAAGAACATACTGGCCATACAGTACCCAAACCAAAAGCTGTGGATGAACCAGGAGATTCACAGTCTGCTGAGGGCTAAATCTGTGGCATTCAAGACCAGTAATTCAGAACTATATAAGAAGTCCAGGTACGACAAACAGAAGGTTATGTTAAGAGTTAAAAACAATTCCAATTGAAGTTAGAGGTAGAATCGGATGTACATCAGCTCTGGCAGGACTTGCAGACCATTATTTCCCACATGATGAAACGTAACATCATGAACGACTGTGATTCTTCACTCACAGATGAGCTCAATGCCTTTAATGCATGCTTTGAAAGGGACAATAAAACTATACCTGCGTGAATCTCTGCAGCACCTGGTGTCACTATGATCTCTGTCTTGAAGGCCGATGTCAGAACACCTTTTGAGAAAACTCTCACAAAGGAGTCAGGCCCTGATGGTCTATCTGGTAGAGCACTGAATACCTGTGCCAACCAATGGGCAGGAGTGTTCAAGAGCATCTTCAATCTCTCACTAATGCATTTAGAGTTTCCCATCTGCTTCCAAAAGGCGACAATCAGACCAGTGCACAAGAGGAGCAGGGTGAACTCCCTCAAACAACTACTGCCCAGTTGCACCCACATCTCTGGTGATGAAATGCTTTGAGATGTTGGTCATGACCAGAAACAACTCCTACCTAAGCAAGGACCTGGACCTGAAGCAATTTTCCCATCACTACAATAGGTTTAGAGTGGAAGCAATCTGAATAGCTCTCCATTTGGCCTTGGACTATCTGGACCATAGCAATAACTATGCCAGGCTTCTGTTTACTGGTTACAGCTCAGCAATCAACACCGTTATACCCTCAGCACTAATCAACAAGCTCCAAAACCTGGGCCTCAGTACTTACCTCTGCAACTGGATCCTTGACTTCCTCATCAGGAAATCACAGTCAGTGCTAGTCAGAAATAACATCTCCTTGCTGACCATCAACTCTGGTACACCTCAAGGATGCGTGTTCAGCCCATTACTCTACTCTCCCTACACCTCTGACTGCGTAGCTAGGCACAGTTCAAACACCACCAATAAATTAGCTGATAACACAACTACTGTTGGCAGAATTTCAGATGGTGTCAGGGAGGCATACGAAAGTGAGATAGATCAGCTCGACATCGCTCAACATTAGTAAGACCAAGGAATTGAATGCGGACTTCAGAAAGGGAAGGTCAAGGAAAACACACACTAATCCTCATCAAGAGATCAGCAGTCAAAAGGTTCTGCAGCTTCAAGTTCCTGGATGTCAAAATCTCTGAAGGTCTATTCGGTGTCCAACATACTGACGTAATTACAAAGAAGGCACAACAGTGGCTATATTTCATTAGGAGTTTGAAGAGATTTGGGATGTCACCAAAGACTCAAGCGAATTTCTATAGAGGTACCATGGAGAGAATTCTAACTGGTTACACCTCCATCTGATATGGAGCAACCAATACACAGGATCGGAAAAAGTTGCAGAAAGTTTCAAATTCAGCCAGTTCCATCACAGGCACTAGTCTTCCCAGCATTGAGAAAATCTTTAAAAGGCGATGCCTCAGAAAGACACCATCCATTATTAAAGACATCCATCGCTCAGGATATGCCCACTTCTCATTGTTACCATCAAGGGGGTGGTACAGAAGAATGAAGACACACACACACACACATACATACACACACACACACACACACACACACACACACAGTGTTTTAGGAACAGCTTCTTCCCCTCCTTCATCAGATTTCTGAAAGTCATGTACATACCTCACAGTAATATTAATCCTGATTCTGATGATTTAGGAGATTGTATATTGACAGGGATTGAGAATTGTTAACAAACAGAAAGCAAAGAATAAAAATAAATATTTCTTTTGGTAGACTAATGGAGTACTATAGATCAATGCTTTGGCTATATCTACTCATATTCTATATCAATGATTTGGCTGAGAGGATCAAGCATCTTATTCTGAATTTCAAGGAGGATGTAAAGGAGTAAAACCATAGAAACCATAGAAACTACAGCACAGAAACAGGCCTTTTGGCCCTTCTTGGCTGTGCCGAACCATTTTCTGCCTAGTCCCACTGACCTGCACACGGACCATATCCCTCCATACACCTCCCATCCATGTATCTGTCCAATTTATTCTTAAATGTTAAAAAAGAACCCGCATTTACCACCTCATCTGGCAGCTCATTCCATACTCCCACCACTCTCTGTGGGAAGAAGCCCCCCCCAATGTTCCCTTTAAACTTTTCCCCCCTCACCCTTAACCCATGTCCTCTGGTTTTTTTCTCCCCTTGCCTCAGTGGAAAAAGCCTACTTGCATTCACTCTATCTATACCCATCATAATTTTATATACCTCTATCAAATCTCCCCTCATTCTTCTACGCTCCAGGGAATAAAGTCCTAACCTATTCAACCTTTCTCTGTAACTGAGTTTCTCAAGTCCTGGCAACATCCTTGTAAACCTTCTCTGCACTCTTTCAACCTTATTTATATCCTTCCTGTAATTTGGTGACCAAAACTGAACACAATACTCCAGATTCGGCCTCACCAATGCCTTATACAACCTCATCATAACATTCCAGCTCTTATACTCAATACTTTGATTAATAAAGGCCAATGTACTAAAAGCTCTCTTTATGACCCTATCTACCTGTGACGCCACTTGTAGGGAATTTTGTATCTGTATTCCCAGATCCCTCTGTTCTACTGCACTCCTCAGTGCCTTACCATTAACCTTGTATGTTCTACCTTGGTTTGTCCTTCCAACGTGCAATACCTCACACTTGTCTGTATTAAACTCCATCTGCCATTTTTCAGCCCATTTTTCCAGCTGGTCCAAGTCCCTCTGCAGACTCTGAAAACCTTCCTCACTGTCTACTACACCTCCAATCTTTGTATCATCAGCAAATTTGCTGATCTAATTTACACATTATCATCCAGATCATTGATATAGATGACAAATAACAATGGACCCAGCACTGATCCCTGTGGCACACCACTAGTCACAGGCCTCCACTCAGAGAAGCAATTCTCTACCACCACTCTTTGGCTTCTTCCATTGAGCCAATGTCTAATCCAATTTACCACCTCTCCATGTATACCTAGCGACTGAATTTTCCTAACTAACCTCCCATGCGGGACCTTGTCAAAGGCCTTACTGAAATCCATGCAGACAATATCCACTGCCTTCCCTTCATCCACTTTCCTGGTAACCTCCTTGAAAAACTCCAACAGATTGGTCAAACATGACCTACCACGCACAAAGCCATGTTGACTCTCCCTAATAAGTCCCTGTCTATCCAAATGCTTGTAGATTCTGTCTCTTCGTACTCCCTCCAATAACTTACCTACTACCGACATTAAACTTCCCGGCCTATAATTTCCCGGATTACTTTTCGATCTTTTTTTAAACAATGGGACAACATGAGCCACTCTCCAATCCTCCGGCACCTCACCTGTAGGCAGCGACATTTAAAATATTTCAGCCAGGGCCCCCGCAATTTCAACACTAGTCTCCTTCAAGGTCCGAGGGAACACCCTGTCAGGTCCCGGGGATTTATCCACTTTAATTTTCCTCAAGACAGCAAGCACCTCCTCCTTTTCAATCTGTACAGTTTCCATGATCTCACTACTTGATTCCCTCAATTCCATAGACTTCATGCCAGTTTCCTTAGTAAATACAGATGCAAAAAACCTATTTAAGATCTCCCCCATTTCCTTTGGTTCCACACATAGCCGACCACTCTGATCTTCAAGAGGACCAATTTTATCCCTTACAATCCTTTTGCTCTTAATATACCTGTAAAAGCTCTTTGGATTATCCTTCACTTTGACTGCCAAGGCAACCTCACGTCTTCCTTTAGCCCTCCTGATTACTTTCTTAAGTATTTTCTTGCACTTCTTATACTCCTCAAGCACCTGATTTACTCCCTGTTTCCTGTACATTTCATACAACTCCCTCTTCTTCTTTATCAGAGTTGCAATATCCCTTGAGAACCAAGGTTCCTTATTCCTATTCAATTTGCCTTTAATCCTGACAGGAACATACAAACTCTGCACTCTCAAAATTTCCCCTTTGAAGGCTTCCCACCTAGCAATCACATCTTTGCCAGAGAACAACCTGTCCCAATCCACGCTTTTTAGATCCTTTCTCATTTCTTCAAATTTGGCCTTCTTCCAGTTCAGAACCTCAACCCTAGGACCAGATCTATCCTTGTCCATGATCAAATTGAAACTAATGGTGTTATGAGCACTGGAACCAAAGTGCTCCCCTACACAGACTTCCGTCACTTGTCCTAACTCATTTCCTAACAGGAGATCCAATATTGCATCCCCTCTAGTTGGTCCCTCTATATATTGATTTAGAAAACTTTCCTGAACACATTTTACAAACTCTAAACCATCTAGACTCCTAACAGTATGGGAGTCCCAATCAATGTATGGAAAATTAAAATCCCCTACCACCACAACTTTATGTTTCCTGCAGTTGCCTGTTATCTCTCTGCAGATTTGCTCCTCCAAGTCTCGTTGACTATTGGGTGGTCTGTAATACAATCCCACTAATGTGGCCATACCTTTCCTGTTTCTCATCTCCACCCATAAGGACTCAGTAGACAAGCCCTCTAATCTGTCCTGCCTGAGCACTGCAGTAATATTTTCCCTAACAAGCAATGCTACTCCCCCACCTTTCATTCCTCTGCCTCAATCACATCTGAAACATCAGAATCCTGGAATATTAAGCTGCCAGTCCTGCCCCTCCTGTAGCCAAGTTTCACTAATTGCTATAACGTCATAATTCCACGTGTCAATCCACGCCCTCAACTCATCCGCCTTCCCTGCAATACTCCTAGCATTGAAATATATACACCTCAGAAGATTTTTACCACCACTCGCAACCTTTCTATCAGCGGATTTGCTTGAACTTTTAACCATTTATTTTCACCTCAGCCACACTGTCAGCTCTGGTTCCCATCCCCCTGCAAATCTAGTTTAAAACCTCCCCAACAGCACTAACAAACCTCCCTGAAAGGATATTGGTCCCCCTGTAGTTCAAGTGTAACCCGTCTCTCTTGTACAGGTTCCACCTGCCCCAGAAGAGGTCCCAATGATCCTGAAATCTGAAACCCTGCCCCCTACACCAGTTCCTCAGCCACTTGTTCATCTTCCAGAGCATCCTATTCCTACCCTCACTGGCATGTAGCACAGGTAGCAATCCTGAGATTACCACCCTTGAGGTCCTGCTTTTCAACTTACTACCAAGCTCTCTATACTCACTCTCCAGGACCTCCTCACTCTTCCTTGCTATGTCATTGGTACCGATGTGCACCACGACATCTGGCTGGTCACCCTCCCACTTCAGAATGTCATGCAAGCGATCAGAGACATCCTTGACCTTGGCACCCAGGAGGCAACAAACCATCCTGGATTCTCTGTCACGACCACAGAACCTCCTATCTGCACCTCTAACTATCGAGTCCCCTATTACTACCGCTCTCCTCTCCCCCCCCCCCGCCCCCACTTCTACACTGCAGAGCCAGACTCAGTGCCAGAGATCCGGCTACTGCAGCTTGTCCCGGGTAAGTCATCCCCCGCAACAGTATCCAATGCGGTATACTTGTTGTTGAGGGGAATCCTGCTCTGCCTGCCCTTTCCTCTTCCCTCGCCTGACAGTGACCCAATTTCCTGCCCTCTGCTCCTTTGGCGTAACTACCTCCCTGTTGCTACTATCTATAATCTCCTCATTCTCCCGAATGATCCGCAGGTCATCCAGCTCCTGCTCCAGTTCCCTAACGCGGTTTGTTAGGAGATGAGAGTTATGGACAAACCTAATAAGTAGGCGAGAATATGGCAGATGGAATAAATTGTGAAAAAATATGAGGCCATCCACTTTGATGCACTAATCAAAACAGCAGCATTTTTTTTTAATAACAAAGACTGGGAAACATTTATATTCAAGGACATAGGTGCCCTTGTACACAAGTCACTAAAAGCTAATACAAGTATAGCAAATGTTTAGGACACCACCACGAGTATTGGGAAAAGAGACAGTTGTTCCTTTGGTACGGGAGACACCTGAATCATGCTGGGACTGATGCCCTGGTGAATTGTATAAATCGGGTTGTGGACAAGACTTCAAACCAAATAGGAGAGGAGAAGAGCTTCACAAACAGGATGGTTACTAAATCAATAGGAAACAAGAAAGTGGTGGAAAAGGAAAGTGGGGAAAATTGAAAGCAAAATGTGATGGGCTTGGGCAAAAATGTCATAAAAAGTATACAGTACAGAGCAGTTAGTAAATCTTAACCATAATGGTGTTTTATTGAATATACATATTTGTAATTAGATGATGAGTTAACAGCACAAATAGTAACATATGCAAAGTAAAGAGCATCCCAATATGCTGCATCACTGCACAGTACAGAAGCTACACTGCAGCAGAGTGAAAAGCTCTACAAACAGTAGTCAAAACTGCCCAATGCATTACCAGCACCAGCCTACCCACCATCAAGGACATATATATGTGTTGTAAAAAAAAACAAACTGCTAGAGGAATTTGGGGTTCAGGCAGCATCTGCAGAGGGAGATACTGTAGCCAGATTTGTTAATCAAGGGAGGTCAGTGTGGTGTTAAGTCATAACATAGTGGCAAAAGATTGTAATGTACAATTAGTTGGATTTAAATAAAGAATAGCAAGGGAAAGACGACACGGTTGAGAGTACCATATAGGCCTCTAAAATGTGACCTGTCAATGGGGAGAGCATGAATGGGTAAATATCAGGATCAGAATCAGGTTTATTATCACCGGCATGTGACATGAAATTTGTTAACTTAGCAGCAGCAGTTCAATTCAATATCTAAGTTATATTTGAAGGAAATTATAATTGTAATGTGAGATATGAATTGGATGAATCTAAGTGGCAAGGATATCACAGAATTTGTGAACTGCATCACAGATTGCTTCTTAGAGCAGTGTGTTATGCAACCTACCCAACATCAGGCTATTTTAGATTTGGTCATGAATAATAAGGAAGGATGAATAAGATTCCCTTTGAGGTGGTAACCACAGTGTGAATTCCAGATGCAGTTTGAGAGTGAAAGCCACCAGACCATAACAATTGGTTTCAACTTAAGTAAAGGCAATTATAAATGTATGAATGTAGAGTTGTCTAAGGTAGATGAGAAAATAAGCTAAGCAGTACGTCAGTAGATGAACTGGCAGATATTCAAGCAGCGTGTCCATAGCAGTCAGCAAATATTTATCTCAATTAAGAAGAGATATTTCCATGAGAAAAATGAACAATGTGGTTGACAGAGATCACGGATAACAGCAAATTAAAAACCAGGGTGTAACAGGACTGATGGCAGGCCAGAGGAGTAGGGATTTTTTAGGATTAAGCAGTGTAAGTCTAAAAAGCTCACAAGAAAGGAGAAAACAGATTTTGAGAGAAAGCTTGCATGTAAAGACAAAAGAATCAGTCACCGATTCTATGAGTTTACAAATAGGAAAAAGCTCAGCTGCGTGTGGGACCGCTAGAAAGTGAGGCTGGTGAGTTATTAACAAGAAACAAAGAAATGGCAGATAAGTTAAATCAATTTTTATTAGTCTTCACTGTGTAAAACAATGCAAATAACAGTAAGAGATGATTCAAATTTCAAATAGAATAATTTGTGAAGAAAAAATAAGAGATGAAGTGTTAGAGAAACACATAGGGCTAAAGGCAGATAAATTTCCTGGACTCAATGGCCAGAACCCAAGAATTATAAAGGAAGTGGCTGCATACATAGTAACCCATCTTTTCAAAAATCACCAGAGTTATGGAAAACAACTAATGTCACACCCTTGTTCAGAAAGGAGGAAGATGGTTACACGTCAATAACCAAAGAGAAAATAATTATATAGGAAAAATGAATATAATCAAACATAGTGGACATAATTATATGAAAGATAAATCATGTTTAACAAATTTGCTCAAATTCTTCGAGGATTTTAAAGGTAGAGTTGACAGAGGGAAATCTATAGAGGTCATAGTCATTCAAACAGGCCCTTTACTCATTTCAGATTGACCCTTTTCTCACATTTAGACCATATCTCTCTAAATGTTTCCTATTCACCTTGCAAATGTCTTTTGAATGTTGTTATTGTACCTGCCCTCAATCCTCTGCCAACTCGTTTTATATACATACCACTCTCTCTGTGAAATGTTGCCTCTCAAGTCTCTCATAAATCTTTCCCTTCTCAATTTAAACATATGCCGTTTATCTCTTGATTCCCCAAACCTGGAAAGTAGTCTGTATGCATTCATTGCTACCCTTCATGATTTTCTACACTTCTATAAAGCACATTCAGTCTTCAATGTCCCAAAGAACAGAGTCCAAGCCTGCCCAATTACCTCCTATAACCCAGTGACTAGAGTCCTGGCAACATCCTCATAATGCTTTTCTTTAATTATTCCAGCTTAATTGTATCTTTCCTATAGCAGGGTAACCAAAATTGAACAAAATACTCCAAGTGCAGCCTCCTCAACATTTTGTCCATCTACAACATGGCATCTCAACTTCTATACCCAGTGCCCTGATTGACGAACAGCAGAAGCCTTTTTCATCACTCTCAAAGTTCAAAGTAAAAATCATTATCAGAGTACATACATGTAACCATATACAACCCTGAGATTCTTTTTTCTGCGGGCATATTTAGCAAACCGCTGACGGTTGTGTCTGAAAAGAGGATGCTGTCCAAGTTGCATGCCATCTTGGACAATGTCTCCCATCCACTACATAATGTACTGGGTGGGCACAGGAGTACATTCAGCCAGAGACTCATTCCACCAAGATGCAACACAGAGCGTCATAGGAAGCCATTCCTGCCTGTGGCCATCAAACTTTACATCTCCTCCCTTGGAGAGTCAGACACCCTGAGCCAATAGGCTGGTCCTGGACTTATTTCCTGGCATAATTTACATATTACTATTTAACTATTTATGGTTTTATTACTATTTAATTATTTATGGTGCAACTGTAATGAAAACCAATTTCCCCTGGGGATCAATAAAGTATGACTATGACTATCTATAGAACAGTAACTGTAAACAGGATCTGTAAACTGTAGACTTCAGAAACTGTAAACAAACTGTGCAAATGCAGATAATCAATAAATAACAAGCATAAAATGACAAGATAAAAGAGTCCTTAAATGACTGTAGCTACCCCTTTTGTTCAAGCGCCTGATCATAACACCATAAGATACAGGAGAAGAAATAGGCTATTATGCATATCGAATCTGCTCCACCATTTCATCATGGCTGATCCAATTTTCCTCTCAGTCCCAATCTCCTTTCCCGCACATCCCTTCATGCCCTGATCAATCAAGAACCTATCAACCTCTGCCTTAAACATACACAAAGACATGACCTCCACGGCTGCCTGTGGCAAAGAATTCCACGGATTCATTACTCTCTGGCTAAAGAATTCTTCCTCACCTCCATTCTAAAAGGAGACCCCTCTATTTTGGGGCTGTGTCTTCCGGCCTTAGACTCTCCCACCATAGCAAGCATCCTCTCCACATCCACTCTATCAATGCTTTTCACTATTCGATAGGTTTCAATGAGGCCACCCCACATTCTTCTGAATTCCAGTGAATACAGGCTCAGAGCTATCAAGCCCTCTTCATATGACAAATCATTCACCCCAGGAATAATTTTTGTGAACCTCCTTTAAACCAGTTTTAGCACATCCTTTCCAAGATAAGGGGGCCAAAACTGCTCACAATACTCCAAGTGAGGGCTTATCAGTGCTTTATAAAGTCTCAACATTACATCCTTGTTTTTATATTCTAGTCCTCTTGAAATGAATAACATTACATTTGCTTTCCTCACCACAGATTCAACCTGCAAAATAACCTTTAGGGAATCCTGCACAAAGACTCCCTTTGTACCTCAGATTTTTGTATTTTCTCTCTATTTAGAAAATAGTTAACCCTTTTATTTATTCTACCAAAGTGCATAACCATACACTTCCTGACACTGTATTCCATCTGCCATTCCTTTGCCCATTACAAGTCCTTCTGTAGCCTCTCTACCTCCTCAAAACTACCTACACCCCCACCTATTTTCATAACATCTGCAAACTTTGCAACAAAGCCATCAATTCCATCATCCAAATCACTAATATATAATGTAAAAAAAATCAGCTCGGACACAGACCCCTGTGAAACACCACAAGTCACCGGCAGCCTGCCAGGAAAGGCTCTCTTTATTGCTACTCTATGTCTCCTGCCAATCAGCCTCTACTTTATCCATGCTAGAATCTTCCCTGTAATACCCTGGGCTCATATCATGTTACACTTATCTGAACTAAACTCCTTAGCTCACTTACCCACTGATCATCTGCAAACTAACTATGCCTTGTACATTCTCAACCAAATAATTGATACAGATGATAATAACGGGCCAGCAACAACTTCTGAGATGCAAGTCATGGGTTTCACAGCCTTCCACCATTACCCTTTGCTTCCTACCATCAAGTCCAGTTAGCTTGCTTTCTCTGGATCCCATGGGATGTAACCTTTCAGAGCAACTTATAATGCAGAACCTTATCAAAGTCCTTTCTGAAGCCTATATTGACCACATCTGCCATCCTGCCCTCATCCACCTTCTTGGTTACTTCTTCAAAAAACTCAGTCAAATTCACAACACAATCTCTCAAACACAAAGCTCTGCCGACTATTCCTAATCAACTCATCTTTCCAAATGTCGATATATCTTATTCCTTAGAATTCTCTCTAATAGTTTACCTGCCACAGTTGTAAGGCTCACTGGTCTCTATTTTCTAGGCTTTTTTTTACAACCTTTCTTAAATAAAATAATTTAGCCACCATTCAGTCCTCTAGCATCTCCCCAACACCAACTATGATGCATATATGACAGCCTAAGCTCCTGCAATTTTTTTCTCTAGCTTCTCACTGGGTTCTTCGCTCAACCTGATTAGGACCTGGAAACTTATTAAACATGACACCACATGAGAGGTTGGCGCGTAAATTAAGAACCCAAGATACTGGAGGATGTGTAAGAGAATGGATTGAAAACTGTCTGCTCCATAGAAAATTAATAGAGTCCAAATTAATAGGTCCTTTTCAGGCTGGAGGGATGTAACTGATGGAGTATCCCAGGGATAGGTTCTTGGCCCCCAGTTATTTACAAATTACTTTAATGACCTGGAGCAGGGAATAAAACATTAGGTTTCTAAATTTGCCAGTGATACAAAGAAAGGTGGAAGAGCATATTGTGATGTGGACATCGTGATTCTGTGTTGGGATAGGGATAGAGTGATTGTGTGAAACCCTGTAAAATGGAGTTTAATGTGGGGAAGTGAGACCATGCACTTCAGTAAGAGGAATCAAAAGGAAAATGATAATCTAGATGGAGAGAGACTGCAAATGTGTGACATTCAGTGGAAACTACACGTTGTAGTGCATGAATCACAAAAATGAGTAAGCAGATTCAACAAGTTCAGAAGGCAAATGGTATTTTGGCTTTATTGCAAAGGTGTTGGAGTTTAATAATTGGAAGGTTTGTTGGGGGCACACTTAGAATAATATGTACTGTTTTGGTCCCCATTATTTAAAATACAACACAGTAAAATTGGAGGCATTCCAAAGGAGATTCACCAGGCTATTTCTTGGTATGAGAGGATTATCCTATCAAGAGAGACTAGACAGTTTTGGCTTGTACTCCTTGTAATTTAAAATTTTGAAGTGTGTTCTTTTTTGAAAATATCAAATTTATAGGGGACTTAAGAGGGTATACTCAAAATCTTCTCACTGGTGAGGAATTTACAAACAAGGAGGCATAGTTGCAAAATGGGGGCCAATATTTTAAAACTGAGCCATGCCTTTGTCCATTACCAAGAGTGGGTTGTTTACACCACCACTGACTGAGCTGGATGAGTCCGGAGCGACACGTTTTCTAAAATGGGTGCGTGGACATTGCAAACCGGACCAAAAGCCCTGGTATGTCCAGATATACATTTCTCATCATTATACATAGTTGTGCAGTGTGTAAAAGGATCAGAGGTGCAGGGAACCTTGAAGGAAAATCAAAGTAAGTCTCCATTTACTATAATAAATAACCTTGCATCCAAATTGAAATACCACAAAAAAAAACATAACACTGTGCAAGGCAAATTTTAGGCTAGTATTTTGTTCTTCTAAAAAAACTTGCTATGCAATTACATACCTTCTTATCTATTGATTTCTTCCCACAGTCAGTCCTAACAGTTGTGGTTAATTTTCCTAAAAAAATGTAAGAATCTTTTAATTAGAAGCAAACTGATAAAATTACTTTGGTGTAATGTTACATTATGTCCAGTACATCAGAGTTGAAATATTCAGAAGAGCAATTGAAAATAAGAACAATAAACAATCCGCTGGAGAAACTCAGCAAGCCAACAGCATCCACGTCTGAGAAAGGGAAATGGCAATATTTTTGGGCAAAGCCTTGAAAATGAGTAAATCCTGCAACCCAAAATGCCAACAATTCCTTAATAACAGAATTTGAAAGGGAGAATCTGCCCATTGTACACAAAGAATTGGTCTTATGCTACAAGACCAAAACTCATTACTGGAAACCAAAACTCAGTTAATGACTTTTAGTCTTACAACATAAGAAATTGGAACAGCAATTGAACGAAATGCTGACTGAGTCAACATCAGTTACTTTAAATCAAATTCAATCACTTTTTTTTTGCATAACTATTGAATCCTTGATAAATGCAAAGTTCTGGAATGTTGTCAACTTGCATTGATTATGCAGTGACTGCCGTCTGGATTTTCCAGGTTTAGTAAATTGCAATGTGTCTATATTGTAGGCGATAATTAAATTGAATAAAAGAGGCAGATTTTTAATTTCAGAGTGTTAAAAGTTGGTATTTATACAGAAGGAAGCAGCATCAACTTTTAAACCCAGCATTACTTTCCCGCACCAACACCATATCCCCTGATATTCACTCAATATTCAAAAATCCACTGGTTCCTTTTGAGTACATCCATGACTGACCCTCAAAGCACTCTTGTGAGAGAATTCCGAAGAGCAACAATATTCTGCGCATAGATGTGGGGGGTCAGAGGGAAGAGGGGAATGGGGTGAGTGAGAGGGGAAAGAGGGGGTTGAGATGGAGGGGAGGTGGGGCTGCGTGAGATGGATGGGTGGGTGAGAAAGAGGAATGGGTGAGATGGGGGCTATGCGCGTGCATGATGGGGGTGTGTGCGTGAGATGGGGTTGGGGGAGAGGGGGTTCGGTGAGGGGGGTGTTGGGAGTAAATCACCAACCTTTGCCTAAATTATCAGCCGTATTTCGCTTCCTTTGTCTGCTGTAGGCCACTAGTTCAGGCTTTGTCTTTCTATTAGATTGTTGTAACCAACTGATTTCTGTTTTGCCGTCCGTGTCAGTGTCAGTAAAGAAGTGTTTTCTATTTACTTTTCCTACAGACTATGAAGACCAAACAAAGGAGAGACATTAATCTATTGTCTTCAGCAAATTGATCTAACTAGTAAAGTTCAATTGTTTTGATGTACTAAGGGAGGCATTGAAATATTGGAGTACCATTCTGTACTTACTTGCAAAATTACAATTTTTAATCTTACATTTCTATAAAATCAAATATATTATCACTATATATTAACAATTACAATAAAGCTTCAATAATCCACTGTGCTGTTATCTGAAAATTCCAAAGGCACTGGTTCAGTAGATGATATTTCCTGAGCTCCCTTTAGCTTCACCAAGGCTATTTCCCGTTCTCCCTTTAAACTCAATGTGCCTTATTTCCCATGCTCCCTTGAAATTTACCCTTGAAACATTCCCTTGAAACTCTCTGACTTCAGGCTGGCTGGCGGCGCAACAACATCGGCACCGGACCCGGGAGCGGAGGTTCCCGGGTTCGAAACTAGTCGGGTCCGCTCCCGAGTACGCTTTCCATCCGTGCCAGGTTGAGGGTTGAGATCACAACTCGACCTCGTAAAATAAAGGGAAAATACTGTGAAAATGTCTGTGTGAGGAGTGGCGTTCCACACAGTCTCTCTCTCGCTCTCGCTCCGTGCCTTATAAAAGCCATGAAAAAGTCATCATCACGGATGCACGCACCAACACGCACAGATTCGCACGCACGCAGGCACACACCAAAAAAAAAGAAACTCTCTGGCTTCACTGGAAAATTTATTATACTATTGTTTAATTACTAAAAAATGCAAATAAAAAGCATGTTGGGATATTAATAGGAGTACCATCCAATAGTCCAAAAACATCTGCCAGTCTTGATTTTGTTGGATTAAAGAAGTTTACTGCACCTTAATTAATGTTGATGATATAAAGTTAGGTGACAGTAGAATGTAAGGACGCTGCAGCAAAGCAAACTGAACCCTACTGATATTAAAAGAAGAGCAGGAAACAGAGAGGCAAAGAAAGACATAGACCATTTCCATACTTCACACTGCCATGGTAAGGCAGCCAGCATAATCAAAGACACCACTGACCCCGGCTGTTCTCTCTTCTCCCCTCTTCTAACAGGCAGAGGTACAAAAACCTGAAAGCATATCCCACCAGGCTCAAGGATAGGTTCTAACTTGCTGTTCTGCTGTTATATGACTGTAAGGAGGTTCCTTTCTCCAAGAGGACTACAACCGTGTTGTGGTTTGGAGGCTTGCGTACCTCTATTGCCTGAAGAGCTATGTTGGCTGGAGTCAGGGCTTTATGCTTTATCTCTTGGTAGAGTCACCCATACCAAACAGGTCAAAGGGTAGAGAATAGACAAAAAGTAGTCCACTGGTCCTCCACGTTCAGGGGTTCAGCTCAGGGCAAACAACCCTGACTGGCAAAACAAAATTGCTATGGAAACAGCAATGAAGAAACCTTCTATATCTGAGTGGAATGGTATTCCTGAGTCTCCACCAAGGACTCCAGTGACTGACAACAGTGAAAACCGTGAGAATGCTACTGACATGATGAAGGAGGCCCTAAACACCACCAGAGATGGAAGACCTTCATTGGTACCCTCAACACCAGCAGTGTAACAGGCAATTTTCTACTGTAAGGAGGTTTCTACTACACAAGATGAACTTTTGACCTCATAATCTTCCTCTTTTCATCTTGCACCTGGTTGTTTACCTACACGGCTCTTTCTCTATAGCTGTTATACTTTATTCTGTATTGTTATTGTTTTACCTGGTTCTACTTCAATGCACTGTGTAATTATTTGATCTGAATGAAAGACAAACTTTTCACTGTATCCCAGTACATTTGACAATAATAAACCAAGCCACAGGTGGCTAAGTAAGATTTTGATTATTTTGTGTAAAGATTTAATTAGTGCATGTTAATTAAGTAACATGAAGAACCAAATAAATACTGAAGGCTCATAACAAACAAATAGCAATACAGACTTGCATAAATACAGTAAAACTAGTTAAAAGTCTTCACAGTTCTATGCTAGACATGAAGTAATTGAAAGAAGGATGGGCCCAGGAGTGTTTCCTAATTTACAATTAAAAATTGGGACAAGAACTATTCCACAATTCAAACGTGAGGTTTTTAATTCCTTTCTGAATCTGTACAAAATTGTTGTGAGTAAAATTGGTAGTAACAGTTTTTGCAAGGGCTCTTAATCAAATCTCAGCTTGTACTGATGAGGTAGTGTAACATTACCATACTCCAAACTATCACCTTATGAATAGAGCAGAAGTAAGCCAACCTTATGTATTTCTTCTTTCTTTGTAGGTTTACGTTTCATATTCATTTTCTTGGATTTTCTGGAAGGCCATTGTTAACAAAAAATAATTATAATCAAAACTATTGTAAGAACAGATTTGTTCAATACTGATTAATCTAGAATGCCCCCTCCCCACTTCCATCAACAACTACACCTTCCTGAATGATTTCCACAAGTGCCCTAATTCGGGGTGAAGAGATTAAAGATGAGCTTTATTTGTTACATGTATATCGAAACATAGGGAAAACATGTTACAATTGTAGTCTTAATCATCAACATATTGATCTAACCTCTTGTAAGTTTGATTTCCTGACTGACCAAAATCAGATGAGATTTTAAAGCTCCAGCTGACGGCATGCAGTCAGGTATGAGATTCTGGTCAAGGCATGTATAATTTGTATTTATGTACTTCCGCACTTTTCTGTTCTTACCTGTGTGTTCTAAATTTAAAAAACTTTTTATTTCAACATTACTGCAACTCATTAAAAAATATTGTACTATTACTCTTAACTTATTTCCAACAATGGAGTTGCTTCCTTATTCATAACTCATTCCTCAAGATGTCCAAGTTCTATGTAAATATCTATTCTCTTTTATTAGAATCATTGATAACCTCTATTGAATAGTTTTTAAATTCTTCTGTCCCATTTACCATGACTGAATTTGTTGAACGCTCCTTTGTACGGGAAATGAAACATGATGACAAAGAATATGGTGAACAAATTTATCATAAAACACCTGATTGTTCTGACACATCCTTCTAGTATTAATAATTCAAAACTCACCACTCCTACCCTACTGTTTCTTACAATTTTCACAACTTCACCTTTTTATGATTTCTTTCCATCTTTTTTTTATTGAGATACAGCATGGAGTAGGCCCCTCAAGCCATGTTGCACAGAAACCCACCGATTTAACCCTAGCCTTACCACGGGACAATTTACAATGACCTATTAATCTACCAACTGGTATGTCTTTGGAATGTGTATTTTCTCATACTATTTAAGACTGTCTTCCCTTTTGCGGGGATACCATAAACTCTCTTAGATTAGGATTTTGTTACATAACTTACATATATAAATTATATGCTTTTTCACATATATTCCAGTTTTATTCTCTTTTATCTTGATGTTTGAGCTCAAGTAAGGTCTTGAGCTTAGGTCTAAACTAATAAATCCTGCATCAGAGCGCTATTGCGATCAAACTGACATACTGGAACAAAGTGCTCTGAACTTGCAGTTCTGCTGGACTGTCAATGCTTGTGCTCTTCTGGCTTATTATAAATGTAAGTTCCACATCATGCTTACCTTTTTCTTCATTTCTCCACTTCCAAACACCTCATATGAAGTTGAAAGGATTATCCCTCATTCCCAGACATTGAATCACTTTCACTGAAGTTCCGCAAAAATGCTTTAATAATCATGTGGGGCAGCAGAAACATTTTATGTTTTACAAGGACTCTAAAGCATATCACGTACCTTTTATTTGAACAAGTTTGTTGAGGCATTTTCTTGTTCTGCATCTGTGAAAAGCAAACCAAACAATCATACATAAAAAGATGTTTCTTCAGGTCCTCTTCCTTCTTCCTACTCAGCCACAATCTCTTCATGCGTCAAGTTAATTAAATAATGTCTTTTTTTCCCCACATGCATGATCAAGCCAAACAGACTTCTGCCAAGATGGCACTGCTCACTGCTCTAGGCACAAAGCCCCTGGGGATCAAACCAAAGCCATATGTAAGGGGGTTTCGACTTTTATGTTACTGCGGAGGCTAATTAAAATGGCCTCTTTGTTATGTTAATCTGGGGAATGCGGCTTTGTTGTGTTAAGCGCTGAGAAAGTTTGCGCTAGCAGCTTGTTTCGGTTTAGAGTGTGATAAGAAATATGTTATTAACCAATTGAGATAGTTGTTATGGTTTTGGTGTATTTGTAGATACTGTATGTGCGGGGTTTTGGGGCAGAAGGCGGGAGAGCGAGACAGAGGATGGACAAGGTGCTGTGAGGTCCGTTAACGGGGTCAGAACCCGAGGAGGGCGTTCGGCGAGGAGACGGAGACGGACTCCTGTGGAGCGTCTGGTCAACCATCGTTGTTGGTCCCAGGCGGCTGGTCAAGGTGGTCCGAGGGGTGGCAGGGTGAAGAAGGTCCTTGAGCTCCAACTGTTTTGTGCACGAAGAGATTGAACTTTGATAAGTGTGGCGCCCTTTATTTTCCTTTTATATTTTATTCTCTCTTAATTATATAGTTCCAGTAATATCTATAAACTGTAAATCATTTAATCGTATCTGGTGTATTGTCTGTTATTTGGGCGGGGTGGGGTACATCACACAGCATCCACACAAACGAATTATCCAGTTTGACAGGGCCGAGGCTGTTTCCCTAGATGACAGCGAGCCGAGCGACCCTGAGGGTGGCAGGGGGGGCTACACATATAAAATTTTATTCAGTGAAAATTTGTAGCCTCCCACTAGCCATGTTGTAGCCATCAGACTGGTATATAATGGAAATACAAAAACTAAAAGAAAACATGGAAAACAAAGAGTAAAGGAAAGCATTACCATTGTCAGTTGACTTTTGCATTGAACCGAGAACATAGAACAGTCCAGCACAGGAACATGTTATTCAGCCGACAATGTTGTGCCAAACCGGCTAAAAAAGCGAATCAAATAAAGCCACACACTAATCCCACCCACCTACAGCAATGTCTATATCCCTCCATCTTCCTCACATCTATGTGCCTATCCAAGTGTCTCTTAAAAGCATCTAATGTATTTCCCTCTACCACCACACCAGGCAGCTCAGTCCAGGCATCCACCACTCTGAGTAAAAAATTTACCCCTCACATTCTCCTTGAATTTAATCCCTCTAACCTTCAATGCATTCCCTCTGGCATTAGACATTTCTATGCTCGGAAACAGATACTCCCTGTCTACTTTACCTATGCCTCTCATAATCTTATAAACTTCCATCAGATCTCCCCACAGACAATGCCTTCCTTTGAATTAGTTTAATGTTTTGAAGTTGCAAAACATAATACTGGCAATGAGATATTTTTTAAATGAATCCAAGATGGCAATTGACCTACTGAATTGCAGCGATATGTTTGAAATAAAAAAAGCAAGGAACAGTTGATTTTTTTTAAAAACAGCGCAGCACATGCAAAGGCAGTCGAGTTTTTAAAAAAAGCAATGCAACTCATGTTCTTTGGAAGAGAAGGCATGAGTGAGTAAAACACGGAAAAATTCATGGGTTCATAAAAAGTACCCGGCGATGATAGTCATTAAAAAAAGCAGAAGTGGCTGAATATTCAAGCAACACACACAAAATGCTGATGGAACGCAGCAGGCCAGGCAGCATCTATAGGAGGAGGCACAGTCAACGTTTCGGACCGAGACCCTTCGTCAGGACTAACTGAAAGAAGAGATAGTAAGAGATTTGAGAGGGGGAAGGGGAGGGGGAGATCCAAAATGATAGGAGAAAACAGGAGGGGGAGGGATGGAGCTAAGAGCTGGAAAGTTGATTGGCAAAAGGGATACAAGGCTGGAGAAGGGAGAGGATCATTTGACGGGAGGCCTAGGGAGAGAGAAAGGGGAGGGGAGCACCAGAGGAAGATATAGTGAGAGGGACGGAGGGAGAAAAAAAGAGAGAAAGAAAGGGGAATAAATAAGGGATGGGGTAAGAAGGTGAGGAGGTACATTAACGGAAGTTAGAGAAGTCAATGTTCATGCCATCAGGTTGGAGGCTATCCAGGTGGAATATAAGGTGCTGTTCCTCCAGCCTGAGTGTGGCTTCATCTTGACAGTAGAGGAGGCTATAGATGGACATACCATGTCCCATTCCCATTCTGATATGTCTATCCATGGCCTCCTCTACTGTCAAAATGAAGCCACACTTAGGTTGGAGGAACAACGCCTTATATTCCGTTTGGGTAGCTTCCACCCTGATGGCATGAACATTGACTTCTCTAACTTCTGTTAATGCCCCTCCTCCCCTTCTTACCCCATCCCTTATTTATTATTTATTCCCCCGCCCTTTCTTTCTCTCTTTTTTCTCCCTCTGTCCCTCTCACTATATCTTCCTCTGGTGCTCCCCTCCCCCTTCCTCTCTACCTAGGCCCCCCATCCCATGATCCTCTTCCTTCTTCAGGCTTGTATCCCTTTTGCCAATCAACTTTCCAGCTCTTAGCTCCATCCATCCCCCTTCTGTCTTCTCCTATCATTTCGGATCTCCCCCTCCCCCTCTCAAATTTCTTACTATCTCTTCTTTCAGTTAGTCCTGACGAAGGGTCTCGGCCCCAAACGTCAACTGTACCTCTTCCTATGGATGCTGCCTGGCCTGCTGCATTCCACCAGCATTTTGTGTGTGTTGCTTGAATTTCCAGCATCTGCAGATTTCCTCGTTGCTGAATATCGATGGGTTTGATTAGAATGAAACTGAGCTGTTGGAACAGTATTTTGAAGAAAGGTGAAATGACCAACCAATTTTGCTTAGTGCATTGGGTTTAAAGGCATACAGATAGCTTTGAAGTTTAACTGCTCGACCCAAACCAGCAGATATGAGGTTTGTTGATATTATGAAAGAGATGCAGGAACACTTAGAATCAAAGCCATTGTTGACTGAAGGATTATTTAGGTTTCATAAGCTGAATCAAAAAGGAGTCTATTTCAGTGCACATGGCTGAATTTAAGAGATTGAGCATTGTCAGTTTGGTAATTGGCTTAATGATGTACAGAGAGATTGTTTAGTTTGTGGAACCTCAAAAGAAAGCATTCAAAAATGGCACCTAACTGAAACACACTTACATTCAAAAGTGCAGTTGAAATCACTGTTTCAATGGTAGATACCAACTGACAATAGACAATAGGTGCAGAAGTAGACCATTCGGCCCTTCGAGCCTGCACCGCCATTCTGAGATCATGGCTGATCATCTACTATCAATACCCGGTTCCTGCCTTGTCCCCATAACCCTTGATTCCTCTATCCATAAGATACCTGTCTAGCTCCTCCTTGAAAGCATCCAGAGAATTGGCCTCCACTGCCTTCTGAGGCAGCACGTTCCACACCTCCACAACTCTCTGGGAGAAGAAGTTCCTCCTCAACTCTGTTCTAAGTGACCTACCCCTTATTCTTAAACCATGCCCTCTGGTACTGGACTGTCCCAGCATCTGGAACATATTTCCTGCCTCTGTCTTGTCCAATCCCTTAATAATCCTATATGTCTCAATCAGATCCCCCCTCAATCTCCTTAATTCCAACGTGTACAAGCCCAGTCTCTCTAACCTCTGCGTAAGACAGTCCGGACATCCCAGGAATTAACCTAGTGAACCTACGCTGCACCTCCTCCACAGCCAGGATGTCCTTCCTTAATGCTGGAGACCAAAACTGCACACAATACTCCAGGTGTGGTCTCACCAGGGCCCTGTACAAATGCAAAAAGATTTCCTTGCTCTTGTACTCAATTCCCTTTGTAGTAAAGGCCAACATTCCATTAGCCTTCTTCACTGCCTGCTGCACTTGCTCATTCACCTTCAGGGACTGATGAACAAGTACTCCTAGATCTCTTTGTATTTCTCCCTTACCTAACTCCACACCATTCAGATAATAATCTGCCTTCCTGTTCTTGCTCCCAAAGTGAATAACCTCACACTTATTTACATTAAGCACCATCTGCCAAGTTTCTGCCCACTCACCCAGCCTATTCAAGTCACCTTGAATTCTCCTAACATCCTCATCACATGTCACACTGCCACCCAGCTTAGTATCATCAGCAAACTTGCTGATGTTATTCACAATGTCTTCCTCTAAATCATTGACATAAATTGTAAACAGCTGTGGTCCCAATACTGAGCCCTGTGGCACCCCACTAGTCACCACCTATCATTCCGAGAAACACCCATTCACTACTACCCTTTGCTTTCTATCTGCCAACCAGTTTTCTATCCATGTCAATATCCTCCCCGCAATGCCATAAGCTCTGATTTTACCCACCAATCTCCTATGTGGTACCTTATCGAATGCCTTCTGAAAGTCAAGGTACACCACATCCACTGGATCTCCAGCGTCTATCTTCCTGGTTACATCCTTGAAAAACTCCAATAGATTAGTCAAGCATGATTTGCCCTTGGTAAATCCATGGTGGCTCGGCCCAATCTTATCACTGCTATCAAGATATGCCGCTATTTCATCTTTAATAATGGACTCTAGCAACTTCCCCACTACTGATGTTAGGCTAACAGGGCGATAGTTCTCTGTTTTCTCCCTCCCTCCTTTCTTAAAAAGTGGGATAACATTAGCCATTCGCCAATCCTCAGGAACTGATCCTGAATCTAAGGAACATTGGAAAATGATCACCAATGCATCCGCAATTTCCAGAGCCACCTCCTTTAGTACCCTAGGATGCAGACTATCTGGACCTGGGGATTTGTTAGCCTTCAGTCCCATCAGTCTACTCATCATTGTTTCCTTCCTAATGTCAACCTGTTTCAGTTCCTCTGTTACCCTATGTCCTTGGCCCATCCATACATCTGGGAGATTGCTTGTGTCTTCCCTAGTGAAGACAGATCCAAAGTACTTATTAAATTCGTCTGCCATTTCTCTGTTTCCCATAACAATTTCTCCCAATTCATTCTTCAAGGGCACAAAATTGTTCTTAACTATCTTCCTTCTCTTCACATACCTAAAAAAACTTTCGCTATCCTCCTTTATACTCCCAGCTAGCTTGCGTTCATACCTCATTTTTTCTCCCCGTATTGCCTTTTTAGTTAAGTTCTGTTGCTCCTTAAAAATTTCCCAAAATTGAGTTGGAGAGAAAACTGAGTTGCAGAGAAGAATGAAAGTGAGCATGATTAAAATTGAAACGTCTAAACAGAAACCAGCCAGCCCAAACAAATTGTTTACTGTCGTGGCAGGGACTCATATACACTAAATAAATATAGATTTGAAGTTGAAACATGCAGAAAATGAAACAAAATAGATACAAAGAACATCTCAGCAGACAAAAGTAAATTAACAACACAGAAGAGAAAAAGATTTTTAAAAAGTCAAGTTGCAGTTTTAAAAACAGTAATCAACACGCTATTGTTGAAAAATCTGATAATGATGAGAGTGACAAGGGACTGTGTAGCCTTTAGACTTACAGTGTGAACATTAACAATAGACAAGCAATATATGCAAGAAGTGAATGGCAAATTAATTAAAATAGAATTGGGCACTGGGTCAACTGCTTCAGTCATTTCAAAATATGATTTTGAGAGGCATTTCAAAGAATCTAAATTTAAGCCTGTAGATATCTAACTAATTACATACAGGAGACAAGGTAACTCCTGTGGGAATGAAATTCATAACTGTGAAATACAACAACCAACAAGCCACAATGAGCTTGTATGTAGTAAAATCAGAAGGACCAGCATTGTGCAGCTTTGATTGGCTGAGACAACTACAACTCGATTGGAGAGTCATCCATTATTTGCATGCCAGATCCCCTTGAAGCCATATGAAAGTGAATTAAGAGAGATGCTGGATGGTGCTACAACTGTTGCCATGCCAAAACCATGAACCATTGCCCAATAGAGAACAAACAGGTGTTGGTGCTGACCTCTGTGCCTCTGGTTGGAAATCATATTGGACCAAGGAAGATCATGCAACTCAGAAAAATCATGAAGGTGACGAAAGCAGTGCTCCAACTACAACAGTTTTTGTAGGCAACATGTCTGATAAAGTTTTTGATGTGCTAATCGGGCAGTTACTTGCAAAATATGGCTTGGTTTTAAGCCAGAAGAGAGTTTAATGAGGTACAGGGAAGTTCCAAGCATTCAGCTTTTATGAGTATGAAGAACCAGAATCCATTCTGCCCACATTAAGGTCGTTGCATGAACTTCAAGTGGGAGACAAAAAGCTACTTGTAAAGTTAGATGCAAAGACCAAAGTCTAACTGGATGGAATGGAAGGCAAAAGAGGAGTCGCTGGAGATATGAAAATAGAGGATTTGTCAGATAATGTTGTGGATGCAGAAAAGAGGAGAGATAAGATCGTTCTTTTTACATTATATGTTAATGATTTGGATGATGGAATTGTTGGCTTTGTTGCAAAGTTTCAAGGTGATAGGAAGACAAGTGGAGGGGCAGGTAGTTTTGAGGAAGTGCTACAGAGGGATTCAGACACATTAGGAAAATGGGTAAAGAAGTGACAGATTGAGTAGTGTTGGGAAGTGTATGGTCATGCATTTTTATAGAAGAAATGAAAGGGTTGACTATTTTCTAAATGGAGAGAAAATACAAAAATACTGAGGTGCAAAGGACTCCTGGGAGTCCTTGTGCAGGACACCCTAAAGATTAAATTGCAATTTGGGTCTATGGTGAGGAAAGCAAATGTAACGTTAGAATTAATTTCAAGAGAACTAGAATATAAAGGCAAGGATGCAATGCTGAGACTTTAGAAAGCACTGATGAGGCATCACATGGAGCATTATGAGCAGTTTTAGGGCCCTTATCTTAGAAAGGATGTGCTGAAACTTTTGAGGATTTACAGGAAGTCCACGAAAATGATTCCAGGATTGAATGGCTTGTCATATGAAGAGTGTTTGATGTCTCTGGGCCTGTATTCACTAGAATTCAGAGGAATGAGGGGTGACCTCATTGAAACCTATCAAACGGTGAAAGGCCTTGATAGAATGATGTAGAGTAGATGTTTCTAGTGGTGGGAGAGTCTAAGAGTAGAGGACACAGCCTCAGGATAGAGGGGCATCCTTTGCGAATGGAGATGAGGTGGAATTTCTTTAGCCAGAAAGTAGTGAATCTGTGGAATTTTTTGCCACAGGCAACTGTGGAGGCCAGATCTTTGTGTATATTTAAGGCAGAGGTTGATAGCTTCTTGATTGGTCAGGGCATGATGGGATATGGGGAGAAGGCAGGAGATTGGGCCTGGGGAAAAAATGGATCAGCCATGATGAACTGGTGGAGCAGACGTGATGGGCCAAATGGCCTAATTCTGCTCCTATGTCTTTTGGTCTTATAAAAGGAACAATAGAATAATTAATATGTATAATATCCTGGTTAAGATTTTACTGTTAATGTTGTAGGGTATTTCATTTAATGGTTTTCTGTAGAAGCAGTATTCAACCCCCTTGGAAGTTTTCATGTTTTATTGTTCTACAAGATTGAATCACAGTAGATTTAATTTGGCTTTTTTGACACTGATCAACAGAAAAGGCTCCTTTGTGTTAAAGTAAAACATATTTCTACAATTGGTTTAAATTTATTACAATCATTAAACAAAAAATAATTAATTGCATAATTACTCACCCCCATCAAATTAGTATTTAGTAGATGAAACTTGGCAACAATTACAGCCTTGAGTCTGTGTGGATCGGTCTCTAACAGCTTTGAATATCTGAACACTGCAATTTTCCCCCATTCTTCTTTACAAAACTTCTCAAGCTCTTGTCAGATTGCATGGGGATTATGAATGAACAGCTCTTTTCAAGTCCAGCTAGAAATTCTCAATTGAATTGAGGTCTGGACTCTGGATGTCCAGTCCTTATATACTTCCATCCCCCATCAGGAAGGTCTCAAAGCTCTACGCTTCTTTTTGGATTCCAGACCTAATCAGTTCCCCTCTACCACCACTCTGCTCCGTCTAGCGGAATTAGTCCTTACTCTTAATAATTTCTCCTTTTGCTCCTCCCATTTCCTCCAAACTAAAGGTGTAGCTATGGGCACCCGTATGGGTCCTAGCTATGCCTGCCTTTTTGTTGGGTTTGTGGAACAATCTATGTTCCGTGCCTATTCTGGTATCTGTCCCCCACTTTTCCTTCGCTATATCGACGACTGCATTGGCGCTGCTTCCTGCACGCATGCAGAACTCGTTGACTTTATTAACTTTGCCTCCAACTTTCACCCTGCCCTCAAGTTTACCTGGTCTATTTCCGACACCTCCCTCCCCTTTCTAGATCTTTCTGTCTCTGTCTCTGGAGACAGCTTATCCACTGATATCTACTATAAGCCTACTGACTCTCACAGCTATCTGGACTATTCCTCTTCTCACCCTGTCTCTTGCAAAAACGCCATCCCCTTCTCGCAATTCCTCCGTCTCCGCCGCATCTGCTCTCAGGATGAGGCTTTTCATTCTAGGACGAGGGAGATGTCTTCATTTTTTAAAGAAAGGGGCTTCCCTTCCTCCACTATCAACTCTGCTCAACGCATCTCCTCCATTTCACGTACATCTGCTCTCACTCCATCCTCCCACCACCCCACTAGGAATAGGGTTCCCCTGGTCCTCACCTACCACCCCACCAGCCTCCGGGTCCAACATATTATTCTCCGTAACTTCCGCCACCTCCAACGGGATCCCACCACTAAGCACATCTTTCCCTGCCCCCCTCTCTCTGCATTCCGCAGGGATCGCTCCCTACACAACTCCCTTGTCCATTCGTCCCCCCCATCCCTCCCCACTGATCTCCCTCCTGGCACTTATCCGTGTAAGCGGAACAAGTGCTACACATGCCCTTACACTTCCTCCCTTACCACTATTCAGGGCCCCAAACAGTCCTTCCAGGTGAGGCATCACTTCACCTGTGAGTCGACTGGGGTGATATACTGCGTCCGGTGCTCCCGATGTGGCCTTTTATATATTGGTGAGACCCGACGCAGACTGGGAGACCGCTTTGCTGAACATCTACGCTCTGTCCGCCAGAGAAAGCAGGATCTCCCAGTGGCCACACATTTTAATTCCACATCCCATTCCCATTCTGACATGTCTATCCACGGCCTCCTCTACTGTAAAGATGAAGCCACACTCAGGTTGGAGGAACAACACCTTATATTCCGTCTGGGTAGCCTCCAACCTGATGGCATGAACATTGACTTCTCTAACTTCCGCTAGGCCCCACCTCCCCCTCGTACCCCAGCTGTTACTCATTTTTATGCACACATTCTTTCTCTCACTCTCTTTCTCCCTCTGTCCCTCTGAATATACCTCTTGCCCATCCTCTGGGTCACCCCCCCCCCGTCTTTCTCCCTAGGCCTCCTGTCCCATGATCCTCTCGTATCCCCTTTTGCCTATCACCTGTCCAGCTCTCAGCTCTATCCCTCCCCCTCCTGTCTTCTCCTATCATTTTGCATCTCCCCCTCCCCCTCCAGCTTTCAAATCCCTTACTCACTCTTCCTTCAGTTAGTCCTGACGAAGGGTCTCGGCCTGAAACGTCGACTGCGCCTCTTCCTATAGATGCTGCTTGGCCTGCTGCGTTCACCAGCAACTTTGATGTATGTTGCTTGAATTTCCAGCATCTGCAGAATTCCTGTTGTCTGGACTCTGACTTGGCTATGCCAAGCTATCAACTTTGTTGTTTTTAAGCCATTCCTGTGTAGCTTTAGCTTTATGACTGGGTCATCGTCATGCTGGAAAATAAATCTTCTCCCATGTTTCAGTTATCTTGCAGACTGTATCAGGTTTTCCACCAGAATTTCCCTGTATCTTGCTGCATTCATTTTACCCTCTCCCTTCACAAGCCTTCCTGGCCTACTGCAGTGAAGCATCTCTACAGCATAATGCAGCCACCACCATGCTTCATGATAGGGATGGTGTGTTTTTGGTGATATAATGGTATTTGGCTTTCTCCAAACATTGTGTTTAGTCTGATGGCAAACTCCAGCTGAGATTTCATGCGAGTTTCTCTTTGCCACTCTCCCATAAAGCTGCAACTAGTGAAGCACTCAGGCAGCGGCTGTATGGCACAGACCTTTTCATCTCAGCCAATGAAGCTTGTAATTCCTCCAGAGTTGTCATAGGTCTCTTGGTGGCCTCCCTCACTAGTCCGCTTCTTGCAGGGTCACACGGTATTTGAGGGCAACCTGCTCTAGGCAGATTTACATCTGTACCATATTCCTTCCATTTCTTGATGATTGTCTTAACTGTACTCCAAGGGATATTCAGTGAGTTGGAATTTTGTTTAGTATCCATCTCCTGACTTGTGACTTTCAATATTCTTTTTGTGGAATTGCTTGGAGTGTTTGTTTGTCTTCATGCTGTAGTTTTCACAGGATACTGACTCACTGGCAGTTGGACCTTCTGGATACAGGTGTATTTTTACTACAATTAATTGAAACACCTTCACTGCACACAGATGATCTCTGTTTAACTGATTATGAGATTCCTGAAACCAATTCGCTGCATCAGTGATGACTTGGTGTGTCATATTAAAGGGGGTGAATATACATGCAATCAATTGTTGTGTTTAATATTTGTATTTAATTTAGATCACTTTGTAGAGATCTGTTTTCACTTTGACAGGAAAGAACCTTTTTCTGTTGATCAGTGTATAAAAATGTCAAATTAAATCCATTGTGATTCAATGTTGTAAAACAATAAAATATGAAAACTTCCAAGGGGGTGGGGTGGGTACTTTTTATAGACACTGCATATATACTCACAGTTTGATTAAGCATTCTTATGTTCAAATAACTCTATGCATTTTATGTATAAGCACATGAATTGCAAACATCATCATGCTATCATGTGATATGTGTGTGCTTCACTTAAAAGTAAACTCCAAGTTAGACCCACATTTAGGCCCCTCATGTCTTCCTTTGAATAAGCACTCAGGATTCAATCTATTAAATCAACTCAATTGGCATAGAAGAAGCTCATGCTGCTAGAATGTCACTACAATCTAAAAATTCTTCTATGCCAAACTTTCAATGTTAAATCAACATTAGTTTCTCCCTGGTGCTGTTCTGAAATTCATTAAAAAGATAACATGGTTTTTCTGGCATGTTCGGAAACAGTGTTAGAATATACGGTGACATTCAAAAGTTTGGGCACCCCTGGTCAAAATTTCTGTTACTGTGAATAGTTAAGTGAGTAGAAGATGAACTGATCTCCAAAAGTCATAAGGTTAAAGATGAAACATTCTTTTCAATATTTTAAGCAAGATTAGTGGACTATTTTTGTTTTGTACAATTTTAGAGTGGGGAAAAAAAGGAAAGGAGCACCATGCAAAAGTTTGGGCATTCCAAGAGATTTGAGCTCTCAGATAACTTTTACCAAGGTCTCAGACCTTAATTAGCTTGTTAGGGCTATGGCTTGTTCACAGTTATTGTTAGGAAAGGCCAGGTGATGCAAATTTCAAAGCTTTATAAATACTCTAACTACTCAAACCTTGTCCCAACAATCAGCACCCATGGGCTCCTCTGAGTGCCTAACACTCTGAAAATTAAAATAAATGATGCCCACAAAGCAGGAGAAGGCTATAAGAAGATAGCAAAGCATTTTCAGGCAGCCATTTCCTCAGTTTGCAATGTAATTAAGAAATGGCAGTTAACAGGAATAGTAGAGGTCAAGTTGAAGTCTGGAAGACCAAGAGAACTTTCCGAGAGAACTGCTCGTAGGATTGCTAGAAAGACAAATCAAAACCCCCGTTTGACCGCAAAAGACCTTCAGGAAGATTTAACAGACTCTGGAGTGTGTGACAAGAATACACATAGATAAGATGTTAGCTGTCCTGTGTGATCAGCAGTTGGTCTGCCACCTGTCCTCAGGGGAAGGAGAGATAAGGAACAATGAAGCAGCATCTGGAGATGTGTAATGAAGGGACGGGAGAGAGAGCTGTCTGGAGCGGCTCCCCCTTTGAACCCTGAACTGTTTGAAGTGATGGACAGGCAATACCCCAGCAGGGGGATAAAAAGAGACAGGTTCGCTAAGGCAGGACACACATGACACCCAAGGTAACGAGACCCTGGAAGTGGTGCGCCTCTCGCGAGTCGGTGGGAAGTATCGGACCTTAAACGCACAGGGTGGAAAGGTACGATCAGCGGGAACCTGGTGTGTGTCCACCCTCGCTTGGGTGCCCGGTTCACTGCAGAGGATCGACCACATCTGGAGGAGCGGTCACAGTCGGTGACCGCGGGTGACATCACAAAGGACCCGCCCGGAAGCTCCTTGTGAGCAATATCACCGGTCTGTGAGTGGAAGCCGTTTTTGAATGATCAGTCGTTCCCGTTCTCTCTCTCTCTCCACCCCCCACATTGTCCATCGCCATGGCAACGATTACTGCGGACTGAACCAAATTGGACTGAACCTTGTGTCACTTTGAAATTGGTCATTTACCCCTAGACAACGATAGAGCTTGATTGATGCTGTTATCTTAATTCTGTGCACGTGTGTTTATCATTGCTGAACTGTTGCATTTATTATCCTTTCGATCACTGTGTTGCTTGTTTCTTTAATAAAACTTTCTTAGTTCTAGTAATCCATACTCCAACTGAGTGATCCATTTCTGCTGGTTTGGCAACCCAGTTACGGGGTACGTAACACTGCCAATCAGCCTTACTTACATCTTTTCTGTAGGTGGGTGATCAAAACTGCGTACAGTACTCCAAATTAGGCCTCTCCAATGCCTTACACAATTTCAACATGATATCCCTTCTTGGGCACTCAATACTTCAATCTAGGAAGGCCAATGTGCTGTAAGTTTTCATTACAACCCTATCTGCCTGTGATGCCACTTTCAATGAATTATGGACCTGTATTCCCAGATCCCTGTGTTCTACTGCACTCCTCAGTGCCCTACCATTTACTGCATAAGACCTACCATGGTTGATCTTACCAAAATGCAAAACCTCACATTCTGCTAGTTTGGCAACCCAGTTACGGGCTACGTAACAAGTAGTAGTGCACTGTTCTACTGTGCAGCGACTCCTGCACAAATATGACCTTCAGGGAAGAGTCATCAGAAGAAAACCTTTCCTGCGTCCTCACCATAAAATTCAGCGTCAGAAGTTTGCAAAGGAACATCTAAACAAGCCTGATGCATTTTGGAAACAAGTCCTATGGACTGATGTATTAAAATAGAACTTTTTGTCCGCAATGAGTAAAGGTATGTTTGGAGAAAAAAAGGTGCAGAATTTCATGAAAAGAACACCTCTCCAACTGTTAAGCACGGGAGTGGATCGATCACGCTTTGGGCTTGTGTTGCAGCCAGTGGCACAGGGAACATTTCACTGGTAGAGGAAAGAATGAATTCAATTAAATACCAGCAAATTCTGGAAGCAAACATCACACCATCTGTAAAAATGATGAAAAGAGGATGGCTTCTACAACAGGATAATGATCCTAAACACACCTCAAAATTCACAATGGACTACCTCAACAGGTGCAAGCTGAAGGTTTTGCCATGGCCCTCACAGACCCCCGACCTAAACATAATTGAAAATCTGTGGATAGACCTCAAAAGAGCAGTGCATGCAAGACGGCCCAAGAATCTCACAGAACTAGAAGCCTTTTACAAGGAAGAATGGGCGAAAATCCCCTAAACAAGTATTGAAAGACTCTTAGCTGGCTACAGAAAGAGTATTACAAGCAGTGATACTTGCCAAAGGGGGTGTTACTAAGTACTGACCATGCAGGATGCCCAAACTTTTGCTTCGGGCTCTTTTCCTTTTCTGTTATTTTGAAACTGTAAAAGATGGAAATAAAAAAGTAATCTTGCTTAAAATATGAAAGAAATGTGTCATCTTTAACTTTATGCCTTTTGGAAATCAGGTCATCTTTTACTTGCTTAGCTATTCACAGTAACAAATTTTGACCAGTGTGCCCAAACTTCTGCATGCCACTGTAGAACATAGAAGAACACAGCACAGTACAGGCCCTTTAGCTCATGATGTTGTGCCAACCTTTTAATTTGATCAAAGATCAAATGAACACTTCTCTCCCACACAGCCCTCTATTTTTCATTCATCCATATGCCTATCCAAGAGTCTCTTAAACGTACATAATGTATCTGCCTCTACCACCCCCCTGGCAGCACAAACCACACACCCACCATTCTCTGTATAACAAAAACCTATCCCTATCATCCCCCCTATACTTTCTTAAGATTACCTGAAAATTATGACCTTTCGTATAAGCCATCCTGTGAAAAAGATTCACCCAGGATGGGGCTTCCCCTTGCAGGACATCAGAGATGCCCTTCTTTTTCCAAAGAACAGGGTTTCCTTTCCTCCACCATTGATGCCACCCTCATCTGCATCTCTTCCATTTCTTAAATGTCTGCGCCCACCCCATCTTCCTGCCTCCTTAACAGTGACAGAGTTCCTCCACCCCATGAGCCTCTGCAACCAATACATCAGTCTCTGCAATGTCTACCATCTCCAAAGGGATCTTATCACCAAATATATCTTTACCTCCCACTACTTTGCTTTTCCCAGGGATTGCTCTCTCCGTGATTCTGTTGTTCATTCATCATTCTCCACTAATCATCCTCGCTGCAAGTGGCCAAAGTGCTATACTTGCCCATTCACCCTCTCCCTCACCTCCATTCAGGGCCCCAATCAGTCCACTCCGGGAAGTCAACAGTTCTCCTGTGAATCTGCTAGGGTCTTCAATTGTGTCTGGTGCTCCTGATGCAGCCTCCTCTCCATTGATGACACGTCGTAAATCAGGGAATGCTTTGTTGAGCACCTCTGCTCATCCGCCAAAAACGGACCATCCTGGTGTCCAAACATTTTAATTCCGATTTCCAGTATGTTGGTGCATGGCCTCCTCTCGTGCCACGATGAGCCAACCTCGAGGTGGAGGAGCACACCTCATATTCCCTCACAAAAAATCTCCCTCCCCTTCTATTCCCCACTCTGACTCCTTACCTCTTCTCACCTGCCTATTACTATCCCCTGGGTTCCCTTTCACTTATGGTCCACTCTCTTCTCCAGCCCTTTACCTTTCCTACCTACCTGACTTCACCAAACACCTTCAGCTATGCTCCTTTCCCTTTCCCCCACCTTTTTATTCTTTTGTCTTCCACTATCCTGCCCCCTCCTGAAGAAAGATCTGTTTATTCATTACCATGGATGCTGCTTGACCTGCTAAGTTCCTCCAGTATTTTGTGTGTTCCACTCTACCTATGCCTCATATTTCCCTTATAACTTTATTAAGTCATGCCTCATCCTCCTCCACTCTAAAGAGAAAAACCTTAGCTAGCTCAACCTTTCCTCATAAGACAAGTTCTCTAATCCAGGCAACATCCTGATAAATCTCCACTGTGTTCTCTCTAAAGCTCCCACATGCTTCGTATGAGGTGTACAGAACTGACCACAGTATTCTAAATGTGGGCTAACCAAGATTTTATAGACCGCAGCATTACGTTTTGGCCTTTGAACTTAGTCTTTGATGAGCTGTCTTGTGGGAATTACTGCTTACAGTTCTAATCTCAGAAGCAAACATAAAGTGTCACACTAGAAACAACCATCACCTGTTCATACTATAGAGCATTACCAGAAAATTATTTTGTATTTCACTGATGGATTGGGCTTGACAAAATCCAACCGGGGGCAGAGGAATGTACAGAGACTTCTGAATAATAATGTATGGATGAAGTAGCCTCTTATTGTAGTCAACACAACATACACACCAGGAAATTGTTAAGGGTGCATTTGACTTCCCTCTATGAATAACTGATTTTTGGGAGTCCCACAATGCACCTTCCAAAGTTGGAAGTTTTTCCTTCTTTGGGTTCTTGCAATGAGTTTTGGTATATATCTGTAGAGGCAGTCTGCAAACATCCTAAAGCTAGGTTTCTTAGACTGAGGGTCATTTTGAGGATGAAAACAGTGCAAATAATTGTTTTGCTTAAGAATGCAGGAAATATACTTGTTAAATTTGTTAAAAGGTGCTTATTCCTTAAGTGAATAGTGCCAGTCTTACTAACATCAACGTGGTAAAAAATCTGAGAGGAAACAAATTTTGATGCCACAATACCATTGACATAATTTAGAAACCTTAGGAGGCCCCAGTGTGACTACTTGCCTCTCACTCCTATGTATCACCTCCTCACTTTCCCTGACCAGACGAAGGTCATTGAGCTGCATCTCCAGTTCCCTAACCCAGTTCTTAAGGAGATGCAGCTCAACGCACCTGGCACAGGTGTGGCCTTCCACAAGGCTGGGAGTCTCATGGACATCCCACATCTGACACCCAAAACAGAACACAGGCCTCACAAACATACTCCTTATTCCTGTTCTTCACAAGTAACTTACCTCGCCTCATTATTGCCTAAGCCCCGTTGACCCAAAGTCTTCCTACTCTGACTCCCTCTACTCTATCAACTGCTCTATAAAGCTGTCTTCTTTTAAAATTCTTCCTGCCAGTCTAACTCGCTGACATTCATGCACCTGCGCTATCATGCCTCGTTCCAAGAAAGGGGCTTTCCTTCTTCCACCATCAATGCTGTCCTCACCCGCATCTCTTCCATTTCATGCATGTCTGCCCTCACCCCACTGACCCACCACCCCAGCCGGGATAGGGTTCCTCTCATCCTCACCAATTTCCATGTCTAGCACGTAATTCTCCTTAACTTCTGCCATCTGCAATGGGATCCCACCACCAAGCACATCTTCCCCTTCTCCCACTTTCTGCAGGGATCACTCCCTTGTCCATTCATCCCTCCCAACTGATCTCCCTTCTGGCATTTATCCTTGCAAATGGAACAAGTGCTACTTACACCTGCCCCTACATCTCCTCCCTCATTACCGTTCAGGGCACCTAACAGTCCTTCCAGGCGAGGCGACACTTGTGGGTCTGTTGGGATCATCTACTGTATCCGGTGCTCCCAGTGTGGTCCTCCTGTATATCAGTGAGACCCGATGTAGATTGGGAGACTGCTTCACCGAGCACCTATGCTCTGTCTTCCAGAAAAAGCAGGATCTCCTGGTGGCCACCCATTTCAATTCTACCTCCCATTCAATCCATGGTTTTTCTGCTGCCGTGATGAGGCAACACGAATGTTGGAGGAGTACTACCTTATGTCCTGTATGGGTAGCCTCTAACCTGACGGCATGAACAATTTCTTGAACTTCTGGTTCAAGACTACTACAGCAACCCCCCTTCATCATTCCACATTCCCATTTTCCTCTCTCACCTTATCTCCTTACCTTCCCATCACTTCCTTCTGGTGCTCCTCCTCCTTCCCTTTCTTCCATGGCCTTCTGTCCTCTCCCATCAGATTTCCCCTTCTCCAGCCCTTTATCTCTTTCACCAACTGACTTCCCAGCTCTTTACTTCACCGCTGTCCCTCTTCCGGTTTCACCTATCACCTACTACCTTGTACTTCTTCCTTCCCTCCCACCATTTCCTTATTCTGACTTATCTCTTTTTTTCCCGTCTTGGTGAAGGGTTTCGGCCTGAAATATCAACTAATTACTCTTTTCCATAGACGCGGCTTGTCCTGCTGAGTTCCTCCAGCATTTTGTGTGTATTATGTGGATTTCCAGCATCTGCAGATTTTCTCTTGCTTTGAAGCCAAGATTCAAGATTGTTTAATGTCATTTCCAGAAGACAAGTGTAAACAAAAACAAAATAATTGTCACTCCAGTTCTGATACAGCACAAAAAAACCCAGTAAGATGAAAAACACAATAATTATTTTAAAAACTATGTACACACACACTGTAAATAAACTTGTTGGTGATGAGTCCCATCACTGTTATAGTATTGGTGAACTTAACATGTACTCAGAAATTTTGGCCATGCAGTTATGTGTGAGCAGAGCGCATAGCAATGGGCCCCATCACATATCACCGGAGGGGTATCTGTGTTGGAGATGATGTGCATCCTGACTATCTGAGGTCTGTTCTGTTTGTTAAGAAGTTCAATACCCTTTTGTACAGTATTCTATTAGATTGAGAAGTAGTAGTTTAAACACAAAGGTCTGTTGGACAATAGTGTTGAATGCCAAAATGAAATCCAGAAACAACATTCAGACAAGAGTATTCTTGTTTGCAAGATGTGTCAGTGCAAAATGCATGACAGATGCCATGACATCTGTCGTAAAGCAGTTATGTTGGTAAGCATAATGGTCAGAATCAGGTTTAATATCACTAGCATATGTCATGAAATGCATTGTTTTGTTGCTTTGTGCAGCAGTACACTGCAATACATATTTTAAAAGCTATGAATTACAATAAGAATATATATGTATATACAAATTAAGAAGTGCAAAAAAGAGCAATAAAAATGTGAGATAGTGTTCATAGGCCCATTGTCCACTCAGAAATCTAATGACAGAGGAGAAGAAACTGTTCCTGAAACATTAAGTATGTGTCTTCAGGTTCCTATACCTCCTCCTTGATGGTAGCAATGAGAAAAGGGCACATCCTATGTAATGGAGGTTCTCACTGATAGATTCTGTCTTCTTGAGGCATCGCCTTCTGAAGGAATCTACAATGTTGGAAAGGTTAGTGCCCACAATGGAGCCGGCTAAGTTTACAACTTTCAGCAGATTTTTCTGATCAAATCAAGTTTAATTATCATTCAACCATAATAGATGCAGTGAACGAAACAATGTTACTCTGGGTGCAAAGGCGCAAAACAAACAAAATAGCACATTAAAAACAGTGAGCAAAGAAGCATATTCACGTGAAAAAAAACATAGCCCAAGATCTTCAGCAACATGTCCTGCAATCAATAGTACAGTCCCCCGGCAGTGCACAGATACATGCAATCAGCCTGTCATTCCACTGCTTGAACATGAGAGGGCAGTATCGAGGGGAGAGGCCAGGCTCCACCAACTCTGGTGTTTCCTCACCTGGTCTGCAGCAAAAGGCAAGTCTGTGGCTTGAGGCCAAGTCCTTGCAACCACCGAGGCTACACAGCTTCTATGTCATCTGTCACACACCTGACAAGAGTAGCAGGTCTGAGACAACTTACGTCATCATTGTCCAACAGAGTTTTGTGATGGTAACTAAAATGTCCGAGACAATCTCCCACAGTTATACCGCACATCACCTTCGTGCACCAACTCTGATGCCTGAGTGTAACAGGCAGCAATATGGTCTACAGCCAAGTCTGCTCCTCCAAACCCAAACCAGTTCCTTCGACATCCCAGCCAGCACCTTCAACAACTTCACCGGCTCCTTCTCTGACATCCCAGTGGGTTCCTTAGACCATAAGATATAAGAGCAGTAATAGGCTGTTAGGCCCATTGAATCTACTCCACCATTTCATCATGGCTGATCCAATCTTCCTCTCAGCCCCCATCTCACACCTTCTTCCCATATTCTTTCATGCCTTGACCAGTCAAGAATCTAACAACCTCTGCCTTAAATATACACACAAGACTTGACCCCCACAGTTGCCTGTGGCAAAGAATTCCACAAATTCATCACTCTATGGCTCAAGAAATTCCTTCTCATCTCCGTTCTCAAAGGACATCCCTCTATTCTAAGGTTGTGTCCTCTGGTCTTAGACTCTACCACCATAAGAAACATCCACTCTATCAAGGCCTTTCACCATTTGATATGCTTCAATGAGGTCCCCCCCATTCTTCTGAATTCCAGTGAATACAAGCCCAGAACCATCAAATGCTCGCCATATGACAAACCATTCAATCCTGGAATCATTTTTGTGAACCTCCTTTGAATCCTTCTCCAGTCTCACCATATCCTTTCTATGATAAGGGGCTTACAAAACTCCAAGTGAGGCCCCAGCAGCACTTTATAAAATCTCAACAATACATTCTTGCTTTTATACTCTAGTCCTCTTGAAATGAATGCTAATGTAGAATTTACCTTCCTCACCACAGACTCAAACTGCAAGTTAATCTATTGGAAATCCTGCACAAGGGCTTCCAAGTCCCTTTGCACCTCAGTTATTTTGTATTTTCTCTCCATTTAGAAAATGGTCAATCCTTTCATTGCTTCTACCAAAGTGCATGACCATACAGTTCCCAACAGTGTATTCCATCTGCCATTTCTTTGCCCAATCTCCTATTCTAAGACATTTGTAACTTCTCTACTTTCTCAAAACTACCCGACCCTCCACCTGTTTTGATATTGTCTGCAAACTTTGCATCAAAGCCATCAATTCCATCTTTCAATTTTGTCTCCAACATCCTGGTTGGCTCCACTGGCGATACCAATCCAGTTACTTCGAAGTTCTTGGAGAAGAATTGTCTTGCAATCATCAAAAACACATTTAACAAAGCAAAAAAAAACACCTTTGGATGCCCCCTGAGAGATTGCTCTGTGTGAATATGCTGCTATCTTACCAGAAGTGATCCTGCACAGTGAGTCCTCCATACCAGATAGTGATGCAACTAGTTAGAATTGTATCCACATTACACCTGTAGGAATTTGTTAGAGTCTTTGGTAACATACCAATTCTCATTAAATTCTTAATGAAATAGAGCCACTGTCGTGCTTTCTTTGTAATTGCATCAATATGTTGGACCCAGGGTAAATCTTCAGAAATATTCACAGCCAGGATCTTGAAACACCTCACCCTTTCCACTGCTGAACCCTAAGTGAGGACTGATGTGTATTTCACTGACTTCCCTATTCCTGAAGTCCACAATCTATTTCTTGGTCTTATTGACATTGAATGCACCACTGATATATTTCACTCTTCTACATCTCCTCATCACCACCTGAAATTCTGCCAACAATAGATGTCATCAATAGATTTATAGATGCCATTTGAGCTGTCCAGCCATACAGTCCGGGTATAGAGAGGGTACAGCAGTGGGCTAAGCACACATCCTTGAGATGTTCCAGTGAAGAGGAGATGCTATTTCTGATTACTGACTGTGGTCTCCCGATAAGGAAGTCAAGGATCCAGTTGTAGAGGTAGGCACAGGGACCCAAATTTTGGTGATGGTTGATGAGTACAGAGGGTATGATGGTGTTGATTGCTAAGCTGTAATCAATAAACAGAAGCCTGGCATAGGTATTGCTATCATTCAGGTGGTGCAAGGCTGAGTGGTGGGCTAGTGAGATTGCATCTGCTGTAAACCTATTATGGCAATAGGTAAATTGCATCAGGTCCAGGTCCTTGCTTTGAGAAAAGCTGATTCTGGCCATTATCAACATCTCAAAGCACTTAATCACAGTAGATCTGAGTCCCACTGTGTGATAGTAGTTCAGGCAGATCACCTTGTTTCTCTTGTGCACTGGTATGATTGTTGCCCTTTTTTTAAGCAGGTGGGTATCTCCAACTGAAGATGTCCTTGAACATTCCCCATTCCCGCCAGTTGGTTGGCACAGCTTTTCAATACTCTGCCAAGCCTGACGCCTTGTGAGGCTTCACCCTCTTGAAAGATGTTCTGACATTAGCCTCCAAAACAGAGATCACAGGGTCACCAGGAGTAAAGCATCACAGCCATTCATGATGCGAGGTTTTGCCTTGTAGAAAGTAATGGCTTGCAAACCCTGATGTGCATCTGATTCCATCTCTAACTTCAATCAGAGTTGTTTTTCACCTTAAAATAGCCTTCTGTATATCATACCTAGACTTCTTGTATAGTCCTGGACCATCTGTCTTCAATGCTGCAGCAAGCTACAAATCTCTTAGTTCTTCCTTGGCTTTTGGTTTGCAAATGTTATGTTTCCAAAGAAACATCCTCATTTACACAGGTCTTGATGAAGTCAGTGACAACTGTACACATTCATTCAGATTTGAAGTTAAGTCCCTGAATATTGTCCAGTCCACGGATTTAAAGCAGTCCTATAAGCACTCCTCCACCTCCCTTAACCACCCCTTCTTGATCCTCACCACTGGTGCTGCAGTCTTTAATCTCTGCCTATGTGCCAGGAGTAGAATACAGTCTGGTGATTGGACTTTCCAAAGTGACAGGTGTGGGATGACACAGTGTGCATTCTTGATGGTGGTATAACAGTGGTCAAGTGTGCTGGCTTCTCAAGTTAGACAGGTGATATGTTGGCTGTATTTGTTCAGAGACTTCCTTAAGTTGGCCTGGTTGCAATCCCTGGTAATGAGAGGGAAGGCATCAAGGTGTGTTGTTTCGGGACTGCTGATTACAGTACTCAGGTCCTCCAGTAGCTGTGTGATGCTGGCCTGAAGTGGAATGTACACTGCTGCTAGGATAATTGTGGATAAAGTAACATACAAGTTCATGATCTTTCATAGGAATAGAGTGAGAAAAAGTCATTAAGCTTTGTGATGGTGAGTCTGATGTTCTGATCACTCACTGGGCAAACAATTTCTATTGAATTCCTGATGGATTAATGTTATTTCTTTATTTTATGTAAGAATATAGTACAGTAATAGGTCTTTCCAGCCCAACAAGCCTGTGCCGCCCATAACACCCACGTGAACAACTATGCCTACGAACCTGCACGTCTTTGGAATGTGGGAGGATATTAGAGCACCTGGAGGAAACCCACATGGACACGGCGAGAATCTACAAACTCCTGAGAGACAGCAGACTTGAACCTGGGTTGCTGCCATCGTAATAGTATTATGCTAATTGCTACCCTAGTGTGCTGCCCAAATGTCTGCCTATCTTCTACCTCCCTGTTTCTGAACTCCCAACAAGCAGAATATATTAATATTTTTATATATTCATAAAATGATAAGGCAATACTGTATAGAAGAGGAAAAAATCATTTAGTTCTTTGTGACATGCCAGCCAAACTGCTTGTATGTGCCGGTTGTCTTTCTAGGGGTTAATTACAATGTATTTTATAGGTAATATCCTGTAGCCATGGTGGACTAGAAGTGAAGAGAATGAATGTTTAACACCTGATGAAATATTTCCCAGGCGGAGAAAATAAGGGAAAAAATGTAGAATCTTTCTCACCATTGCTTTTCAATCCTATCTGGCTACATGAATGGTGCAAGAAGAGTGAAGAATATTGAGTGGTGTAGGATGTTTGAAGGGTGAAGAATATTGAGTTGTGAAAGATGATTGAAGTTTAAACAGAGGCCCATCAGTGATCAGAAGTGAGAGAAGACATAGCTTATTCATGTTCGCTGAAAGAGTACATAAGGCATCAATTCACAGCAGTTTAGTATTTAAACAGCAGCCAATCAGTGATCAGGATTGATTGGCAAGAACAAATAAAAGTAAGGCCATTGTTGGAGAGGACAGTTATTTGATGCTTTAGCTCTGAGCCTTCAGCAAGGGGAGAATGTGAAAAAGCTACAGGTAGGGTTTTGTTCAGTCTGTTTATTGTTTCCTTCTTTGAATTTGCACAGTTAGAACAGTAGGGATGCAAGGCAGGATAGATGAATCCTCCTCTTGTATTAAGAATTTAGGAAGGAAGGGAGACTTCCAGTGTCCCTCGACAACTTCACCTGCAAGAAGTGCATCCAGGAGGTGAAGCTGGAATTGGATGAATTCTGGTTCATTTGAGAAGCTGAGAAAGTGATAGATAGGACATATAGAGAAGTAGTTACACCCAAGCTACAGGACACAGGCCACTGGGTGATAGTCAAGAAAGGGAAAGGGATTAAACAGCCAGTGCAGAGTACCCTTGTTAACCATCCCCCTCAACAACAGGTATACCACTTTGGATACTGTTAGAGGGGATGACACAGAACAGAAAAGTTACAGCGGTCAGGTCTCTGGCTCTGTGACTCAGAAGGGAAGTGGGGAGAAGAGGGAACAAAAAGGAGGTTCTGTGGACAAGAACGAGATTCCTGGATGGTACGTTGCCTCTCGGGTGCCAGGGCCTGAGACATCTCAGATCGAGTTCTCGGCATTTTTAACTGGGAGGGTGAGCAGCCGGAGGTCGTGGTCCATGCCAGTACCAATGACATGGGTAGGATGGTTGACGAGCTCCTGCAAAATGAGTTCAGGGTGTTAGGTGCTCAGTTAAAGGATAGGACCTCCAGGGTTGTGATCTCAGGGTTGCTATCCATGCCACATGCTAGTGAGGTAAGAAATAGGAAGAACATACAGTTTTAACATGTGGCTAAGGAGTTGATGTCGAATTTTTGGACTGTTGGGCTCTCTTCCAGGGATCTGTACACCTGAACCGGATGGGGACTAATCAGACCATAAGAAAAAGCTGCAGAATGAGGCCATTTGGCCATCGTACCTGCTTCACCATTTCATCATTGCTGATCCATTTCCCTCTCAGTCCCAATCTCCTGTGTTCTCCCCGTAACTCTTCATGCCTTGACTAATCAAAAATCTATCGACCTCTGCCTTTAATATACCCAATGAATTTGCCTCCACTGCCACCAGTGTCAATGAATTCCAAAGATTTACCACTCTCTGGCTAAAAAAAAATGAATGTCCATCTATTCTGAGGCTGTGTCCTCTAATCTGAGGCTCCTTCACCATAGGAAACATCCTCTGACATCCACCTTACCGCGTCCTTTCACGATTCGATAGGTTTCAATGAGATCCCCCTCCCAACCCCCACTCATTCTTCTGAATTCCAGTGGGTACAGGCCCAGAGCCATCAAATGCTCCTCATAAGACAAGCCTTTCAATCCCAGAATTATTTTCAAGAACCTCCTTTTAACCCTCTCCAATGTGAGCACATCCTTTCCTAGATAATGAATCCAAACTTACTCACAATACTCCATGTGCGTTCTCACTAGTGCTTTATAAAACATCAACGTTATATCCTTGCTTTTATATTCTAGTCCTCTTGAAATGAATTCTAACATTGCATTTGCTTTACTCACCACTGACTCAACCTGCAATTTAATCTTTAGGGAATCCTGCACAAGGACTCTCAAGAATCCTTTATGCCTGAATTTTTGTATTTTCTCTCCATTTAGAAAACAGTCAACCCTTTAATTTCTCCTACCAAAGTGCAGGACCATACACACTTCCTGACACTGTATTCCACCTGCCATTTCTTTGCCCATTCTCCGAATGTGTCTGAGTCCTTTCGTAGCCTCTCTACTTCCTCAAAACCACTTTCCCCTCCACTTATCTTTGTATCTTCTGCAAACTTTGTAACAAAGCCATCAACTCCACCATTCAAATCATTGACGTATAAAGTAAAAAGACGTAGTCTCAACACATGCCCCTGTGAAAAACCTCTAGACACTGGCAACCAACCAGAAAAGGCTCCCTTTATTCCAACTCTTTGCCTCTTGCAATCTGCCACTGCTTTATCCATGTTAGTATCCTTCCTGTAATACATGGGTTCTTAACTTGTTAAGCAGCCTCATGTGTGGCACCTTGTGAAAGGCCTTCTGAAAATCCAAGTACACAACACCTATCTTTTGTCTATTCTGCTTATTCCTTCTTCAAAGAATTCCAAGATTTGTCAGGCAAGATTTTCCCTTAAAGAAACCATACTAACTTCAGCATATTTTATCATGTTCCCCCATACCCCAAAACCACATCCATCATCTTCCCAATCACCAAAGTCAGACTAACTGGCCTATAATTTCCCTTCTTTTGTTTCGCTCTCTTCTTAAAGAGTGGAGTGTCATTTGCAATTTTCCATTCTCCAGAACCATGCCTGAATCTATTGACTTTTGAAAGATCATTACTAATGCCTCCCCAATCTCTTCTGCCTCAGAGAAATTCCAGCCATTGCTGCTCTGCAGTCATCCCTGCTAGCGTTCCCTTCCAATCAACTTTGGCCAGCTTCACTCATGTCTCTGTAATACCTTTTACTCCACTGTAATACTGATACATCTGACTTTAGCTTCATCCTCTCATATTGCATGGAGAATTCTATCATTTAATGACCTCAGGACCCTAAGGGTTCCTTTATCTTAAGTTCTCTAATCAATTCCAGTTCATTGCACAACACCCTAGTGTGCTCAATCACAACCTGCTCTAAAAAGCCCATGGATCCAGCACCAACCAGACTTTCCTAACATTGCCCTGTTAACATGCATTTTCTATCTTCCATTGTAATTTGTAGTCAACATCGTTGGTACTGTTCAGTGGTCTGTATACAACTCCCATTGGGGTCTTTATACTCTTGCAGTTTCTTAGGTCTACTGACAATGATTCTACACTTTGTGATCCTATATTACCAATTTCTAAAGAGTTGATTTCAGTTTTTACTAACAGAGCCACTGTACCCCTTCTGTCTACTTGCCTGTTCTTTTGATAGAATGTGTATCCTTGAATGTTAAGCTCCCAGTTATAATCTTCTTTCAGCCACAATCTCCAACCTTAGAAATGTTCATCTACCTTATTCTGTATATTGTGGTGTTATATCTGAATACACTTCAGTCCTGCATTCATCACCCTTTCCAATTTTTCCCCCTTTTACACTACAACCCATCCCACTGACTGCACTTTTGACCTATCATCAACCTGTCCTTGCTAATAGTCCAACCACACACTGTCTCTGTTTGTAAACCAACTGCCCCATCCTCATCCCTATTACTCTGGCTCCCATCCCCCTGCCAGATTAGTTTAAACCCTCCTGAACAACTCTAGCAATCTTACCTGCAAGGATATTGGTCCCCCTCGGGTGTAATTTGTCCGTGGTCATAGCTTTCCCAAAAGAGATCCCAATGATCCAGAAATCTGAACCCCTGCCCCCTGCACTAGTTCCTTAGTCATACATTTATCTGCCAAGTGTTCTTATCCTTACCCTCACTGGTGCATGGCACAGGCAGCAATCCAGAGATTACTACCCTGGAGGTCTTGCTTTCAGCTTTCTACCCAGCTCCCTACAATCTCTCTTCAGGACCTCCTTGACTTTCCTATGAATGTCATTGGTGCCGATACAGACCAAGACTTCTGGCTGCTCACCCTTCCCCTTTAGAATGCCGTGGACCTGATCTCTGACTCTGGCATCTGGGAGCCAGCATACCATCTGGGTGTCTCTATGCATCCACAAAATCTCATCTCTATTCCTCTAACTATGGAATCTCTTATCACTACTCAGTCATTTTCACCTCTCTTCTGTTCTAAACCACAGCACGAGACTCAGTGCCAGAGACCCAATCACTGTGGCTTCCCCCGGTATGTCGTCCCCCTGAACAATATCCAAAACTGAGTACTTATTATTTAGGTGAATGGCCACAGGGGTAACCCTGTACTGGCTGCCTATTTCCCTTTCTTCTCCTGACTGTCATCTATTTACCTGCCTCCTGCAACCCAGGGATGATTTCTTCCCTGTAGTTCATATTTATAATTTCCTTAGTCTCCTATATGAACCAAAGTTCATCAAGCTGCAGCTCCAGTTCCTTAACAGTTCCCACAGGAGCTGCAGCTCGCTGCACCTGGTGCATCTTTGGTCATCTGGGAGACTGGAAGTCTTCCAGAAATCGCACATCTCACACAAAGAACACAACCCACCCCAGAACCATTTTCACTGCTCTAATTCTACCCTAACAGACAAGGAATAAAAAAGAAAAAAAAAGAAACTTTCCACATACTTACCTCGCCCAAGCCTGATGAGCTAAAGTCAATGCCTCATCATTCTAACTCTGGTCCACTCACATAATGGTTGCTCCGCTTGACCCTGCCTTATTTTAATTTGTCCTTGCCAATTGATCCCATTCACTGAATGGGCACAGTTCAAACTCCAAAAACTGCTGCAAAGCACTGTTTTTTTTTAAACCTTCAATCTCAGACCTGTGCGAAGTCGCCTCTTTTTCTTGCACTCCCGTTCACTGATTGGACATAATTCAAAATCCTAATGGTAAGATTTGCTAGTGCTGCATGGAGAGGGTGGGGTGAGAGGGGGCTGGGTGTTAAACTAGAGTTGCAGGGGAATGGGAACCATAATAGATTGTGGGAAGGTTGTGGAGACAGATGTTAGGACCTCAGACAAAGTCAGGAATCAAATGCTTGAGCATGGTGCAACTAATGTTCTGAGCTGCATATATTTCAATTTCAATTGTAGGAAAGGAAGATGAGCTCAAAGCATGAATCAACATATGGAATTATGATATTGTAGCCATTTGTGAAACTTGTGGTTGCAGGAGGGGTAGAACTGGCAGCTCAATATTCCAGGGTTCTGTTGTTTTACACACAGCAGAGTTGGAGGGATGGCGTTACTAGTCAGGTAAAATGTCAGGACAGACATGCTCAGTCAGGACAGACTGGAGAACTTTTCTAGTGAGGCTTTATGAGGTGGAACTGAGGAATAAGAAAGGTATGACCAAATTAATGGGCTATATTATAAACCACCCAACAGTCTGCAGGGATTAGAGGAACAAATTTGTAAAGATATTGCAGACTATTGCAAGAAACAAAGTTGTATAGTAGGTGATTTTAACTTTCCACATATTGTCTGGGGCTCTCATACTGTAAAAGGGATACAGCTTGTCAAATGTGTTCAGGAAAGTTGCCTTAATAGAAACATGGAAGTCCCAATGAGAGTGTATGTAATACTTGATCTGCTATTAGGAAATGAGTCAGGGCAGATGACAGACGTTTGTGTAGGGGAACACTTTGCATCTAGTAATCATAGTGCCATTAGTTTCAAAGTAAATATATTAATTGATAATTTGGTAGATCAGAGTTGTCTTCATATGGTGATTGGAAGATGTTGGTGTTCATAACCTGCGAGTCCTTATGCACCAATGACTTGAAAGCTAATATGCAGCTTTTGCGAGCATGTAGGAAGGAAAATGTTATTTCCGTTTATTGCAAGAGGATTTGAGTATAAGTAGAGACATTTTGCTCCAACTAAAGAACTGGTGAGATAACTGAAATATTGTATGGTCTAATCTCTGATTAATAAAATATATCAGAGCACAGCAAACGTTCATCAGATTGATTCCTGCAATAGTGGATTAGTCATACAACAAAAGATTAAATAGATTAGATTTACATTCTCTTGATTTTAGAAGAATGAAAGGGATCTCATTTAAGTATTCCTATTGGGTTGAGAGGGCAAATGATATGGAGCTGATGTCCAAGGTTATCTAGAACCAGGTATATGGAAAGAGGGGGCATCATCGCATCAAATTTAGAGATCATCCATAACAGTGATAAGAAGAAAATTTTCCACTCAATAAGTAGTGAATTTTTGCATTTTCTTTTATCATGAGGCCTGTGAAGGTTCAATCACTGCAGGCATTTAAGAAAATTATGATTAAGTGTTTAGGTATACAGGTTCCCCCCCCCCCACCCCATCCGAAGGTACAGCATTCCTATGAAACAGTTTGTAAGCCAAAATGTCGTAAAGCGAAGAAGCAATTACCATCTATTTATATGGGAAAATTTCGTGAGCGTTCGCAGACCCAAAAATAACCTACCAAATCATCACATAAAACCTAAAATAACAGTAACATATAGTAAAAGTAGGAATGATATAATAAATACACAGCCTATATAAAGTAGAAATACTTTTCCACAATCATTGCTGGCACAGATCTCCGTAGCGAAAATCTCACGCAAGCACCGTCGGCAGAAAATCTCACGCAAGCGCTGTTGGCAAAAACACAGAGCAAGCGCTCTCCAGTAATCTTTAAACTATGAAGCTACCAAATCATACCAAATAACACATAAAAATACACAGCCTATATAAAGTAGAAATAATGTATGTACAGTATAGTATCACTTACCGGAATTGGGAAAGTAGCGCCGAGCACACTGATGATGGTGTGTTAGACTGAGTCGTCGCAGGCTGGGTGGTGCAGTGGCCCCCACCCTCCGGGCCACCAACTGATACATTGCCGCGAAGCACGCAGGGGTCCAGCGGTAGTTGGGACGCACCCAGCACATCTTTAAGCAAAAAGCCGAAATAAACATGCTAATTAATTACGTGCTGCCCGACACGTAATTTTTGGGCCAGATCATCGCTTCTGATCTGGGCCGACAATTACGTGTGGGGCGGCACCTAATTAATTAGCATGTTTATTTTGGCTTTTTTCTTAAAGATGTGGTGTGTGCCTCCCGGCTACTGCTGCATTCTCCGCGAATCGGTACAGTATCTGTCCGCGGCCTGGGTGTTGGGGTGGTGGGACACTGGGGTGTCATCTCGTCTATTTCCATTAGAGCAGGCAGCTCATCTTCTCCTATGACTGCCCGCCTCAATGTCAAAGGTCAAGGTTCGTTGTCTGCTGTGGCTGATGTGGAAGGCTTGCTTGACTGCTGAGCCTCGCACATTTTTCTATCATACAGTTCTTTATAAGGACTCAGAGAATCTTGCAAATATCCCCTAAACCTACGTACCCTTTCAAAATTGGAAGTCATACTTTATCATTACTCATTTGGTTTCGATTGTCATCCTTTCCTCTTCCAATTGCATCAGCTCTTCATCTATCAGTTCTTGGTCATGGGATGCCAAAACCTCTTCAGCATCATCTTCGTCAGCTTCCACAAGCCAAACTCACTTTGTCCTTGCTTCGTTCACCAAGATCGAAACACTTAATTATGGCTAGTTTTATGTGAAGTGTAACACCATTATGAGCTCTTTCAGACTTTTCTGACACCATAGAACTCATCTTGCAAATGACTGCTCACAGGCTCGTGTTAAAGCAATGCTGGCGAGAATGCCGTTCCGAATCCGAGGAGAGCGGCTGCTCGGGGCGCGTGCTGCAGAGGGAGGGATCTCGGGATACATGTTCACAGATCCCTGAAAGTTGCTTCACAGGTGGATAGGGTAGTTAAGAAAGCTTATGGGGTGTTAGCTTTCATAAGTCGAGGGATAGAGTTTAAGAGTCGCGATGTAATGATGCAGCTCTATAAAACTCTGGTTAGGCCACACGTGGAGTACTGTGTTCTGATCACCTCACTATAGGAAGGATGTGGAAGCACTGGAAAGGGTACAGAGGAGATTCACCAGAATGCTGCCTGGTTTAGAGAGTATGCATTATGATCAGAGATTAAGGGAGCTAGGGCTTTACTCTTTGGAGAGAAGGAGGATGAGAGAAGACATGATAGAGGTGTAGAAGATAATAAGAGGAATAGATAGAGTGGATTGCCAGTGCCTCTTCCCCAGGGCACCACTGCTCAATCAAAAGGACATGGCTTTGAGGTAAGGGGTGGGAAGTTCAAGGGGGATATTAGAGGAAGGTTTTTTACTCAGAGAGTGGTTGGTGCGTGGAATGCACTGCCCGAGTCAGTGGTGGAGGCAGATACACTAGTGAAATTTAAAAGACTACTAGACAGGTATATGGAGGAATTTAAGGTCAGGGTTTATATGGCAGGCAGCGTTTGAGGGTCAGCACAACATTGTGGGCCGTGGGGCCTGTACTGTGCTGTAATGTTCTATGTTCACTGAATATCCCTTGGATTACAGTTAAGTTAATCATCAAGAAATGGAAAGAATATGGCGCAGTTGCAAATCTGCCTAGAGCAGGCCATCCCCAACAACTGAGTGACCATGCAAGAAGGGGACTACTGCGGGAGGCCTCTGACAACTGTGAAGGACTTACAAGCTTTAGTGGCTAAGATGGGAGAGACAGCACTTACAACTGTTGCCCAGGTGTTTCACCAGTCACAACTTTATGGGAGAGTGGCAAAGTGAAAGCCACTGTTGAAAAAAATTCACATGAAATCTTGGCTAGAGTTTGCCGGAAGGCATGTGGGAGATTCTGAAGTCAGCTGGAAGGTTCTATGGTCTGATGAAACCAAAATTGAGCATTTTGGCCATCAGACTTAAAGCTATGTTTGGTGCAAGTCAAACACCGCACATAATCAAAAACACACCATCCCTACTGTGAAGCATGGTGGTGGTTGCATCATGTTGTGGGGATGCTTCACTACAGCAGGCCCTGGAAGGTTTGTGAAAACAATAGGTAAAACGAATGCGGTAAAACCTGATACAGTCTGCAAGAGAAGATTTGTTTTCCAGCATGACAATGACCACAAGCATAAAGCCAAAGCTACAAAGGAATGGCTTTAAAACAACATAGTTAATGTCCTGGAGTGGCCAAGTCAGAGTTCAGACCTCAATTTAATTGAAATTTGTGGCTGGACTCGAAAAGGGCAGTTATTTCATGATCCCCATGCAATCTGACAGAGCATGAGCAGCTTTGTAAAGAAGAATGGGGAAAACATGCAATGTCTAGATGTGCAAAGCTGATAGAGAGCTATCCACACAGACTCAAGGCCGTAATTGCTGCCAAACATGCATTTACCAAATACTGACTTGAAGAGGGTGAATAACTATTTTGTGTTTTATTAATTTAGATCACTTTGTAGAGATCAGTTTTCACTTTGACTCGAGTCTTTTTCTGATGATCAGTGTGAAATAGCCAAATTAAATCCACTGTGACTCAATGTTGTAAAACAAAAAACAAACATGAAAACTTCCAAAGGGGTGAATACTTTTTATAGGCACTGTATATGACCAACACTAAACTAGGCATGACAACCTGCCTCAGAGTACTGAAATGTTACGTTTATCAGGTTATGTTATATGGATCAGAATGTCGGACAATATCTAGTAACATGAGGAAATGAATTGAAGCAACAGAGATGTGGTTTTTGAGGAGGATGCAAAGAATATAATGGATGAAACGAATATCTAACGAGAATGCCATGAACAGAGCAAGTACAAAATGAGAAATATGTATGAGATCATGAAAAGGCAATGTAACTTCATTGTTACGTGTGATTACATTGGACATGTGATTAGGAAAGAGGAGTTAGAATGCATGGTAATCATGGGAAAGATTGAAGGGAAGAAGTCAAAAGGAAGGCAAAGACAAATGATGATGGAGACAGCAGCCAGAGAATTGGAAATGAATACCAGTGAATTGATCCACTTGACCTGAAACAAGAGTGTATGGGCCATGGCAGTCAAAGCTCAAACTGGGCATGGCACCTGATGATGATGATGATAATATGGCAGTCAGTGCTACTATCATGGCCGCCCAATTCAAGATTCAAGAAATATTTTTGTAAATGTTCTAACATGGAAATTAAGCAGTTATGCTCTTGCTATTTTAAATTTATTTGAAAGGTCTAAAGATGATATTTATAATTCAGGAACTGGATAAATTCTGGACAGTACTTTAGCCTCTAAAGATAAGCCCTTTTTTCAAAATGAATTCCCTGCTATGATTTTATGTTTATTCAGTGATATGCAAAAGTTTGGGCATCCTGGTCAAAATTTCTGTCACTGTGAATAGTTCAGTGAGTAGAAGATGAACTGATCTCCAAAAGTCATAAAGTTAAAGATGAAACATTCTTTTCAACATTTTAAGCAAGATTAGTGTATTATTTTTGTTTTGTACAATTTTAGAGTGGGGTAAAAAAGGAAAGGAGCACCATGCAAAAGTTTGGGCACCCCAGGAAATTTGAGCTCTCAGATAACTTTTACCAAGGTCTCAGACCTTAATTAGCTTGTTAGGGCTATGGTTTGTACACAATCATCATTAGGAAAGGCTAGGTGATGCAAATTTCAAAGCTTTATAAATACCCTGACTCCTCAAACCTTATCCCAATAATCAGCAGCCATGGGCTCCTCTGAGCAGCTGCCTAGCACTCTGAAAATTAAAACAAATGATGCCCACGAAGCAGGAGAAGGCAGCAAAGCGTCTTTAGGTAGCCGTTTCCTCAGTTCATAATGTAATTAAGAAATGGCTGTTAACAGGAATGGTGGATGTCAAGTTGAGGTCTGGAAGACCAAGAAAACTTTTCGAGAGAACTGCTCGTAGAATTGCTAGAAAGGCAAATCAAAACCCCCGTTTGACTGCAAAAGAACAGGAAGATTTAGCAGACCTCTGGAGTGGTGGTGCACTGTTCTACTGTGCAGTGACACCTGCACAAATATGACCTTCAGGGAAGAGTCATCAGAAGAAAATCTTTCCTGCGTCCTCACCACAAAATTCAGCGTCAGAAGTTTGCAAACGAACATCTAAACAAGCCTGATGCATTTTGGAAACAAGTCCTATGGACTGATGAAGTTAAAATAGAACTTTTTGGCCGCAATAAGCAAAGGTATGTTTGGAGAAAGAAAAGGGTGCAGAATTTCTGGAAAAGAACATCTCTCCAACTGTTAAACACGGGGGTGGATCGATCATGCTTTGGGCTTGTGTTGCAGCCAGTGGCACAGGGAACATTTCACTGGTAGAGGGTAGAATGAATTCAATTAAATACCAGCAAATTCTGGAAGCAAACGTCACACCATCTGTAAAAATGATGAAAAGAGGATGGCTTCTACAACAGGATAATGATCCTAAACACACCTCAAAATCCACAAAGGACCACCTCAAGAGGCACAAGCTGAAGGTTTTGCTACGGCCCTCACAGTCCCCCGACCTAAACATCACTGAAAATCTGTGGATAGAGCTCCAAGGAGCAGCCCAAGAATCTCACAGAACTCGAAGCCTTTTGCAAGGAAGAATGGGCGAAAATCCCCCAAACAAGAATTGAAAGACTCTTAGCTGGCTACAAAAAGCACTTACAAGCTGTGATACTTGCCAAAGGGGGTGTTACTAAGTATTGACCATGCAGCGTGCCCAAACTTTTGCTTCGAGCCTTTTTCCTTTTTTGTTATTTTGAAACTGTAAAAGATGGAAATAAAAAGTAATCTTGCTTAAAATATTAAAGAAATGTGTCATCTTTAACTTTTGGAAATCAGCTCATCATTTATTCGCTTAGCTATTCACAGTAACAGAAATTTCGACCAGGTTTGCCCAAACATTTGCATTCCACTGTACAAATAACCTTTGCAACCTGTAGAGTTACAGCATCGGTGCAGACACATTCAATGTTTTATTTAAAAATGCAAACATGAGGAATTCTGCAGATGCTGGAAATTCAAGCAACACACATCAAAGTCGCTGGTGAACGCAGCAGGCCAGGCAGCATCTCTAGGAAGAGGTACAGTCAATGTTTCAGGCCGAGACCCTTCGTCAGGATTAACTGAAGAAAGAGCTAGTAAGAGATTTAAAAGTGGGAGGGGGAGGGGGAGATCCAAAATGATAGGAGAAGACAGGGGGGGGGGGGGATGGAGCCAAGAGCTGGACAAGTGATTGGCAAAAGGGGTATGAGAGGATCATGGGAAAGGAGGCCCAGGGAGAACGAAAAGGAGGGGTGGGGGGAAAGCCCAGAGGATGGGCAAGGGGCATAGTGTGTGGAACAATCTATGTTCCAAACCTATTCTGGTATCTGTCCCCCACTTTTCCTTCGCTACATCGACGACTGCATTGGCGCTGCTTCCTGCACGCATGCTGAGCTCATTGACTTCATTAGCTTTGCCTCCAACTTTCACACTGCCCTCAAGTTTACCTGATCCATTTCCGACACCTCCCTCCCCTTTCTAGATCTTTCTGTCTCTATCTCTGGAGACAGCTTATCTACTGATGTCTACTATAAGCCTACTGACTCTCACAGCTATCGGGACTATTCCTCTTCTCACCCTGTCTCTTGCAAAAATGCCATCCCCTTCTCGCAATTCCTCCGTCTCCGCCGCATCTGCTCTCAGGATGAGGCTTTTCATTCCAGGACGAGGGAGATGACCTCCTTTTTTAAAGAAAGGGGCTTCCCTTCCTCCACCATCAACTCTGCTCTCAAACGCATCTCCCCCATTTCACGCACATCTGCTCACACGCCATCCTCCCGCCACTCCACTAGGAATAGGGTTCCCCTGGTCCTCACCTACAACCCCACCAGCCTCCGGGTCCAACATATTATTCTCCGTAACTTCCGCCACCTCCAACGGGATCCCACCACTAAGCATATCTTTCCCTCCCCCTCCCCCCCGCTTTCCATAAGGATCACTCCCTACGCAACTCCCTTGTCCATTCGTCCCCCCCATCCCTCCCCACTGATCTCCCTCCTGGCACTTATCCTTGTAAGCGGAACAAGTGCTACACATGCCCTTACACTTCCTCCCTTACCACTATTCAGGGCCCCAGAAGGTCCTTCCAGGTGAGGCGACACTTCACCTGTGAGTCGGCTGGGGTGATATACTGTGTCCGGTGCTCCTGATGTGGCCTTCTATATATTGGCGAGACCCGACGCAGAATGGGAGATCGTTTTGCTGAACACCTACGCTTTGTCCGCCAGAGAAAGCAGGATCTCCCAATGGCCACACATTTTAATTCCACATCCCATTCCCGTTCCGATATGTCTATCCACGGCCTCCTCTACTGTAAAGATGAAGCCACACTCAGGTTGGAGGAACAACACCTTATATTCCGTCTGGGTAGCCTCCAACCTGATGGCATGAACATTGACTTCTCTAACTTCCGCTAATGCCCCACCTCCCCCTCATACCCCATCCGTTATTTACATACACATATTCTTTCTCTCACTCTCCTTTTTCTCCCTCTGTCCCTCTGACTATACTCCTTGCCCATCCTCTGGGCTTTTCCCTCCCCTCTCCCTTTTCCTTCTCCCTGGGCCTCCTGTCCCATGATCTTCTCATACCCTTTTTGCCAATCACCTGTCCAGCTCTTGGCTCCATCCCTCCCCCTCCTGTCTTCTCCTATCATTTTGGATCTCCCCCTCCCACTTTTAAATCTCTTACTAGCTCTTTCTTCAGTTAGACCTGACGAAGGGTCTCGGCCTGAAACGTCGACTGTACCTCTTCCTAGAGATGCTGCCTGGCCTGCTGTGTTCATCAGCAACTTTGATGTGTGTGGCTTCAATGTTTTATTGGTGTTTTGTTCAAGACTGCACTATTCCCAGTCAATCAGTCTTGTGAGTGCTTCTGTCAGTGTCACTGATCGGTGCTTCTGTCAGTGTCACTGATCGGTGCTTCCTATAGTGGCCATTATCAGCATCGCTTTCAGTGCATTAGATTCATGATATTCCCTTTTTTTTATTGCTATTTCTATCAGGTATTTTGGGAAAGAAAACCTATTGCTCATTTATCTTTCTGACTAAAGCCTGCAATACAGCTTACCATATCATTTTGTCCAAAACCTCTTCCCTTTCATTTTGCTGCACAGGACCACATCTGTCTGTTTTCAATCCTTATCCATTCAATCAACACCACAGATACACACCATTTCCTTCTTTTCAAACACGTCCTTGATAATACCTGATGTTCCCAAAAGATTACTCCTTTGTTTTCCAAAGCAATGGGGGTTTCCACAATGTCAATGGAAAAAGTGTGATTTTTCACATGTATGCCGATGATACTCAGCTTTACCTCCTCCTTTACCCTCCAATGCTTATACAGTACGATATTTGTTCAACATCAATTCTCCTGCATTGCATGCAATTTTAGATGCAAGTTAGACAAAAACTGCTCCTTGCATTGTCAATGCATTAGACAGCAGTTCTAAAGTATAAGAGAAATTAGAACTCCTTTGCCACCCAGGATATTTGCATGGATTGCAAACTGCAGAAAAGTGGTAAAACAACCGACAGGAATTGATTACACCTGTAAAAGTATTGCCTACAATATATGTATATAATGTTTTTAATCTGTTAAAAACAACAGATGCTGGTTTTTAAATTATTCTTTCAAGATATTGTCTTTCAGGTTTTTTTTATTAAAGTAAAGAATTTCATGATTCTGTTGAACCTATGTGCAGGCACAAGTAAGTGTTTTTGGTTACAATGTATTCATGTAGATAAGCAAAGACAGCGGTGTTTTTCAGCTTAGAAACTCTTAACATTTCTTATCACAAGTAATATTATGGAGAAAGAAGAACAGGAAAAATGGTGAACCAATCTGCCAGACTGCTTGATGCAATTTGTGATTTGTCTGTACAAGTCAGACAAAGATGTGAATCAGAGGACTCAGTAATGTAATATAGCGTTAAAAGCAATATTTATCCTGCTGTGATTCAAGATATTCTGTTTTGCTTTATTTTATAAGACAGCATTCTTGACTAAAGAATGTTGAAATATGCGACAGACTACTGTAAACCACTTATTTGAACAGAAACAGGCAGACTTACCCCCAGTGATACAGTGGGTTCAACTATGAAGCTGTCATCAAAACTGTAGACATCAAGTGCACTGTTGGCAGAAATCAACTTATTTATCAGGCAACCACATTAAAGAAGCTACAATCAAATTACACATAACTTTCTTAAAATAATGTTCAGTTATTTCACTTGTGTCTGTTGTAGAGGTAAATACTAAAATTAGTTTATTTCCTATTATGTAATAGGCAATGAAAGTTCAACCACTGACATGATGGAAAAAATAATCTTTATTGTCCACCTCTAATCAGCCTTAAAATGAATAGGTTGTCAGGCCATTTCAGCAGACAATCTAATTGGTAATCCAAGCCTACTTTACCATTCAATGACATATGGTTGATATTTTAACCTTGTGCCACTTGCCTGCATTAATCCCATATTCTTGATACATTATATACACAAATTTATTATATATTTATAGGCATCCGTTAGTCTCGAGAGACCATAGATTTGCGCCTTGGAAGGCTTCCAGGGAGCAGGCCTGGGCAAGGTTGTATGGAAAACCGACAGTTGCCCACGCTGCAAGTCTCCCCTCTCCACACCACCGATGTTGTCCAAGGGAAGGGCACTAGGGCCAATACAGCTTGGCACCGGTGTCGTCGCAGAGCAATGTGTGGTTAATGTGTGCAAAGGAAACAACACGCTGCCTTAGCTGAGGCTCGAACTAGCAACCTTCATATCACTGGACCAACGCCTTAACTGCTTGGCCACGCGCCAACACACAAATTTATTAGCTTCCATCATAAATACACTGAACAACTCAACTTTCACAAACATAAGACATTTTCCTGGGGGGCTAGAGAATTTCAAAAATTGACCACCCTCTGAATGAAGAAATTTCCTTTGAATGAAGAAATCTGAGACCAAGGTCAGGGGCATTCAGGTCTGGTAACCAAGAAAGTGATAAGATGTCTAGGTATGATATCCGGAAAGCCATATCACAAGAAAAGTGACAATTCCAGACCAAACTAGAATCAATGAAGAACTTGATTGGCAGGGCTTGAATACCATCACCCTTTATAAACTCAAATCAAGTTACATAGGAGGCAGCATGGCTTTACTTCCAGGTGAGCTCAAAGCCTTTTATGTTTACTTTGACCGTCAAAACATAGAGAAACCATCACAACTCCAACATTTCCCAATGATCCTGATTTCAGTCTCTGAAGCCAACATGCGAACAGTCTTCAGGAGGGTGAACCCACGAAAAGCATCCAGCCTAGATGGGTACCTGGCAAAGTACTAAATACCTGTGCTGACCAACTGGCTGGTGCATTCACTAAGATCTTTAACCTCTTGCTTCAGCAGTGTGTGGTACCCATCTGCTTCAAGTAGGCTCCAATTATACTGGTGTCCAGGAAGAGCAGCTGACCTGCCTCAATTGCCCAGTAGCACTTACATTTCACAGTGATGAAGTGCTTAGAGGGGTTGATGATTAAATAGAGGATGAAAGGTGACCAGATAGAGGTGTACAAGATAATGAGAGGCTTTGATTGTGTGGATAGTCAGAGGCTTTTTCCCAGGGCTGAAATGGCTAGCACAAGAGGGCATAGTTTTAAGGTGCTTCAAAGTAGGTACAGGGGAGATGTCAGGGGTAAGTTTTTTTTAAAAACGCAGAGAGTGGTGAGTACGTGGAATGGGCTGCCAGTGGCAGCGGAAACAATAGGGTCTTTTAAAAGACTCCTAGATGGATACATGGAGCTTAGAAAAATAGAGGGCTATGGGTAAGCCTAGGCAGTTCTAAGGTAGGGACACGTTCAGCACAGCTTTGTGGGCCGAAGGGCCTGTATTGTGTTGTAGATTTTCTATGTTTCTATATCAACTCCTGCGTGAGAAGCAACTTAGAACCACTCAAATTTTGCCTAATGGAGATACCATAACAGATGCTATCTTATTGGCCCTTCACTTAACCCTGGACAGCAAAAGATATATACATCAGGATGCTCTTTATCAACTGTAGCTCAGCATTCAATACTGTCATCCCTTCAAAACTAATCAGTAAGCTCCATGACCTTGGCCTCAATACCTCCTTGTACAATTGGATCCTCGTTTTCCTCATTTGCAGACCCGTCAGTTCGGCATGGCAACAACATCTCCTCTACAATCTCCCTCAGTACAGGTGCAACACAAGGCTGTGTGCTTAGTCCCCTACTCTACTCGTTTTACATTTATGACTGTGTGGCTAAGCACAGCTCTAATGCCATATTCAAGTTTGCTAATAACACGACTATTGCAGGCCGAATCAAAAGTGATGATGAAGCAGCATATAGGAGGGAGACTGAAAATCTGGCTGAGTAGTGTCAAAACATGCCGGCTGGTGCCGTAGTGGCATCGGCGTCAGATTTCAGAGTGAAGGCTCCAGAGCTTGAATCCAGCCGGGTCCCCTGCACGCTTTCCATCCGTGCTGGGTTGAGCATTGAGCTAGCAACTCGGCCTCATAAAAATAAGAAAGCCTGCTAAAAACGCCGTCATAACGGCTTCCTGATGACTCCACTCAGAGTTAAGGGCTTTCTTCTTTCTTCTTCTAGTGTCGTAACAACAACCTCTTACTCAATGTCAACAAAACCAACGAGATGATTACAGACTTGAGGAGAAGGAAAACAGAGGTCCATGAGCTAGTTCTCATTGGAGGAATAGAGGTGCAGAGGGTTAGCAACTTTAAATTCCTAAGTGTCATTATTTCAGAGGACCTGCAAGTGCAATTATGAAGAAAGCATGGCAGTATCTCTACTTCCTTAGGAGTTTGTGAACACACAGTGTGGCATCTAAAACTTTGACAAACTTCGATAATGTGTAGCAGAGTACATTGACAGCCTGGTATGGAAATATCAATGCCCTTGAACAGAAAATTCTACAAAAAGTAGTGAATATGGTTTCACATGAGAAGCTGCCGCAGGAAAGAAGGGTCCATCATCAGGGGTCCCCACCACCCAAAACATGCTCTCTTCTCACTGGAGCCTCAGGACTCTCCCTGTCAGGTTCAGGAACAGTTTACTATCCCTTAACCATCAGGTTCTTGAACCAAAGGAGATAACTTCACTTGCCTCATCATTGAAATGTTCCCACAACCAATGGACTCAGTTTCAAGCTCTTCATCTCATGTTCTCAATATTTATTGCTGATTGATTTATTATTATTTCTTCATTTTGTATTTGCAGTTTGTTATCTTCTGCACTCTGATAGTATGCCCTAGTTGGTGGTCACTCATTGATTTTGTTATGGGTTTTATTCTATAGATTTATTGAGTATGCCCACAAGAAAATGAATCTCAGCATTGTATGTGGTGACATATATGTACTTTGATAAAAAAATTTACTTTGAACTTTTCATGACTAGACAACCCCTTACCTTAAGGTCATGACCTCTGGTTCTAGAAGCCCTACTTAACTGAAACAAGAAGTCTGCATTACTCTGAGATCTCCTCCTATTGTTCCAAATTAGAGTATACAGGCCTGGTCTGGTTAATCTCTCCTTACATGACAAATCTACAATTCCAATTATCAGTGAGTTCCCAAGATCAATTGATCACCTGTGAAATGCAGGCCAGGCTCCTTGGTATATATGTAGGATACACCTGAAGTATATGAGATTTTTACAATCATATTCAAATAAGACACCTTTCCTTGGAAACTTAACATAAATTTTGCTTCCCAGGGCCTGATATGTTACACGGCAATTGCAGGGAAAAACTGAAAGATCATCCAGAGTTGATGTTCAAAATAATAGGCAACTTATTAAAAACTGGTGTGCACTAGACAGCCAGCCAAAGTAATCTACCAGAAAATGAATTTGTACAGCTTTTACGTTCGCAGTTTACAAGATTACCAGTAAATCTACATTTTTATAACAAAACGAATTCCATAGGTTTTCTGTCCACCAACACCTTGCTTTCAGATATTTTACAGGCAAAAATAGTATCCATGAAGTTATTTTCAAATAATATCTAAATATTAATTTAAATTCATGGTTTTATGTACAAAATGTTACTTTCCATGGAAACGTATTACAGACAACAGTTAAAACCTTTTACACTTATGCCTTCTTAACTTTAATCACTGATTGCATTATACTATAGTAGATGGAGATTTGAACTGGTGAGTGGTGGATAGACTCAATAGCTCTTCTAATACATACCTATCTTCCATTTTGTTCTTCAAATTCACAGTGCAGGCTACTCCTCCCTTTTGCCTTTTCCATGTCCGTTTCTCATCTTTCAAATTCTGTTTATGAACATTATTTCATGTAAGAAACTTATTCAATTATTATTTAAATATATCATATGCCTGATATCTTATAAGGTTTACCTATTCACGTAAGAAGCAGACTTTAATTACCCAAGGAATGAAACAGAGGCCTAGAAAATAAATTTTATATATTTTAGGTGCATTGCTTTGCTTGAACACTAAATTAAGGGAGTCACCAAAGACATCAAAAATTATGGGAGATATCCAGTCCACAAGTGACAAATCCTATTTGACTAACTAGTGCAATCTTATTTATCAGCAAAGTGACAGAATTAATTAATTTTATTTTGTTTAGCGATCCTTCCGGTCCTTCGAGCCACGTTGCCCCAACAACCCCAATTACTTTGGGAAATAATCAATTGCTGTCATAAACTTATCTTACTGTAGCCAAACTTTGGTTTTGATTGTTATATCATCATTAATATTCCCTCAATAAACAAAAGGATAAACAACATTTCTTTCTAAAAGACTGCAGTCTCCTTCTTTAAAAACACACAATTTCTCAGTAACACTGTATTTAATGCTTTCTTTAAGTTTTCTTTAAACAAAGCCTTAGACAGTTCTAAAACTGTCTAAGCAAGAACGATGATTCAGCATACAGAGAGGAGGTACAGCGGCTAATGGACTGGTGCAGAGCCAACAACCCGTCTCTGAATGTGAACAAAACTAAAGAGATGGTTGTTGACTTCAGGAGGACACAGAACAACCACTCTCCGCTGAAGATTGACAACTCCTCCGTAGAGATTGTTAACAGCACCAAATTTCTTGGTGTACACCTGGTGGAGAATCTCACCTGGTCTCTCAACATCAGCTCCATAGCAAAGAAAGCCCAGCAGCATCTCTACTTTCTGTGAAGGCTGAGAAAAGTCCATCTCCCACCCCCCCCATCCTCACCACATTCTACAGAGGTTGTATTGAGAGCATCCTGAGCAGCTGCATCACTGCCTGGTTCGGAAATTGCACCATTTCAGATCGCAAGACACTGCAGCGGATAGTGAGGTCAGCTGAGAAGATCATCGGGGTCTATCTTCTTGCCATTACAGACATACAGCATCCGTAAAGCAAACAGCATTATGAAGGACCCCACGCACCCCTCATACAAACTCTTCTCCCTCCTGCCATCTGGAAAAAGGCACCGAAGTATTCGGGCTCTCATAACCAGACTATGTAACAGTTTCTTCCCCCAAGCCATCAGAATCCTCAATACCCAGAGCCTGGACTGACACCAACCTCCTCCCTTTACTGTGCATATTGTCTTGTTTATTATTTATTGTAATGCCTGCACTGTTTTGTGCACTTTATGCAGTCCTGGGTAGGTCTGTAGTTAGTTTAGTTTTGTGTTGTTTTATGTAGTTCAGTGTAGTTTTTGTATTGTTCATATAGCATCACGGTCCTGAAAAACGTTGTCACGTTTTTACTGTGTACTGTACCAGCAGTTATGACAATAATGACAAAATGACAATAAAAAGTGACTTGACTTGAACTCCAGGATTCAATTGTAAGATAGCTTGAGGAAATCAGCAGCATGCAGTTTGTGCAAATTACAACACACAATCTGGATATTAGAAGGTGGGGGAGAAAAAGATAACTTTTTCTCATTTTTGGATGGTTTAGAAAGCATGTTGCAGCAGTCAGGTTTCTAACATCTGAAGTGCTTTTTTTACTTTTCAAGTTATTTATTGCATTCCACTGAAGAAGTTAGATGGCAGTATCAGGAGCCCACCATCTGGAAAGACCAACGATGCTCCAACACACAATCAATCCACTGGACATCTAGCCAGGATTTGGCACACAATGTCAAACAACAATAAGATGAACAACTTTAACATATGCACAGAAGCCTGGAGTCACTTAAGCATAAAGTGAGACTGTATCATCTTGGTTGGGTGGTGCAGCGCTCTACTGACCAATAATACCTAAAAGCAAGTCTCTTGTCCTTCTGGCAGTATTCTTAGAGTGGAGCAGAGCCTTCTCAAGGAAAATTAGCACCAAATCTGTAAAAGGGGTGTGTTATAGTTGCAAGGAAGATTGGATGGTGTTTCCCCATAGGTGGACCAGAACTGATGCAAAGACCCAGCAGTCTGCAGTAAGGTACTCAGTGGTCACAATTCCTCAAGCTCATCCACTGCTGTCATCATAAACTTAGTTGCAGAAGTTCTGCAATTTTCCACCTGCCATTAGCATGGAGGAAGAAAAAGACAACAGGAACACCTGGACAGGTAACGAGACGCACAAAATAGCAACTATACCAAAGCACAAGCCACATTTGCACATAAATGGAATTTTTCAAATCAAAGCTCTAATCTTAAATAGTGATTTGACATAGTTCATGACCTTTATAATCTTAATGATTATGTAACAGGAACAACAGGAAGATTCCCACGACCTGAGAAGGTATAGTACAAACCGAAGCCTGAGGGTGCAGGTAGAAGTTCTTAATTAATATTCTGCACCTGTTTTACTAAATTTAGAAAACAGGGGTGACATAGGAAGAAAAATGTGAAGAACGTTTACAAAGTAGACATATTAAGGAATGGGTATCTTTTAAATTAGTTAGATTGCAAATGTGTATTAATAGACCTCAAATTTTAATTTTGTCCAGGATTCGAATGGACTTGTCCAAGATACTCGTATATTTGTAAGAGAATAATGAGTAACATTTAAAGATTAATGTTTCAGATACAAGATAAATATCTTCCTTCAAGGTGGAATAACAACAGAATTAAGGCCAGATTTCTCAGGATAGGAAGTAAAGGAAATCAAAGTTCAAAGAAAATGTTATAATCAAAGTACATTAATGGCACTGTATACAACCCTGAGATACATTTTCCTGTGGGCATACTCAGCAAATCTATAGAATAGTAACTGTAACAAGATGAAGGAAAAGATCAACCAGAGTGCAGAAGACAACAACCTACACAAGTGCAAACATAAGTAAATAGCAATAAATAACTAGAACATAGAACATAGACATCTACAGCACATTACAGGCCTTTCAGCCCACAATGTTGGGCCTACCATGTAACATATTCTAGAAACTGCCTAGAATTCCCCTACCACATTGCCCTCTATTTTTCTAAGCTCCATGTACCTTTCTAAGAGTCTCTTAAAAGACCCTATTGTATCCGCCTCCACCACCGTCACCAGCCACACATCCACCACTTTCTGTGTGATATCCTCTCTGTACCTGCTTCCAAGCACCTTAAAACTATGCCCCCTCGCATTAGCCATTTCTGCCCTGGGAAAAACCCTCTGGCTATCCACATTATCAATTCCTCTCATCATCTTATAAACCTTTAGTAGGTCATCTTTCATCCTCCATCACTCCAAGGAGGAAAGGCCAAGTTTCCAAGTGGGGTCTGACCAAGGTCTTATATAACTGTAACATTACCTCACAGCTCTTGAACTCATCCCACGGTTGATGAACACCAAAAAACCATACGCCTTCTTAACAACACTGTCAACCTGTGCAGCAGCTTTGAGTGAAATACGGACATGGACCCCAAGATCTCTCTGATCCTCCACACCGCTAAGAGTCTTACCATTAATATTATATTCTGTCTTCAAATTTAACCAACCAAAATGAACCACTTCACACTTATCTGGGTTGAACTCTATCTGCAACTTCTCAGCCCAAACGAGATAGAGAATCCTTAAAGTGAAATTATTAGTTGTGGGGACATCTCAAAGAATAGGCAAGTGAGTGTATTTATCCCTGTTTGTTCAACCGCGTGATGGTTCAGGGGTAGTAACTGTTTTTGAATCTGTGGTGTGAGCCTTGTACCTTTTACTTGATGACAGCATCAAAAAAAAAAGGGCATGGTCTGGGTGGTGGCAAACTCTGATGATGGATGCTGCTTTCCTCCGACAACATTTCATGTAGATGTGCTCAATGGTTGGGAGGCCTTTATCCTTATACTGGGCCAAATCCACTACCTTTTGTAGGATTTTCCATTCAAAGGCAATAGTGTTTCCATACCAGATCTTGATGCAGCCTCTCAATACACTCTCCACTGCATGACTATAGAACTTCGCGAAAGTTTTATGTCATGCCGAATCTCCAAAGACTAAGGAAATAGGTATACTGTCTTACTTCCTTTGCAATTGCATTTATCAGAACAGATCCTCTGAAATAGTAACACCCAGGAATTTAAAGTTGCTAATCTTCTCCACCTCTGATCCTCCAATAAATACTGGCTCATGGACCTCTGGTTTCCCTCTCCTGAAGTTTACAATCAGTTCCTTAGTCTTACTGACATTGACTAAGAAGTTGTTTTCATGACACCACTCAGCCAAATTTTAATCTGCCTCTTGTATGCTGATTCATTATGCTATGCCAGTTGTTGAGCATCCTTTGCTGATTCAATCTCCACTTCACCTGTGAGATGGCTTTCTGGAGATCATACCTGCACCTCTTGTAGCTTTCTTGGCATCCAGACTTGAATGCCTCTCACTTGGCTGTTAAATCTGTTTATTAACAAGCTGTTTTAATAAAGCCTATTACAACCATGGTGAATTTATTCAGGTCACTGGATGAGTGCTTGAACACAGCCCAGTCCATTGACTCAAAGTAATCCTGTAATCATTCTTCTGCCTCCTGCTCGGGTTATATGCTAGTGATAATCAGGTGGGGTTTTCTTCAACAAGCCTGGTTGAAGTCGAACTATATTTGAAATGCGTCGAGATGAGCTGTTTCTTGTCTGCTGACAGCATCATGTAGTGTTGCAAGCGTTTGATTATTGTTGGCTGCTGGTGGTAAATACACTGCAGTCAGGATTACACATGAAGAAAGGATACACACAAATAATAAAAGGAAAAGATAAATGAATAGCCCAAGTAAATAAGATAACGATCTAGAAGAAGAAATGAAGACAAAAATAAGACAAGCAATGAGAAAATATGAAAGGAAAAAGCTCATTCACATGAAAGGGAATCTGATGTTTTAAAATTGACCTGCAAGTAGTAATAAGGAAATCAGAGAAAGGATGAGGCTAATTGGAGATAAGTCCATACATTGGAGCAGAGGCAATGCTGGAATATCAAATACTTACTTGGTGTTTACCAAAGAAAAGATTGCTACCAAATTCTCAGTAGAAAGGGACGCAATAGGTATAACCCATGGGGTGAAAATTGATGAGGAGCAAGTACTAGAAGGTCAAGCTTTGCTTGAAGTGAACAGATCAATCTGTATGAGATCTGAGGAAGGCTGGGATGGAGATATCACAAGGGGCTGTTGTATTCTTTTAATCCTACCTAGATACAAAAGAAATGCCAGTAGACTGGCAAACATAACACCATTGCTCAAAAAAATAAGCATGCAACATCATGCCCAGCAATAAAAGACCAATCTATTAATTTTTTTGGGGGGGATAGCATTTAGAAATAATTATCAGGAAAATCCTGAAAAGTTTGTGGAGAAATTAGGGGTTATAAAAGAAAGACAGAAATTTGTTAAAGGCAAATAGGGTTCAAATAATTTGACTGAATATTTTGATGAGACATCACAGATGGTTAATTATGGGAATGTGGTAAATGTCATTTACATGGACTTTCCAAAGAACTTTAAGCTAAATTCCTATCTAGTACTGAAAACAACAATTCTTTTTCCAATATATGTTACTGATATATGTAGATTCAGGTGTGTAGGGTAAATGTATGAATATGGAGCTGATGTAAAATTTGGAAGTGTGATAAAACAGTGAGAAGCATAGTAAAAGATTACATGGAGACATAAGTAGGTTGGGAAAATTGCAAACAAAATGAAATTTAATGGAGAAGTGTTTATTACACTTTGGAAGAAGGGAGAGATGCAGCACAAGGACCTGGTACGTATATGTACATAAATCCTTTAAAGTGAGAAATATTGAGAAAGTGGTCAGAAAAAGGTATGGAATCCGGAGACTCAAAAGTAGAAAGACAGAGTATAAAAGTAGTTAAGTTATGTAAACCTATATAAAATACTGGTTAAATCATAACTGACACAATTGCTGGCGTCCATAAAGAGTTAGTACATTCTCCCCGTGACTGTGTGGGTTTCCTCTAGGTGCTTCAGTTTCCTTTCACATTCCAAAATTGTACAGGTTAGTAGCTTAACTGGTCACATGGGTGTAATTGGGCAATGTGGGCTGGTTAGGCCAGAAGGGTGTATTACTCTACTGTATTTCTAAATAACAATGGATATTAACGAATTAATCTGCAAAGTAGAAACATATAAATAGGAGAATTAGGCCATTGTCCTTTCATGCATGTTCCACTAGTCAACACAATTAATCTAGTAACCTGTTCCACCTATTCACATACCCCTTGAGCTATTCAGCATTAAGGAAACTTATATGCCTTCTTGAAAAACAAGCAGTAGTAAATCAAGGCAACTGGACTTGCTGTGTTGTCGAGATGATGTTTCACCACTCATCCGAGAGGCTTTTCCAGTTCTAATCCATGGTGGACAGTTGAACTCTGGGAGTTGTTTAAAGATATAGCAATCACATGAGGGTTGTTAAGGGTTGTAGAGGTAATGAGAGAGTCATTAGTTTTATCTTTGCATGAATGGAGACGCTGGGTAGAGATGTTAGGACTGCAATGTAAGTAACTGATAGGTGGTGTCGTCCCCACCCTCTCTGTTCAGGGATGTGTTTTCCAGTTTGACAAAGATGGCTTCTTTAACCCCTTTTTCAAACCACCTGCCCTCCATGTCCAAAAAGTACATCAAAGGAGTGTCCCTTGTCCTTTATGTGTAGATATACAGCAGAGTCTTGACCTGAGGTGTTAACCCTCCTATGCTGGGCTAAAAAGAGGCATCCGTTAGTCTTGCGAGACCATGGATCTGCACCTGGGAAGTCTTCACTCTCCAGGGTGCAGGCCTGGGCAAGGTTGTATGGAAGACTGGCAGTTGCCCATGCTGCAGTCTCCCCTCTCCACGACACTGATGTTGTCCAAGGGAAGGGCATTAGGACCCATACAGCTTGGCACCAGTGTCGTCGCAGAGCAATGTGTGATTAAGTGCCTTGCTCAAAGACACAACACACTGCCTTGGCTGGGGCTCGAACTCACGACCTTCAGATCGCTAGTCGAATGCCTTAACCGCTTGGCCACATGCCCACATGTTGGGCTATCTGTTTGTAAAGTGGTTATTTTGTCTCGCTGATATACAGATCTGTGCAGTTCTCATTGCATTGGATAGCATATACAATATTGCTCTGTTTATGTTTGGGTGGTCAAGTTTCTGTCTGAATGTGTTTGTAGGTTTGAAAAACACAGGGATTTGGTGTTTGTTGAAAAATCCTTCGGAGTTTCTCTGAAACTCCAGTTACATATGGGATGACTTTTTTTTTTGTCTGCTTTGCTCCTAACCTCTGTCTGTTGGGCTAATGTTTTTTGTTACTGTCTTTTTGAAGGCCCAGTAAGGGTAGCCACAATCTTTCAAAGCTTCTCTCAAATACTTCATAGACATATTGCCTTCTTGAATACATTTAGTGTTACAGTGAATGAAAAGCTGGAATTAGAGTAAAGATCGAAAGAATCTTTAAAGAGTTCATGATGGATCTGCATGGAAACAGGTAATTGAGGAAGAAAAGATGAAAGGAAGTTGTTCCAATGAGCACATAGTTCCAAAAACTGGAAAGTGAAGATTTTTAGGAAAAAAGAAATGTGCATAACACCCTTTCTTCTTAAAGTTGTAAAAACTAGAAATTTCTGCCTCTATGGGTGGTGGAAACAATGAAACAGCATCTACAAATGGGAATGAGATTAACACTAAATGAATAAAAACACAATTTGCATGAAATACTCAGCAGCAGGAAGAGACATAAGATTAACTTTCAGGTTGAAGACTCTTCAGCTGAACCAGGAAGGAGAAGAATGAAGCAATACACACAAAATGCTGGAGGAACTCAGCAGGCCAGGCAGCATCTATGTAAAAGAGTACAGTTGCTGTTTTGGGCTGGACAGGTCTGAGTTCCTCCAGCATTTTGTGTGTTTTGCTTGGATTTCCAGCATCTGCAGACATTCTCTTGTTTGTGAGGGGAAAAAATGAAGCTTGTTAAGACCATAAGACACTTGAGCAGAATTAGGCCACTCAGCCCATCATGTCTGCTATGCATTCCATCATGGCTGATTTATTATCCCTTCTCAATCCCATTCTCCTACCTTCTCCCTGTAACCTTTGACACTCTGACTAACCAAGAACCTATCAACCTCCGCTTTAAAAAATACTCAGTGACTTGGCCTCCAAAGAAATTCCTTCTCATTTTTGTTCTAAATGGACACCCTTCTATTCTGGGACTGTGCCCTCTAGGCCAAGACTCACTCACAAGAAACATCCTTTCCGCATCCACTTTATCTAGGCCCTTCAACATTTGATAGGTTTCAATGAGATTTCCACCCCCCCCTTCCTTATAAACTCCAGTGAGTATAGGCCCAGAACCATCAAACACTCATATGTTAACCCTTTCATTCCCAGAATTATTCTCATGAACTTCCTCTGGATCCTCTCCAATGCCAGCATATCTTTTCTTAGATAAGGGGCCCAATTGCACCCTCATAATACCTTATAAAAGCCTCAGCATCATATCCTTCCTCTTAAATTCTAGCCCTCTCGAAATGAATGCAAATCTTTCATCTGCCTTCCTTACCTGCAAGTTAACCTTTAAAGAATCCTGCACAAGAACTTCCAACTCTCTTTGCACCTCCTATTTCTGAATATTCTGTACATATAGAAAATAGTCTATATCTTTACTTTTTCTACCAAAATACATGACCATACATTTCCTGAAACCAAATTCCAGTTGCCAGTTCTTTGCCCATTCTCTCAATCCGTCCAAGTCCTTCTGCAGACTCCCTGCTTCCTCAGTATTACCTGTCCTTTACCTATCTTTGTATTGTCTGCAAACCTGGTCACATAAACATCAATTCCATCAACCAAATCATTACCATATAACATGAAAAGAAGCAGTCCCAACACCGACCCCTGTGGAACACCACTAGTCACTGGCAGCCAACCAGAATAGGCTCCGGTTATTCCCACTCTGCGCCCTGCCAGTCTGTCAATCTTCTATCTACGCTAGTATCTTTTCTGTAATACTATGCCTTCTAATCTTATTAAGCAGCCTCATGTATGGCACCTTGTCAAAAGTGTTTTGAAAATCCAAGTAAACACCATCCACTGATTCTCCTTTGTCTAGCTTATTTGATATTTCCTCAAAGAATTCCAACAGATTCGTCAGGCAAAATTTTCCCTGAAGGAAACCATGCTGACTTTGGTCTACTTCATCATGTGCCTCCATGTACCCAAACACCTCATCATTAATAAAGGACACCAACATCTTCACAGCCACTGAAGTCAGGCTAACAGGCCTATAATTTCCTTTCTTCTACCTCCCTCACCTCTTAAAGAGTGGAGAGACATTTGCAATTTCCCAGACCTCCAGAACCATTCTTGATCATTACAAATGCCATCACAATCTCTTCATCTACCTCTTTCAGAACCCTGGAGTGTAGTCCATCTGGTCCAGGTGACATGCCTACCTTCAAACCTTTCAGCTTCCCAAGCACCTTCTTATTAATAGCAACTACACTCACTTCTGCCCCCTGAGACTTAGATTTCTGGCATACTGCTAGTCTTCCACAGTGAAGACTGACACAAAACACTTATGATCGTCTGCCATTTCACTGGCCCCTTTTACTACCTCTTCAGCGTCATTTTCCAACGTTCCAATATCCACTCACGCCTCTCTTTCACTCTGTATATATTCAAAAAATTTTGGTATCCTCTTTAATATTATTGGCTAGTTTATTTTCATATTTCATGTTTTCTCTCCTTATGGTTTTTTTTAGTTGCTCTCTGTTGGTTTTTAAAACCGTCCCATCCTCTAACTTCCCACTAATTTCTGTTCTATTAAATGGTCTCTCTTTTGCTTACAGGCTATCTTTGACCTCCTTTGTCAGTCTCGGTCGCCTCATCCTCGCTTTAGAATGCCTCTTCCTTAGGATGGGTCTGTCCTGTACCTTCTGAATTATCCCCAGAAACCCCAACCATTGTTGTTCTGCTGTCAACCCTGCTCATGTCCCTTCCAATCAACGCTGGCCAGCTCCTCTCTCATGCCTCTGCAACTCTCTTTACTCTCCTGTAATACTGATACATCTGACCTTATCTTCTCCTTCTAAAACTGCAGGTGAATTTGATCATATTATGATCACTGTCTCCTAAGAGTTCCCATACTATATCCTCCCCCAACAAATCAGATTCCTTTACACAACACCTAACCCAGAACTGCCTTTCCCTAGTGGGTGCAACCACAAGCTGCTCTAAAAGCTATCTCGTAGACATCCTACAAGTTTCCTCTCCTGGGATCCAGCACCAACCTGATTTTCCCACTCTACCTACATATTGAAATCCCCCATGACCTTTTCTCTTTCCTGTTGAAATATATCGCACATCCTGGCTACGGTTTGGGGGCCTGCATTTAACTCCAATCAGGGTCTCTTTACCCTTCCAGTTTCTTAACTCTATTCACAAGCATGCTACATCTTCTGATCCTACAGTCTTTCTAAGGATTTGGTCTCATTTTTTTTTTACCAGTAGAGTCAGCCCACCCCCTCTACCTATCTTCCTTTCCTTTCGATACAAGGTGTATTCTTGGATGTTAAGCTCCCAACTATGATTTTCTTTCAGCCACAACTTGGTGATGCCCACAATGTCATACATGCCAATCTCTAACTGCACAAGATTATTCTCCTTATTCCACATAATGCGTGATTCAAATAAAACCACCTTCAGCCCTGAATTCATCGTCCTTTTCAATTTTGCCCCCATGTTACACTTCACCTCACCCCACTGACTGTAATTTTGCCTTCTTATCTACCTGTTCTTCCTCACAGTTTCACTACACACTGCATTGACTTGTATACCAACTGCCCATCCTCAGCCCTATCACTTAGGTTCCCATCCCCCTGCCAACTTAGTTAAAATCCTTCTTGATAGCTCTAGCAAACCTACCCACAAGTATATTGGTCTCCTTTAGGTTCAGGTATCACTTTTCCTTCTGTACAGTTCATACTTTCACTAGAAGAGTTCCCAATGATCCAGAAATCTGAACCCACCCACTGTATCACTTCCTTAGCCACTCATTCATCTGTACTATCATCCTCTTCTTGTGCTAACTAGCATATGGTACTGACAGTAATCCAGAGATTACTATCTTGGAGGTCCAGCTCCTTAGCCTCTTCCCTAACTCCTTATACTCGCAATGCAGGACCTCTTTCCCCTTTGTACTTATATCATTAGTGACAATTGCGCCATGATCTCTGGCTGCTCACCCTCCCTCTTGAAAATCTTTTGCAGCCACTCTGACACATCCAGGACCCTAGCACATGGGAGGCAACACACCATCCTGCCTAAACACAAAATGCAGGAGGAACTGAGCAGCATCTATGGAAGAGTAGAGTCGACATTTTGGGCCGAAAGCCTTCGGCAAGGACTGGAGAAAAGAAGCTGAGGAGTAGATTTAAAAGGAGGGGGGAGGGGAGAGAGAAACACCAAGTGATAGGTGAAACCTGGAGGGGGAGGGATGAAGTAAAAAACTGGCAAATTGATTAGTGGAAGAGACAGAAGCTAGGGAAGAAAGAAAAGGGGTGAGGGAAGCACCAGAGGGAGGTGATGGTCAGGCAAGGAGATAAGGTGAGGGAGGGAAAGGGAATGGGAAATGGTGAAGGGTTGGGGGGCATTACTAGAAGTTTGAGAAATCAGTGTTCATGCCATCAGGTTGGAGGCTACCCAAACAGAATCATCCATGGGCTCCTCCACTGTTGAAATGGGGCCACGCTTAAGTTGAAGGACCAACACCTTATATTCCGTTTGGGTAGCCTCCAACCTAATGACATGAGCATCGATGTCACTTAGAAGACACTTTAAAGATGTGGAAGAAGGTCTTGTGGTTGGATGAAAGTAAAGTGGAACATTTTGGCCTCATTCAGTCAGGTAACACCATCCCTATTGTAAGACATGCTGGAGATAGCATTTTGCTATGGGGATGCTTTTCAGCAGCAGGTACTGGAAATCTAGTCAGGATTAAAAGGAAGATGAATGCTGTAAACACAGAGAGATCCTGGATAGAAAAATTGCTAGCCACTGCCAGAAAGCTTAAACTTGGGAGGAAGTTAATCTTGCAGCAGAACAATAACACAAAGAACACTGTCAGAGCAACCATGGAGTGGCTTCAAATGAAGAAAATTGATGTCCTTGAGTGGCCCAGCCAGAGTCCTGACCTTAATCCAATCAAACATCTCTGGTGAGACCTCAAGATTGCTATGCGCTGTCGCTCTCCAACTAAACTGGCATAGCTTAAGCAATTTTGTAAGGAGGAATAGGCAAATCTTGCTCTATCACATTGTTTTAGAGACTTATCTAAAAAGACTACTAGCTGTAATAGCTGCGAGATGAGGTCCAACTAAGTACTGAGCAAAGGGGGATGAATACTTTTGAACAGCTGACATATCAATTTTTGAGTTTTTAATGTTTTATGCTTTACAGTTTTCCCTGTTTTTGGCTCTAAAAAAAATGGAGTATGTGATTCACAATTAAAAATTCTCAGTTAAATTGATAAAAGTCCCTTTTAATACACATTTATGTGAACAAAGGGATGGGGGCTGAATAGTTTTACAAGGGACTGTAAATCATAACAAACCAAGAGATTTTCTAAAAAAAAAGAAAATCTGTTTACTTCTGACTCTCTCTTCAATGCAATAACCAGTGTTCAATCCACATTAATACCTATTTTGTGCCCCAGCCTTTTATGTGGCACTTTGTCAAACACCTTCCAAAAATCCTAAGCCTTTACATCTACAAATTGCCCTCTGCCTCTTACATCCTCAAAGAACTTGAGTAATTTTTTCAAACCTGATTTATCTTCCATATAACAATATTAACTCGGGTTGATTACATTAAGCTTCTCCAAAGGACTAGCTATTTCTTCCTAGACGCCAGCATCTTGCCAATAACTGACGCCAAGTTAACAGGCCCATAGTTACTCAATTTTTTGTCTTTCTCCTTTCTTGAACAGTTTTCCAATCTATTGACATTGAACTCTGAGTTTTCAGAAAGCACAATCCATAATCTCTGTCACTATTTTTTTTAAAACATTTAGTTGCAGTGAATCAGGACTTGGCAGCTTGCCTGCCTTTATTATTTCCAGAACCTTGTTCTTGTTACAACAGTTTTCCACATTGTTTGAAACTGTCCCAGAGTTCTTTGGGATATTTAATTTTATGATTCCATTTTCCAGAGAAAGGCTTTATCTTCCAAACTGGTGAGGCCTTTTATTCCTATTAAAATGTCTGAGGAAATATTAAAAATAAAAATGCGTACATGCCACTTTATACACTAACCTTTTGCAGCTTTTTATCATGTAATTCATCCAGTCGATATCTGGAAAATCACAAAGAAACAATAAAATTATTTGCTGTTAGACAACATTCAACAATACAGATTTCCTACTGTTGTGGCCAGTGTGATCTAACCAATGAGAGGCAACACATAAAGGCCAAGTCTGATTAATAAACCATTATGTTTTTTTTGAGGAAGCTACTATGCAAGTAAGCAAAGAAAATGAAATTACGAGTGTCATCTAAGTGGACTTCCAAAAGACATACATAAGAAAATGGTGACAAAAAATTAGAGTACAGTACAGAAAATGGAAGTCAATGCTGCAACATGCATAAATAATTCGAAAGACCAAGAACAGGGAAGTCATATTGGATGTCTTCTCAATTGATAAGATGTGAAATCTGTTGTTCCTCAGGCCTCAGATTTTCATTTTATGTGTTTATAGGTCTCCAATCAGAGTGAAGGAGATTGGGTCATATATTTGTCAATTAAACCTGTTCACTAGATGTAGGTGAACATCCAATCGTTGACTGAGAAAGTATTATCAATGGATATTCAGTCAGAACAGTACAAAGTGTAAATTTACCAATCTTCTACTGGAGTGATAGTACACAAAAACATATAAAGCAGAGAAAAGGGAGCAGCAATAAGCCAATCAAGCCCTTGAGCTAACTTCAACATTCAATAAGAGCACCATTAATCCAGTCCTAACTTAACCACAACTATTGTGCTCAGCCCATTTCCGTTGATTAATTTGTAATTCAAATGTTTGTCAATTCCATCATAATTGTATTTCATAACCAAACCAACAATTCTTTGGGGAAGGGATGATATTCCAAAAATTCATGATCGTATCAGAGAACAATTTCCTCATCCCTGTCTTAAATGGTTGGCCTCTGATTCTGTCCCTGAGTTCTTTTCCCACTACTGGGAATAAAGTTACCCAAGATCTACTATGTTCATCTCAATTGGTAAGATTAATAAAATCACCTCTCATTTTTCTCAAGACCAGTAAAGTGTAGACACAACATGTTCATCTTCACATCCATTACCCTGGTGAAGCTTTTCTGGACAACCACCAGCACTGGCCGAGTACTAAAGCCTGTGCTGATCAACTGGCTGGAGTATTCACTGATATCTTCAAAGTCTTTGCTTCAATTATTCCAATGTCTAAGAAAAATGTGGTTACCTGCCTCAACGACTATCATCCACTAGCACTTAAAGCCACTGTGAAGAGTCAACTCATGAGAAACAACTTGGATCCATTCCAATTTGCCTACCATCACAACAGGTCATCAGTAGCTGCCATTTCATTGGTTCTTCAGTCAACACTGGAACATCTGGACAGTGAAGATGACTAAAGTTCAGCAGTCAATGCTACTATCCTCTAAAAACTAATCAATAAGTTTCAAGAACTTGGGTCAATACCTCCTTGTGCAATTGGATCCTCGATTTCTTCATTTGCAGATGCCAGTCAGTTTCAATTGGCAAAAGCGTCTCCATCAGTACAAGTGCAACACACGGCTGTGTGCTTAGCCCCTTGCTCTACTCACTTTATACTCATGACCATAAGACTAAGAACAGCTCCAAAGCCAGATTTAAGTTCACTGATAATACCATTGTTGTTGACTGAATCAAAAGTGGTGACAAATCAGCACACGAGAAGGAGATTGATAATCTGAGTCCCGCCAATACAACCCCTCACACAATAGCAAGATCAAGAAGCTAATTATTGACTTCAAGAGAAGAAAACTAGAAGTCCATGGGCCAGTCCTCATTGGGAATTAGAGGAGGAGAGGGTTAGCAACTTTAAATTTCTCGGTGTTATAACTTAGAATGATCTGTCCTGGATCAGGCATGCAATTGCCATTATGAAGAGCATGGCAGTGCTTCAACTTTCTTAGAAGTTTGCGAAAATTCAGCATGTCATCTAAAACTTTGACAAAACTTCTTTAGGTGTGTGGCGATGCATTACCATGACTGGTTGCATCACAGCCTGGTAAGGAAGCACCAATGCCCTTCAACAGAAAATCCTACAAGTAGTCAATATGGCCTAGGACATCACAGGTAAAGGCCTCCCCCCCCCCCCCCACTGAGAGCACTCTCACGGGAAAGTACCGTTCATCATCAAGGACCCCCACCATCCAGGCTATGCTCTCTTCTCACTGCTGCCATTAGGAAAAAGGTACAAGAGTCCTAGGATCCATGTCACCAGGTTCAGGAACAGTTATTACCCTTCAATCATCAGGCTCTATAACCAGCGGGATGACTTCACTCAACTTCATTTACCCCATCACTTAACTTATCCCATGACCTATGGACTTATTTTAGGGTCTCTTCATTTCATGTTGTTAATATTTATTGCTTGTTTATTTTTTTATTATTTCTTTATTTTGTTTTAGTATTTGCACAATGTTCTCTTTTGCACATTGGTTGTTTGTCCATCCTGTGGGGTGTAGTTTTCTTGGCTTCTATTGTGTTTCTTGTATTTGCTGTGAATGTCCACAAGAAAATACATCTCATGGTTGTATATGATGACATATGTGTACTCCTGTAATAAATTTACTTTGATCTTTGTACTTAAGTACTAAGACCAAAAGTGGAAGCAGCACTCCAAGTGCAGTCTCAACAGTATTAGTAAAGCAAGATCATAATTTTCTTTTCATTCTCCACTGTTAAGAGTGAGTTTTTGGGTAGATGATTCATTTATACTTAAATGACTCTGCCACCAGTCTTCTGTTTGACAAAGAACTGTGGATTGAGTTCACAACAATGCATTTCCTAAAAGCTGTGAATATCGGGATACTAGCCAGATGCTGCGGATGGAAGTGTGAAGTTTACAGGTAGTTTCGAAGACAGTATTATCTATACTTCAGATATGAATTGTCTTCTATGTTAGCACGTAAAATGCCAAATAAATGTATCGTGGATTTAACCTGCATTCCTAAAGGCTGTGGATACCAACCCAGACATGTTGGCATCGGAAGAAAAGGATGAAGTCAGAAGGTGTGATGTTTTGTATGTAGCTCCAAAAGGAAGCATTGTCTATAATCTTTTAAGTAGCGATTGCCTCTGTGTTTAGCATATAAATATTGAGCCCACATTGGGCTAGCAGACCTTTCTACCGAAAGCATCTCCGTCCGTATGATGCCTGCTGTACCTTGTTGTGTCGAATAAAGAAGCTGCTTTGTATCTATCAGTAACTCTGTCTCTCCGGTGATTTCATCCACGCTACAACATCCACAAACCTTGCACATCGTCAACACTCCAAAGGGTTTCCGAATTACTTTCCAGTATGCTAACATTATATATTTCATGCTCATAGGTTCCAAGTAAATCTGATTATTGCAGTGGTCCCACATAACAAGCTTTGTTTATAATTAATTAGCTGCTACCCCAATTACATAATTCATGAAGATATTTGCACTGACTTTCTTTTCTTGAAAAATATTTTAAAACTTTTTGGGTAAATTTGCATAAAGCATGACTTCTGTAAACAGGATCTGTACCCTGTAAGCCACTCTGATGCTAATGGATTAAACATGGATGCTCTGGCCCATTCACATCACCCAGTTACAATGCTTATTTTAATGTTAATATAGCTATACCCCACAGAAGAAGTTCTCAAATGGCAGGGGCGGCTGACAAAGGAATTTAAGGACTGCATAAAAGCTAAGGAGAGGGCATTATAAGGTAGCAAAAGTGAGGGGGAAGTTGGATGATTGGGAAGCTTTTAAAATCCAACAAAAGGCAACTAAAAAGCTATAAGAATGAAAAAGATAAAGTATGAAGGCAGACTAGCCAATAATATAAAGCAGGATACCAAAAGCTTTTTCAGTTATATTAAGAGTAAAAGGAAGGTGAGAGTTGAAATTGGACCACTGGAATATGATGCTGGTGAGTTAGTAATGGGGGGACAAAGAAATAGCAGATGAACTTGATGGATACTTTGCATCTGTCTTCATTGTGGAAGACACTAGCAGTATGCCAGTGGCCCGTAAGTGTCAGGGAGCAGGAGTGAGTGCAATTGTAATTACAAAGGAAAAAGTGCCAGACAAACTCAAAGGTTTTAGGGTGAGTAAGTCCCCTGGACCAGATGGATTACATCCCAGAGTCCTGAGAGAGGTTGCTGATGAGACAACAGATGCATTGGTCATGATCTTTCAAGAATAACTTGATTTTGGCATGGACCTGGAGACCTGAAAGATTGCAAATATCACTCCACTCTAAGAAAGGGGGAAGGCAAAATAAAAGAAATTATAGACCAGTTAGACTAACCTCAGTGGTTGGGAAAGTGTTGGACTCCATTTTTAAGAGTGAGGTTTCAAAGTACTTGGAGTCTAATGATAAAATAAGTGAAAGTCAGCATGGTTTCTGTAAAAGGACATCTTGCCTGACAAACCTGTGAGAGGGAATAAAAGGTTGGCTGCCGATGACTAATTGTGTTCCTCAGGGGTCAGTATTGGGACCACAACTTTTCATATTGTTTGTCAGTGATTTAGATAATCAAATTGATGGCTTTGTGGCAAAGTTTGTGAATGATATGAAGATAGGTGGAGGGGTACATAGTTCAGAGGAAGCAATGTGATAACAGCAGGACTTAGACAAATTGGAAGGAAGGGCAAAAAGTGGCAGATGGGGTACAGTATTGGGAAATGTATGATAATGCATTTTGGTAAAAGGAACAACAGTGTGGACTATTATCTAAATGGGGAGAAGGTTCAATCATCAGAGGTGCAAAGGGACTTAGGAATCCTCATGCAAGACTCCCAGAGGTTAAATTACAGGTCGAGTGTGGTAAAGAAACCAAATGCAATGTTGGCATTAATTTCAAGGGGAATAGAATATAAAAGCAAGGAAATAATACTGAGCCTTTATAAGACACTAGTGAGTCTGCACTTGGAGTATTGTCAGCAGTTTTGGGCCCCATATCTCAGAAAGGATGTGTTGTTATTGGAGAGAGTCCACAGAAGGTTCACGAGGATGATTCCAAGAATGAAGGGGTAAACATAGAGGAGCGTTTGACAGCTTGGGCAGTTATTTTATAGCATATTAGTGCCATAAATGGTAGTAAGAGGCACACAAGGAGAGGATTGTAAAGGTCTTGAGGCACTTTGCTACAAAATCACTTTAATTACAGACTGAAGCAATTAACCTCATCTATAACTGCAAATATCAGCGGATTTACATTTGCACTATTCTAAATTGTGCTAGGTCCAGGAAAGTAGCTAGAATATAGAACATCGAACAGTACAGCCTTTTGGCCCACAATGTTGTACCAAATCAAGTAAATTGGTAATCAAATGGCTAACTAAACTAATCCATTATGCCTGCACAATGTCCATAACCTTCCATTTTCCTCATATTCAAGTACCTATCTAAGCATCTCTTAAAAGTCTCTAATGTTTCTGCTTCTACCACCACCCCAGGCAGCACATTCCAGGCACCCACCACTCTGTAAAAAACTTGCCCCTCACATCTCCTTTGAAATAATACCTCTCTCCTTAAATGCATATCCTTCGGTATTAGACATTTCAATCCTTGGAAAAAGATAATGTCCACTCTATCTATGCCTCTCATCATCCTACAAACCTCTATCAGATCTCTCTTCAGCCTCCACCACTCCAGAGAAAGCAACGCAAGTTTATCCAATCTGTCAAGTACATGTCCTCTATTAAAGACAACATCCTGGTAAACTTCTCCATGCTCTCCAATGCCTCAACATCCCTTCTGTAATGGCGCTAACAGAACCGCAAGGGTTTGTACTTTCAAAACATTAATCTAATTCAAGGGAAGAAAGGAGAGTCCGAAATACAGGCGTTTATCTTTAAGCAAGCTGTACACATAGTGTGGCCAAGTGGTTAAGGCGTTCGTCTAGTGATCTGAAGGTCGCTAGTTTGAGCCTTGGCTGAGGTGGGGTGTTGTGTCCATGAGCAAAGCACTTAACCACACATTGCTCTGCAATTACACCGGTGCCAATCTGTATGGGTCCTAATGCCCTTCCCTTGGACAACACTGGTGGCGTGGAGAGAGTAGACTTGCAGCATGGGCAACTGCCAGTCTTCCATACAACCTTGCCCAGGCCTGCGCCCTGGAAACCTCTCAAGGCACAAATCCTGTTCTCACGAGACTAACGGATACCTATTACACATATCATAGGGTAGCATGATAATGTATGCAATACACGTATTTATACATATACCCTGTAATTAATTATTAAAACAAAGAGGAATGCTTAATCAAAAAAAATACATATATATACATTTGTATATACACACATACTGTACACACACACACCCCTACACACACAAAATTATTTAAATATTACATTACTCTGCTTAGCTATAAACTCCAACACCATGTAGAATGTATCTTAAATATATACACAGTATATTAGATCTCCAATTAAGTTGCAGTTGTCTCAACTAGTCACGTCCCATGATGTTGGTCCTTTTTTTTAAAACCACATACAAGCTCAATTTGGCTTGTTGGTTTTTAAAAACATTTTTAATATACAGTACTTCTGTTTTTGCACATTTTTAATAATCTATTCAATATATGTAATTGACTTATTTATTATGTTTTATTTTTTTCTCTCTCTGCTAGGTTATGTATTGCATTGAACTGCTGCTGCTAAATTAACAAATTTCATGTCACATGCCAGTGACAATAAACCTGATTCTGATGTTTCACTGCTACGAATTTCATTCCCACCGAAGTTACCTGTTCTTCAGCACAAGTTCTTAGCTGGATATCTGCAGGCTTCAGTTTAGTATCATTGAAAAGCCTTCCAAACTCATATTGTGGAATGACTGAAATAGCTGAACCAGTGTCCAATTCCATTTTAATTAATTTGCTGTTCACTTCTAGCATAAGCCATATTTCTTTTCTGTTGTTAATTTTCACAGTGAAAATCTGAAGGCTACATAATTCTGCATCACCCTCATCATGATCAGATTTTTTTATCAACAACATGCAGATTAGTGCTTTTTTTGAAACTTCTCCATGACATTTTGCCTTTTTCTCTTTCCTGAGCAATCTATTTATGTCTACCTGACGTGCTCTTTGTATGTCCTACTTTGTTGCATTTTCTCCAAGTTTCACCTTTATGTCAGTATTTGTTTGGTGAGCCCCTCCCATTATTGTAACACAATTTGTTCAGCCAGGCAGGTTTCTGTTTAGACAATGCAATTTTCTTCATGCTCACTTTCGTTCCTGACTGCAACTCAAATGAGTCACTGTCTGCAGTTTCTATTGAAATAGTGATTTCCACTGCTTGTTTGAATATAAGCTGTGTTTCAGTTAGGAGCTGCTTTTGAATGCTTTATTTTAAGATTCCACAACCTAAACAATCTCTTAGTGTATCATTAAGCCCATTTCCAAACTGACAATCTCTTCATTTCAGCTACATAAAATGAAATGGACACCCCTTCCTTTTAATTCTGTTTATGAAACCTAAAGCGTTCTGCAATCAACAATGGCTTTGGTTCTAAATATTCCTGCATCACTTTTGCAATAGTAGCAAGGCTCACTTCTGATGGCTTGGTTAGAGTGCTCAAACTTTGAAGCAAACTGTATGCCTTTAAACCTAATACACTTACCTAAATTGGCACTTGCTTCTCATTTGTTATTTCATTTGGTTCAAAATACTGTTCCAATAGTTCAATGTACATGAGCCAATTACCTATTATGTAATCAGACTCATCAATCTTTCTGACATAGCCAGCCATTTCCGACTCTTTAATGATTGTTGTCACCAAGTGCTCAGTTTATGAACCCTAAATTGTTCAGTTTATGGCCTTTTGAAAGAAAAACTCGATCGTGTCTTTCCTTCCAAAGACCATCTTTCCACATGCTGCAGTGTTAATTTTAAATTTGACCTTCACAGGTTTTATTTTATTTTGAACATCTCGCTCACTTTAACAGGCTGGTAGCCGTGTCAGGTTCGTTTTAAAATTATCTTGTCATCAATGTTATGTTTGGTAACTTCAGAACATTAAACTGATTCAAAGGAAGACAGGAATGTCCAAAATATGGTTTTAACTTCATCCTTACTTTAAGTGAGGTGCACACGTATCACGAGGTAGCATAATGAGGTATGTAATTTACGTTTTATGCATAAAACTAGCAATTAATTAAACATACAGGAATGCTTAATCAAAACAAATATTTTTATATGTATATGTGCACACACACATACAATTACTCAAAAATTACTGAAACATACAAGAACTGTATGCTAGTTTTATAAAGTAGGTTAAGCTGGTTATGCTATTATTCTCAAAGCAAGTGCAAAAAAATTGTGAAAAGTTAGTTTTATTAAAATATCTGTGACTGTCAGTGTAATAATAGAACTATAAGGTAACAGAACACCTCACCCAAAGAAAAAGTTTAACTATAGCTTTGTTCAAATTCACAAGAACTTTCACAGCATTGAGGCAGATCTACAGAGAAGTCAACTCATCTCTTTCATGTCTGCACATTTACACTGGAATGGGAAATCTGCGACAAGCTTAAGTGCAAAGGTCAGTGTAATTCACCTCCTCTAGGATCAGAATCAGGTTTAATATCAGCAGCATATGTCGTGAAATTTATTAACTTTGCGGCAGCGGTACAATGCAATACATGATAATACAGAGAAAAAACTGAATTACAGTAAATATATGCATATTAAAGATTAAGTTAAAATTAAGTAGTATAAAAATGGGAAATATAAAAAGTAATGAGGTAATGTTCATGGGTTCAATGTCCATTCAGAAATCCAAATACAGAGCGGAAGAAGCCGTTCCTGATCATTGAGCGCATCTGCATTAGGATTCTGCATGTCCTTCCCGATGGTAGCAATGAGAAGACGGCATGTCCTGGATGGTAGGGTCTCTTAATGAGATGCCGCCTTTCTGAAACATCACTCCTTGAAGATGTCCTGGATATTATGAGGCTAGTGCCCATGATGAAGCTGACTAACTTTACAACTCTCTGCAGCTTACTTCAATCCTGTGCAATAGTGACTCCCCCCACAAACCAGACAGTGATGCAGCCAGTTAGAATGCTCTCCAAGGTACATCTGTAGAGAATTGCGAGTATTTTAAGTAACAAACCAAATCCCCTCAGACTCCTAATGAAATATAGCTGTTGTCTTCCCTTCTTTAGAGCTGCATCAATATGTTGGATCAAAATTAGGTCCTCAGAGATATTGACACCCAGTTACTTGAAATTGCTTACTCTCTACTTCTGATCTCGCTATGAGGACTGGTATGTGTCCCCTCATCTTATCCTTTCTGAAGTCCACAATCAGTTTTCTGGTCTTACGGACATTCAGTGCAAGGTTGTTGCTGTGACACCACTCAACTAGCTGGTATATCTCACTCCTGTACACCCTCTCGTCACCCTCTGAGATTCTGTCAACAAAAGTTGTAGCGTCAGCAAATTTATAGATGGCAGGTGAGCTGTGCCTAGCTACACAGTCATGGGTGTAGACAGAGTAGAGCAGTGGGCTAAGCACACGTTCCTGAGGTGTTCCCATGTTGATTGTCAGCAAGGTGGAAATGTTACTTCCAATCCGCGCAAATAGTGGTCTTCTAGTTAGGACGTCAAGGATCCAGTTGCAGAGGGAGGTTCAGTGGCCCGGGTTCTGGAGCTTTTCAATCAGAACTGTAAGAATGATGTTATTAAATGCTGACCTGTAGTCAATAAACAGCATCCTGACATTGGCTTTTGTATTATCCATCTGATTCAAGGCTGCATTCACTGAAATTTCTCACAAGTGAAATGGACGACACTTGATTGCAAGGTGTTCTAGGTCTGGTGAACAGGACAGGGACAGCACAGCCATGATTGTACACCATGGGGAGTTGATCATGAAGCATACTCCTCTCCTCCCCTACCTTTGAAAGACTCAGCAGTCCTACCTAGGTGGTGTATTGTAAACGATCAATATGAATTGCCGTATCCGGAATGGAAGGTGTTAACCAAGATTCCGTGAAACAAAAGATGCAAGAGGTGTGAATGTCCCTCTGATATCGAACCATAGCTCTGAGATCTTCAATTTTATTCACCAGAGATTGTACATTTTAAAGCAAGATGGTTGGTATTGAGAGCCAAAAGCCGCATTTTCTTAAGCAAACTTTTAGTCCAGCTTGCCATCCTTCTGACATCTTAAAGGGGAAGCACCCCAGCAACCGGAGTCTGGTCTAGTTTTATTCTAGATTGTTTCATCGCATTAAAACAACATCCACAAGACTCAGAATTCAACTCAGCTGAGCAGAAGGGATGCATTTCTCACTCAACTCTTTAGCTTTCTATCTACACTGGCTGGCCTAAGTAGTGCAACCCCCTTCACTTGGAGTCATTGACCTCAAGTGTAAAGCTAAGTGCAGGTAAGTAGTTTATTTATTTTATGTTAGGTCCATTAATAATAACCCCAGAAAATTCTTTGGTGTGAAGGGTCAACTTGGCTGTGCCTCCACTTTAGATCAGGAAGCAGTGGCTGAACAAGGTCATTGGCTATATAATCCAGAAGAACACATCCATTCTAAAATGCTCCTAGCTACCTGACCAACGTCTGACAGCTGGTGAGCCTTTGGGGGCATTGCTGTACACCTACAGAGAAGCCCTGTGCTGTGCAAGGCCTCAATAATCAGCTGGCAGCCAGCCTCCCAATTAAAAATTGAGATCGATATACCACACCGGAGGAAACAATGTGGTGTAGCATTAATATTTTAACCCATAATTATAATCAAAATGAACAACAGATATCAAATTAAACCCACAGCAGCAATCAGCATTGATTTGTATTAACAATAGTCCAAAACTTCAGGTAATAACAAACTGTCTACAGTGACCACTGGTTTACAAACAATAACACTCCACTTCCAGATCTACCAAAGCTTGAAGCTATTGCAAACTTAAGTGACAAGGTCCTCCTGTGTAGTGTTGGGGCCACATGTAATATAAATGTCACCTGGATGAAGGAACTGATGGCATTGTGGCCAAGTTTGCAAAAGATACCAAGACAGGTGGAGGGACAGATAGTAGTGTTGCAGAGGCAGGGAATCTGCTTAAGGTCTTGGATGGGTTGGGAGAATGGGCAAAGAAATGGATGATGGAAGACAATATGAGGAAATGCAACATCATACATTTTTGGTGAAAGAATAAAGGTGTAGACCATTTTCTAAATTTGGAGAGAATACAGAAATTGGAGTGGCAAAGAGGACATGGGAATCCTACTGCAGGATTCTCTTAAGGTTAACCTTTAGGTTGAGTTGGTAGTAAAGAAAGCAAATGCAATGTTAGCATTCATTTCTAAAGGGGTAAAACATACAAGCAAGGATGTACTGCTGAGGCTTTATAAAGCTTTAATCAGACATTTGGAATACTGTGAGCAATTTTGGGCCCTATATGTAAGGAAAGATGTTCTGTGCCTGGAGGGAGACCATAATCCCAGGAATGGCAGGACTGATATGTCAAGAAATTTTCACATCTCTGGGCCTGTACTTGTGTGAGTTCAGAAGGATGAAGTGGAGCACACATTGAAACCTACTGAATACTGAATGGCATGCAGTGAACATGGAGAGGATGCTTACATCAGTAGGATAATCTAGGATCCATTGGCACAGCCTAGGAACAAAGAGATATCCAATAAAAGGATCTAATGCTTTCCTGGCATATATGATGAATAAACTCTTCTTAGGCTTCCAGCCAGATACAGATATTAATTTAACCAACATTTTGATGGCAAACCTGCCATCTTCATCAGGGATGAATCCTGGGCATGTCTAGTTAGGTGGTATTTATACCCCTGTCACCCGTCCGTCCTGATTGGTTTCCACTGTCCCACCTTGTTTACAATCAATCGAATTCCAGTTCTTTCTTACAGCCAGACCTTCAGCTTTGTTAAAATTATTTTCTTCTGGTTTTATTTTAATGGCTTTCTTCATCAGGTGGTCCCAAAAGTCAAAGTCAATCCTGGGCCCATTGTGAATGCAATGTACTGCTACCGCCAATTTCTCCAGGTAACCCAAACAGATACACCTTCTGTGCTTCTTGATGCGGGTTTTTGCTGTGCCAATATACGCTGCTCCACATTCACAGGGAATCCTGAGGCTTACATAAGTGGTAAGGAAATTATTGGGGAAGGTTCTTTGAGAGAAGATCTAATTCCATTGGGAAAATCATAGACTTGTTAGGGATAGTCATCATGGCTTTGTATAGGAGAGGTCATGTTTTACAAACTTGATTGATTTTATTGAGGAATGACACAGATGATTGGTGAAGGCACAGCAATGAAAGTTGTACACGTGGACTTTAAAAAAATCTTTCAACAAGGTCTCTTACAGTAGACTGATTAAAGCATTCAGGATCCATGGAGATTTTCTAAATTGAATTCAAAATTGGCTTGGTCAGTTTTGGAAAACTGTATGCAGTTCTGGTTTTTGGATTACAGGAAGTAGAGGCTTTGGATAGAATGTGGGAAATATAAATCAAGATATTTCCTTGATTAGATAGTATTAGCTGCAAGGAGAGATTGGACAAACTTGGACAGTTTTCTTGGTGAGTCCGAAGGCTGAGGAGCAACCTGACACAAATATACAAAATTATGAGGCAGGGACAGGGTAGATTGTCAGAGTCTTTCTCCCAGGGTGGAAATTTCAAATACTAGAGGGCACATCTTAAAAGGTGAGAGGTGGAAAGTTTGAAGATGATTAATGAGACAAGCTTTGTTTACACACAGAAAGTAACAGCTGCCTGGAGTATGTTGCCAGGGGAAATGGTGGAAATAAATACAATAGTAATGGTCAAGAGCCATTTTAGATAGGTAATGACAATCAGGGAAGGGAATGGGGGGATATAAACAATAAATTTGCATATGAGATTGATTTGTCATCTTGAATTCCACTGATATCATAGGTTGAAGGTGCCTGTACTGTAATTTTCACTGTTCTATGTTCTGTTCAATGAAATACATATGTATGTGCCAAGTCAAATTACTTACACATTCAAATTCCTTACCTAGTCGAAAGAGGTACTTCTTTATTCAAGTATTTTTCTTTTGTCTCATTTGCATATTTTGCAGCAATTACACTGATCATTGTTTCAGTAACTGTGTTTTCTTTAACGTCACATTCCCTCTGCAGAAGTACAGAATCCTTGTTAATAAGTTATTAATAAATTAATATTAAGAGCTGCAAGAAAATATGTATAATATTTCAAACAAAATGATACTGCATACAACTGCATAGAAATTACATTTCATCCATTTCTTGTGTGCTTAATATGAGCTGTATTTACTTTCAACACCCAAACTTGATACAATTTACTTTATTAAAAAATCTATTGGGGCAGTTTATTCCCACGTTAATGTGCTAAACCACAACCAGCACAATCCTGATTGGCAGATGACTGAGACTGTAAATGTCACATTAATTCCTTAAAAATTCTGGGAAGTGGTCTCACCTTTAAAATATAGTACATTCTCCTGGCAGTGACAGTAAATGTGCAACAAGCTGCCATAAAAGGGAAGGAGGAGTACCATATCTACTGTTTCTGGCACAACATAGCCATCCTTCCTAGACATTAATTTACATGTTATAAATGACCCCAAGCCACTCTGATAATGCAAGTTAATAAATGATTAGAATCATGTCCAGCACTAGCAATGAAGTGATCTGTCAGGTAGCAAGGGAACAAAATTTGTATATCCTAATGTGACCTAATGGAGTGTTTGTGTCCTGTTTAGGGCACTGAAACACCTTCAATTACTCCAAAAGACCGAGGTTTGGTAAAATACTGAAAGGCTTTTATTCGCTGTACAATACGACCTCCACAGTGAGTGTCTGCCCCCGGACTGAGGGGGAGGGGCAAGGCAAACACCTTTATACAGGACTCTGTGGGAGGAGCCACAGGGACAGTCAGCAGAGGGGTGTGTCCAGACAGGTAACGGAGTTACAACATATATACATGGTTTACCACATTCATCCCTCCTTTTTTTAAAAAAGAGTCCCGCGGGGTGAAGTGACTGACAATATTTACAAGAAGTATATTTACAGGTTAAGTCTATCAGGCGGTTGAGTCCGTCGCTGTGATCTACGTAGCACCGGCGATGGCAGTTGTGCCGGCTCCGGCCTGACTTCAGGTGCCAGCACATTAGGCATCGGTAATCCCTCGTGCGTGTGCGTCGCGCCTGGTATGGGAGTGTCGTGTGGTGTCTGTATAGGGTTTGGGGTGCACGGTGTCTCGTAGGTACATACATTGGTGGGCACGGGGTCAATAGTCACCATGGAGTGTTCAGGGTAGGGGCCCGGAGCTCCTGTGGGCGCCAGGTCGCGGATGGAGACCGTGTCCTCCCGCCCATCAGGTAAAACCACATAGGCATACTGGGGGTTTGCATGAAGTAAGTAAACCCTCTCAACTATCGGGGAGTATTTATTGCTCCTCGCATGTTTCCGAAGCAGCACTGGCCCCGGGGATGTCAGTCAAGATGGTAAGGTGGTTCCAGTGGTCGATTTTCTGGGAAAAGAAAAGAGCCGCTCATGAGGGGTGGCATTGGTGGCTGTGCATAACAGGGAGCGGATGGAGTGGAGTGCCTCGGGAAGGACCTCCTGCCAGCGGGAGACCGGCAGTCCCTTTGACCTGAGGGCTAAGAGTGTGGCTTTCCACACTGTGCCATTCTCCTTCTCTACCTGTCCATTCCCCCGGGGATTATAGCTCGTGGTCCTACTGGTTGCAATTCCCCTAGCCAGTAGATATTGGCGCAGCTCATCACTCATAAACGAGGACCCTCTGTCACTGTGGATATAGCACGGGTATCTGAACAGAGTGAAGAGCTTGCGCAGGGCTTTTATAACTGACGTGGTAGTGGTGTCGGGGCAGGGGATGGCGAAGGGGAACCACAAGTACTCGTCAATTACGTTAAGGAAGTACACATTGCGGTCGATGGAGGGAAGGGGGCCCTTAAAGTCAACACTCAGTCGCTCAAAGGGGCGGGTGGCCTTGATGAGTGGTGCCTTTTCAGGTCGGTAGAAGTGCGGTTTGCACTCTGCGCAGACTTGGCAGTCCCTGGTCATCATCCTGATCTCCTCAAGGGAGTAAGGCAGGTACCGGGCTTTCACGAAGTGGAAAAGCCGGGTGACTCCCGGGTGGCAAAGGTCTACATGTAGGGCATATAGCCGGTCGATCTGCGCGCTGGCGCATGTTCCCCGGGATAGGGCATCGGAGGGCTCATTGAGCTTCCCAGGCCTGTACATGATGTCATAGTTGTAGGTGGAGAGTTCGATTCTCCACCTCAGAATTTTATCATTTTTGATTTTGCTCCGCTGCTGATTATTAAACATGAATGTGACTGAGCGCTGGTCAGTTAGCAGGGTGAACCTTTTGCCGGCAAGATAGTGCCTCTAGTGCCTTATAGCTTCCACTATGGCCTGGGCCTCTTTCTCTACCGCAGAGTGCCGAATTTCAGGGCCTTGAAGGGTACGGGAGAAGAACGCCACTGGTCTTCCTGCCTGGTTGAGGGTAGCAGCCAGCGCAAAGTCGGAGGCGTCACTCTCTACTTGGAAGGGAATGGCCTCATTAACCGCATGCATTGCTGCTTTGGCAATGTCCCCTTTTATGCAGTTGAAGGCCGCGTGGGCCTCGGCAGAGAGGGGGAATGTGGTGGACTTGACCAGGGGGCGGGCCTTGTCTGCATAATTAGAGACCCATTGGGCGTAATATGAAAAGAAGCCCAGGCACCTTTTGAGGGCTCTGAAGGTATTGGGAAGAGGGAGTTCCAACAAGGGGCGCATACGGTCAGGGTCAGGGCCAATGACTCCATTCTCCACGACACACCCAAGGATAGCAAGTCGGATGGTCCCAAATACACACTTGTCCTTGTTATAGGTGAGGTTGAAAGATTTGGCCGCTTGGAGAAATTTTTGGAGGTTGTTGTCGTGATCCTGCTGGTCGTGACCGCAGATGGTGATGTTATCCAGATATGGGAACGTGGTCTTCAGTTGGCACTGGTCCACCATCTGGTCCATTGCCCTCTGGAAGACAGATACACCATTCGTGATACCAAAGGGGATGCGCAGGAATTGATAAAGCCTGCCATCCGCCTCGAAGGCAGTGTAAGGGCGGTCCTCCCGGCGGATGGGAGCTGATGGTAAGCGGATTTTAGGTCTATGGTCGAGTACACCTTGTACTGTGCTATCTGATTGACCATATCCGCGATGCGGGGTAGAGGGTATGCGTCAAGCTGCGTGAAACTATTGATGGTCTGGCTATAGTCCACGACCATCCTATTCTTCTCCCCGTTCCGAACAACCACCACCTGCGCCCTCCAAGGACTTGTGCCCGTCTCAATGACCCTCTCCCTAAGCAGCCGCTGCACCTCCGACTTAATGAAAGCTCTGTCCCCCGCGCTGTACCTCCTGCTTTTAGTTGCCACAGGTTTACAGCTGGGGGTCAGGTTGGCGAACAGCGGTGGGGGAGGGATCCTGAAGGTGGAGAGGCCGCAAGTGGTGTCGGTAGTGTGGCAGTTGGTCAGTAGCAGGGTACGTGACATATCTCTACAAAACAGGGGATTTATGACAGTAATTGGCAGGAGGGGCCCATCATACTTCATTGTCACGCTTTTCAGGTGGCTCTGGAAGTCCAACCCCAACAGCACAGGGGCACACAGTTGAGGCAAGACCAGTAACGTAAAGTCCCGATATTCTGTGCCCTGCACCACTAGTGTCGCTACACAACCCCCCCGGATGTCTGTTGTATGCGACCTGGAGGCCATGGTGAACCTCTGACTTACCGGCCGTATCATGAGTCCACAATGCTGCACCGTGGCCGGGTGGATAAAACTCTCCGTGCTGCCTGTGTTAAACAGGCAGCTTGTCCTGTGCCCCTCCACCAGGATGTCCATCATTGACCTTGCGAGCTGGTGGGGAGCGCTTTGGTCGAGGGTCACGGAAGCCAGGGTGGGGTCACTGTCTTGGTCCGGCATGGTGGGGTGCCCCGTGAGCACCCGTTGGTCGTAGGCGGTGGGAGGTGGCGCCGACCAAGATGGCCGCTCCCATGTCTCGCACGTGGTGGTGGCGTGCAGGGAAGATGGCGGCAGGCAAGATGGCGGCCCCCACGTCTCGCACGCGGCGCTGCTCGATCCCACTCGCGGTTTTGACTCATAGACCTTGGCAAAGTGGCCCTTCTTTCCGCAGCTGGAGCGGGTAGCTTGTCAGGCCGGGCAGCGTTTCCAGGGGTGCTTCTCCAGTCTGCAGAAGTAGCACTTCGCGGACTCACGACTGGCGGCAGCCGAGGTCGATTCGCTGGCAGGTTGCGGGGTCTGAGGCACCCACAAGGCCATCGGGGGATCGCGTGCCTGGAGAGCCTCGGAGTTATGCAGAGCAGCCTCCAACGTATCAGCCAGCTCCATCGCCGGATTTAGGGTAAGATCGGCTTTTTCCAGCAGCCGCTGGCGCACGTACACTGACCTGGTCCCTGTGACGAAGGCGTCTCTCACTAGGAGTTCTGCATGCTGTGCCGCCGTCAGCTCCTGGCAATTGCAGGCTCGCACGAGCGTCCATAGAGCCTGGACGAACTCAGCACTCGATTCCCCGGGGCGTTATTGCCGTGTCGCTAAACGGTGCCGAGCATAGACGTTGTTTATCGGCCGCAGGTATTGTCTTTTGAGTGCGTTCATTGCACCATCGTAGTTCGGCTGGTCTCTGATCAGCGAATAGACCCGTGGACTGACCCTGGAGAGTAGAACTCTGCGCTTCGCTACGGGGTCGGTCGCTTTAATCTCCTCTAGATACGCTTCGAAGCAGGCCAGCCAGAGTTCGAAAGCGTTTCCAGCTTCAGGTGTTTGCGGATTGAGATCTAATTTTTCTGGTCTCAGGGCCTGTTCCATGTTTTAAAACGTACAGCGAATAAAATTGAAGCACCTTCAATTACTCCAAAAGACTGAGGTTTGGTAAAATACTGAAAGGCTTTTATTCGCTGTACAATACGACCTCCACAGTGAGTGTCTGCCCCCGGACTGAGGGGGAGGGGCAAGATGAACACCTTTATACAGGACTCTGTGGGAGGAGCCACAGGGTCAGCAGAGGGGTGTGTCTAGACAGGTAACCGAGTTACAACATATATACATGGTTTACCACAGGCATCAGAGAGCTTAAGAGGTATAGCAGCACAAGTCATACTCGTTAATTTGCACAATGATTATTGCTTCAATAATTTGTACTTTTTTCCCCTTAATGTCACATTCTTATTGCAATTCAGAAGTTGTTTTATTCAAATTATTAACAGCAAAATTACAAGCAGTAAGAAAATATGAAAATTACTGCAAATGGAAGTAGTTACAAAAAAGGGTTTCAAGCAACATTAAACTGAAATCAAAAATAATTATAAATGAAATTTATATCTCAGAAATCCAGATAAATAGAACTGATTTTTTTCTGTACCGATAGCTAGTTATTCTACAATTGCAGTCTGAGGCAAAATAATCTGAGACACAAGAGAGTGCAAATGTTGGAATCTGGAGCAACACATAAAAAGCTAGAGGAACTCAGCAAGTCAGGCAGCATCTACAGTGGGAAATGGACAGTCGACATTTCAGGTGGAGACCCTTCCGCTGAAGATGAAGTATCTCAGAACATTTACAGCACAGTGGAGGCCTTCCAAACCACAATGTTGTGCTGACCTGTTAACCTACTCCAAGATAAACCTATAACTCTTTCCTCCCACAGAGACCTCCATTTTTCTTTCATCCATGTGTCTAAGAGTCCCTTAGATGCCTCTTAATATATCTGCCACCAACCTCAGTAGTGTATTCCATGCACTTACCCCTCTCAGTGTAAAAATTGTGCTATCTTAGGCACAGAAATGAGTGCAGAGTGTGTTAAACAATAACAGTCCCTGCGTGTGTCAGGCACAAATCATTTTTAATGAAGTGACACTCTCAACTGGAACTCTATTTAGTTCCTTCCTTTCAGACTATCCACCTGCTTGTAAGATCATTTCAACCACCAATTTCCACATCTGAACCTGTATTAGCAATCTGCCAGCCCCCACTGACCCTGAACAACATGGACATTCCTACTCTCTGAACAGCCCAACTACACCCACCTCTCAATTTCAAAATTGAGGTCCTCATCCATTCGCACCCCACTCCCCCCAACACTTATTGGGAGAAAATCCAACCAGACACAACCATCACCACCCACTGCATTTCAGAATCCACAAAACTCAGGTGGAAGCAAGCTATCCCTAATCCCAGAGGACACCCTCAGAAGATAAAGGTCAGCACAAACATGTAATACTGTATGCAAATGAATAGCCCCCTGAAAAAATAGGATCTCAGTCAACGGAATGAAGAAAACTGCAGAGAAATGGAGGAAAAAAGCAACAAACAAATTGAGTTCATACATAGTAGAATTCATACAGACACCAATCAAGTATCAGAAATTGGAGCATTCAAGTTTCAGCTCCAGAAGACTGTAATGTTTTTCAATGTTTTATCTATTGTACATTTATTTGTTCAAGTTTGCTGCAGAAGTATTTATTAAGGCAGTCTGAGAAGCAAAGCGTGAAGAATGACTAGATGAGTGGGATTATATTTTTGATGGAATGATGGCATCAGTGGTGTTAACTGCAGAAATAGATATTTGGGAATTTGATAATGGAATGATAAAGATTCAAGACAAATTTTCAAGTGGCAAATATTGAAAGTAGAATGTTCTCTACTGTAATTATCAAAAGTTCTACTATTTCTAATCTTTATTTTCCATAAAAGGTTAGCTTCTTTCAGTATAATTACTCTTAGTTTTAGAATTTTGTTTAAACACCATTTTAATTGCTCTAAGTTCCAAGCACCTCCAAATTCTGCAGAACAAGTCTTCCTTCTAGTGGCTATAAACTAATCATATACTATTGAAATGCATTCCACTATTTCTACATTGATTGAACAATCTTACTAACTTAATTTGTGCAGGTGCTTTTCAGTTTTCCATGTGTACAGTATCTATATTTACTCTAAATCTCATCACGTTTTTCTACACAGAAATATTATACTACACTAAAATTACTTTTTTTCATTTCTTACAAGCAAATTTAATCCTCTTACCCCAAATTAAAATTTAGTTATTTATAAAAGAATGCTGAAGACAGATGAGTATATTAATTTAAGTATATAAATTGATGAGGAACATTTACAAGAAATACAATGAGAAACATTTATTTCACTGTACAGATTTGATTTTCCAGGAAGAAATTCTATTGTCAGCTACAACCTATTTATTAGATTAAGATTAAAGATTAGCTACATTGAAACAGAGTGAAATGTATCATTCACAGAAAATCAAATCAGCCACGAAGTGCTGGGGGCAGCCCACAAGTGTTGGCAGGCTTCTGGCACCAACATAACATGCCCATAACTTACTAACCCATACGTCTTTGGAACGTGGGAGGAAATTGGAGCATCCAGAGGGAACCCACACATTCACAGAGAGAACTCTTTATAGTCAGTGATGGGAAACAAACCTCAGTTGGTGGTCACCGATACTATAAAGCAATTGCGCTAACCGCTAAGCTACTGTAACACTTGTGATAGCAAATGCACTAACTGCTATGCATACTGAAATAGTAAGTTCCTAAGAAATGAATATAGACATTCAGGCAAGATCCAATTCCACCAAGTTTCTGTTGTTGTTCTGATAATAAAAGGGCAAATCTTTCTGGCTGGAGTTGCCAGCTGTGCTTAGAAACACCGGACTATAATCAATCAATCTTCAGGAAGTTTCATATTTCCACAGATATTCTCCTAAATTGAGTGTCACCAAATGACATACAGTGCTGTAGCTGTCACTCCACTCTGCATCTGTATACACAGCCCTATAGTTGGTAGCCCCTCTTTCTGGAATTCTGCATTAAGCAGAATTACTTTTGTAATCCTCTACTTGTCAAACATGGCATAAAATCAAAGACCTCTTTGATCTTAATAGAGATGATAGCTTTGGTATTAAGAGGCAAAGGGGAGGATAAGTATTTCTTTAAATACTTTATTTCAACATTTTTAATTATTTGTTTATTTTTGTGGGATTTCAATTAGCATCTTGAAGGTTATTTTACTTATTCTATCTTTACCTCAATTTTAATGTTACCAAATACCTTCTAAAGTTTGTCGTGGTCATTTGGCATCAGGGCCACAATTCTAAAGTACCTGAGGCCTGGTTTTCATTGAGACCTTGTTTTCAAAGGCATGGAGGATCAATGAAAAGAGCTCTCCTTGTTCAGACTGGGTTAAGTGTGGGTAAGTTTTGGGAATTAGAGGCTGTCAGCCAAGTCCAGAAAATTGACCCATTAATTTCTGGCATATGCTGTAAAACTCCAATAATTAATTCATACTTTATTTCTTCCCCCACTAAACCTCATGAATTTAAAGGTAGTGGAAATCAGACCATGTAAATTTAAAGGAAACATGAAAAATAGAACTGGTATCAGCTTATATGCTTCGACAAGCTGAAATACACAAACATTTTGGTCCCCAGCTGCCATTCCCAATCCTAGATCCAGTCATATACCCTGCCTAAACTTCAGGCTATGTCTACAGCCATATAACCACCCTGTAGTTCAAACTCTGGCAGCACACACTCCAGAACACCAAATCTAATTTTCACTAATACATAGCTGGCTACAGAAATCATCTAATTTTTCATTTAATTACCTCCAGTGTAATGGTGACTGAATATGATGCTTGAACAAAATCTTCGATGATTTGGAGCATCTGATCAGAGCAACTGCAAAACCTAAAGTCCCTACAGTATTTACTGAGTTGTGTATCACATTTGACACAGAATCAATGGATGATGTTGGGAAAAGGCTACTCTTAAATGAAATCTTTCAGGAAACTAAATAGAAAGCCCATCATTATGGCAGAGAACCAATCTATAGTTACAATTTCTGGGCCAGATTCTCCATATCGCTTCAAATAGCTCTCTGTATAGGTTTTCTAAATGAGCCTAGACAGAATAACACATTAGCCTGAAATGCGATCCTGTTGTAGCTCTAACAAACACCTGTCTGTAAATTTTGGATGCATTGAACTAAATAAAGATGGTAAAGAGAAATGGATCAAAGTTAATAACAACGAACCTGTATTGTTTCATTCACACACTACCTTTTTTGGTTGATTCTTGCACATTAAATCTGTTTTGTATCGTTTGGAACTCTTGTTGCTATTTGGAGTGTTCTGCTTTTCACATCCAGTATTATGGCAGATCTCATCCAATTTGAATTTATCCATTTCAGAAGCTATATTTTCTGTAAATTTTGTCTGGCAAACAGAATTCAAACAAAGCTTTTCAGTTTCAGAGACCATTGTTGAACTTGGATTAAATGTTCTATTTGCAGTACGTTGTACTTTTTTGTAGTTGTCCTTGATACAGGTTCCACTTCTTTCATGCATTCCTCTTGGGGTCATTTTCTCTAACTTGCCTTCCAGCTGCATCTCCAATGCTTCATTTTTTGAGTTTTTAAATTTATTCTGATCATCCTCTTTCGGTGATTTTTCATCAAATATTGAGCAAAATGCTTGGTGCTTGATAATCTGATCATCTATTTTCAAAGAAAGAGAAAATTGTTTCAAATAAACTCGCTACATCTGTGAAACTGTCAGAAATTATTTCCAAACTATTTAATCTAATTATTTTTTTTTAAAAAGGCTCAAGTTTTAATTCAAAGACCTTCCATCAGGAAGAAAGAAAACAAGTCAGTCTAGGAAGCAGAGGAAGAAGGGTAGAGCAATGGATAGAAAAACAGGAATACCTGCAGCAGGAATAAAATAACGTGGTCATCAAATGCACAACTAAGCTCCTTTGTGTAATATGCCATTAATGTTGTGAAATCTAGGTAAGTGATCTGTCTAGAAGCTGTCTGATCTTCTGAATTTATTCAGCATACTTTTTTTTTTATTCCAGACTTCCAGCATCTGCATTTTAATTAATTTTTTTTAGAGTACCTCTCCTATAAATTGAAAATTCAAAAACTTCATTGAATGCTCAAAGATAATTGCTATTTCTATATTTTCACAGTACTGAAGAATGTGACTTTTAACAAAAACAGGAATGCTGAACAAATTCAGCCAGTCAAGGAGTATCAGTGAAACTAGAAATAAGTGAATGTTTCAAGTCAAAGACCATTCAATAGAATAGAGGAAAAGAGAAAATAAGTTAGTCTAAGTAACTGAGCCAATGTCAAAACTTGGGTAAAATGCTGGTCGGCCATTGAATGGGCAATTTCAACTCATTTGTCTGTGTAACATGTTACTAATGGTGAGAAATCTGACTGATGTTTTACAAGCTGGCCTACTGTAATATGCTGAGCAGGCTAGAATATAAAAATGAAAAATGAGTAATGAATTGCACGTACAAATGATTAAAAAAAGAATGAAAGATGAAGTTATCTGAAGTTGCAGAATTTAATACAGGTCGACCTTCACTAATCCGACTACCTGTAATCCGGTTCCTTCAATAATCCGACACTGATTATGCTTAATGTGATCCTTCCGTAATTTGGCATTTTCACTAATCCGGCACTCCTCAGGTCCCAGTGGTGCCGGATTAGTGAAGGTCAACCTGTACTGAATTCTACAGACTACAATGTGCCAAACAAAAAAAAAGAGATGTTGTTCTGCAAACTTTAATATCTAATTCTAATTTCTTGAATTAAATGCCATATTCTATGCACAACAACCTGGCACTCAATGTCAGCAAGACCAAAGAGTTGATTGTGAACTTCAGGAAAGAGAAGTCAGGAGAACGCACACCAATCTTCAGTGAGGGCTCTGTGATAGAAAGCCTGAGCAGCTTTCAAGTTCCTGGGTGTTAACATCTCAACTGGATCTTTTCTGGGCCCAAAAGATCAATGTAATTACAAAGACAGCATGTCAGCTGCTCTACTACAAGACTCTTACAGTTTCTGTAGATATGATGATAAACATTCTAACTGGTGACATCAAAGCCTGGTATGGAGGCTCCAATATGCAGGATTAAAAGAGGTTGCAGAGGGTTGTAGACTTAACCAGTTCCATCATGAGCATACCCTCCCCACCCCTGAGGACACCTTCAAAAGTCAATGCTTGAAGAAGGTAGCATCCATCACTAGGGACCCTCATCATTATGGACATGCCCTCTCCTTGCTACTACCATTGGGTAGCCTGAAGACCCATACACTCAACAATTAAGGAACTGTTTCTTCCTTCCACCATCAGATTTCTGAACATTCCATGATCTCTAAAATACGACCTTGTTATTCCTTTTGTTTCTGCACTATGTTTATTTTTGTAACTTATTTTCGTTTTATGTCCTCCACTGTACTGCTGCCGCAAAACAACAAATTGCTTGCCATATGTCAGTGATGATAAATCTGATTCTGATTCGGCTCCTGCTAGTACACCATCATTCTGTCTCATTACCGTTCCCCCACATGGAAGTAGACATCTGGGCTGATTATCTTCTTCCTTGTTCGTCTAATAGCTATCTCTCCTCAGTCATGCTTCTATAAAAATCACTGGGAAAATGTGTTTCTTAGCATACCTGAACTTTTACTAATAACAGCTCCAGACAGGATAGAGCAACAGCTTAGAAATCTTTTGTTTTTTTTCCACAGAATCTTATTTGAGCCATGGGAAATATGTATGGGGTAGACATCAGAATAGAAAGCATAGAAGTTATCACTTTTGCTTTAAGCCAGCATCAGTGCCATACACTAGGAATTCTATGTTGATAAACCATTAATTCCTCACAAAAATACTCACATCTGCATTGTAGCTGAACTAACACCAAGATCCTGATGGTTTATATAGAGCCTGATCATTTATTTTTAGACTCCTTTCACAATGATATGATATTCCAAAGCATCTTAGAGGCAATAAAACTTCTACCAATGCATTAACATTTTCTAATGTGGCTATTGCGCAAACTAATGGGAATAAAATTACACTAACCCACTGAAGGAGTGTTGGGAGGGTTGCCAAACACGAGGGGGGGGGAGAGGGGGGGAGGGGGTGGAGGGGGGAGAGGTAGAGAAGAAAAGCAAGAGGTGGGGAAGGAGAATGAGGGAAAGGGAGATGCAAGAGAAGGAGAACATGGAGGAAAAGGAAGAAAAGAAAGTAGAAAAGCAAAAGGAGTAGAAGAGGGAGACCATGCCCTGGGAAGAATTTCATAATCGTTTTTTCCCTCTCCGTTTCTCAGCATGAAAAAAGAATGCTGCAGGAGTAACTCAAGGAGAAGAGCAGAATACATTGAGAGGGGTGCGGGGCAGGAAAAGAATTGTCAACATTTGGGTTGACATCCTACAACAGTCCTGATACTGTTTCACCTGCTGAATTCCTCCAGCAGTTTGTGTTTTTTTTGCTCTAGATTCGAGTGGCTGTACTTTTCTTGTGTCAACTTTCTTTATCTCTCTTCTTCCATTTCAAAGACAGAGAGGTTTTTTCCCTGGGAAAAATATTAAAAGCTATTGTTTCTCAGTGCTGTTAAGACAATTATTAACTCACAAATTTCTTTTCAAGTAACTACTTTCAATCCAGTCAAGTACTATGCAAATAGTAATGCGATAAATATTTGTAATGTGATCTTTTATTTTCACCTAGCTAATAGATCAGGCCATAGCTTATGACAACACCTACTGTACAGCCTACCCTTATATTAACAGTAAAATCAAATCAATGGAAAATTATTATATGTGAGGAAAAAGCACAAGACTGTGACAACCAGGTAATTCTTGTAAAGTAACAATGATTTTAGAGCCTAAACGATCTCCTTCTGTGCTGCCAACAGGAATACTGCAGATGCTTGAAATTCAAGCAACACACATCAAAGTTGCCAGTGAACGCAGCAGGCCAGGCAGCATCTCTAGGAAGAGGTACAGTCAACGTTTCAGGCCGAGACCCTTCGTCAGGACTAACTGAAGGAAGAGTTAGTAAGAGATTTGAAAGTGGGAGGGGGAGGGGGAGATCCAAAATGATAGGAGAAGACAGGAGGGGGAGGGATGGAGCCAAGAGCTGGACAGGTGATTGGCAAAAGGGATATGAGAGGATCATGGGACAGGAGGTCCGGGGAGAAAGACAAGGGGGAGGGGAACCAGAGGTTGGGCAAGGGGTATAGTCAGAGGGACAGAGGGAGAAAAAGGAGAGTGAGAGAAAGAATGTGTGTAGAAAAATAAATAACAAATGGTGTACGAGGGGGAGGCGGGGCATTAGCAGAAGTTAGAGAAGTCAATGTTCATGCCACCAGTTTGGAGGCTACCCAGATGGAATATAAGGTGTTGTTCCTCCAACCTGAGTGTGGCTTCATCTTTACAGTAGAGGAGGCCCTCGCATCCCTCCCCACTGATCTCCCTCCTGGCACGTATCTTTGTAAGCGGAACAAGTGCTACACATGCCCTTACACTTCCTCCCTTACCACCATTCAGGGCCCCAGACAGTCCTTCCAGGTGAGGCTACACTTCACCCGTGAGTCGGCTGGGGTGATATACTGCGTCCAGTGCTCCCGATGTGACCTTCTATATATTGGTGAGACGCGACGCAGACTGGGAGACCGCTTTGCTGAACACCTACGCTCTGTCCGCCAGAGAAAGCAGGATCTCCCAGTGGCCACACATTTTAGATCTACATCCCATTCCCATTCTGACATGTCTATCCACGGCCTCCTCTACTGTAAAGATGAAGCCACACTCAGGTTGGAGGAACAACACCTTATATTCCGTCTGGGTAGCCTCCAACCTGATGGCATGAACATTGACTTCTCTAACTTCCGCTAATACCCCACCTCCCCCTCGTACCCCATCTGCTATTTATTTTTATACACACATTCTTTCTCTCACTCTCCTTTTTCTCCCTCTGTCCCTCTGACTATACCCCTTGCCCATCCTCTGGTTCCCCCCCCACCTTGTCTTTCTCCCTGGACCTCCTGTCCCATGATCCTCTCATATCCCTTTTGCCAATCACCTGTCCAGCTCTTGGCTCCATCCCTCCCCCTCCTGTCTTCTCCTATCATTTTGGATCTCCCCCTCCCCCTCCCACTTTCAAATCTCTTACTAACTCTTCCTTCAGTTAGTGCTGACGAAGGGTCTCGGCCTGAAACGTTGACTGTACCTCTTCCTAGAGATGCTGCCTGGCCTGCTGCGTTCACCAGCACCATGTGTGTTCCTTCTGTGCTGTTCTGATCAGTGGTGTCCAAGCCTTTTGATTGGGATCCAGTATGTATTCCAATTGTCATTTATCAAATTAAGCAGCATTAATAATTTACACACTTTAAATATAATAATATTTCAATTCCACAAACTCAAGTAGAATGATGATAAGAACAAACCTGCTTTTATTTCAACTGGCTCAGGACCTATATTTGATTTGTACATTTTCTATTGTACAGTAAATTATCTTTTATTCAGCTGATCTACTTTTAGTTAGTGGTGCTGCAATGGCTCCTGCGACTCAGTTCTATCCTGACGTCTGCTGTTGGAGCTTGTATGCTCTCTCTGTCAGTGCACGGTTTACCTCCGATGCTGTTTCCATCCACCCATATCCCAAAGTGGTGTTGGTTGATTGCTGATAAACCACTGTAGTTTATGTGGAGTATAGGTAGGTGGTAGAAGAATCAGGGTAATTAATACGAAGTGATGGGGAATGGATTACAGGGAACACAATTGATAAAATAAACTCCTTCGATAGAATAAAGATATCTAAGAAACATAATATGAGAATGGATTACCTTGTTGGAATGCATATTTCACAGATGCAGTTTGTCTTTCTACAGTACTGCAGCTTGAAATAGGGCTATCAGAAACCCAACATCTCTTCTTGGACAAACACTTCTGACCCTTGTGAATATTGTCTAAAAGACCAGGCAATCTAGAATATTAAAAATATAGTTTTACTTTGCAATACATCATAATGACCCAAGTGAATAATTTGACATCACTTAATACTGATTTCACAGGAAGACTTGAAAAAAGTGTACAGATTATCACAAGCATTCCCAGAGTTACAAGAAAATAATCTTAACTTCCACATGTAGAGAGGATAAGAGGTTACATACAAAATTTTAATTTTGTCATTTAGCATGATAAGAAGCTCAAAAATGAGGAAGCTTGCACACGTTTTAACTTTTTAACAGCCTTTAAAGTTTTACTGATCAATAATATTCATATGCACATTTTCCAATGGCACAAATGAAAGCCACTATATTTCAGTCTCTACTAACTCAGAAATCCCAATCCACTACAAATCTTTCTTAATCTATTCTCTCCACATGCATAACAACTCTTCTCCAGCATCTACTATGACTGCTTACGAGAGCAACGTACAACCAAGTAAACTAACAACCTGCACCTCCTTAGTGTGTGGGAAGGAGCCAGAGCATCTGAGCAAAAAACACAATCACAGGGAAAATGAGCAGACTCCACACAAACCTCACTGTCAGGAATAAATCCAGTTAGTTAGAGTTGTAATGCAGCACTTCTACGAGCTATGCCAGTATGCCAACGGTGTTGAATGTATGCACATTTGGAGTAAAGCTAAACATTGCTTTGATGTAACCAGAAAAGCAGATTAGATTAGAAGCCTTCTATATATTGACGAGACCTGACGCAGACTGGGAGATCGTTTTGCTGAACACCTACGCTCTGTCCGCCAGGGAAAGCAGGATCTCCCAGTGGCCACACATTTTAATTCCACATCCCATTCCCGTTCTGATACGTCTATCCACGGCCTCCACTACTGTAAAGATGAAGCCACACTCAGGTTGGAGGAACAACACCTTATATTCCGTCTGGGTAGCCTCCAACCTGATGGCATGAATATTGACTTCTCTAACTTCCGCTAATGCCCCACCTCTCCCTCGTACCCCATCCGTTATTTATTTTTATACACACACATTCTTTCTCTCTCTCCTTTTTCTCCCTCTGTCCCTGTGACTATACCCCTTGCCCATCCTCTGGGTTTTTCCTCCCCTCCCCCTTTTTCTTCTCCCTGGGCCTCCTGTCCCATGATCCTCTCATATCCCTTTTGCCAATCACCTGTCCAGCTCTTGGCTCCATCCCTCCCCCTCCTGTCTTCTCCTATCATTTTGGATCTCCCCCTCCCCCTCTCAAATGTCTTACTAGCTCTTCCTTCAGTTAGTCCTGATGAAGGGTCTCGGCCCGAAACGTCGAGTGTACCTCTTCCTAGAGATGCTGCCTGGCCTGCTGCGTTCACCAGCAACTTTGATGTGTGTTGCTTGAATTTCCAGCATCTGCAGAATTCCTCATGTTTAGATTTGAAGATACCACAGAACAAAGAACAGTACAGCACAGGAACAGACTACACGGCCCACAATGTTGTGCCAAACCAGCAAAATTTCAAATCGAAAACACCCAAACACCAATCCCTCCTACCTACACCATGTCCAGATCCTTCTATTTTCCTTGCAACAATGTGCCAATCCAAACATCCCTTAAAAGCCTCTAGTATCCCTATCACCACACCAGGCGGTGCATTCCAGGCATCCACTACTCAGAGTAAAAAACTTAACCCTCACATCCCCCTTGATCCTACCCCCTCTGATCTTCAATGTATGCCCTCTGGTACTCAACATTTCAACCCTGGGAAACAGATACTCTCTGTCCACTCTGTCCATGCCTCTCGTAATCTTGTAAACCTCTATCAGGTCTCCCCTCAGCCTCAGGTACTCCAAGTTTATCCAGCTTCTAGTGACAGCACATACCCTCTAATCTAGACAGCATTCTGATGAACTTCTCCTGCACCCTTTTCAAAGCCTCAGCATTTTCCCTATAGTGGGGCAACCAGAAATGTATGCAAAACTCCAGATGTGGCCTAACCAGAGATTTATAAAGTTGCAACATAACCTCCTGACTTTTGAACTCAATGCCTCAACTGATAAAAACAAACATCCCATAAGCCTCAACTACCTTATTGACCTGTGTAGCCACTTTCAAGGAGCTATGAACTTGGATCCCATGATCTCTCTGCTCAGTAACACTGTGAAGGATCTTGCCCTTAACACTGTACTGTCTCCCTCCATTTGCCCTACCAAGGCGTAACACCTCATATTTATCTGGGTTAAACTCCATCTACCACTTCTCAGCTTACATCTGCAACTGATCTACAGTGCCTATAAAAATTATTCAACCCCCTCGGAAGTTTCCATCCATTATTCTTTTACAACATTGAATCATAGTAGATTCAATTTTGCTTTTTTGACACTGATCAACAGAAAAAGATTCTTTCATATCAAAGTGAAACAAATTTTTACAAATTGGTCTAAATTTATTACAATTATTAAACACAAAATAATTGATTGCATAATTATTCAGCCCCCCCCCACCTTCAAGTCAGTATTTAGTAGATGTATTTTAGGCAGCAATTACAGCCTTGATTCTGTATGGATAGCTCTCTATCAGCTTTGCACATCTGGTCACGAGAATTTTTCCCCATTCTTCTTTACAGATGTCCTGAAGAACTGTGACCTGGACGACATCTTGCTGGACACATGTAAAACGGCACTGATGAAAGGCGACAGACCAGAACAGTGGTCACTCTCAAACATTATCCCAGTCCCCAAGTCTGGATCCCTCACGAAGACAGATAACTACCACAGTATCAGCTTGACCTGCATCTTAGCAAAGCTATACAATCAGATGATCTTGATCAGGATTCGCACCACCATTGACCCTAAGCTAAGATTCAATCAGAATGGTTTTCGGCAGAAGCGCACAACAGTAATGCAAATACATGCTCTCTGTAGAATCATCAAGGAAGTCAAGAAGAGCAACTTACCAGCTGTGCTTACTTTCATCAATTTTCGCAAAGCTTTTGACTCCATTCACCGAGGTAAAATGCTGAAGATCCCGAAAGCTTACCGAGTGCCAGACCGTCTACTGAGAGGAATAGAGTCCAGCTATACCAAAGCCATGGCGAAAATTGTATCACCAGACGGAGAAACAGCAGTGTTCGAGCTCCTAGCTGGTGTGCTGCAAGGAGACACTCTGGCACCCTACGTCTTTATAATCTTCCTTGATTACGCTCTACGTCAAGCTACCAAAGATCATGACAAGCTTGGTTTTACCATAAAACCAGGACAAACCAGTTACGCTCACAGATCTCGATTTTGCAGATGACATAGTCCTGCTCTCTGACCAGATGGAGGAAGCACAGCAACTACTGACAAAAGTGGAAATTGAGTGCAATAAAGTTGGACTTCACCTAAACAGTAAAGAATGATACCATTAAAAAAGGCTTTGACTTCAAGTACCTTGGGTCAAGAATGATGAGTTTGGAGAAGGACAGAAAGGTATGGAAGGCGCTGGCGTGGAGGGCTATGAACGACATGAAGGAAATCTGGAAATCGAACCTGACCAGAGGGCTTAAAAAGAGGATCTTCATAGCAGTCATAGAGTCCATTCTCACATACAGATGCGAGACGTGGACACTCACCAAGACTATGTGAAATTCTCTAGATGGTTGCTATACAAGAATGCTCCGGGTGGCTCTTGACATGAGTTGGCAACAGCACATGACGAACGTCAAGCTCTATGACGACCTACCGATGCTCACCACTAAAACTGAGGCCAGAAGACTGCAACTAGCGGGGCACTGTCTATGCCACCCCGAGCTACCTACCAGCCTAGTCATCAGATGGGAACCCAAGCATGGGAGGATGAACCCTGGGCGCCCTCCCAAGACTATGGTCAACACGCTCCCAGAAGACAGCGGCATGGCTAATGTAGATGAACTGAACACACTGAAGAGGAGAGGGAGAAGTGGAGAGTCCGTCATTGTGCCCGACGCTGGCCCCTAGGCCTAAGTCAACGTAGCAGTTCTTTACAAAATTGTTCAGGCTCTGTCGGATTGCGTGGGGATTGTAAATGAACAGCCCTTTTCAAGTCCAACCACAAATTCTCAATTGGACTGAGGTCTGAACCCTGATTTGGCCACTCTAGGACATTAACTTTGTTGCTTTTAAGCCATTCCTGTGTAGCTTTAGCTTTATGCTTGGGGTCATCGTCTTGCTGGAAAACAAGCTTCTCCCAAGTCAGTTCTCTTGCAGACTGTATCAGATTTTCCTCCAGGATTTACCTGTATTTTGGTGCATTCATTTTACCCTCTACTACCTTCAAAAGCCTTCCAGGGTCTGCTGCAGTGAAGCATCCCCATAGCATGATGCAGCCGCCACCATCCTCACAGTAAGGATGGTGTGTTTTTGATGATGTGCAGTGTTTAGCTTATGCCAAACATAGCATTTAGTCTGATGACCAGAGAGCTCCATTTTGGTTTCATCAGACCATAGGACTTCAGAGTATCCCACATGCCTTTTGGCAAACTCTAGCCGAGATTTCATGTGTGTTTTTTCAACAATGGCTTTCTCTTTGCCATTCTATCAAAAAGCTGCGACTGGTGAAGCACCCATTCAACAGTTGTTGTATGTGCATTCTCTTCCACCTCAGCCACTGAAGCTTGTAACTCCTCCAGAGCTGTCATAGGTCTCTTGGTGGCCTCCCTCACTAGTCTCCTTGCACAGTCATTCAGTTTTTGATGACAGTCTGATCCATGCAGATATAGAGCTGTGCCATATTCTTTCCATTTCTTGAAAATGGACTTAACTGCACTCCAAGGGATATTCAGGTGACTTGGAAATTTTCTTGTATGCATCTGCTGACTTGTGCTTTTCAATAACTTTTTTGTGGAGTTGCTTGGAGTGGTCTTTTGCCTTCATGATGTAGTTTTTGCCCGGGTACTGACTCACCAGCAGTTAGACCTTCCACATACAGGTGTATCTTTACTACAATTAATTGAAACACCTGGACTGCAAACAGATGATCTTCATCTAACTAATTATGTGACTTCTAAAACCAATTGGCTGCACCAGTGATTATTTGGTATGTCATATTAAAGAAGGTAAATACTTATGCAATCAATTATTTTGTGTTATTTATTTGTAATTAATTTAGATCACTTTGTAGAGATCTGTTTTCACTTTGACACAAGTCTTTTCCTGTTGATCAGTGTCAAAAAAGCCAAATCAAATCCAGTGATTCAATGTTGTAAAACAATAAAACATGTAAACTTCCAAGGGGGTATTAATAATAATTATAGGCACCGTATATTGTGCTGTATCCTTTGCCAGTCTTCTACATTATCCAGAACTCCAACAATTTTGGTATCATCTGCAAACTTACTAACCCACCCAACTACATTTTCATCCAAGTCATTTATACACATCACAAACAGCAGAGGTCCCAACACAGATCCCTGAGGAACTCCATTCATTACAGACCTCCAGTTCAATTAAGTTCCTTCAACCACTATGCTCTGTCCTCTTTGAGCAAGCCAGTTATGAATCCAAACAGCCAATTCGCTCTGAACCCCATGCATCTTAATCTTCTGGATTCTCCTCCCATGAGGGACTTTAGCAAACACCTTACTAAAATCTATGTAGACAACATCCACTGCCCTAGCCTCATCAATATCTCTTGTCACCTTGTCAAAAAACTCAATCAAGTTGGTAAGACACGACCTGCCAAGTTCTTCCAAATTAGGCCATGGATTTCCAAATGCTCATATTTCTTACCCCTAAAATTTTCTGCAGCAATTTTCTTACAAATGACGTGGGACTTACCAGTCTATAGTTCCCAAGATTTTCACTTGTTCACTTCTTAAATAGAAGTACAACATTAGCCACTTACCAGTCCTCTGGGACTCGCCTGTGGCTAGAGAGGACACAAAGATACTGGTCAAGGGCCCAGCAATCTCGTCTCTTACCTCCTTCAATAACTGCGGGTAAATCCCTTGAGGCTCTGGGGACATTCATTTTAATTAGGAGGCCCAACACCGGTTCCTCCTTTTGACCGCCAAACGCTTTAACATATTTATACACTCAGCATTGCTCTCCTGTTCATCCACATCATTTTCCTTGGTAAATACTGAAGCAAAGTACTCATTAAGTACCTCAGTCACATTCCCTGCACCAAGCAAATGTTCTCACCTTTATCCTTGAGTGGTCCCACCCTCTCCCTAGTTATCCTTTTGCTCTTGACATACAGTATGTATAGAATGCACTACTTTACTTTCCATTTTTCTATTTTTTATTTATGATTTATAATTTAAAATTTTAATATTTACTAATTTTTACTATTTTTAATATTTTAAATATTTAATATTTGTAATCCAGGAAGCGGGAAGCGCAGAATCAAATATCGCTGTGATGATTGTACGTTCTGGTATCAATTGTTTGGCGACAATAAAGTATAAAGTATGCCTTGGGATTCACCTTAATCCTACTTGCCAATGACTTTTCATGGCCCCTCCTGGCTTTCTTAATTCCTTTCTTTAGTTCTTTTCTGGCTTCTTTATACTCATCTTCTCCATGGATTGTCACCTTGTCGCGGTCGAGAGACTTGTGTGGTCCTGAGATCCCGAGAGCGATGCCATCTGGAGCTATGCTCCTGGTTGGGTCACCCAATGTGGGAAGGTCGAGGGTGAGGTCCCTGACAAAGAACAATCCAACCAAGACCTCAACAGTGGAACAGGCGGACCAAGTTACTTCAAACTCAATGGCTGTGAAGGTGGATGAAGGCTGCAACAAATCCATCAGGTCCAATCGTTGTGGTTTCCATGCCATTAGAATCAGTTGGTTGATTTGTGAGGTATCGTGTGCTTCTTGAAGAGCAACATCAAGTACACCTTAAACAAATACACGCACAGGCGTCTTCGCTCTGTGGACCACTTCTTCAAGTCTTTCGGCGATCAGGGGAAGGCGACAGGAGCAGGCAATGTGATGGCTGGAAGCTCCTAGTCAAGAACCGACATGAAAGCGGTGAATACTTGATTCAGTCGCTCAACTTTTGGACGGAAGCAGGAAAGTTGTTCGGTAGCAGTATTCACATCTGAGCAGCCCTATTTAGGATCCACTCTGCTCACCCTGAACTGGGAAGGGGCTAGAAAAGGTGCCCTAAAAATAGTCTGCTTCACCCCATCCCGTCTGGAAAGCCGCGTCCAGAGGGATCACCATGATGCGGTTGAAAAACATCGAGAAGTGAAACTATGAAATTTGGAACCTGGAATATACAAACTCTGATGGATAACCCAAACTCAGACCGACCAGAGAGGAGAACTGCCTTTGGTACCCGGGAACTCCAAAAATTCAACTTTGACATTGTTGCTTTGAGTGAGACCCGCAGAGCTGGAGAAGGGCAACTAAAGAAAGAGCAAGCTCAATACACCTTTTTCTGGAAAGGACTTGATCCTGAACAGCCGAGGATCCATGGAGTAGGTTTTGCCATCCAAAACAGCCTACTTCAGAAGCTGACAGAGCAACCACTGGGAATCAACGAACGTCTCATGACTCTGCGAATCCAACTTGTCAAGAACCAATACGCCACCATCATCAGCGCCTATGCTCCAACTCTGGACGCTGAAGAAGTAAAGATGAATTTCTACGCCCAACTTGACCACGTCCTTTCCTCTGTTCCCAGCGACAAGATCATTCTCTTGGGAGACTTCAATGCCAGAGTCGGGAAAGATCATAGGCTCTAGACTGGAATAATAAGCAAGGAAGGAGTTGGCAAGGTCAATGACAATGGAATACTCCACCTCACCAAATGTGCTGAACACAACCTGGTAATTACAAACATCCAATTTCTCCAGAAAAACAGGCACAAAGTCTCCTGGCAGCATCCACGCTCCAAACACTGGCACCTCATCGACTACATCATCGTACGATCTCAGGACCAACAAGATGTACTGATAACAAGAGGTGTTACTGGTGCTGACGAGTGTTGGACAGACCATCGACTCATCTCGTCCACCATGAGAATGAAGATTCGGCCCAAAAGGAAACACCAAAATCAGAACACTCAACTTTGATGTGTGTTGTAAGAAATTTAATGTTGACATCCTTCAAGACATCAGCCATGTACAGAAGTTCCAACAAATTCTTCAAGAACAACTGCCTCAACAAATCCCACCATTTGTAGAACACTGGAATCAATTGAAGAACGCTATCATCACCTCCTTCAAAGAAACAATTGGGTTCAAGATGAAAAAACATCAGAATTGGTTCGATGATAATGACAAACTACCCCAACAACTCATCGACAAAAAGAGAAAAGCTTTCATTACCTTACAAAATGACCAACAATCGGCTACCAAAAGGAAACGCCATCAGGAACTCAAGGCTATAGTCCAGAAGAGCACCCGAAACCTGAAAAACCAATGGTGGCGGAAGAAAGCTCAGGAAATCCAACAACTAGCAGACGCCAATGACACTCGAGGCTTTTTCAACGCAACTAGAGCTATTTTTGGCCCATCCACTCGCGGTCAAGCCCCTCTCAAAAGCAAAGATGGTTCAACCATCCTGAAGAGCAATGCTGACATCAATTCTAGATGGAGGGAGCACTAAAGATCTTCTAAGTCAAACCGTCTCATTTGACAGGAATGTGATTAACAATATTCCAAAACAGCCCGTCTTGAAGAAGTCAAGGAAGCCATCAAAACCTTGAAAAACAGCAAGGCCACTGGACTCGATGGAATACCAGCCGAGGTCTAAAAAATTGGAGGTAACCCGCTTCATTATCAACTGCATCAACTTCTCATCAAGATCTGGATAAATAAAGATGTACCAGCAGATTTTAGAGACTCAGCAATCGTTACCATCTACAAAAGGAAAGGCAATCGATCCGAATGCGGAAACTATCGTGGAATTTCCCTGTTAGCAACAGCAGGAAAGATCCTCACCTGCATCATGAACAACCGGCTCAAGCCTTTAGCTGAGAAGATCCTTCCAGAGACACAAGCCGGTTTTAGACCATCACAGCAAGCAATCGACATGATCGTCACAATGCGACAACTACAAGAAAAACGTCGTGAACAACCTCAACCTTTGTACATTGCATTCATCAACCTCACCAAAGCCTTTGACTCGGTATCAAGGGAACTCCTATGGGATGTCCTATCCACCTATGGATGCCCTGAAAAGTACATTCGAATCCTGAGACTCCTCCACGATGGCATGCTTGCCACAGTCATGGTCAGCAACAGTAACTGTGAGCCTTTTCAAGTTAGATCAGGAGTAAAACAGGGATTCATGATTGCCCCAGCTTTGTTCACCATCTTCATTGCGACAATCATCCACATTATCAAGGATGACCTACCCCCAGAAATCAAAATTGTCCACAGAACAGATCACAGACATTTCAATCTTGCCCATCTCAAGTCCAAAACGAAGACATCCATGAGTTCCCTCATCAAGTTCCAATACACTGATGATAACAGTGTTGCAGCTCTTTCAGAAAACCACCTACAACAGATTCTGACTGCCTTCAACCGTGCATACATGAAACTTGGACCTACCATCAATTCCAAGAAGACTCAGATCATCCATCAACCGTCACCAATTGAGACAAATCGGATAGAACTATCAATTCAACTTGGCGAAACCAACCTGGAAAATGTGGACCACTTTCCGTATCTTGGAAGTCACCTCTCCTCCAATGTCAACCTTAATGACGAGATCCAACATTGTCTTAAATGCGCTGGAACAGCTTTTGGACGTCTCCAAACAAGAGTCTTTCATAATCGTGGCATCCAAACAGACACCAAAGTGATAGTGTACAAAGCAGTGGTAATCCCAAAGCTCTTGTATGCATCAGAAACCTGGACAACATACCGATGACATCTGAAGACACTTGAAAAGTTCCATCAACGCTGTCTTCCAAACATCTTAAATATCAGGTGGGAAGACAGAAGAACCAACTTCAGTGTGCTAATTGAAGCAAAAACAACAAGCATTGAAGCCTACGTCATCAAGAACCAACTAAGATGGACCAGTCATGTTGTTCGGATGAAAGACGAACGTATGCTGAAACAAATCTTCTACTCCCAGCTTAAAGAAGGCAAACATAAAAGAGGTGGACAACAGAAGAGATTCAAAGACGTCTTAAAAGCCAACATGAAGAAATGTAACATCGCCATCAACAATTGGGAAACCAATGCCAAGGACAGGAAACTCTGGCAAGCCATCATCCGAGAAGGAACAGCAACTTTCGAAGCCAACAGATGTGCAGAATTAGAAGAAAAGAGAAGAAAATGGAAAGAAAGGCAGCAACAACCAAAGCCCAATCTACCATCTGGAACTACCTGTCCTGAATGCGGAAGAACTTTCAAAGCGAAGATTGGACTCATAAGCCACTTGAGAGCCCATAAGTAGATCAACAGAATGAAGACCATCATTCTTGACCTTGAGGGATAACCACGACGATGACGATATTCCTCATGTGCTTTGTTTGATCCTGACTTCCAAAGCTTTACATGCTTTTCCTTTTTCTTCCTGACTGAATTAAATACCTCTCTGGACATTCAAGGTTCTCTTATCTTTCTATCCCTAGCCTTCCTTCTAACAGGAACACATCTTTCTGGTGCTCTGTGCAATTGATCTTTAAACACCCTCCACATGTCTGATGTGGATCTGTTAGAAGAAAGGAGTTCCCAATTAACACTTGCTGAATGGCCTCATAATTTGCTTTATTCCAATTTTACAACGCTCCCACGAGGACCATACTTATCTTTATCTATAGCTATCCTGAAAGTCAGGAGCTGTGGTCACTGTTCCCAAACTGTTCATCCATTGAAAGGTTAGTCAGCTGGCCAGGCTCATTACCCAGGTCGTTAAAAGTTAAGACTACTCCCCATTTCTGACTCCCATTGGAACCCTAAGGATCACAAAATAAATGGAGATCCAACAATTAACCTGAGGGTCAACTTTTTCATCTGGAGGGTGGTCCAAATGCAGAAAGAGCTGCCAGAGGAAGTAGTTGAGGCAGGTACATTAACAACATTTAAAAGACACTTAGACAGGTACATAGATAAGACTAGAAGGATATGGGACAAACATGGGCATATGGCACTAGCTTTGATAGAAATTTCAGTTGGCAAAGACCAGTTGGGCTGAGTGGCCTGTTTTATTAAAGATTAGCTTTATTTATCAAAATGTACAGTAAAATTCCATGCTGCATGACTTTATGACTATATTTAATCCCAAGCAGCAATTAATAATCACATAAATATGGGCGCATTTAAAATGTCACAATCTTAGGTTACAGGATAAGACATTTAAGAGTAAGGTAATTTCTTTACTCAGGGGGGTTAATGAACCTGAGGAATCCTCTCACAAAGGTGGTGGTGGAATGAAAGTAACTGTATACAGATCTTCCCTGGATAACGAATGAGTTCTGTTTATACAGACAACCACTTGTCTATAACTCATTCAATACACAAATATCACTCAATGCTATACATGCCAATACAGTATTATAATGAACGGCATCAAAAGCACATAAGAAAAATATAATTATTTAAAGTGGATAGAGAGAACAATAAGACAACAAAGACAAAGGAGATGGTTGTCAACTTCAGAAGAACTCGCACCACTCACATGCTACTCCCCACCTTACATCAGCGGCACAGCAGTGGAAACTGCAAGCAGTTTCAAACTTCTGGGAGTACATACACACAATCTCTCATGGTCCCAGAACACATGCTAACATAGTTAAGGAAGCTCATCAACGCCTCCAATTTACAAGGAGGCTGAAGACAGCAGGACTTTGCACATCTATACTCAGGTCATTATAAAGATGCGTAGTAGAGAGCATCCAGAAACTGTACTGCAGTGAACAAGAAGGCTCTACAACGGGTAGTCAAAAATTTCCCAACACATTACTGGCACCAGCCTACCCATCATCAAGGACATATATACAGAAAGGTGTCAGAAAATGACCAGTAACATCATGAAGGATCCCACACATTCTACTCATGGCCCATTTGTCCCACTCCCATGAGACAGAGGGCAATGTGGCAATCACGCCAAGACCAGCAGACTCAAAACCAGTCATAACTAGGGGAGAATGAGGAGGTGACAGAGAGGAGCTATAGGCAAGTAGTCACCCCAGGGCCTCGGGAGAGAGATAAGCGGGTAACAGTCAGGAGAGGGAAGGGCAATAAGCAGATGCTAGAGAGTACCCCAGTGGCTGTCTCCCTTAACAATAAGTACTCCTGTTTGCGTACTGCTGGGGGAGACTGCCTACCTGGGGGAAGCAACAGTGGTCGCGCCTCTGGCACAGAGTCTGGTCCTGTGGCTCAGAAGGGTAGGGAAAGGAAGAGGATGGCAGCAGTGCTAGGGGACTCTATAACTAGGGGGTCAGACAGGCAATTCTGTGGATGTAGGAAAGAAACGTGAGTGGTAGTTTGCCTCCCAGGTGCCAGGGTCCAGGATGTTTCTGATCATGTCCACGAGATCTTGAAGTGGGAAGGAGAACAGTCAGAGGTCGTGGTACATATTGGTACCAACGACATAGGTAGGAAAAGGGAGGAGGTCCTGAAAACAGACTACAGGGAGTTAGGAAGGAAATTGAGAAGCAGGACCTCAAAGGTAATAATCTTGGGATTACTACCTGTGCCACATGATAGTGAGTATAGGAATAGAATGAGGTAGAGGATAAATGTGTGGCTGAGGGATTGGAGCAGGGGGCAGGGATTCAGATTTCTGGATCATTGGAACCCTCTTTTGGAGCAGGTGTGACCCGTACAAAAAGGACGGGTTGCACTTGAATCTGAGGGGGACCAATATCCTGGCGAGGAGGTTTGCAAAGGCTATTGGGGAGAGTTAAACTAGAATTGTTGGGGGGTGTGAACCGAACTGAAGTGACAGAGGAAAGGAAGGTTGGCTCACAAATAGAGAAAGCTTGGAGACAGTGCGAAAGAGAGGATGCACTCAGACCAATGGTTTGAGATGTGTCTATTTTAATGCGAGGAGTATTATGAATAAAGCAGATGAGCTTAGAGGTGGATCAGCATTTGAAGCTATGATGTTATGGCCATTACAGAGACTTGGATGGTGCAGGGGCAGGAATGGCTACTTCAAGTGCCAAGCTTTAGATATTTCAGAAAGGACAGGGAGGGAGGCAAAAGAGGTGGGGGTGTAGCACTGTTGATCAGAGGTAGTGTCACGGCTGCAGAAAAGGAGGAAGTCATGGAGGGGTTGTCTACGGAGTCTCTGTGAGTGGAAGCTAGGAATAGCAAGGGGTCAATAACTCAATAGGGTGTTTTTTTACAGACTATTCAACAGTAACAGGGACACTGAGGAGCAGATAGGGAGACAGATTCTGGAAAGGAGTAATAATAACAGGGTAACATACATCAAAGTTGCTGGTGAACGCAGCAGGCCAAGCAGCATCTATAGGAAGAGGCGCAGTCGACGTTTCAGGCCGAGACCCTTCGTCAGGACTAACTGAAGGAAGAGTGAGTAAGGGATTTGAAAGCTGGAGGGGGAGGGGGAGATGCAAAATGATAGGAGAAGACAGGAGGGGGAGGGATAGAGCCGAGAGCTGGACAGGTGATAGGCAAAAGGGGATACGAGAGGATCATGGGACAGGAGGTCTGGGAAGAAAGACAAGGGGGGGGTGACCCAGAGGATGGGCAAGAGGTATATTCAGAGGGACAGAGGGAGAAAAAGGAGAGTGAGAGAAAGAATGTGTGCATAAAAATGAGTAACAGATGGGGTACGAGGGGGAGGTGGGGCCTTAGCGGAAGTTAGAGAAGTCGATGTTCATGCCATCAGGTTGGAGGCTACCCAGACGGAATATAAGGTGTTGTTCCTCCAACCTGAGTGTGGCTTCATCTTTACAGTAGAGGAGGCCGTGGATAGACATGTCAGAATGGGAATGAGATGTGGAATTAAAATGTGTGGCCACTGGGAGATCCTGCTTTCTCTGGCGGACAGAGCGTAGATGTTCAGCAAAGCGGTCTCCCAGTCTGCGTCGGGTCTCACCAATATATAAAAGGCCACATCGGGAGCACCGGACGCAGTATATCACCCCAGTCGACTCACAGGTGAAGTGATGCCTCACCTGGAAGGACTGTTTGGGGCCCTGAATGGTGGTAAGGGAGGAAGTGTAAGGGCATGTGTAGCACTTGTTCCGCTTACACGGATAAGTGCCAGGAGGGAGATCAGTGGGGAGGGATGGGGGGGACGAATGGACAAGGGAGTTGTGTAGGGAGCGATCCCTGCGGAATGCAGAGAGAGGGGGGCAGGGAAAGATGTGCTTAGTGGTGGGATCCCGTTGGAGGTGGCGGAAGTTACGGAGAATAATATGTTGGACCCGGAGGCTGGTGGGGTGGTAGGTGAGGACCAGGGGAACCCTATTCCTAGTGGGGTGGTGGGAGGATGGAGTGAGAGCAGATGTACGTGAAATGGGGGAGATGCGTTTAAGAGCAGAGTTGATAGTGGAGGAAGGGAAGCCCCTTTCTTTAAAAAATGAAGACATCTCCCTCGTTCTAGAATGAAAAGCCTCATCCTGAGAGCAGATGCGGCGGAGACGGAGGAATTGCGAGAAGGGGATGGCGTTTTTGCAAGAGACAGGGTGAGAAGAGGAATAGTCCAGATAGCTGTGAGAGTCAGTAGGCTTATAGTAGACATCAGTGGATAAGCTGTCTCCAGAGACAGAGACAGAAAGATCTAGAAAGGGGAGGGAGGTGTCGGAAATGGACTAGGTAAACTTGAGGGCAGGGTGAAAGTTGGAGGCAAAGTTAATAAAGTCAACGAGTTCTGCATGCGTGCAGGAAGCAGCGCCAATGCAGTCGTCAATGTAGTGAAGGAAAAGTGGGGGACAGATACCAGAATAGGCACCGAACATAGATTGTTCCACAAACCCAACAAAAAGGCAGGCGTAGCTAGGACCCATACGGGTGCCCATAGCTACACCTTTAGTTTGGAGGAAATGGGAGGAGCAAAAGGAGAAATTATTAAGAGTAAGGACTAATTCTGCTAGACGGAGCAGAGTGGTGGTAGAGGGGAACTGATTAGGTCTGGAATCCAAAAAGAAGCGTAGAGCTTTGAGACCTTCCTGATGGGGGATGGAAGTATATAAGGACTGGACATCCATGGTGAAAATAAAGCGGTGGCGGCCAGGGAACTTAAAATCATCGAAAAGTTTAAGAGCGTGAGAAGTGTCACGAACATAGGTCGGAAGGGATTGAACAAGGGGTGATAAAACAGTGTCGAGGTATGCAGAAACGAGTTCGGTGGGGCAGGAGCAAGCTGAGACAATAGGTCGGCTAGGACAGGCAGGTTTGTGGATTTTGGGTAGGAGGTAGAAACGGGAAGTGCGGGGTGTGGGAACTATAAGGTTGGTAGCAGTGGATGGGAGATCCCCTGAGCGGATAAAGTCGGTGATGGTGTGGGAGACAATGGCCTGGTGCTCCTTAGTGGGGTCACAATCGAGGGGTAAATAAGAGGAGGTATCCGCGAGTTGTCGCTGCGCCTCGGCAAGGTAGAGGTCAGTACGCCAGACTACAACAGCACCCCCCTTATCAGCGGGTTTAATAATAAGGTTAGGATTAGTGCGGAGGGAGTGGAGAGCAGAGCGTTCCGAAGGAGTGAGGTTGGAATGGGGACAAGGTGCGGTGAAGTCAAGACGGTTGATGTCCCGTCGGCAGTTAGCAATAAAGAGATCCAGAGCAGGCAGAAGACCAGAGCGGGGTGTCCATGAAGAAGAGGAGGGTTGAAGATGGGAGAAGGGGTCATCGGTGGGGGTGGAAGAGTCCTTGCCAAAGAAGTAGGCTCGGAGACGGAGACGGCGGAAGAAAAGTTCCGCATCATGGTGAACACGGAACTCGCTGAGGTGTGGGCAAAGGGGGACAAACGTGAGGCCCTTACTGAGAACAGAGCGTTCTGCCTCCGACAGTTGAAGGTTGGAGGGGATGGTAAAGACCCGGCACGGATGAGAGCTGGGATCAGAGGGGGGAGGGGGGAGGCTGGTGGTGTCAGTGGAGAGGGGAGGGTTGGGGTGAGAGGAAGATGGAGCCTCTGAGGGCCCAGGAGCTGACGGTGGGATCTGAGGGAGACGGGATTGCAGAGTATTGGTGGGGGAAGGGGAGACGGGAGTCACAACAGCAGCACATAAAGACCCGGCCTGGAGTTCAAGGCTGGAATCTTGAGAGCTGGGATCAGAGGGGGGAGGGGGGAGGCTGGGGGTGTCAGTGGAGAGGGGAGGGTTGGGGTGAGAGGAAGATGGAGCCTCTGAGGGCCCAGGAGTTGACGGTGGGATCTGAGGAAGACGGGGCTGCGGAGTGGTGGTGGGGGAAGGGGAGACGGGAGTCACAACAGCAGCACATAAAGACCCGGCCTGGAGTTCAAGGCTGGAGTCGCAGTTGGTGGTTGCGCAATCACTTCGAATGTGTCCATGGTCGTTGCTGGAGTCCGGGTTTTGAATATGTCCTGAGGTGTTGGAGCCGCCGAAATCAATGGCAAGGGCCGCAATTGAAAGTTCATGCCTGCTAGCGTCGGGGCCGGCAGGCTCTGGAGTCCATAGATGTAGGATCTTGCGATCTTTGCCTAACATGACAAAGTCAAAAAAACGGCGATTGCAGGCGTGAATCCGACGGAGGATGAAATAACGGGTAGGAACAGGGTTGTTATGGTGGGAGATTTCAATTTTCCAAATATTGATTGGCATCTCCCAAGAGTGAGGGGTTTAGATGGGGTGGAGTTTGTTAGGTGTGCTCAGCAAGGTTTCTTGACACAATATGTAGATAAGCCTACAAGAGGAGAAGCTGTACTTGATCTGGTAGTGGGAAATGAACCTGCTCAGGTGTCAGGAGAGCCTACTGGAGATTGTGATCACAATTCTATCTCCTTCACCATAGCATTGGAGAGGGATGGGAACAGACTAGTTGGGGAGACGTTTAATTGGAGAAAGGGGAAATACGAGGCTATCAGGCAGGAACTTGGAAGCATAAATTGGAAATAGATGTTCTCAGGGAAACGTACAGAAGAAATGTGGCAAATGTTCAGGGGATATTTTCATGGGGTTCTGCGTTGATACGTGCCAATGAGACAGGGAAAAGATGGTTGGGTACAGGAACCATGGATTACAAAGGCTGTTGTAAATCTAATCAAAACGAAAAGAAGAGCTTATGAAAGGTTCAAAAAAACTAGGTAATGATAGAGATCTAGAAGATTATAAGGCTAGCAGGAAGGAGCATAAGAATAAAATTAGAAGAGCCAGAAGGGGCCAAGAGAAGGCCTTGGCAGACAGGACTAAGGAAAACCTCAAGGCGTTCTACAAGCATGTGAAGAGCAAGAGGATAAGACTTGAGAGAATAGGACCAATCAACTGTGACAGTGGAAAAGTGTGTATGGAACCGGAGGAGATGGCAGACAGACTTCATGAATACTTTGCTACAGTATTCATAATGGAAAAGGATCTTGGCGATTGTAGGGATGACTTGCAGTGGACTGGAAAGCTTGAGCATGTAGATATTAAGGAAGAGGATGTGCTGGAGCCTTTGGAAAGCATCAACTTGGATAAGTAACCGGGACTGGTTGGGATGTACCCCAGGCTACTGTGGGAAGTGAGGGAGTAGATTGCTGAGCCTCTGGTGATGAATTTTGCATCATCAATGAGGATGGGAGAGGTTCCGGAGGATTGGAGCATTGCTGATGTTGTTCCCTTATTCAAGAAAGGGAATAGGGATAGCCCAGGAAGTTATAGACCAGTGAGTCTTACTTCAGTGGTTGGTAAGTTGATGGAGAAGATCCTGAGAGGCAGGATTTATGAACATTTGGAGAGGCATAATATGATTAGGAATAGTTCAGCATGGTTTTGTCAAAGGCAGGTCATGCCTTACGAGCCTGACTGATTTTTTTTAGGATGTGACTTAACACATTGATGAAGGTAGAGTCGTAGATGTAGTGTATATGGATTTTAGCAAGGCATTTGAAAAGGTACCCCATGCAAGGCATTTGATAAGGTACCTCATGCAAGGCTTATTGAGAAAGCATGGGATCCAAGTGGAAATTGCTTTGTGGATCCAGAAATGGCTTGCCCACAGAAAGCAAAGAGTGGGTCATATTCTTCATGGAGGCCGGTGACCAGTGGTGTGCCTCAAGGATCTGTTCTGGGACCCCTACTCTATGTGATTTTTATAAATGACCTGGATGAGGAATTGGAGGGATGGGTTAGTAAATTTGCTGATGTCACAAAGGTTGGGGGTGTTGTGGATGGTGTGGAGGGCTGTCAGAGGTTATAGTGGGACATTGGTAGGATGCAAAACTAGGCTGAGAAGTGGCAGATGGAGTTCAACCCAGATAAGTGTGAGGTGGTTCATTTTGGTAGGTCAAATATGATGGCAGAATATAGCATTCATGGTAAGACTCTTGGCAGTGTGGAGGATCAGAGGGATTTTGGGGTCCGAATCCATAGGACACTCAAAGCTGCTAAGCAGGTTGACTCTGTGGTTAAGAAGGCATACGGTGCATTGGCCTTCATCAATCATGGGATTGAGATTAAGAGCCGAGAGGTAATGTTGTAGCTATATAGGGCCCTGATAAGACCTCACTTGGAGTACTGTGCTCAATTCTGGTCGCCTCACTAGAGGAAGGACGTGGAAACTATAGAAAAGGGGCAGAGGAGATTTACAAGGACGTTACCTGGATTGGGGAGCATGCCTTATGAGAAAAGGTTGAATGAACTCGGCCTTTTCTCCTTGGCACAACGAAAGATGAGACATGACCTGATAGAGGTGTACAAGATAATGAGAGGCATTGATCATGTGGATAGTCTGAGATTTTTTCCCAGGGCTGAAATGGCTAGCATAGGTGGGCACAGTTTTAAGGTGCTTGGAAGTAGGTACAGAGGAGATGTCAGTGGTAAGTTTTTACGCAGAGTGGTGAGTGCGTGGAATGGACTGCTGGTGGCGGTGGTGGAGGCGGAAATGATAGAGTCTTTTAAGAAACTTCTGGATGGATACATGGAGCTTAGAAAAAAAAAGGGCTATGGGTAAGCCGAGGTAGTTCTAAGGTAAGGACATGATCGGCACAGCTTTGTGTGCTGAAGGGCCTGTATTGTGCAGTAGGTTTTCTATGTTTCTATGATTCCTTCTAATGAAATAGAAGCTTACTTTGGGCCATAAATAGCACAACATTTCTCCAGTAAATTGGATGGGTTACTCTAGAACATGAACATGAATAAACCAGGGAAGGTAGTGCACCCGTGGCTGGCAAGGGAAATTAGGGATAGTATCAATTCCAAAGAAAAAACATACAAATTAGCCAGAAAAAGCGGCTCACCTGAGGACTGGGAGAAATTCAGAGTCCAGCAGAGGAGGACAAAGGGCTTAATTAGGAAAGGGAAAAAAGATTATGAGAGAAAACTGGCAGCGAACATAAAAACTGACTGTAAAAATTTTTATAGATATGTGAAAAGAAAAAGATCGGTTAAGGCAAATGTAGGTCCCTTACAGTCAGAAACAGGTGAATTGATCATGGGGAACAAGGACATGGCAGACCAATTGAATAACTACTTCGGTTCTGTCTTCACTAAGGAGGACATAAATAATCTTCCGGAAATAGTAGGGGACAGAGGGTCTAGTGAGATGGAGGAACTGAGGAAAATGTTGGTAGGGAAGTGGTGTTAGGTAAATTGAAGGGATTAAAGGCAGATAAATCCCCAGGGCCAGATGGTCTGCAACCCAGAGTGCTTAAGGAAGTAGCCCAAGAAATAGTGGATGCATTAGTGATAATTTTTCAAAACGCTTTAGATTCTGGACTAGTCCTGAGGATTGGAGGGTGGCTAATGTAACCCCGCTTTCTAAAAAAGGAGGGAGAGAAAAACCGGGGAATTATAGACCGGTTAGCCTAACATCGGTGGTGGGGAAAATGCTAGAGTCGGTTATCAAAGATGTGATAACAGCACATTTGGAAAGCGGTGAAATCATCGGACAAAGTCAGCATGGATTTGTGAAAGGAAAATCATGTCTGACGAATCTCATAGAATTTTTTGAGGATGTAACTAGTAGAGTGGATAGGGGAGAACCAGTGGATGTGGTATATTTGGATTTTCAAAAGGCTTTTGACAAGATCCCACACAGGAGATTAGTGTGCAAACTTAAAGCACACGGTATTGATGTGGATAGAGAATTGGTTGGCAGACAGCAAGCAAAGAGTGGGAATAAGCAGGACCTTTTCAGAATGACAGACAGTGACTAGTGGGGTACCGCAAGGCTCAGTGCTGGGACCCCAGTTGTTTACAATATATATTAATGACTTAGATGAGGGAATTAAATGCAGCATCTCCAGATTTGTGGATGACATGAAGCTGGGCGGCAGTGTTAGCTGTGAGGAGGATGCTAAGAGGATGCAGGGTGACTTGGATAGGTTAGGTGAGTGGACAAATTCATGGCGGATGCAAATTAATGTGGATAAATGTGAGGTTATCCACTTTGGTGGCAAAAACAGGAAAACAGATTATTATCTGAATGGTAAACAACAGGAATTCTGCAGATGCTGGAAATTCAAGCAACACACATAAAAGTTGCTGATGAACGCAGCAGGCCAGGCAGCATCTCTAGGAAGAGGTGCAGTCGACGTTTCAGGCCGAGACCCTTCGTCAGGACTAACTGAAGGAAGAGTGAGTAAGGGATTTGAAAGTTGGAGGGGGAGGGGGAGATCCAAAATGATAGGAGAAGACAGGAGGGGGAGGGATGGAGCCAAGAGCTGGACAGGTGATAGGCAAAAGGGATACGAGAGGATCATGGGACAGGAGGTCTGGGAAGAAAGACAAGGGGGGGGGACCCAGAGGATGGGCAAGGGGTATATTCAGAGGGAGAAAAAGGAGAGTGAGAGAAAGAATGTGTGTATAAAAATAAGTAACAGATGGGGTACGAGGGGGAGGTGGGGCCTTAGCGGAAGTTAGAGAAGTCGATATTCATGCCATCAGGTTGGAGGCTACCCAGACGGAATATAAGGTGTTGTTCCTCCAACCTGAGTGTGGCTTCATCTTTACAGTAGAGGAGGCCGTGGATAGACATGTCAGAATGGGAATGGGATGTGGAATTAAAATGTGTGGCCACTGGGAGATCCTGCTTTCTCTGGCGGACAGAGCGTAGGTGTTCAGCAAAGCGGTCTCCCAGTCTGCGTCGGGTCTCGCCAATATATAAAAGGCCACATCGGGAGCACCGGACGCAGTACATCACCCCAGCTGACTCACAGGTGAAGAGTTGCCTCACCTGGAAGGACTGTTTGGGGCCCTGAAAGGTGGTAAGGGAGGAAGTGTAAGGGCATGTGTAGCACTTGTTCCGCTTACACAGATAAGTGCCAGGAGGGAGATCAGTGGGGAGGGATGGGGGGGACGAATGGACAAGGGAGTCGCATAGGGAGCGATCCCTGCGGAATGCGGGGGGGGGGAGGGAAAGATGTGCTAAATGGTGGGATCCCGTCGGAGGTGGCAGAAGTTACGGAGAATAATATGTTGGACCCGGAGGCTGGTGGGGTGGTAGGTGAGGACCAGGGGAACCCTATTCCTAGTGGGGTGGCAGGAGGATGGAGTGAGAGCAGATGTACGTGAAATGGGGGAGATGCGTTTAAGAGCAGAGCTGATAGTGGAGGAAGGGAAGCTCCTTTCTTTAAAAAAGGAAGACATCTCCCTCGTCCTAGAATGAAAAGCCTCATCCTGAGAGCAGATGCGGCGGAGACGGAGGAATTGCGAGAAGGGGATGGCGTTTTTGCAAGAGACAGGGTGAGAAGAGGAATAGTCCAGACAGCTGTGAGAGTCAGTAGGCTTATAGTAGACATCAGTGGATAAGCTGTCTCCAGAGACAGAGACAGAAAGATCTGGAAAGGGGAGGGAGGTGTTGGAAATGGACCAGGTAAACTTGAGGGCAGGGTGAAAGTTGGAGGCAAAGCTAATAAAGTCAACGAGCTCTGCATGCGTGCAGGAAGCAGCGCCAATGCAGTCGTCGATGTAGCGAAGGAAAAGTGGGGGACAGATACCAGAATAGGCACGGAACATAGATTGTTCCACAAACCCAACAAAAAGGCAGGCATAGCTAGGACCCATATGGGTGCCCATAGCTACACCTTTAGTTTGGAGGAAGTGGGAAAGAGCCAAAGGAGAAATTATTAAGAGTAAGGACTAATTCCGCTAGACGGAGCAGAGTGGTGGTAGAGGGGAACTGATTAGGTCTGGAATCCAAAAAGAAGCGTAGAGCTTTGAGACCTTCCTGATGGGGGATGGAAGTATATAGGGACTGGACATCCGTGGTGAAAATAAAGCGGTGGGGGCCAGAGCATGGTGAAAATAAAGCGGCGGGGGCCAAGGAGCACCAGGCCATTGTCTCCCACACCATCACCGACTTTATCCGCTCAGGGGATCTCCCATCCACTGCTACCAACCTTATAGTTCCCACACCCCACACTTCCCGTTTCTACCTCCTACCCAAGATCCACAAACCTGCATGTCCTGGCTGACCTATTGTCTCAGCTTGCTCCTGCCCCACCGAACTCGTTTCTGCATACCTCGACACGGTTTTATCCCCCCTTGTTCAATCCCTTCCTACCTATGTTCATGATACTTCTCACGCTCTTAAACTTTTCGATGATTTTAAGTTCCCTGGCCCCCACCACTTTATTTTCACCATGGATGTCCAGTCTCTGCCACAGGAAACAGTTGAGGTCAGTTCATTGGCTATATTTAAGAGGGAGTTAGATATGGCCCTTGTGGCTAAAGGGATCGGGGGTATGGAGAGAAGGCATGTACAGGGTTCTGAGTTGGATGATCAGCCATGATCACACTGAATGGCGGTGCAGGCTTGAAGGGCCAAATGGCCTACTCCTGCACCTATTTTCTGTTTCTATGACCTGTCCTGGTTGCTCACCTCAGCAGCTAAATGAGCTTTAATTTTCTGCTAATCTTGAGCTCACTGATTAATGCTTACTCCATCACACAATGCAATTCTGACAATGAGTTTTGTCCCCACATCTCTTCACATGGATGGAATTAAGAGAAAATATTACTTTTTTCAGACATCTTCTTTTTGAAGGAAGGTATTAACTATAATTACAAAAATGTTTCTGACTTTTTAAGAACCGATTTAATGGCAACATCAAAGCATTTTAGCCTTTTGGCTGAACATAATTTCCCACTGGAATTCCTCAAATGAATGATCATTACAAGCAGCATTGTAATTAAACCACTTCAGAACTTATCCTCACTTTTCAAAGAAAAATTTTGCAGGAAAAAGAACTCTTTTCATGCTTTCAGAACAGCCTAAGGCTTTATAGACCATAAGACATTAGAGTAGAATTAGGCTATTCAGTGCTATCGAGTCTGCCCTGCTAGTCGATCGTGGCTGATTTATTTGCCTTCTCAACCTTATTCTCCTGATTTGCCTAATATATTATTTTTAATTATAATTGAATCATATAGCCATAGAGCACTACAGCACAGAAAAAGGCCCTTTTGGCCTATCTAGTCTGTACTGAACTGTTAAACTACCTAGTCCCATTGACCCGCCCTCCATACTGCTTCCATCCATGTACTTACCCAAACTTCTCTTAAGTGTTTCAATCAAACTTGATTCCACCACTTCTGATGGCCACTCATTCCACATTTGCACCACCCTCAGGTTGCCTTTAAATATTTCACCTTTCAGCCTAAACCTATGATTTCTAATTTGAGTCTCATATTGACAAAGGTAAGAGCCAACTGGATTCTGAAAATTCCAGTGCAATAAAGGACTACCTAATAATGCTTTTTTAACAAGGTTTGTTAAGGGGAAATGTGGTGAAGAACATTGATCTATGATGTATGCATTTTGGACAGGCAAGCCAGGTTATCACTTGTATAGTGAATGGCAGGGCACTGATAAGTGTTGTGAAACAGAAGGACCTGGAAGTGAAAGCAGCTGCCCAATAGATAGAGTGGGAAAGACAACACATAGCACGCTGGCTTTCAACAGTCAGGGCACTGAGTTTAGGAATAGGCATAATATGTTGCAGTAATATACACTCAGTGGCCACTTTATTTGGTATTGCTGTACACTTGTTCATTAAGGCAAATATCAAATCAGCCAATCATGTGGTAGCAAGTCAGTGCATAAATGCATGCAGACATAGTCAAGTGGTTCAGTTGTTGTTCAGACCAAACATCAGAATGGGGAAGAAATGTGATCGAAATGACTTTGACCATGGAATGATTGCTGGTGCCAGGTGGAGTGCTTCGAGTATCTCAGAAGCTGGGTATCTCCTAAGATTTTCATGCAAAACAGTCTCTAGAGTTTACAGAGAATGGTACAAAAAACAAAAAAAACATCCAGAGAGCGCATTTCTGTGAGTAAAAATGCCTTGTTAATGAGAGAGGTCAGAGGAGAATGGCCAGATTGGTTCAAGCTTACAAGAAGATGACAGTAACTCAGATAACCAGATGTTACAACAATGGTGTACAGAAGAGTATTGCTAAATGCAGAGCACATCGAACCTTGAAGTGGATGGGCTACAGCAGCAGAATGCCATGAACATACACTCAGTGGCCACTTTATTAGGTATAGGGTATACCTAACAAAGTGGCTATTGAGTGCAGGTTATTAGTGAGCCTGCATGATCATATTGAGTTTTGGTCACCCTGTTAGAGGAAAGATATTGTCAAGCAGGAGGAGGTGCATAAAAGGTTCATAAAGGTGCTGCCTGGATTAGAGTGCCTGAGTTATAGGGAAAGGTTAGTTACGCTGGATCTTTATTCCCTGAAGTGCATGAGAATGAACTTCACATAGATTTTCTAAACTTATAAGCAATTTGCATAAGGTCGACAGTCATAATCGTTTCCCCAGGGGAAATTAGAAGACAAAGATACAAGAGGGGAGAGGCTTCAGACACCTTTCAATCATTTCAATGTCCCACTGCAACCTACAACAACCACCTATACTATCCACAACTCATATCATCTGTAAACGTACTAATCCACCCTTCTACTTCCTCATCCAAGTTTAGACTCTAATGACATCAAAGAAAGAGACCAATCGAATTTTGGATGTTAAGTGATGTGAAGGTAAGTAGATGCAAATGATTAACCATGATTTCACTGAATGGCAGAACATACAAGAGGGATCAAATGACCAATGTCTACTTCTGCTTCCAATGTTTATTACCTACTCGTATAACATATGAAGAATATAGATCTCTAGATGATTTACAATATATGCATTCAAACTAAACTTAATTAAAACAAAAAATAAAGAACTCAGTTAAAAAAAACTGAGACTCACAAAGATTTTTGTTTCAATACCACAGGCTGAGAGTCTGGGACAATATCATTCAGTCTTCCTAAAGAAAAAAATACAATTCAAAGTCAACAGGTACCTGCACATGCTTTGTTGTTTAAGTCAAGATAAACTTTCAAGATTCAAATTTATTTACCACATATATATCGAAACATACAGTGAAATGTGTAATTCCCATTAACAACCAACACACCCGAGGATGTGCTGGGGACAACCCGCAAGTATCGCCACACATTCTAACACCAACAGCATGGCCACAATACTCAGCAAAACATTGCAGAACAAGTAACAACAACAATAGAAAAACTCTCTCTTTACCTTGTAGGTCTGTTTGTGAAGTTAGATTTCTTTCATCTTCCTCCTGCAGCAAGCCAACAATTTTGCTGGGTGTTATTTTCTACAACAGATAAAGATGCTAGTAGAATAAGGTTCATTTAAGAAAAATTAAATAGTTTTCAAATTAGGAAATGAGGAAAACAGTTCTCCTTAAATTCTGTTGATGCACCAGGTACAAGTATGACGTTAACAGAATATATCACCAAATTATGAGGTTTGCAAGCATTTAATCCACACGTCAATGCTCACCTGCTGGAAATCTACAAAATTAATCCCACGTTCCTGACCTTATCCTTCTAGTATTGTATCAATGGACTCAACTGCTGTAATTTGCCCAGAGTTCTATATAAATGCAAATCTAATCACAGTACCTTTACATTCTTTACCATCAAATATTGAGACCAAACTAATTTCACTGTTCAACATTATATCAATTTCAAATTAATCCCAAAGACCTATTCTTTCCTTAAATATTCTTCAAAAAGATTTGTATCATTACTGACTAATCTACTTTCTAAAACCTTATATATATTTAAGTGGGATTGCATTGCCATACACTCTGCCTTGAACTCAATCTCAAGGCATTCCTAACTCCTCAGCTCAACTCATAAAGCCTGTCTTAATTTTACACAATCTAATTACTCCTAATTTCAACACAGTCCAGGAAAACTCAAACCCCTTTAACACCAGAATCAATCAAAAACCAATACCTACTCTTTATCTGTAGCCCCAAATCTATTCATAGCAAATGACATGATCCACTCTCAACACAAATTAGAAACATAGAGAACCTACAGCACAATACAAGCCCTTCGGCCCACAAAGTTGTGTCGAACATGTTCCTCCCTTAGAACCACCTACCCATAGCTCTCTATTTTTCTAAGCTCCATGTACCCATCCAGGAGTCTCTTAAAAGACCCTATCGTTTCCGCCTCCACCACCACCGCCAGCAGCCCATTCCACGCACGCACCACTCTCTGTGTAAAAAACTTACCCAACAGCTCCTCTGTACCTACTTCCAAGCACCTTAAAACTATGTCCTCTCGTGCTAGCCATTTCAGCCCTGGGGAAAAGCCTCTGACTATCCACACAATCAATGCCTCTCATCATCTTACACACCTTTGTCAAGTCACTTCTCATCCTCTGTCGCTTCAAGGAGAAAAGGCTGAGTTCACTCAATCTATTCTCATAAGGCATGCTCCCCAATTCAGGCAATATCCTTGTAAATCTCCTCTGCACCCTTCCTATGGTTTCCACGTCCTTCCTATAGTGAGGTGACCAGAATTGAGCACAGTACTCCAAGTGGGATCTGACCAGCGTCCTATACAGCTGCAACATTACCTCTCGGCTCTGAATCTCAATCCCACGATTGATGAAGGCCAATGCACCGTATGCCTTCTTAACCACAGAGTCAACCTGTGTAGCAGCTTTGACTGTCCTATGGACTCGGACCCCAAGATCCCTCTGATCTTCCACACTGCCAAGAGTCTTACCATTAATACTATATTCTGCCATCATACTTGACCTACCAAAATGAACCACCTCACACTTATCTGGGTTGAACTCCATCTGCCATTTCTCAGCCCACTTTTGCATCCTATCAGTGTCCCGTTGTAACCTCTGACAGCCTTCCACACTATCCACAACACCCCCAACCTTTGTGTCATCAGCAAATTTACTAACCCATCCCTCCACTTACTCATCCAGGTATACTGTATATAAAAATCATGAAGAGTAGGGGTCCCAGAACAGATCCCTGAGGCACACCACTGGTCACCAGCCTCCATGCAGAATATGACCCATCTACAACCACTCTTTGCCTTCTGAGGGCAAGCCAGTTCTAGATCCACAAAGCAATGTCCCCTTGGATCCCATGGTTCCTTACTTTCTCAATAAGCCTTGCATGGGGTACCTTATCAAATGCCTTGCTAAAATCCATATACACTACATCTACGGCTCTACCTTCATCAATTTGTTTAGTCACATCCTCAAAAAATTCAATCACTCGTAAGGCACAACCTGCCTTTGATAAAGCCATGCTGACTATTCGTAATCTTATTATGCCTCTCCAAATGTTCATAAATCCTGCTTCTCAGGATCTTCTCCATCAACTTACCAACCACTGAAGTAAGACATCAACTTACCAAGAGTTCCCGTAACTATTAAGAACCTGATCCCAATTTCCCAGGATCTACATAGCCCTGAATAAATCTCAAACACACTTCAATAGCCCATTGATATCTCAATGACATTACGTCCATCACAGTCAACATTAATCAGTTTCATTTGCAGATCCTCAGCAAATGGAGTACTGCTTCAACAAAACTTAGACAACATTCAGCCATGGACCCTAATAAATGAGAAGTAATATTCACATCACTAAATGTCAAACAAGAAAATGTCCAATTACCTATCATTTATACTTATTGGTTTAACTCTGTTCCCACGGTTGACCAGAAACTCAACCAAACAAGTTGCATAAACACTATAGCTACAAAAATAGCTTTGACAAGTGACTCATCTACTGACAATCCACCATCTACAGGCAGGAGCATGGTGCAATACATTTCACTTACCTGGATGACTCCTGCTGTAATAACAAGCAGGAAACTCAAGAATGAGCTAAAATAGTCTATTTGACTTGCACTCAATCCATCCCTAAACATTCATTCCTTCCACCGTGGCTGCGATTTTATAATATACAAAAGGCAATGCAGTTCTTTCCCTAGACCACTTTGACAGCACCTTTAAGACCATGACCACTATGGGTAAGTACAAAGGTTCATGGGAACATTGCAAATTGCACGTTTCCCTCCACGGCACACACCATCTTGACTTGAAAATACATCACTGTCCCTTTATTGGTGCTGGGCCTTGAGGTATTGTGGGAATGCTTTTACCACATGAACTTCACTTGTTTAAAAGTCTATTTCTCCACCATGTTTTAAGGAGAATTAGGGATGAGCAATAAATGGTGACCATGCCAATAATCCTCGCATTCCGTAAATGAATATAAAGCATTCAATTTATAGTCTATTTTTCTATTCTTCCCACGTAGCTTTAAAGGAAAATCATCTTAAACAAAATCAGTATATTTCTTATGAGGATGCAACCTGCAGAAATAATTAGATTTAGTGTATTTTGATTTCTAAAAGGTATTCCACAAGGTACCACATAGATTACAATACAGAATAAAGGATCATTACGTTGAAGATCAGAGAGATCGGAAATGCTAAATAATACTAAGCAGAGTTGATACAAACAAATCACTTTCTGCTCATAACCACTAACTAGTGGGGTCCCCCTGTAAGCAGCATTGGGGCAGCAGAAACTTTGAATAGATATGAATTAGAAGCAGGAGGTGATGAAGTCCCTTGAGCTGTTCCAAATACATTAAGATCCTGGCTAATTAGAGTGTAACAATTCCACATTCCCAGAAGAATCCATCTACAACTATGTTTAAAATATTCAGACTCTGTTTCCACCACCCCTTAAAGAAGAAAATTTTAAAAATATTGAAGGATCTTGGCCCAAAACTTCAGCTGTTTATTTCCTTCCATAGATGTTGCCTGACCTGCTGATTTCCTCCAGCATTTTGTGTACTGCTCTGAGTTTCCAGTATCTGTGCAATCTTTTGTGTTAATAATTTTCCTAAAGCAAGTAGAAATCTCAGACTGGAGTAGGGAATGATTAAAAATATCAGCAAATACTCTTGCCAGCTGATTCATGCAGGATCTGAAGACACAGCCTGGGGTTCATCTGGATCAGACCTTTCGGTTGATCTGACAGTGACTGTGGATGCAGGTGCATTGCAGACTGTCGGGGTAAGCGGTGTCACTTTATTGCCCTAATCTCATTGCAATGCTATCTAACTTCATTTTGGAGCCTGTTATGGCAAGCCACAACTGACAGTTGGTCTTGGACTCTATTTTGGTCCGGTCTAGAGTCTTAGCATTCTCAATTTCCTGTATAGGTCAGGGTAACTTGATGTGAATTCTGCATACATGAACTTCAGTAGGGAATGGATCTTTTAGTTTATCCGTAGTTTCTGGTTGAGAGCACCCACAGTGACCTCTGTGGCACATAGAAAAAAAGACTTAGCTTGCTGATAAACCCTGATGACAATGACATACTCATTTAGATAGGCTGTTGAAAATGGACCATTCTACTGACTCAAGGTACTCACATAAATGCTCATTTACCTCTTCAGACCAGCATTGTATAATTCTCTGTACTGGATCCTCACATTTCAGTTTCTGTTTGAAAGCTAGGAGAAAGAGCACTGCTTGATGGTCTGATTTGCCAAAGTACTCCGAAACCAAAAGCTGTGGATGAACCAGGATATACATCATCTGCTGAGGGCTAGATCTGTGGCATTTAAGTCTGGTGACGTAGATATGTACAAGAAAACCAGGTATGACTTGCAGAGGGCTACTTCAAGAGTGGAGACAATTCCAAGCGAGGTCGGAGGTGAGGTCAGATGCATGTCAACTCAGGCAGTGTTGACAAGACATTAGTTACTACAATGCGAAACCCAATAGCGATGATGTTTCACTACCAGATGAGTTCAACGCCTTCTACGCTCGCTTGGAAAGGGGGAATATAACTACAATGATGAAGATCTTTGCTGCACCCTGTGTCCCTCTGATCTCTGTCTCAGAGGCCAATGTTAGGCTGTCTCTAAGTAGGGTGAACCCTCGTAAGGCAGCAGGCCCCCAATGGTGTACCTGGTAAGGCTATGAAAACTTGTGCCAACTAACTGGCGGGAGTATTCAAGGACATTTTCAACCTCACTATTGCGGGTGGCAGTTCCCACCTGCTTCAAAAAGGCAACAATTATACCACTGCCTGAGAAGAGTAACGTGAGCTACCTTAATGACTATCACCCAGTAGCACTCACATCTACGGTAATGAAAGGCTTTGAGAGGTTGGTCATAACTAGAATCAACTCATGCCTCAGCAAGGACCCGGACCAACCGCAATTTGCCTATCATGGTAGGAGACACAATCTCAATGGCTCTTCACCCAGCCTTAGATCACCTTGACAATACAAACACCTATATCAGGATGCTGTCTGTTGACTATAACTCAAAGTTTAACACCATCATTCCCACAGTCCTGATCAATAAGCTACAGAACCTGGGCCTCTGTACCTCCCTCTGAAATTGGATCCTTGACTTCCTAACCAGAAGATCACAATCTTGGTGAGACTTGGTGATAATATCTCTTCTTCATTAATAAGGAAACACCTATGTCAGGATGCTGTTCATCGACTATAGTTCAGCATGTAATACCATCATTCCCACAATCCTGATTGAGAAGTTGTAGAACCTGGGCCTCTGTACCTCCCTCTGCAATTGGATCCTTGACTTCCTAACCGGAAGACCACAATCTATGTGGATTGGTGATAACATCTCCTCCTTGCTGACGGTCAACACTGGTGCATCCCAGGGGTGTGTGCTTAGCCCACTGCTCTACCCTCTATGTATCCATGACTGTGTGGCTAGGCATAGCTCAAATACCATCTATAAATTTGCTGATGATACAACCATTGTTGGTAGAATTTGGTGATGAGAGGGCATACGGTAATTAGGTATGCCAACTAGTGGAGTGGTGTCACAGAAGCAATCTGGCACTGAAAATCAGTAAGACGAAGGAGCTGATCGTGGACTTTAGGAAGGGTAAGACGAATGAACACATACCACTCCTCATAGAGGGATTAGAATTGGAGAGAGTGAGCAGTTTCAAGTTCCTGGGTGTCAAGATCTCTAAGGATCTAACCTGATCCCAACATATCGATGCAGTTATAAAGAAGGCAAGACAGTGACTATACTTCATTAGGAGGTTGAAGAGATTTGATATGTCAACAAATACACTCAAAAACATCTATAGATGTATCACAAAGAGCACTCTGACAGGCTGCATCACTGTCTGGTATGGGGAGGCGGGGGTGGGTGCTATTGCACAGGACCAAAAACTGCAGAGGGTGGTAAATTTAGTGGGCTCCATCTTGGGCACTAGCCTACAAAGTACCCAGGATATCTTCAAGGAGTGGTGTCTCAGAAAGGCAGCGTCCATTATTAAGGACCTCCAGCACCCAGGGCATGCCCTTTACTCACTGTTACCATCAGGTAGGAGGTACAGAAGCCTGCAGGCACACAATCAGCGACTCAGGAACAACTTCTTCCCCTCTGCCATCCGATTTCTACATGGACATTGAACCCTTGGACACTACCTCACTTTTTTAATATATATTATTTCTGTTTCTTACATGATTTTTAATCTATTCAATATATGTATACTGTAATTGATTTACTTACTTACTTATTATCTTTTTCTTCTATATTATGTATTGCATTGAATTGCTGCTGCAAAGTTAACAAATTTCACTACACATGCTGGTGATAATAAATCTGATTCTGATTCTACACTGGCACACCTCAGGGATGTGTGCTTAGCCCACTGTTCTACTCCTTCTATAGCAATGACTATGTGGCTAGGTATAGCTCAAATATCATCTATAAATTTGCTGATGATACATCTCAGATGGAGATAAAAGTGCATACAGGAGCAAGTTATATTAGTTAGTTATGTGGTGTCGAAGCAACAAACTTACCCTCAATGTTAGTAAGACAAAAGAGTTGATTATGGACTTCAGAAAGGGTAAGACAAGGGAACACAAACCAACCCTCACAGAGGAATCAGAAGTGGAGAGAGTGAGCAATTTCAAGTTCCTGGGTGTCAAGATCTCTGAGGATCTAACCTGGTCCCAACATATCAATGCAGAAAGGACATCCATTATTAAGGACACCCAGCACCCAAGGAATGCCCTCTTCTCATTGCTACTTTCAGGAAGGAGATACAGAAGCCTGAAGGCTCAAACTCAGTAATTCAGGAACAGCTTCTTCCCCTCTGCCATATGATTCCTAAATGGTCTTTGAACCCATAAACATTACCACCATTTTTCTTTTTTTTTAAAAATATATATTATTTCTGTTTTTGCACTATTTTTGATCTATTTTATATATATAAACAAGCACTTACTGAAATTGAGTTACTTGGTTGTTTATTTTCTTTCCTTTCTATATTATCATGTATCGTATTGTACTGCTGCTACTAAGTCAACAAATTTCACGATACATGCCGGTGATAATAAACCTAATTCTGATAAAGATCAGTAGGCATTCTTAATGGTCAGGTAGTAATAGCTTAGGGCTGTTTGGATCCCTAATGGACCAGGTGACACGCCGATAGCATTTTGGTAGCACATTCTTGAAGTTGGCCTATTGAAGTCCCCAGCTATGATGAACAGGGATTCCGAGTATATTGTTTCAAGGTTGTTGATTGCAGAATACAGTTCATTGAGTGCATGCTTCACATCCGCATGTAGACTGCAGTAGGTAGCATACACGGCGCTTCGTTAGATATTCTTATCTGGTGAGCAGGAAGTCATCAGAACTATTTCATATGAGCACCACGCATCTCTCCCTTGGATTTTATTATGGCTACACTATATATTTAATACCCTTTCCCTCTCTCTGGTGATCTCTCTCTGTCTCTCACTCTTTCCAAACAATTCTGTAAGTTCTTTTCCTTTTTTTGCTGCTCTGCTTGTGCATCTTCCTCGCTTCCTGTTCTTGCTTCTGCATGTTTTCACCTTTGTCTGCCCAACTCTATGCATTTCATTCTTCCTGTCTTTACTGCTCTGCCTGCATCTCCTTTCCTGTCTTTCTCACTGCATATTTATGTTTGTTGTTTTGCATGTATCTGTCTCTATCTCGCCTCAATTCATCTCTCTATACTCCCTTTTCCCATCATTGCTGTGAGCTTCTTTTACTTCCCTTCCACTTTTCTCTTTCTTTTAGCCCTTGGATTTAGTTCTGTGAACACAGCACAGGCAGGTTTAAAAGAAGCAGCTGTGATGGGCAGGAGATACACACCTGTTATGTAAGGATCTATTTTTTTTAGCACAATGACTCCCATTAGCACTATTTATTGACTAATAACTTAGCCAGGCACATTGGTCTGTTGTTTTCTCACTGCAAAGTGAATATACCAGTTAACCTCATCTCCACATGTGTGCTTTTATTTTAAATATGTAGTTGTAAACACACAACAACCACCATTACAATTACAGAGAGTAGGGAGCCCACAGCTAAAAGTAAAGTGAGGAACAGGTATATATTTGCACAAGTACAAACAAGAGAAAATCTGCAGACACTGTAAATCTAAGCAACACATACAAAATGCTGGAGGAACTCAGCAGGCCAGGCAGCATCTGTGGAAAACATACAGTCGATGTTTCGAATCGAGATGCTGAGTTCCTCCAGCATTTTGTGTGTGTTGCACAAGCACAAGGTTGAGGGCCGGTGGTTAGTTGAAATAGCAAAAGTGCGTGTGTGCGCTGGGACTCATAAGCAAGCTTGCGGAGTAATCAGGTGGTGGGGGAGATTCTCAGTTATAAGGGACAACCTTCAGATGTTGAGATCCTGAAATACTATTTCATTGAGAAACTGTCACTTTCCTTTCCTAGCTTTTTTTAACACTACATCTGAATTCACCCCCACCCACTTTGCCCACTGTTTCAAGCATACACATGACTGTACAATTCCACTCAAAAACCCACCGACTTCACAGAACACTTTGCTCCTCACTCCATTAACCCATATGCAGGCTCTAAAGTTCTCACTCATCCTTGAGTGAGTATTCTGAAATGAAAGAAGATGGCCACAATGTTATGTCTTCTCAACTACCTCCTGCAATTGTTATCTCTTGCAAGCAAAGAATGCCAGTAACAACAGAGAAAACTCACTTCAGGAGAACAAAATTACACCTGTGGTGGAAGCGCATCTTGCTAAAATCCAGCACCAGGGAAAAATTATCATGGCAGAGATCAGAGTTCATTGCTCTTTCACACAGTCTTACACATGGTTACCAATTTGTTTCTTTGCAAGTACTGATAACTTATTTACAAACACAAGAAAATCTGTAGTTGCTGGAAATCCAAGCAACACACACAAAATGCTGGAGGAACTCAGCAGGCCAGGCAGCATCCATGGAAAAGAGTAAACCGTCAACATTTCGGGATAAAGCCCTTCATCAGGACTGAGCCTGAAACGTCGACAACTTATTTACAAGTTCTCTATGAATGGAACTCACTGATACTAAATCTGAACAGTTCAATCAATGGGCACTTTGCTAAGTGGATACCAGAGTAAAAGGTGTTGGTGTAGCAGAACTTTTAATATCCATACTTTAGTATTTCCTCTGGAATCTAATTATAACAAAGGGACAATGATACACACACTTAGACCCTAGAGCAATCCATCTTTACATAAATGTAATCCAACATGAACACATTTTACAGGCATCACTATTCATGTATAGATGCCATTCCCACAAGAGGGCAATAACAAAGGATATTATGTCATAAACTTGTGGAATCAAATGAGCATACTGCACACAATGGCTATAAAATAGATATCTGGTCAAAGTAATGCTCAGCTGTTCAGATAATCACAGATGACTTCAGCCTTCAAAGAAAATCAACATCTCATTTATCTAAACTAAGTAACAAATCATCCTTTCAAAGGTAAATAATTGCAAAAATATGAGACACATTTGTGCTTAAGTTATAAAATTTGTGAATAATAATGGCTGCAGGACCATCTACCAATAGATTCTCTTCTGGATTTTTGCACAAAAAGAGGCAAAAGAACCATAAAGTTGTACATTAAAACAGCTTACCTGTACTGTCCAAGAAGAGCCAAAGTTTTCTTCTCCCAATATATATCAAAATTGGGTATAATATCATCCGCATATGTTGTGAAATTTATTAACTTTGCAGCAGCAGTACAATGCAATATATGATAATCAAGATTTTAAAAACTGTGAATTACAGTTATATATAAAAATTAAATTAATTAAGTAGTGCAAAATGAGGAAATAAAAAGGAACTGCAGTAGTACTTCTGACTAAACACATTTATGAAGGTAGAGCAGTAGATGTAGTGTATGTGGATTGCAGCAAGATATTTGATAAGGTACCCCATGCAAGGCTTATTGAGAAAGTAATGAGGCATGGGATCCAAGGGGACATTACTTTGTGGATCAAAAAGGCAAAGAGTAGTTGTAGACGGGTCATATTCTGCATGGAGGTTGGTGACCAGTGGTTTGCCTCAGGGATCTGTTCTAGGACCCCTTCTCTTCGTGATTTTTATAAATGACCTGGATGAGTAAGTGGAGGGATGGGTTAGTAAATTTGCTGATGACACAAAGGTTGGGGGTGTTGTGGATAGTGTGGAGGGCTGTCAGAGTTTACCGTGGGACATCGATGGAATGCAAAACTGGGCTGAGAAGTGGCAGATGGAGTTCAACGCAGATAAGTATGAGGTGGTTCATTTTGTTAGGTCAAATATGGTGGCAAAATATAGTATTAATGGTAAGACTCTTGGCAGTGTGGAGGATCAGATGGATTTTGGGGTCCGAGTCCATAGGACCCCAAGCTGCTGCGCAGGTTGACTTTGTGGTTAAGAATGCATACAGTGCATTGGCCTTCATTGATCGTGGGATTGAGTTTAGGAGCTGAGAAGTAATGTTGCAGCTATATAGGACCCTGGTCAAACCCCACTTGGAGTACTGTGCTCAGTTCTGGTCGCCTCATTCTAGGAAGAATGTGGAAACCATAGAAAGAGTGCAGAGGAGATTTACAAGGATGTTGCCTGGATTGGGGAGCATGCCTTATGAGAATAGGTTGAGTGAACTCAGCCTTATCTTCTTGGAGCGACCGAGGATGAGAGGTGACATGATAGAGGTGTATAAGACAATGAGAGGCATAGATCGTGTGGAAAGTCAGAGGCTTTTTCCCAGGGCTGAAATGGGTAACATGAGAGGGCACAGTTTTAAGGTGCTTGGAACTAGGTACAGAGGAGATGCCAAGGGTAAGTTTTTTTTACGTAGTGTGACAAGAATACACATGGATTAAGATGTAGCTGGCCTGGGCTGGCACCAGTGGAATCAGCAGTTGGTCTGCCACCTGTCTTCAGGAGAGAGAGAGATAAGGAAAACAATGGAGCAGCATTTGGAGATGTTAATGAAGGAAGGAGAGCTGTCAAGAGCGGCTCCCCCTTTGAACCCTGAACTGTTTGAAGTGATAAGACAGGCGATACCCCAGCAGGGGGATAAAAAGGAACAGGTTCACTAAGGCAGGACACACACGACACCCGAGGTAACAAGACCCTGGAAGCAGTGCGTCTCTCACAAGTCGGTGGGAAGTATCGGGCCATAGACGCACAGGGTGGAAAGGCACGATCGGCGGGAACCTGGTGTGTGTCCACCCTTGCCTGGGTGCCAGGTTCACCGCAGGGAAACGACTGTATCTGGAAACGGACGGGGTCACGGTCGGTGACCTCAGATGACATCACAAAGGACTCGCCCGAAAGCTGACTACGAAGGTCTGTGTGGAAGCCTTGAATATTCATTCGTTTTTGCTCTCTCTCTCCTTCCCCCCACTGTCCATCGCCACGGCAGCGATTACTGTGAACTGAACTGAACTAAATTGAACTGAACTTTGCGTCACTTTGAAACTGGTCATTTACCCCTAGACAACGATAGAGCTTGATCGATCCTGTTATCTCAATTCTGTGTACATGTATGTTTATCATTGCTGAACTGTTGCATTCATTATCCTTTTGATTAGAGTACTGTGTTGCTTGTTTCTTTAATAAAACTTTCTTAGTTCTAGTAATCCAGACTCCAACTGAGTGATCCATTTCTGCTGGTTTGGCAACCCAGTTACGGGGTACGTAACAGTAGAGAGGAGTGAGTGTGTGGAATGGGCTGCCGGCGATGGTGGTGGAAGCAAATACGATAGGCTCTTTTAAGAGACTCCTGGATAGGTTCCTGGAACTTAGGAAAATAGAGGGCTGTGGGTAACCCTAGATAATTTCTAGAGTAAGGGGACCGAAGTGCCTGTGCTGTGCTGTGTGCTTTCTACGTTTCTAGTGTTCATGGATTCATTTACAAATCAGATGGCAGAGGGGAAGACGTTATTCCTAAATTGTCGAGTGTGTGCCTTCAGGCTTCTGTACCTCTTTCCTGATGGTAGCAATGAGAAGAGGGCATGTTATGGATGGTAGGAATCCTTAATGATGGACACCACCTTTCTGAGGCACTGCTCCTTGAAGATGTCCTAGGTACTGTGGAGGCTAGTGCCTATAATGGAGCTGACTAATTTTACAACTCTCTGCAGCTTACTCCAATATTGTACAGCTCTCCATACCCGATAGAGATGCAGCCAGTTAGAATGTTCTCCATGGTACATCTGTAGAAATTTTGGTGGCATACCAAATCTCCTCAAACTCCTAATGAAATATAGCTGCTGTTTTATCTTCTTTATAGCTGCATCAAAATGTTGGGTCCAGGTTAGGTCCTCAGAGATACTGATATCCAAGAATTTGAAACTGCTCCTTCTCTCCCACTTCTGATCCCTCATGAGGGCTTTCCCTCATTTTACCCATTCTGAGGTCCACAATCAGTCCTTTGGTCTTAATGACGTTGAGTAAAAGGTTGTTGCTGTGACACCACTCAACTAGCTGGAATATTCCTCAGTTCTGTACACCCTCTCGCCAGCATCTGAGATTCTGCCAACGATAGCTGCATCATCAACAAATTTATAGATGGCATTTCAGCTGTGCCTAGCCACACAGTCATGGGTGTAGAAGAGTATCAGCGAGATGGAGATGGTATTTCCAATCTGTACAGACTGTCGTCTTCCAGTTAGGAAGTCAAGGATCCAGTTGCAGAGGGAGGTACAGAGGCCCAAGTTCTGGAGCTTTTCGATCAGAACTGTAGGAATGATGGGATTAAATGCTGAGCTGTCGTCAATAACCAGCATCCTGACATAGGTTTTTGTGTTGTACAGATGATCCAACGCTGCATCACTTCTGCTGCAAAATAAGTGTGTGCCTGTCTTTCCACAACATCTAGTTAGATACTGACACTACATGTGAAAATATTCAGATAGACTGACAGGTTTCACAAGAGAAATTGGTAGGGTTAGCAATCAGGCTTTGCATAGGTTTGATCTATTTTGTAGTGACAGAGTAAATATGAGCCATATATATGGGAAACAGTTGGAGAAAAAAAGGGCTCTTGCAATGGCCTTCTAAAATGCTTGTAACAGTAACCAGTATGTTAGACTGGCTCTATGAGATGACATTGTGCAGAGAAATGCATGATCAATTGGTATAGGGCCAGAACTGCACTTGCACCTTGGAAATTAGTCAATTTTCTCTGCCTGTGAAGGGCAATGGAGCTGCCAAGGAAACTTGATTGCTGAAGCAACCAGGCATCTACTCTACTGTTAATATGAGAGTTGCAGGCTGATTCCCAACTTGAACAGTTGTCAGGGAGCAAATGCCATTTGTCTAGTTACTAATTAACAGTTTTGGCTGGCGTTCTGAGGGACAGGATCACAGTTAACTGCCTTGCAATATGAGGAACCATGTGGGAACTAAGATTCTGGTCCTCTCTGAGAAAGACAAAATCTCTTCAGTCTCTTTCCAGTATCCAGAATACCTAAATCTGCTTTCTAGATTGTAGACACATTAGCTGGTACTTTATAATCTGGTACTTGTCTATCAAGGGAATGATGCCTTAGACAGGTTGAGTGGGATAACTTACATCTCAGATAACTAACAAAGATGGTTTGAAGAGACAAATATACAGAGTAGCCACTTGATTAGGTGCCTCCACATCTAATAAAGTGGCCTTTAAATGTATGTTTGTGGTCTTCAGCTGCCGTAGCCTATCCACTTGAATGTTCGACATGTTGTGCATTCAGAGATGCTCTTCCGCATACCGTTGTTGAATTGCCTGCTTATTGAGTTACTGTCGCCTTCCTACCAGCTTGAACCTATCTGGCCGTTCTCCTCTAACCTCTCTCATTAACAAGGCATTGTCATCCACAGAACTGCCATTCACTGGAAGTTTTTTTTGTGTTTTTCACACCCTTCTATGTAAATTATCACGGGAGATCCACAGTTTCTGAGATACTCTGGCACCAATAATCATTCCACGGTCAAAGTCACTTCGATCACATTTCTTCTCGATTCTGATGTTTGGTCTGAACAACAACTAAATCTCGTGACAGTGTTTTTTGCACTGAGTTGCTGTCACATGATTGGCTGATTAGATATTTGTACTAATGAGGTGTACAGGTGTAAATAATAGTGGCCACCAAGTGTAAAATAGTCAGAGTCAATTAGATGCACCATATGGAAACGTATCCATCAGCTCACTGACCATTAAGCACCCACTTTTACATTAATCCTATCCTAATCTAGTTTATTTTCACCACATTCCCATTAACTCCTGCTAGATTGTACCACTCACCTATATACTGGGGTAATTTACAGCATCCAATTAACCTACTGTCCCATATCTTTGGAATGTGGAAGGAAGCTACACCATTCAGGAAAACCCATGTTGTCACACAGAGAACATGCAAACCCCACACATACAGCACCAGAAATCAGGGATGAATCTGCATCGCAGGTGCTAAAGCAGCAGCCCCTCCTAATACGTCACTATGCTGCCCTGTGACTTTCTATACAGGCAGTATTTTTCAAAACCTACCAGCAATACACTGATGCTATCATGAGCCTCATATTATAGTCAGTGGCCACCAGGTGTTGAGGGTCTAAACTGAGTGATTCCTCACAATCAGCTTCCAGCTCCTTATTGTTGTTAATGATGTCTTTGTTCTGCTGCTTCTGCTCACCTTCACTGGTTGTCCTGCCTTGCTCTATTTTGGCATGCAACAAACTATATAATCTGACGGCCATATTATGCAGTGCATTTATATAAGAGATCCTGGCTATTGAATACTACAGAACACTACCACATTTTCAACACCACCATTTCTATCTCCACAAGTCTCCTTGTAGGGGCTAGTTATAATTGGTATTGCTCAGCTAGTGGATTTGGAGTATTGAACTGAATTAACAATAATCTGACAGTTGCCCCACCCCCACCACCAAAATGACATCTCTCAGGGCAGTGTGACCCCTAAAGATGAAAAGCAGCTGACTCTACTCAAATGTAAATAGGTCTGAGCTCCTCACATACTTGGATCCGATCATCCATCAGTCTACCACCAACATCATATTGTGAATGTGTTCTCTTCCTTTTCAGGAGTATCTGTGGGTTTTAAATGGGAGCTGTAACAACTGTATCTTGAGAAAATCTGCATAATCAATAGATTCTCATACCTCAACTGCCTGCTCCTGTAGGTTGAAGGAAAAGTAAATTAAGTCTCTGTCTGCTTCTGCACCACAAAACACCAACAAATTTTCTAAAGCAATGGTAAGCTGCAAACAGTGAAGTGATAGAGGTATCAGCCATTACAGTCTGAAATAAACTTGAACCTACAGAGTTGAGAATAACAGTATTCTTGACTTTGCAAAGCCAGTTCAATTTAAGAACTTGTACTTCTGATTTGCTGAAACCACAAATTCTTAGTGATGTTAGACTGGGATGTATAATTGTTATTTTCTAGTATTTTAATTTTCTTTTACTTGTTTACATTTTTATATAATCACCTATATACACGTGATTGTTTACTGGGATTCTCACAGGTTACATTGCCATTGTATATTACTGGAAACATGGTTTCAATAGCAGGTGTCACATTACTTTATCTGGCTATTTTATTGGTTAATTAATATCAATGGATTTCTGTTATCAGTAGTCTGGTAAGAGAAGACCACACTACTTTTAGTCTTTCTCTTCTCTGTGTCTCGTCATGCTTCTGCTTCTTCTCCCTTCCTGTCCCTCGCTCTTGTAACAGTTAATAAAACGATTTAAAATCCAACTTTTATATCTCATTCTTTACTTCCGAAGAACCCTTGCATCACATAAAGCATCAGGATCCAACAGTGATGACCCCCAAGTTCAGTTCAATTGTCATTCAACCATACAAATGTATATTCCTAAAAGAAATAATATTCCTCCAGGGCCAAGGTGCGCAGCCCAGTAGGCCATAATCTGGATAGACATGCACCTTTGAGAATTCTACCTAAGTATATGACTCCACGTAAAGCCTGGAATAGATAAAACCTTAGCTGCTGAACACTTTTAGATTTCTCATCAAGTGATTCCTGTGGGTCTCTATGTACTTCCAAGGCTTTGAATATCTATTTTATCCACCACGAAGATTGATAGGTCTAAATAAATTGGTAAATTGGATTACATTGAAAAACTTTTCTTGCCTACCGTTAATACAGATCAATGCATTGTAACAGTGCATTGTAGTAGTACAAGGGGAAACAATAATGACTGCAGAATCATAAACACAAGAGATTCTGTAGATGCTTGAAATACAGAGTAACACAAAATACTGGAGGAACTCAGCGGTTAGGCAGTGTCTATGGAGAAGAATAAATAGTCAATCTTACAGGCTGAGACCCTTCATCACGAATTAATGAGTCTAGATGAAGCGTTTCATCCCAAAACATTGACTCTTTATTCCTCTCCATAAATGCTGCCTGACCTGCTGAGTTTCTCCAGAATTTTGTATGTGCTGTACAGAATGCAGAATAAATTGTTACAATTACAGGGAAAGTGAAGCATAGGTGGATAATAAGCTGTAAGGTCATAATGAGATAGATGGTGAGGTCAAAGGTCCATCTCATCATATTAAGGAACTGTCATATCAGGATAGAAGCTGTCCTTGAGTCTGGTGGTTTTAGGCTTTTGCCTGATGAGAGGAGGCAGAACAGAGAATGTCCAGAGTGAGTGGAGGTGTTAATTATGCTGGCTATTGTACTGAGGCACCAAGAATATTAGACAGAGTCCATGGAGGGGAGGCTGTTTTCCATGCTGGGCTGTCAAAGGAGACATGCCAAATTTCTTTAGCCTCTTAAGGAAGAAGAGCCACTGATGAGCTTTCTTGACTGTGGCGTCAGTCTGGTTGGACTAGGAGAGGCTAATGGTGATGTTCACTTCTAGGAACCTGAAGCCCTCAGCCTTCTTAAACTCAGCACATTTTATGTGAACAAGAGTATATGCACCCCTCCTTCTAAAGTCAATTACCAGTTCTTTTATCTGCTGACATTGAAAGAAAGCCTGTTGTCAAGTCACCATGTCACTAGGCTATTTCTTTCTTGTACTACTGTGGTGTCACCTGCAAACATATGTGGAATTGGAGCAAAATCTGGCCATGTGTGCATAGAGATTAAAGCAGGAGGATGAGGACGCAGCCTTTCAAGCATCAATGCTGACGATACCCATTGCAGAGTTGTTGCTTCCTATCCTTACTGGATGAGGTCTGTTGGTCACTAGATAAATCGTTAGAAGTCAATTTAACAAGAAGAGGTGGTTAAAGATGCATAAAAGGCTTATCTTCAGAGTAAGCAGCACAGACAGCAAGTTATCAGTTTGCAACGTGGAATGTGGCAGACTATCGATAAAACTGGGTTAAATGGGACTGCTTGTGCTGATTTGCATACCCTTTAAATCTTCTGTCCAAAATATTAAACTTGTCCCTCCAGTTTATGAACCACCCCTCTACTGATCCAATTTCAGGGCTGGGTTATAACATAACCCAGAGTCTGGCATTAATGTGTTTGAGTCTTCCTTTACCAAAATTCTTCTCCAGAGTGATAAATTTAGACAGACTGCCTATAATAGTGATGCCCACTAATCAATTAGTAGGCCTAATTCAACATCTTAGCTCATGAATATTTGAAATGAAGTTCTCATTGCACTTGGACCTCCAGAATACATCCTAATTAAAACCAAACACTAAAAGATTCTGCAAATGCTGGAAATGCAGAACAACATACACAAAAGTTTGGAGGAATGCAGCAGGTCAGGCAGCAGCTATAGAAAGAAATAAAGGGTTGACATTTCAGACAATTAGGTAATTTGATAATTCATCCTAACAATAGAGAAAGAGGTATACAACAATAACCACAATTCTTCGGCAATAATTCATACCTTCTGAAGTGATTTGGAACATTGTGAGGTTGCTTTTATTGGGTTAGTTGTTTCCTTGCTTTCAATTGCATTCTGGGGAGAAAAACAAATAGAGGATGATTAACATAAATTACACATCAACAGGAAGCTCCTTTTTGTTCAAATTTTGAAAACAGTTTATCTCAACACATAAGTTGTAATCATACTCTTTCAACGATTTGCTGAACAGGAAACAAAGCTCAAAAGGTAATTTGCCTGTTGAATTTATGGTAGCCTCTATAACAGCGATCCTATCAGTCCCATTTCCCAGTTCTTTTCCTGTGGCTCTGAAAATTAATTTTTCCTTCATACCCATTCAATTCTCCTTTGAAAGGACAGATTGCACTTTTTTCCTGCTAAACTGATAAGAAAATACATTTTTATCGCTAAAAATACAGGAATAGGGCAAATGTGGAGAGGAACAATGTCTTTAACTACTTTATATTAAAATAAAAAAAACATTTTCCTTCATCTGGTCCTGGAACCATCTTCTAATAAGAAAAACCTCCTTCTATTCATCTAATTTAAACCAGCCACCATTTTGTATGTTTCTACCAAATCTCCCCACAATCTTCTTTTCTCCAAAGAGAATAATCTCCGTTTTTCTCCTAACCTTATATGAAATTCCATGTTCCTGATACCACTCTAGAAAATAATTTTGACAATATTTTCTGAAGGTTGTGTTACCCAAATAGATTCAGTGAGCTCGTTGATCTTCAGCAATTCTCATTTTCCTTTAGTCTTCCATCAGATTACTTAGTCATAGTCATAGAACATCACAGCACAGAAAAAGGCCCTTCAGCCCTTCTAGTCCATGCCAAATGGTTAATCTGTCTAGTCCTACTGATCTGCACCTAGACCATAGTCCCCTATACATCTTCCATCCATGTACCTATCCAAATTTCTCTTAAATATTGAAATCAATCCCACATCCACCACTTCCACTGGTGGTTTGTTAAGCACTCTCACCACCCTCTGAGTGAAGAAGATTCCCCTTACGTTCCACTGAAACATTTCACCTTTCACCTTTAACCCATGACCTCTAATGAGACTTGAAACTCAGTGAAAAATGTCTGATTGAATTTACTCTATTCTCCTCGTAATTTGTATACTTCTATCAAATCTCCCCTTATTCTACTTCTTTCAATGATCAGACTAAGAAAAAACTGGATCTTAAAATCCTGCTCTCCAGTGTAATCACATCCTTCCTATCGAGGGGTGACAGTAGATCAGCTGTAGTTTAACATAACATACAGTTCCATATGACCTGCCAAGTTTGTATTTTTAATTCATCCAATATATATTCTGTACACTACCTTATATCTGATGATACCTTCAATAACTGACATCCCTCCACTCTTTTATTAATTCAAATTTACCAAGTGCCCATTAACATTTTCCCTGATTGTCATATTTTCTCATACTTAGAATAGATACAGTAGATGGGTTGCAATTGAACCAGAGAGGTGCCAATATCCTGTTAGGGTGAAAGGTAAACCTGGCAAGTTTAGGGAAACTTGGCAAAAGAGAGCTATTGAGGGTCTGATCAGGAAAAATGAAGCATGCATTGGGTTTAGGTGATTGAGATTGAGAGAATCACAACCCTCCTCACCATCGAGGACATTCAAGAGGAATCATCCATGATTAAAGATCCTCAGTGACAAGAATGTGTCCACTTCATGTCATTACCATTGGGAAGGAGGCATATGAACAATACCTTGTGTTTTGCACTCTTACTTTAGCAACTTATATAGTTTTTTTATGTCCTGCTTTGCACTGCTGGTGCAGAACAACAAATTTCACAACATAAGACAATGATTTTAAAAAATATTCTGAAGATGAAGAATATTCTTAAGAGGAAAATCATGAGAACAAAATGAGATGGATCTGTCATAGAGTCATAGCCTCTTCGGCCCATCTGATCCATGCCAAATCATTTAAACTGCACCAGGACCATAGCCCTCCATATCCCTATTATCCATGTTTCTATCCAAACTTCTCTTAAACATTGAAATCGAGCTTGCATGCACTACTTGTGCTAGCAGCTCGTTCCACACTCTCATGACCTGAATGAAGAAATTTCCCCTCATGTTCCCCTTAAACCTCTCACCTTTCACCCTTAACATATGACCTCTTGTTGTAGTCCCACTCAACCTCAGTGGGAAAAGCCTTCTTGCATTTACCCGGTCTATACCCCTAATAATGTTGTATACCTCTATCAAATTGCCTCTCATTCTTCTACGTTCTAAAGAATACAGTCCTAACCTATTCAATCTTTCCTTATAACTCAGGTACTCCAGACTTGTCAACATCCTTGTAAATTTTCTTACTCTTTCAACCTTGTTTGCATCTCTCCTGTAAACAGGTAACCAAAACTGCACACAATACTTCAAATTAGGTCTCACCAATGTCTTATACAACTTCAACATAACATTCCATCTTCTGTACTCAACACATTGGTTTATGAAGGCCAGTGTACCAAAAGCTTTCCTTACAACTTTATCTACCTGTATCGCCACTTTCAACGAATTATATACCTCTGTTCGTTTGTTCTACCACACTCCTCGGTGCCCTACCGTTCACTGTGTAAGACCTACCTTAGTTGGTCCTACCGAAGTGCAAAACCTCTCATTTGTTTACATTAAATTCCATCTGCCATTTTTCAGCTCATTTTTCCAACTGATGCAGATCCCTCAGCAAGCCATGATAGCCTTCCACATTGTCCATGACACACCCAATCTTGGTGTCATCTGCAAATCTGCTGATCCAGTTAACCACATTATCATCCAGATCACTGATATAGATGGCAAACAATAAAGGACCCAGCATCAATCCTTACAGCACACCACTAGTCACAAGCCTCCAGTCAGAGAGGCAACCATCTACTACCACTCTTTGGCTTCTCCCACAAAGCCACAGCTAGTCTAATTTACCTCCTCAACCTGAATGCTGAGCTACTGAACTTTCTTGATCAGCCTCCCAAGTAGGACCTTGTCAAATGCCTTACTAAAGTCCATGTAGACAGCATCCACTACCTTGCCTTCATCCACTTTCCTGGTAACTTCCTTAAAGAACTATAAGATTGGTTAGACATGACCTACCATGCATGAAGCCATGCTAACTATCCTTAATCAGTCCATGTCTATCTAAATATTTATATATCCGGTCCCTTAGAATATCTTTCAATAACTTTCCCACAACTGATGTCAGACTCACTGGCTTATAATTTCCTGGTTTCTGTTTAGAGCCTTTTAAAAAAAAAAAATAGCTATCTTCCAATCCTCTAATCCTCTGGTACCTCTTCTTTCGCTAAGGATGTTTAAATATCTCTACTCGGCCCCCAGCAATTTCTGTACTTGTAGGGTTCAAGGGAACATCTTGTCAGGCCCTGGGGACTTATCCATCCTGATTTGCCTCAGGGTAGCAAACACCTCCTCCTCTGTAATCTGTACGGGGTCCGTGAAGTTAATGCCACCTTGCCTCACTTCTATAGACTCTATATTTGTCTCCCGAGTAAATACAGATGCAGGTAGTTAGGTAAGGTGTCAGGTAAGGTGAAATAAAAACCCAAGAGGCATCTATATTAAAAGGGCGGCTAGGGAGAGAGAACGCCTCCTATAAGAGCTTCATAAGGAGGAGGTATTTGCAGCCTTCAGCCACAGGTGGGTGGAATTTTTAAATGACTCTTTCTCCTCAGTGTTTACCAAGGAGAGATCATGGTTGCTCAACAGATAAAGGAGACAAGTGGATATGTTTTGGAAGACATTCATATGACCAGGGAGGAGGTATTTTCTGCCTGACAGTGCATTAAGACAGATATATCCCCAGGGTCTGACAGAGCAAATCCTTGGCATTATGAGTCCACAGAGAAAATTATGAAGCCTCTTGAAGAGACGCTTGCTTCATCAGTCACGGGCGAAATTCCCAAAGACTGGAAAGTGACTATTGTTCCACGGTTTAAAAAAGGAGCAGCAAGGTCAGGCTAGGGATCTACAAGCTCGTCAGCCTGATGTTAACATAGATGAGTTGGGACAAACGGTCTGTTTCCATGCTATATAACTATGACTTCTGTGAAACTATGATCTACTCCCTTGTTACATTTCATTTAGTTGCCGTGTACTACCCGGCAACCAAATGCTAAATTTAGTTACTCTTTAAACTTCTTAGCATACAGTAAGTTGCTTAAACTTGAGATAACACTAAAGGCCAATTTATACTTGTGCGTCAAATCGACGCCGTACATACGGTGTAGCCACATACCCTATACCATACCCTACGCCGTAGCCTGACGCACACCTCCTCAAAAATGTAACTACGCGTCGCGGCGACACAGACCGCAACAACTGTGATTGGTCCGCTTGGAAGCTTTGCATTTCCTCCTACGCTGCATTAGCTTCCCATTGGGTGACTGAAGGGTAGGGAAGGAACTCTGGCTGCAATGCTTTCCATAAAGCTTTACAGACCTCCAGAATTATGGAGGACCCTGTGCTTGGCGCCAGTTTGTAGCTAGATGCTACAGCCTGTTGACTTCCACCTAAAGCTAAAACTCGAATGGTGATTGCCAGTCTCTGAGTATACTGTGCGTACAATGATGCGAAATAAATGATTGGAGACGATGAACCAAATTGTCAAATCTACCTGCCGACATCTGAAAATATTTGAAATGCATTTCCTCATCCATGTCTCTCAGTGGCCGGACAAGCACAGAAAATTCACCCTCCTTCAGTTTCAGTCACCATTGTTTGAAGTTTGAGTTTCTTCGTGTTGAGTTTCAACATGAAGAAACTTAACACAGTGGCATAGAAACCCCACTGCCAACCAGAGTTTTGGAGGTGAATTGCAAAGTGACACAGACACACCAACACACAAGTATAAATGCTCACAACGGCGTAGGCCACTTGCGTAGGCTATGGCGTAGGCTACTATGCAGAAGTATAAATCAGCCTTAAGGCTGTAGAGGGAAGAGAAGATGGTGGCGCGACACAGATCGCAGTGGCCACTCCGGTGGTGATGCCTGTTATTTGTCAAGTAGGGTGCCGTGCACAATCCTGATTTGATGGAGACGGACGTGAGAGCACGGAGGAACATCTGGTGAAACTTCTGAAATGCCTGCTTCACTGCTGCTTTTACTGTGTGGTCCAGAATCTCCGGAGGGGAAGGCCCCAAGTCCTTGGCTTTGCTTGTTGCTCAGCGGCCAGGACAGGATAGAAGCACTCGGCAGAGGATGGTGCTCAGAGAGGCTGTGTCGGAGGGGCTGGTCGGAGGCTTGAAGTTTTCGGACGGACTCAGAGTTGGCTGCGGTCAGATGCTTCCAATGGTGCTGCATCGGTAAGTTTGCGACTCTTGGAGGTTCATGGCAGGGAGAGCTTCTCCCTTCTACCGCCTGTGTGAGATGATGAGGCTATCGGGACTTCGAGACTTTTTTTAACCATGCCCATGGTCTGCTCTTTATCAAATTACGGTATTGCTTTACACTGTGGTAACTATATGTTATAATTATGTGGTTTTGTCAGTTTTAGTCTTGGTTTGTCCTGTGTTTCTTGTGATATCATTCTGGAGGAACGTTGTATCATTTTTTAATGCATGCATTTCTAAATGATAATAAATGAGGACTGAGTGTCCTCATAATCTAAGCTAGTTTCCACCAAATCCACAAGCAACACCCTGTGGCTGCAGTTCCAAATGAACAACTGCTCAAAAGAAACAGAGGTAGCAGCAAAACATAGTACACAACATCACATTTAACTCCATGAGCAAGAGTGATCTGCCTGTCTTCAGAATATCATCAGATATAAAACATTCAAATTATGATCCGAACTTCATCACAGACCGAATCCCAGACTGGGCTAAGACATTGCTCCATCCCACTCACTAATCCAGAGAAAGAACTTGAAGCTTAACATGTAAATGTTAGAAAAGAACATAGAAGAGGAAACATAAACCATCTCATGCACCCACCCTTATTTCCCCCAATATCCACAAATCAACCCTTGTTTGTTATAACAAAGATGAATATCTTTTCTACTTTCCTCCTGTACCATAGTGCTCTTCTTTTCTACGAACGTGTGAGTTGCCCTCTCTTCAGGGAGATCTACGTAAATGGAGTTTCCTGGTTCTGCTTCATCTGATCTAACTTTAAATGTAATATTTCTTCCTGATGAATTCTTCATTTCCAAGGGTGGTTTCATTCTGGTTTTCTTTGCTGGAGTTGCTAATAACATAAAATTTAGTCTGCATTATGTAAAGTACAAATATATACCACAGTTCAGCTTAACATTTTAATTATTGTAATATATTTAATTTCGTATTTTAGTCCTAATGAGTGTTTATAAAAACACCTCAAATGCAAGTGTGATGATACCAATACCTCTCTGCCAAAACGTTGATAACTGGACAAAATCCATACAAATCATGCCTATTAAACCACATTGTTGGAAACAACTAGCAATGATTTTAAAAACATAACCTGCATATAGCTATCTAACCCTCACTTTATTTTCCAAGTTAAATCACTTTGCTTTTATATAAAAAGTTGCAGCAGCTTAATCATGAGTTCTTTGTGTTTTAGAGCTTTTAAAAATATTGAATAATCTTTGCTGTAAAATAATATTCAATGTAAGTGAAACATAGAAATTCAAAGTAGGCTCAACAAGGTAGATCAGCTCCACTGGCATATGAATAGATAATCAGAACAGTCACAAAATAAGGAGTAGGCCATTTGAAGTGCATAGGCTCGCTCAATCAATGATTGAATTTAAGATCCAAATATTTCTAATTATTGGGAGAATTCAGGGATATAGAGATAAGATAAAAAGAACTGGTGTAGAAAATCAGCCATGATTGAGCTAAGTGGAGCAGCAGTGCCCGGGGCCAAATGGCCTAGGCTAACTTCTATTTCATGAGTTACTTGGTAGTTGATCTTGCCACCATCTGAAGTTGTTATTCAGTCATTCACTGCTGATTAGACAACCCATTTGGTAACAATGCCACTCCTTGACTGATACAAAGGAACTTCTTGGCTGGCAATAGAATGACAATGAAAAAAGGTAACATCCCAAAAGAGTTACCACAAGATATCACTGAACTCAAACTATTTCAAATGACTATGATGTTCCCTACTGCTAATTTGAAGAGTAACAGATTCTTTGCAGCAACTACCTTTTCATTATTGAGGACTAGATTAAACTTCTTACTCCTTACCTTAAACCCATGTTGTCTAGTTTTTAGATGTCTCTGTTAGAGAGAAAAGTTTCTCACCAGCTACACTCATAATTTTGTATACTTCCATCAATTTACTCCTCCCCCTCAGCCTCTTCTGCTCCAAAGAAATCAAACACAGTCTAACCGGTCTCTTCCCATTTATTGAAACATTCCTCACCAAGCAATATTCTATTAAATCTCCTCTGCACACTCTCCAGCTCAATTATATCCTTTCTATAGCATAATGACTTGAATTTAATGTAATACTCCAGGACAGTAGGTAGTATATCATAGACTTGCCTATCTCTAACAATGCCATAAGACCTTTTGGGGGCTTAGTCATTGCTGAGGATTCCAAGGGCAATTCCCACCTACCTATATTGCAGATCATCCCTAGATTACAGCAGGGTTATGTTCCCATGAACTGCTCATAACCCAAACAGTTCACAAATTGGAAATGCAACCACAAAGCAAGTTCCCAGTTAGGAGATTAGGCCTGCAGCCCTGCAGCAGCTGCATATTGATACCATGGGTTTCCCAAATACATGTTCCCATATTAAAGCTGTGTGTAAACTGGGTGTTTGTAAACTAGTCAGGACCTGTACCAATATTTGGTGAAGCTGGCTTGCCTTTGAGACAGAATGACTCATTGAATTGTACGGGAAAGGTCTAGCACATTACCCATAAAGTTTGATACTGTGAGTACAAATATGTCAGGCCACTGGATGTGTGCCAGCTCTCCAATTTAGATAAAAATACCTGGATGTTTAAGAAAAGGATTTCATAAGGTCAACTGAGCTAGCAACAGCTTTGTTGTGAACCACTCTGGTATTTAGCACTGTGGTGGACGGTCTCTTCTATGTTATCCATTTCTTGTTTCTTCCTAGCATCAAATATAACTGAATGATTTGCTCCGCCATTTCAGAGAACAGTTGGAAGACATAGGAACAAATGAATTAGAAACAAGTCAGCTTCACCATTTAATATAACAAAAGGCAGGGGAAGGTAAAGTATGCTGGATGATTAACTCCTCGTGACGCACAAACATGATAGTTCTGTTCCAGTCCTGCTCATCCGACCTGGAACTTCTAGGGATCAGGTGTCATCCATTTTATCTGCTATGGGAGTTTTCAGCCATCATCTTGGCAGCTGTGTATATTTCATCTCAGGCCCATATCAAACTGGCTCTAGTCTAGGCAAACTGAGTGATGTAATCAACAGGCATGAAACAATACACCCTGATGCCTTTCCCATCACTTAGGGGATTTTAACCAGGCCAGTTTAAAAATATCCCTGAATAATTATCACCAACATATCACTTGTGAAACCAGAGAAGCCAAAACACTGGACTACTGTTATACTACCATCAAGAAAACTTACTGTGCCATCCCACACCCATACTTTGGAAAGTCTAATCACCTGGCTGTATGTATACTCCCTGAGTATAGGCAAAGACTGAAGATTGCAGCACCAGTAGAGAGGACCAAGAAAGTATGGACAAGGGAGGTAGAGGAGCACTTACAAGAGTGTTTTGACTGGACAGTATTCAGGGACTCATCTTTTGAGTCTGAATGAATACGACACAATTGTCACCAACTTCACTAAAACCTACATGAATGAATATGTACCTACGAAAACATACCGTACATACCCAAATCAAAAACCGTGGATGTACCAGGAAATTCATAGTTTGCTGAGGGCTGGATCAGTGGCATTCAAATATGGTAATCCAGGATTTAGGATTATACAAGATGGCTAGGCAGACTTACGGAGGGCTATCTCAAGAGCAAAAGAACAACTCTGATTGAGGTTAGAGGGGGAATTAGCTGCACGTCAACTCTGGCAGGGCTTGTAGGCCATTACTTTCTACAAAGTGAAATTTAACATCATGAATGGCGGTGATGTTTCATTTGCAAATGAGCTCAACGCCTTTTAAGCATGTTTGGAAAGGAAAAATAAAATTACAGCTATGACGGTCCCTGCAGCACCAGGTGACCCTGAGATTTGTGTCTCAGAGGATGACATCAGAATGTCTTTCAAGAGGGTGAACCCTCACAGGACAACAGGCCCTAAAGGTGTATCTGATACAGGTCTGAAAATCTGTGCCAACCAACAGGCACATGTGTTCAAAGACATTTTCAATTCTCCATTGCTAGTCAGAAGTTCTCAGCTGTTTCAAATGGGCAACAATCATGGCTGTGCCCAAGAACACCAGGGTAAACTGCCTTAATGACTATTGTCCGCTGCCACTCATATCTACGGTGATGAAGTGCTTTGAGAGGTTGGGTATAGCTGGAATCAATTCCTACTAAGCAAGGACTTAGACCCACTGCAGTTTGCCTATCACCACAACAGGTCTATAGCAAATGCAATCTCATTTGTTCTTCACGACACCTTGGATCACCTGGACAATAATAATACTTACGTCAAGCTATTGTTTATTGACTACAGCTCAGCATTTATGCAATCATCCCTAGAGTTCAGATCAAATACCTCCAAATCGTGGGCCTCTTTAACGCCCTCTGCAACTGGATCCTCTACTTCCTCACAGGAAGACCACAGTTTGTGCAGATCAGAAATAAAATCTCCACCCTGCTAATAATCAACGCTAGCTCACCTCAAGGATGTGTACTCAGCCCACTGCTCTACTCTCTCTACACCCATGACTGAATGATTAGTCACAGCTCAAATGCTATCCATAAATTTGCTGATGACACAACTATTGTTGTCAGAATTTCAGATTAGTAACAAGAAGGTATATAGGAGTGAGCTAGATCAGTTGGTTGAGTGGTGTTGCAGCAACAACCTCACACTCAAGGTCATTAAGACCAAAGAATTGATTGTGGACTTCAGAAAAGGTAAGGCGAGGAAACACATACCAGACTTTGTTAAGGGATCATAAATGGAAAGGGTGAGTAATTTTAAGTTCCTGATGTCAACATCTCTGAGGATCTATCCTAGGCCCAACATTTTGATACAGTTGCAAAGAAGACACAACAGTGGTTATATTTCATTAGGAGTTTGAGGAGATTTGGTATGTCACCAAAGACACGCAAAATTTCTACAGATGTACCACGGAGAACATTCCAACTGACTGTATAATATTCTAGTATGGGGTGGGGGCACAATGCACAGGATCGAAATGAACTGCAGAAAGTTGTGAATTCAGTCATCTCCACCATGGGCACTAACTTCCCCAGCATCCAGGACACATCCAAGAAGTGATGCCTCAAAAAGGTGACATTTATCAATACGGACCTCTATCACTCAAGGTATGCCCTCTTCTCATTGCAACCATCAGGGAGGAGGTACAGGAGCCTGAAGGCACATACTGAACAATTCAGGAATAGCTTCTTCCCCTCTGCCATCAGATTTCTGAATAGACATTGAACCCATGAACACTATCTCACTATTTTTTCTTTTTTTTCCTGTTTGCACTACTTATTTAATTTAACTGTTTTAATATATATATACTTCTTACTGTAATTTACAGTTTTTATTGTATTGTACTGCTACCGCACAACAACAAACTTCATACCATATGCCAGTGATACTAAACTTGATTCTGATTGTTATCTCAACTCCATATCCAAAGCAACCAACAGTAAGCTTGGATCCCCTTGTTTATCAAATATCTATGTACTCCTGCCTTATAAAGTCTGCTTGCAATATCCTTTGAGGAAGAGATTTCCAAAGAGTTTCAATTCTCTGAGAGCAAATATTTCATCTTAACTCTGTCCTAAATGTTGACTCTCAGTGACCACTGATTTTAGATTCTCCCACAAGAGCAAGCATCCTCTCCCCATCCACCACATCAGGATCTTATATGCTTAAATATAAGAAAGGTGACTTCCATTCTTCTACACGATTGCAGGTTTGAAGTCTCATAAGGGCCAGACCAAGTATAAAGACAGATTTTTATCTAATGAAAGAACTTAGTGAAGTAGATGAAATTTTTTAAGCCATCTAATAATATCACAGTGATTGGTATGGAAAATAACACTTATTCCAAAAATTCTAGACTAATAATTAATCAGCTTTAAATTCTCTAACTGCTCTTTTGGGATTTGAACTTCTGTATAAGATACATTTGTCACCCAAATTCCTGACTAATACAGTTTAAAAATGCTGCAAGTGAACTTACAATTAACTGCAGTTGACATACTCTTTCTGGTCAACATTTCTGTACTTGTCACAACCATTGATACCTCTGAAGTCCTCTGATTACGTGCAACAAGTGGCTGAAATCAAAAGGAAAAGTTTAATCAATCAATTTATGAAATATGTAGCTTCTAATAGCAAGAGCAGATTGCAGAAAAATATTACCAAGGATGCTGCCTGGAGTGGAAGGCTTGAGATAAAAGAAGAGATTGGAAAAGCTGGGTATATTTTTCTAAAGCAAAGATGTTGTCTGGCTAGACCAAGCAAACACCTATGGATCAATTCCACTGCTCCTCATCCAGGTTGGCCTGGACCACTACCACATCGTGGCACATGACCACCAGCTACCTAGAAGGATTCAAGCTATGCTTCACTTCAAGCAACACACATAAAAATTGCTGGTGAACAGCAGGCCAGGCAGTGTCTCTAGGAAGAGGTACAGTCGACGTTTCGGGTTGAGACCCTTCGTCAGAATTTCACTTCAGCCCACTTTACAACCAGGAGGGAAGACCTCCAAAAAGGGATTCCAACTGGCTGCACCATCTCCCCCATCTTGTTTGTCATGGGTATGAACCTCTTCATATCAACAGCAGCAGACATAAGCTGAGGCCCAGTGTTGAAGCCCGGCATCTGACAACTTGCAAAACAGGGGTTTCATGGATGACATCACAGTAATCACTGTAACCCATGACCAAGCAAGCTGGGTATTGGAAACTCTGGACAACATAGCTACCTGGGTCAGGATAACCTTCAAGGCCAGGAAGTCCAGATGCATGGTGATCAAAATGAGCTAGGTTACTAGCAAATTCAGTCTTCAAGTACAGGAAGATGTCATTCCATCCACAGACGACAACCCAGTAAAGTGTCTTGGAAAGTGGTTTAACGTAGCAATGGCAGACAGCACAGCATCACCAACACTGTAAAGCAGTCTGAAGAGTGGCTCAAGAAAGTCACCAAACCAGACTCCCTGGTAAATTTAAGACATGGTTGTACCAACATGATCTTCTACCAAGACTGCTCAGGCTTTTCACAGTGTATGAGTTCTCCATTACCACTGGAGAAGGGATCGAGAGGAAAGTCAGCAAGCGCATGCGGAGGTGGCTGAGGATACCCCCAAGTTTTTCTTCAGTGGGACTCTACATAAGATCAGGCCGGCTACAGTTGCCATTGTCATTGGTAGTGGAGGAGTTCAAGGGGGCAAGTGTAGAGTTGTAATAACACTGAGGGGCTCCGATAACAAGCCAATAACTCAAGTAGGAGTCACAACAAGATCGGGACGAAAGTGGCCACCAATTCAGCCACAGACCAGGCAGTGGACTCCCTGCAATTGAGAGACATCATTGGCAACCCATGCCTGGGACAGCAAGGGCTCGGCTCTGTACACATCCAACGATGGAGGAGTACAAGTGCAAGGGATAGGTGTGACATGGTCCAGGCAGAAGTTTGGAACCGTGAGGACAAAAGGGAGTTATCAAAAGCAGTGGAGTTGGGGTCACAGGGCGCCTGGATGAAATGGGATCTTCCCAAGCACAAGATCACTTGGGCAGAACTTTGGAGACTGGAGCCCTTCTGCATTTCTTTCTTCCTGCAGTCAATGTATGACACACTCCTGACACCATCACAGCTGCACACAGGGGGCTGAGGGAGGACTCTAACTGCAAGCTTTGTGGTCAGCGGAGTTCACTAGCACACATACTATCAAGATGGAAAACAGCTTTAACACAGGGACAGAATAGGTGGTGCTCTGAGAAGGTCCTGCTGTCCCTTACTGACGTATTGGAGCAGGAGAGGTGTAAAGAGACTAATTATCCTAGAGACAAACAGGGCAGTCACTTTCATCAAGGAGAGGGCCACGCCAGTCTTATCAAAGAGGCCTAAATCTAATCTGCTGCAAACTGCCAAATCATGGGAGATGAGGGTTGACGTGGGAAGGAAGCTGCAGTTCTTGGAAGTGGTGCAAACAACACTTTGACCAAACATAGTACTGTGGTCCACCGAAGACAAGAAAATCATCCTGGAGGATTTCACAATTTCATGGGAGGAAGGATACGAGGAGGCTCACGAGAGGAAGGCCCTGAGTACCAGTCCTTCAAACAGGATTGCAGGGACAAAGGATAGCAGAAGTGGCTATTCCCCTTAGAGATCAGCTGTAGAGGGTTCCTGGCAAGGTCAGCATGGAGTTGCTGTCTGCGCTGGGCCCTGATGAAAAGAACAAGAACTAAGCTGCTTACAGGATGAGGGAGGAAGCAGAAAGAGCCTCTTGCTGGATATGGAACAAGCAAGAGGAGTTGAGCTGGAAGTCAGGAGCAGATGGGCAGTGACTCAGCCATCACTGCTGACCTGCCAGCTGGAGAGTGTAGTGGTTAAGGGTCAAAACACTTTATGAAGGTTGGGCACCACCTGATGATATCTGCTCCTGGCCAAAGGCCCTACGGTTACTTCATCAGGTAACTGAAAAGAGCACCCTGGTGTATGATGCAAGCAAATCAAATCAATTTCTGAAATATTTAATTTCTAACAGCAAGAGAAGAATGCAGAAAAAAATTACAAGGACGTTGCCTGGATTGGAAGGGTTGAGATACAAGAAGATATTGGATAGGCTGGGTCTACCTTTCCTAAAGCAAAGGAGATGACATGATAGAGGTATATGAAATTATGAAAGGCATGGATAGGGTAGGTAGCCAGAATCTATTTTTACATAGTATGGGAATCTAAAACTAGAGGGTAGAGGCTTAAATTAAGAGTGAATTGGTTGGAAGGGGATCTAAGTAGCTGGTATCTGGAACTGCCAGAGGAGGTGATGGAGGGAGGGACAACAACATTTAAGAGGCAGCTGGAAAGGTATTTGAATGACAAAAGCACAGAGGAATATGGAAGCAATGCGATAAATAGGATATATATACATGAACATGATGGCTGGCATAGAAATAGCAGGCCGAAGGGCCATTTTTTATGCATACAACTCCGACTAAAACTACCCTAGAGCTTAATATTGAGTTTAAACTGCTTTAAGTATGCTAGCAAACCTGAGTTGAACACTCACCTTTTGATTGGCAGCTTTTGCACATCCTGCTTTGACTGAAAAGAGGCTCATGGTCATCTTGGGAATCTAACAGTAGCAGTGAAAATGACAAGGTAACTTGTACTTTTCAGAATTATTTACAGGATGTGGAGATTCTTGAGATTCCTACCCCTAACAGTGGGGAAGTCAGCTTTTACCTCAAACCACAATTGTACTTGAAAAGATAGTGGCCTTTAAGCAGCTGCAATTCTCAGAGATATTTCTGTTTGATACAAGTAAGAGTAGCTTAAACATTATTATTAAGGAACAATGCTATTTCAAATTATATTAGTGATAGAACTGTTTGTGAGTTAAAGGTAGTTGTATTCTACTTCACAGAGTAGAGCTTCTGGATTTAAAGGTAAATGAAAAATATGTGCATTTCTGCAGTGTGTAGACAGTATGCTCCACATGCTTGTGCAAGGTTGGAAAATTTAAGGTTCATATCATTGGCTTCTAGACTGCCAAGAAGAATGAAGTGTTGTTCATCTAGTTTTGGTTGGGCCTCGCACTGGCAGTGGAGGAGGCTGAGAGTGGACAGGAAGAGGATTTGGAATGGCATGCAAATTGGAGCTTGGGATGGCCACTTTAGAGAACAGCTGCTCTGCAAAACAGTCACCCAGTCTACCTGGTCTCACTGATATAGAGGAGCACCAAATGCAGTAGACAATGTTGCAGGAAGCGCATGTGAAACTTTGCCTCATCTGGAAGGGCTGTTTAGGTTCCTGGATGGTGATGAATAAGGAAGCATAAGAACAAGTGAATATCTCCTGTGATTCCAATGCAAAGTGCCAGGCTAAGGGAGGAGTTGGTGGGGAGGGATGAATGGGCTAGGGAGTCACAGAGAGAGTGGTTCCTGTAGAAGGTGGAAAATAGTAGGAAGAAGGATGGTATGCTGGATATGGAGACTTATAAAGTGAAAGGCGAGGACAAGGGAAACTCTATTCCTGAAATGGCATGAACATTATGAACATTTTCCAGTTTTAGGCAGCCACCACTCTGGTGAGTTTCTGCTTAATTTTCTGAAACTCCTCAGAACTTCCCATTTTTGTCATCCCCCAACCCTATACAGCCCGATCACCAAACTTCAACTCCTCTCACCTCCTGGTTCCATTCACTAACAACACACACAGGTTATCCCACAGGCTTGCCCCCACTACACCCTCCCCTATCTAGCTCTTTCCACATGACATTCACTATTCCCCTGTCTCTCATTATACCTTTTTTCACTTATCACATTACAGCACTGGAAGCCTTTTTGTGACCTGCTATTTCTGTCCAGCATTTCATGTTCCCTTTCCCCCACACCTCATTCTTTGTCCTTAATTTCTCCTTGTTTTTCTGCCTCCCTCTTCCAACTCTATACCCCCAGGCCCACCACCCCTACTCCTCTTCCCTGACCTGGTGCAACCTGCCTGTCATCTTTCACCCCTCATCAGTTAATATATAATTGTACCAGGTGACGTAGGGAATGTTGTCTTAGTTAGTTTATAGAATTCAGCTATCTTTCCAACTTGGATTTTTGGATCATGTGCATATGAAAGCATACAGGTAAAGAATTCATGAGTGCTCCAGGGTTCAACATACCCATTTAGTCTGAATACTTTAAGTGATGAAGCATCAGTCAGCAACTCTTCACTAAAGATATTGAACAACGGTGAGCCAAAAGACAAGTTAATACAGGTAGGCATGCGCTCCTATCCATGTATTTATCCAAACTTCTCTTAATTGTTGAAATCAGACCCACATCCACCACTTCTGCTGGCAGCTCATTCCACAATCTCTTCACTCGCTGAGTGAAACAGTTCTTCCAGATGTTCCCCTTAAACACTTCACCTTTCACTCTAAACCATGACCTCTAGTACTAGTTGCACCCAATCTGATGGACAACGGTTACAGTCGAGATCCAGGAAAGGAAGTGTCACAGATAGATCATGGTGAGACCAAGATGAAAATTTGCAGCAAAATTAATTAATGTTTCAGGTTTTCCATGTGTGTTGGAAGTGGAATGCACCACAAGATGGTCACCAAATTACAGGAAGAATATTAATAAGGTAGATAGAGCGCAGAGAGGGTTTACACGGATGTTGCCGGGACTTGAGAAACTGAGTTACAGAGAAAGGTTGAATAGGTTAGGACTTTATTCCCTGGAGTGTAGAAGAATGAGGGGATAGAGGTATATAAAATTATGATGGGTATAGATAGAGTGAATGCAAGCAGGCCCTCCACTGAGACTAGGGGAGAAAAAAACCAGAGGACATGGGTTAAGGGTGAAGGGGGAAAAGTTTAAAGGGAACATTGGGGGGGGGCTTCTTCACAAAGAGAGTGGTGGGAGTGTGGAATGAGCTGCCAGATGAAGTGGTAAATGCAGGCTCACTTTTAACATTTAAGAAAAACTTGGACAGGTACATGGATGAGAGGTGTATGGAAGGATATGGTCCAGGTGCAGGTCAGTGGGACTAGGCAGAAAAATGGGTCGGCACAGCCAACAAGGGCCAAAGGCCTGTTTCTGTGCTGTAATGTTCTATGGTTCTAAAAAAGGGAATCCAAGGAACAAAACAAGTATCCCACATAAAGACAAATTTGGGCCCATGCAAGTTCCTTTGTTGTGCCTTTGAACTGAAGAGAGTGGAAAGAGAAGCTATTTGATGTGTGGACATATGGTTCTAGTTTCAGTGGAAAAAAACCTGCTTGTATTTACCTTATCTATACCCCTCATAATTTTGTATACCTCCTTCAAATCTCCTCTCATTCTCCTATGTTCTAGGGAATAAAGTCCGAATCCATTCAACCTTTCTCTATAAATCAGATAAAGTCCCAGCAACATCCTTGTAAATTTTCTCTGTTCTCCTTAAGTCTTATTGATATCTTTTCTGTAGGCAGATGGCCAAATACTACATATAATACTCCCATTTCTTATACAACTTCAACACAACATCCCAATTCATGTACTTTGATTTATTAAAACCAATGTGCCAAAAGCTCTCTTCACAATCCTATCTATCTGTGACACCATTTTCATGGAATTATGGATCTGTACTCTCAGATCCCTCTGTTCTACCACCCACCTCAGTGCCCTATCATTCATTTTAAGTCCGACCCTGGTCTGTCCTCCCAAAGTATAACTCGTCAGACTTGTCTCCATTAAATTCCATTTGTAATTTTTTAGCCCATTTTCCCAGCGGGTCCAGATCCTGCTGCAAGCTTTGATAGCCTTCCTCACTGTCTACTCTGCCCCTAATTTTGGTGTCAATCTGCAAACTTGCTGATCCAGGTTACCACATTATGATCCAAATCACTAACTTGGATGAAAAACAACAATGGACCTTGCACAGATCCCTATGGCACAACAGTGAGAAAGGCAACCATCGACTACCACTCTCTAGCTTCTCCTGTGAACCCAATGTCTAATCCAATTTACTACCTCATCCTGAACGCCAAGTGACTGAACTTCTTGACCAACCTCCCTGTGGGACCTTGTCAAAAGCCTTGTTAAAGTCACTGTAGACAACATCCATTGCCTTTCTTTCATCAACTTTCCTAGTAAACCCCTCGAGAAAATCTATATGATTTGTAAGACACAATCTACCACACACAAAACCATGTTTTCTATCCCTAATCAGTCCCTATCTGTCCAAACACTTTCTGGTCCCTTAGAATACCCTCCAATAACTTACCCACTAGTGATATCAGACTCACTAGCCTGCATTTTACTGGCATATATTTTTAGGGCCTTTCTTAAACAACAGAACAATGTTAGCTATCCTCTAGTCCTCTGGCACCTCACACTTGGTTAAGGATGTTTTAAATAAGGTATGGGTGCCTGCAATTTCTGCACCAGCCTCCCACAAAGTCCAAGAGAACATTTTGTCAGGCCCTGGCTCAAGATAGCAAATAATCCATGGTCTTCCTGCAGTTCTATAGACTGTGTCCACCTCCCGAGTAAATACAGATGAAAAAAAATCTATTTAAGATCTCTCCCTTCTCTTTTGGCTCCATGCATAGATGACCACACTGATATTCAAGAGAAACAATTTTATCCCTTGCAATCCTTTTGCTCTTAATATGTCTGATTTTCCTTCACCAACCAGAGCAACCTCATGCCTTCTTTTAGCTCTCCTGATTTCCCTCCTTTGTTCTCTTGTTTTTCTTATAAGTACTTCATTTGCTCCTACCTGCCTACACCTGTTATGCACCTACTCCTTCTTCTTAATCAGGACCTCAACATCTTACGACAACAAAGGTTCCTTAAACCTGTTAGTCTTGCTTTTTAAAACATAGAAAAACTGCAGCACAATACAGGCCCTTCGGCTCACAATGATGTGCCGAACATGTACTTAATTTAGAAATTACCAGGGTTACCCATAGCCCTCTATTTTTCTAAGCTCCATGTACCTATCCAGGAGTCTCTTAAAAGACCCTATCGTATCTGCCTCCACCAACATCGCCAGCAGCCCATTCCACGCACTCACTACTCTCTGCGCAAAAAACTTCCAAGCACCTTAAAACTGTGCCCTCTCATGATAGCCATTTCAGCCTGGGAAAAAGCCTCTGACTATCCACACGATCAATGCTTCTCATCATCTTATACACCTCTCATCCTCCGTCACTCCAAGGAGAAAAGGCTGAGTTCACTCAACTTATTCTCATAAGGCATGCTCCCCAATCCAGGCAACATCCTTGTAAATCTCCTCTGCACCCTTTCTATAGTTTCCACATCCTTCCTGTAGTGAGGTGACCAGAACTGCGCACAGTACTCCAAGTGGGGCCTGACCAGGGTCCTATATAGCTGTAACATTATCTCTCAGCTCTTAAACTCAAATCCCACAGTTGATGAAGGTCAATGCACTGTATGCCTTCTTAACCACAGAGTCAACCTGCACAGCAGCTTCGAGTGTCCTGTGGATTCTGCCATCATATTTGACCTACCAAAATGAACCACCTCACACTTATCTGGGTTGAACTCCATCTACCACTGCTCAACCCAGTTTTACATCCTATCGATGTCCCGCTGTAACCTCTGACAGCCCTCCACACTATCCACAACACCCCCAAACTTTGTGTCATCAGCAAATTTATTAACCCATCCCTCCACTTACTCACCCAGGTCATTTATAAAAGTCACGAAGAGAAGGGGCCCCAGAACAGGCACACCACTGATCACCTACCTCCATGCAGAATATAACCCGCTACAACCACTCTTTGCTTTCTGTGGGCAAGCCAATTCTGGATCCAGAAAGCAAGGTCTCCTTGGATCCTATACCTCCTTACTTTCTCAATAAGCCTTGCATGGGGTACCTTTTCAAATGCCTTGCTGAAATCCATATACACTACATCTACTACTGTACTTTCATCAACGTGTTTAGTCACATTTTGTATTCATTTTATTCTGACTGGAACATACAACTCTGTACTCGCAAAATTTCACTGAAGGCATCCCACTTACAAAGCACGCCTTTACCCGAAAACAACCTATCTCAATCCACAGTTGCCTGAACCTTCCTGATACCATCAAAACTGGTCTTTCTTCAATTTAGAATCTCAACCTGAGGACCAGAATATCCTTCTCCATAATTATCTTGAAACTAATGAATTTATGATCATGAGATCCAAAGTGTTCAACACACACTTCTGTAATCTGCCCTATTTCATTCCCCAACAACAGAATATCCAGTATCGCATTCTCTCTAGTTGAAACCTCTATATATTGATTAAGGAAACTTTCTGAATACATTTGACAAACTCTGTCCCATCCAGCCTTTTTACATTACAGGAGGCCCAGTCAATATGTGGAAAGTTAAAATCAGTGTTACAACTTTGTTTCCTGCAAATACGTCTATGACCTCCCTACAAATTTTCTCTTCTAAATCCTGCTGCCTATTGAGTTGTCTATGACACAATCCCATTAACATTGTCATTCCTTTCTTATTCCTCAGTTCCACTCATATAGCCTCAGTAGACTAATGCTTCAATCTGTCTTATTTGAGCACTACCGTGACATTTTCCCTGACTTGTTAATATCACCCCTTTCCCTTTAATCCCTCCTGCCCTATTATGTCTAAAACAACGGAACCCTGGAGCACTGAGCTGCCAGCCCTGCCACTCCCACAGCTAAGTCTTTTTAACATCTACAATGCCATAATTCTACGTGCTGAACCATGCACTAAGCTCTTCCACTTTTCTTAAAATGCTTGCATTGAAATATACAGAACTCAGAATATTAGACCCACCATGCTCAATCTTTTGAGTGTATGTAGGCTTAACCACATCTTTCCCACTCCACTATCTGCCCTGGCATTTTGGGTCCCATCCCCCTGCTACTCCAGTTTTAACCTCCTGGAGCAACACTAGCAAATCTTTATGCAAGGATATTAGTCCCCTTCCAGTTCAAGTACTAACTATCCTGTCTTTACAGATCTCATCTGTCCTGGAAGGGAGCCCAATGATTCAAAAATCTGTAAACCTCTTTCCTGCACCATCTCCTTAGTCATGTGTTAAACTGTATTATCTTCTTATTTCTTGCCTCATTAGCACACGACATGGATGGCAATCCTGAGATTATAAGCCTGGAGGTCCTGTCCTTTCACTTAGCACCTAACTCCCTTAACTCACTTTGCAGGACCTTGTCACCCTTCATTGGTACTGATGTGGACCATAACCTTTGGCTGCTCGTCCTCCTAACTTAAGAATGCTTTAAACTTGATCTGAGATGTCCCTGATTTTGGCACCTGGGAGACAATATACCATTCAGGAATCACATTCTCATCCACAGAACCCCCTGTCTGTTACCCTAACTGCAGCAGCTTACCTCCTCTTCCCCCCACCCTTCCTTCTGAGCCATTGAGCCAGACTCAGTGCCAGAGACCTGATAGCAACTGTGCCTTTCCTCTGCTAGGTATCCCTCAACATCCCCCCCAACCCCCACCGCAGCAGTATCTAAAGCAGTATATTGAGAGGAATAGCCACTGGGCTACCCTGCACTGGCTGGCTACCCCCCTTCTCCTTCCTGACAGTCATCAACCTACCTTTGTCTTGCAACTTAGGCTGCATAGATTCAAAACTAGTCTGTCCACAGAAGGCAGAGGGTAGTAGTAGGTGGAACATTTTCGGCCTGGAAGTCGGTGACCAATGGTGTTCAGGAGGGTTATTTTCTGGAACCCAGTTCTTTGTGATGTTTATAAATGACTTAGATGAGGAAGGGAAGGGAGGTTTCGTAAATGTGAACGTGATAGGGTTGGTGGGGTGTTGATAGTACAGAAGGTTGCTGTAGGTTACAAAAGGACATTGATACAATGCAGAGCTGACCTAAGAAGTGGCCAATGAAGTTCAATCCCATAGTTGCGAAGTGATACATTATGGAAGGTCGAATTCAAGGCAGAGTACATGCTTAATGGCAGTGTAGAGAAACAAAGAGATCTTGGGCTCCACATCCATATATCCCTCAAAGTTACTGCGCAAGTTGAGAAAGTAATTAATAAGGCACATGGTGTGTTGGCCTTCATTCGTCAGGGGACTGAGTTCAACAGATGCAAGGTAAAGTTGCAGTTCTATAAAACTGATTAGATCACACTTGGGAGTATTGAGTTCAATTCCTATCGTTTCATTACAGGAATGATGTGGATGCTTTGGACAGGGTGAAGAGGAAATTTACCAAGATGCTGCCTGGATTAGAGAATGTGCCTTATGAGGAAAGGTTAACCAAGTTAGGGCTTTTCTCTTTGCAGTGAAGGAGGATGAGAGGTGACTTGATAGAGGCGCTTCAGATAATAAGAGGCATAGAAGAGTGGACAGCAAGTGCCTTTATCGCAAGATAGCAATGGAGAAAATGAGAGGCATAGTTTTAAGGTGACTGGAGGAAAGTTAGGAGGATGTCAGTGATTGAGTTTTTTTTCCACAGAGAGCAGCAAGTGTGTGGAATGTATGACAGGTCTGGTGGTAGGGGCACATGCACTAGGGACATTTAAGGCACATGGATGTAAAAAAATAGGTAAAGAGCTTTGAGGGAGGGAAGTGTTAGATTGATCTTGCAGTAGATTAACAGGTCAGCACAGCATTGTGAGCCTAAGAGCCTGTCTGTGTTATATTGTCCACATTCTATGTTAATGGTGTACTGAAATTTGCAAATGTTTATTTGCAGAAGGATACTCGGCAATGCAGTAAGCCTTGCAAACCAACACTGCAAATATGAAGGATTTTTAAAAAGTAAGGTTGCCAGGCTATTTGAGTATCAGTAAAAAATATAAATTAAGTATTGAGGCTCATGCCTGTACTTAAGAAGCTCAAGGATCCCTTAAGCTTAGCTGACCACCCCCCTCAACAAACTTTTCTACTTTCAAAGATCAATGTACATACAGTACCCATAAAAAGTATTTACTCCCTTCGGAAGTTTTCATGTTTTATTGTTTTACAACACTAAATCACAGTGGACTTACTCTGGCTTTTTTGACATTGACCAACAGAAAACATTTCTTTCGTGTCAAAGTGAAAACAGATCTCTACAAAGTGATCTAGATTATTTACAAATATAAAACACAAGACACTCGGAGGGCAGAGCAAAGTCAGGATGGCGCTAAACGGCAACTCCTTTGCTTGCATCTGAGGAAACAGCTCTATTTCTATTTTTCATGTTTCTTTTTTTTTCCCTTTTCAAGGTTCTTTTGAAGACCTTGACCTGGGGTTACACTCTGACTTCGGCTCTTTGTGGGAATGGAACACGTTCGCAGGGCCTCACAACCGGCCACTTTTTGATATCCCGAGGACGCGGCCTGGAAGATTAGCGCGCCTTCAGGGTGCCGGATTTTCGTGGCTCTGGAAACAGGTTGATTCAAAGCCTGTGCCCCTGACAGAGGCACCGCGGGAGAACACAGAACATCAGGTGCAGCGGATTAGCTGCTGGCTGAGTGTCTAGCGATCTGAGCCTCTCCGGGGCCGATTCTCTGGGCGCAGAGCTCGGAAGAAGCAATGCAATAAACTTTTAACATCATAAATCAGTGAGTTCTTTGTTATGTCTCCCCTCTCGCTGTGAAAAGGGGACACCCCTTTTTCTCTTATCAGGGAGAGAGAGAGTCTGTAGTATATCAAACTACCAGGTGAACGAGCAATCTTTGGGATACTGCAAGTCTGTATTTTTATGATGCTTGCGAGCTTAAGTGCTCGGTGGAGGGCGCTGATGATTTTTTGCTGGTGGTGGTGGGGGGGGGCGGTCATTGCCTTGCTGCTGCTTGTACGTTGGGGGGGATCTGGTGGGGGAGGCTTTGGAGTTTTAATGTTTAACTGACATTCATTCTTTGGGGCACTCCTCTGTTTTCGTGGATGTTTGCAGAGAAAAACAATTTCAGGATGTATATTGTATACATTTCTCTGACATTAAATATACCTATAGGTAAGTGTACCTATTGATTGCATAAGTATTCACCCTCCTTTAATATGATACACCAAATCATCACTGGTGCAGCCAATTGGTTTTAGAAGTCACATAATTAGTTAAATAGAGATCAGCTTTTGGAAACCTGTGTGTAGTCAAGGTGTTTCAACTGATTGTAGTAAAAATACACCTGTATCTGGAAGGTCCAACTGTTGATGAGTCAGTATCCTGGCAAAAACTACACCATAAAGACAAAAGAACACTCCAAGCAACTCCACAAAAAGGTTATTGAAAAACACAAGTCAGTAGATGCATACAAGAAAACTTCCAAGTCACTGAATATCCCTTGGAGTACAGTTAACTCAATCATCAAAAAAATGGAAAGAATATGGCACAACCTAAATCTGATTGATCGTGCAAGAAGGGGATTAGCGAGGAAGGCCACCAAGAGACCCACGAGGAGCTATAAGCTTCAGTGGCTGAAATGGGAGAGACTGCACATACAAAAACTGTTGGTCTGGTGCTTCACCTGTGCAGTCTTATGGGAGAGTGGCAAAGGGAAAGCCATTTCTGAAAAAAAATTCACATGAAATCTCGGCTAGAGTTTGCCAGGAGGCATATCACAGACTCTGAAGTCAGTGGAAAGAAGGTTCTATGGTCTGATTAAACCAAAATTGAGCTTGTTTGGCCAGACTAAATGCTGTGTTTGGTGACAGCCAAACACTGCACATCATCAAAAACACACTATCCTTATCGTGAAGCATGGTGGCGTCTGCATGATGCTGAGGGGATGCTTCAATGCAGCAGGCTCTGGAAGAATAGTGAAGGTAGGGGGTAAAATGAAAGCAGCAAAATACAAGGAAATCCTGGAAGAAAACCTGACGGAGTCTGCAAGGGAACTGTGACTTGGGAGAGGATTTGTTTTCCAGTAAGACAATGACCCCAAGCATAAACCTAAAGCTACACAAGAATGGCTTAAAAACAACAAAGTTAATGTCTTGGAGTGACCAAGTCAGAGTTCAGACCTCAATCCAATTGAGAATTTGTCACTGGACTTGAAACAGGCTATTCACTCACGATCTCCTTGCAATCTGACAGAGCTTGAGCAGTTTTGTAAAGAAGAATGGGAGAAATTGCAGTGTCCAGATGTGCAAAGCTGATGGAGAGTTATCCACATAGACTCAAGGCTGTAATTGCTGCCAAAAGTGCACCTACTAAATACTGACTTAAAGGCGGTGAATAATTATGCAATCAATTATTCTGTGATTTATATTTGTAATCAATGTAGATCACTTTGTAGAGATCAGTTTTCACTTTGACACAAAAGAGTTGATCAGTGTCAAAAAAGCCAAATTAAATCTACTCTGATTCAATGTAGGAAAACAATAAAACACGAAAACTTCCAAGGGAGAGGTGAACAACAGGAATTCTGCAGATGCTGGAAATTCAAGCAACACACATCAAAGTTGCTGGTGAACGCAGCAGGCCAGACAGCATCTATAGGAAGAGGCGCAGTCGACGTTTCAGGCCGAGACCCTTCGTCAGGACTAACTGAAGGGAGAGGTGAATACTTTTTATAGGCACTGTATATACTCACAACCCCGTTCCAAGTACTTTCTTTAGAACTGCACTAGTTACCTATCACATCTTTCCTCACTTCTGTCAAAATGTATTACTTTTTCATATTTACTTCCACCTGTCATTTGTCCATCCATCTGCTAGCCTACGATAGCATCTATTACTATTCTCAACATAATTTACCACATTTCAGCTCTCCTGTTGCTGTCCGTAAGGAATTTGTATGTTCTCCCCATGACCACTTGGGTTTCCTCTGGGTGCTCCGGTTTCTTCCACATTTCAAAGACATACAGGTTTGGGCGAGTGAGTTACAGGCATACTACAGCACATTGACACCGGAAGAGTAGCAACACTTGCTGGCTGCCTCCAGCACAATCCTTGCTGATTTGATTTAACGCAAATGACACATTTCACTATACAGTATGCTTCAATGTACATGTAACAAATAAAGCTAATCTAATACTTTAGAAGTAGAACAGAGCAAACAAACAGCATTAACAAATACTCTAGGTCAGTTGGCATGCATTCTAGGGTTCAAGATAAAGGATGGCTACACAAAAAATGAAAGTACAGATTGTGACCTTCCAAAAAAAACATATTATATTAAGATCATAAATAAGAGAAAATCTGCAGATGCTAGAAATCCAAGCAACACTCGCAAAATGCTGGAGGAACTCAGCAGGCCAGGCGGAACCTATGGAAGAGAGTACAGTTGATGTTCAGAGCCAAAACCCTCCAAAAAGACTGGAGAAAAACAGATGAAGTCTACTCTTCATCTTCTTTTCTCCAGTCCTGCTGAAGGGTTTCGGCCTGAAACATTGACTGTACTCTTTTCCATAGATGCCTGCTGAGCCCCTCCAGCATTGTGTGTGTGTTACAAGTAAAGAAAATAGCAGGTTGGAAAATATCAAACTATTCAAGAAATGAAGAAAAGAGAAACCAGAAAACTACAGATATTTACGTCTTCAATAAATCTCTACCAAATTTAATTTGTGGTGGTCTTTAACAAATGGATGCTATTTACTCATTTAAGTTTTATATTTACGAGTGCAATCACTATTTTTATAAATATACAATATACAGCATACGACACTACTGCTTCAAATGCATATTTAAAAAGTACATCCTACCGAACAATCATAAAAGAACATTATTTCACAGAAGTTACTTAACATACAAGTAGTGTACTAGGAATAAAATATACAAAGCTTGCCTTTGTTGAATGTATTATGTCCTGCTTGAAGCCGTTGTCAATCCATGCCTTTGAGTGGGATTTTTTTCCTGTTTCTTTACAGCTTGGTGATGAAAGTTGGTTTTCAGCCACTAAAACCTGCCATTTTCAGAATGAATAAAAATAACTGAGACACCCTTAAACTTATAAACAAGAGAAATCTGCAGATGCTGGAAATCCAAAGTAATACACACAAAATGCTGGAGGAACTCAGCAGGCCAAGCAGCATCTCTTGAAAAGAGAAACAGTCGACGTTTTGGGCTGAGACCCTTCATCAGGACTTAAAATTTCCCAGCTCTTTACTCCCCCGCCCCTTCCAATTTCACCTATTACCTTGTGGTTCTTCCTCCTCTCCCTCCACTTTCTTACTCTGGCTCCTCATCCTTTTTTTTCAGTCCTGATAAAGGGTCCCAGCCCGACACATCTAATGTACTCTTTTCCATAGATGCTGCCTTGCCTACTGAGTTCCTATAGCATTTTGTGTGTGTTGCCTGGATTTCAAGCAACTGCAGATTTTCTCTTGTTTGTGATCACACATAGTCCCATGTGCTTTATAGGGATAGACATTAAAACAGAATAACGCCATAAAGACCATAAGATGTAGGTGCAGAACTAGGCCACTTGGCCCATCGAGTCTGCTCCAACATTTCATCATGGCTGATCCGTTTCTCCTCTCAGCCCCAATCTCCCACCTTTCCCCCATATCCTTTCATGCGTTGACCAATTAAGAAGAATAGAGGGCAGGCAGCTTGCCAGCAATATACAACTGTTGCTCTCAAGATTCTGCAGAACATCAAGATTTTAGTGTGTATGGTATAAAGAACAAAGCACATATAGCCCTTTAAACAACTTCAAGCAGCGAACTGCAATTATGTGAGCAAAAGGGAATGCTAGCTCATCCAATATAACAGTACTAAGTGGAAATTTTGGAAATTTTATTTGGATACAGCTGAGTAAGTCACTAAGTTAGTTGTGAGTTTGTCCAAAGACAGCAGGAGATTGTACGAAGAGAGACTGGTGGATGAACAGAAGGAATTGGACAGCCAGTATATCCTACAACAAAGAAGAAACATGTTTTAAACTAAAGTGACTAAAAGGAGACATATTGAAAATAGCCTCAGGCTTCCAAAACTAGGTGACACCAACCTTAATTAATCAAGATGCAGCACACATGGATGTTTAGAAATGCGCATATTTGGATAACAACTTCCAAATCAACATCAAGTGCAAGATAATTGGCTTTATACATATCATCTGTCAAGCATTTTATGATTCCAGCTGTGGTAGGGTTTGAGGGGTCAAAATTGCCTCATCAGTCACTTGAGTGTCTACAGTACTGGAGCAGAAATACCAGTAACTCATTCTCAAACACAAGTAACCTGCTTAAGACTAGAAAGCTTGTTTTGACTAATTTTTGTTTCAAGGTAAGAATTTGGATTGATGGATATTTCCTTAGAGTGACATGTTGCCCCTTAATCTTGGGCAGAACAGTAATGGATGACTTTTTATGAAAGGGCAATGCCCTTGTAGAACCATAAAACAGGTACAGCAAGAAATCCAGCAAATATTTCATTCATCAGGAGACACTACAACATAGAGCATGGTAACAATTTGTATTTCAAAGTTTGCCTGTCAGAGGATTTTATTTTCCAAAACAACTTGTTAGAGGGAGATGAGTTTCTCTGAACTGCAAAGGAATTATCAATTCATAACTGGAAGAAGTGCATGCATTCTGGGCATTTGCAGGGAATAAAATTTTATTTTGGAAAACAAATGAAAAATATTTGAAAAAAATCTGAAGGTACAATGCCTATAAAAAGTGTTCGACATCCTTGGAAGTTTTATTGCTTTACAACATTGAATCACAGTGGATTTAATTTGTTTTTTTTGACACTGATCAACAGAAAAAGACTCTTTATGTCAAAGTTATCCAAATTGCTTACAAATATGAAGTGTAAAACACAAAATAATTGAGTACGTAAGTATTCCACTCCCTTCAAGTCAGTATTTAGTATATGCACTTTGGCAGCAATTACACCCTTGAGTCCATTTGGATATCAGCTTTGCACATCTGGGCAAGTATTCCACTCCCTTCAAGTCAGTATTTAGTATATGCACTTTGGCAGCAATTACACCCTCGAGTCCATTTGGATATCAGCTTTGCACATCTGGGCACTGCAATTTTCCCCCATTCTTCTTTACAAAACTGCTCAAGCTCTTTGCAAGGGGATTATGAATGAACTGCCTATCTCAAGTCTAGCAGCAAATTCTCAATTGGATTGAAGTCTGGACTCTGACTTAGTCACTCCAGGACATTAACTTTGTTACTTTAAAGCCATTCCTATGTATCTTTGGATTTATGTTTGGGGCCAGTGTATTGCTGGAAAACAAATCTGCATAATGATTAGAAATACTAAGCATGGCGTTGTCAAAGGCAGGTTATGCTTTACTAACCTGATTGAATGTTTTGAAGATGTGACTAAATGCATTAATGAAGGTAGAGCAGTAGATGTAGTGTATATGGATTTCAGCAAGGCATTTGATAAGGTACCCCATGCAAGGCTTATTGAGAAAGTAAGGAACCATGGGATCCAAGGGGACATTGCTTTGTGGATCCAGAATTGGCTTGCCCACAGAAGGCAAAGAGTGGTTGTAGGCGGGTCATATTCTGCATGGAGGTTGCTGACCAGTGGAGTGCCTCAGGGATCTATTCTGAGACCCCCCTCTCTTTGTGATTTTTATAAGTGACTGGGATGAGGAAGTGGAGGGATGGGTTAGTAAATTTGCTGATGACACAAAGGTTTGGGGTGTTGTGGATAGTGTGGAGGGCTGTCAGAAGTTACAGCGGGACATTGATAGAATGCAAAACTGGCCTGAGAAGTGGCAGATGGAGTTCAACCCAGCTAAATGTGAGGTGGTTCATTTTGGTAGGACAAATATGATGGCAGAATATAGTATTAATGGTAAGACTCTTGGCAGTGTGGAGGATCAGAGGGATCTTGGGGTTCAAGTCCATAGAACATTCAAAGCTGCAGCGCAGGTTGACTGTGTGGCTAAGAAGGCATACGGTGCATTGGCCTTCATCAACCGTGGGATTGAGTTCAAGAGCCGAGAAGTAATGTTACAGCTATATGTGACCCTGGTCAGATTCCACTTGGAGTACTGTGCTCAGTTCTGGTCACCTCTTTACAGGAAGGATGTGGAAACTATAGAAAGGTGTAGAGGAGATTTACTAGGATGTTGCCTGGATTGGGGAGCATGCCTTATGAGAACAGGTTGAGTGAACTTGGCCTCTTCTCCTTGGAGTAACGGAAGATGAGAGGTGACCTGAAAAAGGTGTATAAGATGATAAGAGGCATTGATCATGTGGATAGTTAGAGGCTTTTTTCCCAGGGTTGAAATGGCTAACACGAGAGCGCACAACTTTAAGGTGCCTGGAAGTAGGTACAGAGGCGATGTCAGGGGTAAGTTTGTTACGCAGAGTGATGAGTGCATGGAATGGGCTGCCAGCAACTGTGGTGGAGGCGGATACGATAGGGTCTTTTAAGAGGCTCCTGGATAGGTACATGGAGCTTAGAAAAATAGAGGGCTATGGGTAACCCTAGGTAATTTCTAAAGTAAGTACATGTGCAGTACAGCATTGTGGGTTGACGGGCCTGCATCGTGCTGTAGGTTTTCTATGTTTCTAAATCCTCTCCCAAGTCACAGTTCCCTTGTATTTTGCTGTATTCATTTTACCCTCTACCTTCACAAGCCTTCCAGGGTCTGCTGCAATGAGGCATGATTCAGCTACTATCATGCTTCACGGTAGGGATGGTGTGTTTTTGATTATGTACGGTGTCTGGTTTACACCAAACATAGCTTTTAGTCTGATGGCCAAAAAGCTCAATTTTGGATTCATCAGACCATAGAACCTTCTTCTAGCTGACTTCAGAGCCTCCCACATGCCTTGTGTCATACTCTAGCTGAGATTTCATGAGAGTTTTTTCAACAGTGGCTTTCTATTTGCCACTCTCTCATAAAACTGTGACTGGTGAAGCTCCCAAGCAACCGCAATTACAGCCTTATATGCGCAGTCTCTCCCATCTCAGCCACTGAGGCTTTTAACTTCTCTAGAGTTGTCATAGATCTCTTGGTGGCCTCCCTCACTTGTCCCCTTCTGAGACGGTCACTCAGTTTTTGAGGACAGCCTGCTCTAGACAGATTTACAGCGTGCCATATTCCTTCCATTTCTTGATGATTGATTTAACTGTATTCCAAGGGATATTCAGTGACTTGGAAGTTTTATTGTATGCATCCGCTGACTTGTGTTTTTCAATAATCTTTTTGCGGGGTTGCTTGGAGTGTTCTTTAGCCTTTATGGTGTAGTTTTTGCCAGGATACTGACTCACCAGCAATTGGACCTTTCAGATACAGGTGTATTTTTACTACAATCAGTTGAAACACCTTGACTGAACACAGGTCTCCAAAAACAGATCTCTAATTAACTAATTATGTGATTTCTAAAACCAATTGGTTCCTTAAGGTTGTTATAGCCAGAAGTGCTAATGGGGACAAGCTCTCACTACCTATTAAATGCTCCCAATGGTGTGTGCCTCAAAAGCTTCTGACAACCAAGTCCTGCTCCCTGCCTTCACATATGGCTTAGCTACTAAGGCTGGTGGAACAGTTTCTACTAACAGGAGAAGGGGAAAATGGCAACTTAAAACCAGTTGTTCTGGGCAGATGGGGCTCACCAACTGTGTCTGGCAGCTCATCTAGGAGAAGGAAAACTCTGATCTCAAACCCCTATTACTTTGCAGCAAGACCCACTCATGGAGAAGTGTTACATACCTCAAGGAGATCTTGTGACTTTCTTGTGAGAATGATGTAATGGTCTTTTGGAGGTCACCTGGTGTAATTTTCCCACCAATGTGAGGTCACGTGATGACATGTTCACCACGGGTATAAAAGGGAAGACTCTGGTGACGCAGTTAGGTTTTCCAGCTAGAACGTTAGTCAGTGTCTCCGTTCCGTTGCGTATTTATTTTATGACGCAGTTTCGATTTAAAATGGAGTTCTACGTTCTGTTGTAAGGTACAACAGTGCTGGACTGGCAATTTATGCCAGGTTTATTGATGTACCTTGTCAGTAGTATTGGAGAGTGAAGACTTTATCGAAGTACAGGATATGAAGGATTAAGAGAAGTCAGGTAATGTTCGGCAGTTTAACAAAGTTAAATTTGAGTCTTCGTTGAAGTAGCGACCTGCATTGAAGATAACTCCTGCCAAGACAGCAAGGAAGTTCATGCAAGGTTTGCTCTCTAGAAATAAAGGTCAGTTGTTTTAAACCGTTGATTTCCTTCATCGTGAATCCTTTGGACAGACCAGCAGGAAAGTCTCATCTATGAAGAAATCCTTCTCCAGAGAAGTCTCTCCCAATTGAATGTATAAATCTGTTGGACTTTCGAATTTACCATTTTAAGAACTGTATTTGACTTTACCGTTTTAAGAACTGTTTTCGCATTTATCGCTTTAAGAACCAGTACCGAGTGGTGATTTGTTGAATGGCCGCATAGCGGTTAACTTCCGGTTAAGGTTTTCATTTGTTTTTTATTGCTTATCCATGTTCAATAAATGTTTGGTTGTTTTTATATAACCTGACTCGATTGATATTCATTGTGGCCGGTTACGTAACAGAAGGCTTCGGGAGAAAACTCCGAAGGAAAAGTCCGGAGCTGGACTCTCTAAGGCTGACTGGCAACTCTAGCGATGCTTCTAATACCAAACTGTATTGGTCTCTACCGTTCTTTTGGGTTCATCAGATTCAAGGAGAGGGGTAGCTTTCTACATGGGCAAGAGCCAATATTGTAGTGCCCAGGCTTGAGTATCTAGACAGCTAGGACGCAATATCTATGGTCAGCTCTGACCAGCGGATGCCTCAGATGGACAGAAAACCAATTGGCTGCACCAATGATGATTTGGTGTGTCATATTGGGGGGGGGGTGAATACCTATGCAATCGATTATTTTGTGTTTTATATTGTAATTAATTTAGATCACATTGTAGAGATCTGTTTTCACTTTGACAGAAAGGAGTCTTTTTCTGCTGATCAAGGTCAAAAAAGGCAAATTAAATCCACTGTGATTCAATGTTGTAAAACAATAAAACAGGAAAACTTCCAAAGGGAGTGTATATTTTTACAAACACTGTACATTAACAAACAGATGAAAGGATATGGCCCAGAGCAACAGTGAGACAACCACCCCTATAAACTGAAATTTAAGATCAGTTCTATTAATGCCTTTCTCCAAAATATGAAGGGTTCATTTTGTAATCATAGAAACCTACAAATGGGTGTGCTCCAAGAAACGACATGCCCTTCCACACTTGATTATCACTGCCAATTAATTTACTCAAACTCAACTTATTTCCCATTAAGCTAATATTTATATCATTCAAGGCTGGATAATATGTCCACAAAAATTAAAGAATTTAATTTCTTTTAAAAACAAAATTAAAACAAATAATAAAATTATCATCCTTCTACTGATGCCTACCTGGGAACTGCTCCCATCAAAACTCACATGGACTGCTCTTTTTACTTCAGAAATCCTATCTTTCATTGATGACTGCTGTAAAAACATAGGTTTACCAATAACATTCCTAATATTTGACAGGATTCAACATATTAATATCTGATTTTAATTTGATCCTATCCAACTTTAATATGTTTGCACAGCCCAATCTCTTCCTGCACAAACATTTCTATTTCTTCAACCACTCACACCATACAGACACCATTACCCATCCCTCATGCACATACACCATTTCCCCTACATATGACATACACAGATCACTATTATCATCCATCCTACACACTCAAATTAAATCCCTTCCCCACACAGATCAACCTCTATTTCCACATGCATGCACATATTCCAAAGTTCTCCCTCTCCGAAAGGTAGAAAATACATCTCCACTATTTAAAATAAGGGTGAGAGAGCAAAAGAAAACTACAAATTAACTGGTCTGAACTAACTAACTAACTAGTTAGTAGCAGTAGTGTTGGAGTCTATTGTTTAAGTGGAAACAAGAGACTTAGAAAATAATAACGGAATTTGGCAACATCAACAATAATTCACGAAAGGAAGATCACAAATTAAAAAATAATTTTTCTAAGGTGATAGCTAGCAGAAAAGATGAGGGGAAATCTATAGATGTAGTGCATTTGCACTTTTAGGAAAGCTGATAGGGTGCCAGTTGGAATTTATTAAACAAAATTAAAGTAAAAGGGATGAGGTTAATACATTAGCTTGGAATAAGAACTGGTTTGAAAATGGACAAAATCCAGACAGTAGGAATAAAGAGTCATTTTCAGTTTGGAGGTTGTAATGAATCAAATGCCATAGATTGGTGACAAAGTCACTCCTGCTTCCAAGGTATATTAATGATTTAGATGAGAGTACCAAGTGTAATATTTCTAAATTCACTAATACTGCATTGCTGACTGCTAATATGAGTTGAAGAATACAGCATACGCAAAGAGAATTCAGGTAGGCTAGGTGGGACTTGCAAATGGAAGATACTGTGGGAAAAATGGGAGGACATTGGACACAAAAATCATTGAAAAGTTTTAATGTTCATTGGGAAATGGATGACACTGCACAAAATACGATGTTAATGTACTAGTACATATTTTGATTAGGAAAGCCAAAGATACGTTAGCCTTTTACTACAAAAGGTTTTGAGTGTAAAAATGCAAGATCAACAACTTGAAAGAAGGAAGGATTGGAGGGCTCAAGTAGTCATGAGAGATTAAATAGACTACTTCTGCTTCCTCTGGAGCAGAGGAGCTGAGAGGTAACATGGTAGAGGGATATAAAATTATGAGAAGCATAGGTAAGGAAGATAGCTAATATCTGTTTCCCATGGTAAGGGCGACTAGAAGTAGAAGATACAGGTTTAAAATCAGAGGGAGAAGCTGCCAGAGGGGTTGGTAGAGGGAGGCACAGGTACATCTAAGAGGTATTCAAATAAGTAAGACGTAGAGGAATATGGAATTAATGTAGGCAAGTGGAATTAGTATAAATAAGCATGATGGCCAGCATAGAATTGGTGGGCCCAAGGGTCTGTTTCTGAGTTGTAAAACTGCAATTATATGGAAAATGCTATCTTAGATCTAGTTCTGTACAATGAGACAGGTAGGATTAATGATCTTGTAGTCAGGGATCCTCTTGGAAAGAGTGATCATACATGACTTAATAGGGTAAATGCAGGTATAATATTTTCCTTGGTTGGGATACCTGGAGACAAGGTTCACAGGCTCAAAATACAATATTCAAAAAGAAGAAATTCCTCACCTAGAGGGTACCAAATGTTTGAAATTCTTTACCCAAGGGGGCTCTAGAAATGTAGTCACTAACTACATTCAAGACAGGGACTGATACTTTTTTTGGGATTTTATAGGAAACAAGATACGTGGGATATGTGTAGAAAAGTTGGATAATATAAAAGATCCACCATTACTGTATATTGAATGGTGGAAAAGACATAAGGGGCTCAAATAGGCTACTTCTTCTATCTCGTGTTCTTAATACCTCACTTAACTGTCTAAATCAAATTTTACCCAGTTCTGCCCTTGCTCATGCAATGTTTAATAAACCCGATCTTATTTTACCCTCCTTTCACATCCCAGTACTATTATATTGCAAACTTGTCTAATCTTATTCTACAATTCCTTTAATATCCCACTCCAGCTGATCTCATTCTTCCCAACCCTTCAATTTCTCTTTTTTAATCCACTCTCTTCGCATTCAAGCTCCAATCTGGGTATTCTCACTTGTTCACACTGTTTAATATTCATCCAATGTCATCTTATTCTCCTCTCACACCTATTACTCTTTAATATTCCACTTAGACTAATCTCATGTTCTAATATCATGTTTAGTGGTGTCAAGGATAGAGAATTGATTAAGATTAAGAAAAAGAAAAGTAGTCATGAATGGATGTTAAACAGACTGGAGGGATGAATACCTTGTGTACCCAGACATTAGCATTTTAGGATAATTGACTTTTTATATGTACAAGTGATTTGGATTTGGGTATACAGCACATAAATTTTAAAGTTGCAAATGGTGCCAGAAGGTGCGGTGACACCAACAGGGTGCCCCCAGCACAGCCTTAGGTTGTGTTGGTTGTTAAGCCAATGGCACATTTCAATGAATGTTTTAATATACTTGTTATAAATAAATGAATATGATCTGACAAAATATTGTAAAGATGGATAAAAACAGATTGTAGGAATGCATATGGGACTGGGGCAATGGTGATATAAATTAACTAGTGAACATGGCAAACATGTGGCAGGTGGAATTCATCACATAACTAATTCTAGAGGAAGCAATGAGATAATAAATAAAATAGGAATACTTTAAGAGATAACAGATGTTGAATTCACCTATAATCTTCTAAAGTAGTGGGATAAGATGATGCTCTAGAGATAACCGTGTAAGTTTAGTGGTTTAATAATAGTAGCTAGAGAGTGTAACAGCAAAGTCAGCAAAGGATAAAAACATAATAATTTAGGAAATTATACAGATCTATGATGCAAATGTAGTGGACACTCATTGTGATAGTACTGGGATTGTAAAATTTTAAGAAATAGGAGCAACCATTTTACCCTTCAAACCTGCTCTCTCATTGAACAGCATCATGGCTGGTCTTCAACTGCATTTTTGCTTTCAAAAGTACAGTACTTTAATCTTATGGAAAGGTGACAGAAGTTGGGTTTTTTCTCCACAGAAATGAGAAAATTAAAGAAGAATAAAAAAAGGTGCTCAAATAATTTAGGACTATTTTTCTCTTGAGGGATAAGCTGTTTATACTAGCAGGAGGACATAAATTTAAGATGACTGTCAAAGAAAATTATATGTTTTTTTCATATAATGAGTTAATACAACCTAGAATACATTTTCTGAAAAGTGGTGGAAATTAAAGAACAGTCTTAAGAGGGGATTCAGGCATATATTTTAGAAATTTGCTTTCTTGTAGGGAAAAGTAAAATGGCTCAACACTAAATAGAGAAGTCTTCTCAAACATCCAACCAAAACAACGGGCCAAATTGCCCCTTTTCACAAATAATGTGAATCTGGCTAAAATGGTAAACTATAAAGAACAACCCCTTGTTTGATTATCTGTATGAAATTCCCTTTAGAAATGATAGCCAACAAATCCAGCTAAAATATTTCTTACTTTTAAGATTGATAACTGTGAATAAGAATGGACATACCTTATATTTAATGGAATTATAAACTTTCATGGCAACGCTGAGGATGTCCAAAGCCAAATCAAAGTATATCTGTATTTGGTTCCCTTCAATGTTTCCAATTCTGACTGGGATAGTCTTGTCAATAGCTAGCAACTTCTTCTCATTCTTTACTGCTCAAATTAACACAAATTACCAAGATTTCAGTAATTATATAAGAACAAAAGACAGAGTGAGGGAGTGTGAAGAAACAGAACATTCAGGCTACATCCACACTATGTCGGATAATTTTGAAAACGAAGCTTTTTCTCTTCGTTTTGACCCGCCGTTCACACTAAAGCGGCGTTTTCATCCCCCAAAAACGGAGATTTTCAGAAACGGTCTCCAGAGTGAATAAATCTGAAAACGCCTAATATCCGTTGTAGTGTGTACGGGTAAACAGAGAGATTTAAAAACGCTGTTATGACAACACCACAACAACAATGCTTTTTCTGCTTCTGCTTGGTACTGCGCAAGCACTGCCGTACGGTTGTTATAAAGCGCAGTCGGTGTGAACGGCGTGAGAGTTAAATTGTAAAGTGAGCTTTTTTGACTATTTAAAAACGGTCATGACGTGCTGGAACAGATGGCCGCAGCGCGGCATTTCGTTATTTTCTTGAACGCAACCCCCCACATAACCTAACAATTTCAGAACAGATGGCAATGAGACAAGCCAGAAGAGTTAGAAATGTACTCACCAAATACTTTTTGACCCATAGCTTACTGAATAAATAAGTATACTCACTTTGCCCTGTTTTCTGTCCTTGCTTGTATGAAGGTGGTTTACCTACTTATGCAAGTACTTCTCTGACAATAGAAGTGTAACAGCCTAATGTAACATTGTATGGAAATACAAGATAACACTGATGCAGACATGCTTTACACATTTAACAAGGTGCTTTATTAATGAAACAGAGTTAGTCAGTTTTTCAATGTTCGTCGTCAGCTGGATCATACTGTCCGTGAACTCGGTTGCCTCCACACGCTCCAGTATTTGTTTTTTTTTAGCTTTAAGTCCTCCTGCACGAGAGCCAAGAGCAATTCGGCTCCAGCCTGGACCGCGACCACTCGGACCTCGACTTCTCAGGCCTTCGGCAGGCCGGAGACACATCCACCTCTGATTCTGACCCCAAATGGAACCACCGCCTCAGGAAAAGGGGAACCAGCCCCCGACGAGCCATGAACTCACTTGCCTCCAACTCCGACCTCAGTTCTGAGGCCCTGCAGGCTACAGGCTCCGCCACCCCCACCTCTGAATCCAGCTCGGACCGAGATCCCGACACTCTCCAAACCGGAACCACTCCTACTGCCGCTTGGTCCCAATCTTTCCACCCAGCAACTCCACAAACTTTCCTCTACCCCTCAATTCCTCATCCCTCCCTAACCCCACTCCCCCTGAACATCCCAACCCCCCTCTCCCTCCTGATACCTTCCACTCTTCACCATCCTCCGACCCCAGCCCAAACCCTTGCCGTGTCTTCACCATCCCCTCTGACCTTCCCCTCTCTGATGCAGAACGTTCTGTCCTTAGCAAGGGCCTCACTTTTGTCCCCCTCCGTCCACACCTCAGTGAGTTCCGTACCCACCATGACACTGAACTCTTCTTCCGTCGCCTACGTCTCCGAGCCTACTTCTTTGGCAAGGATTCACCTCCCACTACAGATGATCCCTTCTCCTGTCTTCAACCCTCCTCCTCCTCCTGGACACCCCGCCCGGGCCTTCTACCTGCACTCGATCTCTTCATCTCCAACAGTCGCCGAGACATCAACCGTCTCAACTTCACCACTCCTCTCTCCTGTTCCAACCTCACTCCCTCTGAACACACTGCCCTCCACTCTCTCCACACTAATCCCAACCTCACCATCAAACCTGCTGATAAAGGTGGTGCCATAGTAGTCTGGCGGACGGACCTCTACCTCACTGAGGCAAAACGGCAGCTCTCTGACACCTCCTCTTACTTACCACTGGAACAGGACCCCACCAAAAAACATCAAACCATTGTCTCCCGCAGCATCACCACCCTCAACAACTCCAGAGACCTTCCACCCTCAGCCGCTAAACTCATTATTCCCACACCCCATACTGCTCGGTTTTACCTCCTCCCAAAGATACACAAGCCTAACTGTCCCGGTAGACCCATAGTTTCTGCCTGCTCCTGTCCCACGGAACTTGTATCTGCCTACCTGGACTCCATTTTGTCACCCATAGTTCAGTCCCTCCCCACCTACATCCGGGATACATTCCATGCCCTACACCTCTTCAATAACTTCCAATTCCCCGGTCCCAACTGCTACATTTTTACTATGGATGTCCAATCCTTATACACCTCCATTCCCCATCAAGAAGGCCTCAAAGCCCTCCGCTACTTCCTGGATAATAGACCTCACCAGTTCCCCACCACCACTACCTTTCTCCGGTTGGCGGAACTGGTTCTCACACTTAATAGCTTCTCTTTTGGCTCTTCCCACTTCCTTCAGACTAAGGGTGTAGCTATGGGAACTCGCATGGGACCCAGCTACGCCTGCCTCTTCGTTGGTTACGTGGAACAGTCTGTGCTCCAAACCTATTCTGGTACTGCTCCCCGACTTTTCCTTCGGTACATTGACGACTACATTGGTGCAGCTTCCTGCACCCATGCTGAGCTCATCAATTTCACCGACTTTACTTTAAACTTCCACCCAGCCCTCAAATTCACTTCCTCCATCTTGGACACTTCTCTCCCCTTTCTCGATGTCTCGGTCTCCATCTCTGGAGACAGACTGTCCACTGACATCTTCTACAAGCCCACTGACTCTCATAACTACCTCGACTGTACCTCTTCCCACCCCGCCACATGCAAAAATGCCATTCCCTATTCCCAGTTCCTCCATCTCCGCCACATCTGCTCCGAGGATGAGGCTTTCCGTTCCAGGACATCTCAAATGTCCTCTTTCTTTAAGGATTGTGATTTCCCTTCTACCATCATCAATGATGCCCTCACCCGTATCTCCTCCATTTCCCGCACTTCAGCCCTCACCTCATCCTCCCGCAACCACAACTGGGACAGAGTTCCCCTTGTCCTCACCTACCACCTCACCAGCCTCCAGATCCAACACATTATCCTCCGCAACTTCCACCACCTTCAACAGGACCCCAACACTAAGCACATCTTTCCCTCTCCACCCCTCTCCGCTTTCTGCAGGGGTCGGTCCCTCCGCGACTCCCTTATCCGCACATCCATCCCCACTGATCTCCCACCCGGCACTTATCCCTGTAAACGTAAGTGCTACACCTGTCCCTACACCTCATCTCTTGCAACTATTCAGGGCCCCAAACAGTCCTTCCAGGTGAGACAACGCTTCACTTGTGAGTCTGTTGGGGTCATCTATTGCATCCAGTGCTCCTGGTGCGACCTCCTCTACATCGGTGTAACCTGACGCAGATTGGGGGACCACTTCGTCGAGCACCTCCACTCCGTCTGCCACAACAGACAGGATCTCCCGGTAGCCACCCACTTCAAATCTGCTTCCCATTCCCATTCAGATATGTCCATACATGGCCTCCGCTACTGCCATCATGAGGCTAAACTCAGGTTGGAGGAGCAACACCTCATATACTGTCTAGGTAGTCTCCAGCCCCTTGGTATGAACATAGAATTCTCCAGCTTCCGGTAATTCCCTCCCCTTCCCTTCCTCTATCCTTATTTCACTCTACCCCCCCCCCCAAGCTCCCTCATGGTTCCGCCTCCTTCTTCTACTACCCACTGTTTTCAGGGCTATGACATCAATGCTTCCCCTCCCCCACCCCTTTGTCTTTCAAATTACTGGTCTTTCAACTGAAGCTACAAGCATTCTTCAAATCTTTCCCCATCTTTCATTCTTCAGTCCTGACTAAGGGTTCCAGCCTGAAACGTCGACTCATCGTTTCTAACTGATGCTGCCCGACCTGCTGAATTCATCCAGCGTACTGAAAGTGTTGCTTTGATCACAACATCTGCAGATTATTTTGTATTAGCAATTCCTTTGAAGTTTTTCTACTCTGTAACTGGACAAACGCGCACTAAGTATACCGTTTCCTCTTCACTTGTTTTCTGTGTGTTCTGCGCGTGCCCAGTTGAGGAGATTCGCCCAAATATCCGTGTTAGTGTGGACAGAGATATTTTGAAAAACGCTGTACGCCTGTCGTTTTTTTACTCGAAACCAGCGTTTTCAAAATTATCCGGCGTAGTGTGGAAGTAGCCTTAGGTAGTCTCATATGTTAATCTCACCTTCCCTGAATTCAGATTACCAAACAATTTATTGATCTTTCTCTCTCTCACACAACAAAAAGCAAAAAAAACTGCACATAGATGTCACCTGACCTGCTGGAGATAATCAGCAAGTCAGGCAACATCAGTAGAAAGAAAATGTTCACATTTTAGTTTGATGACCTGTCATTGTTCCTAGAAAAAGGAAATAACAATTGTATTTGAGTAGCAGGAAAATAATGAGTGTAAGAGAACAAAATTAATGGGTAAGTATGAGACCAAGAGTCCAAATAATGTAATTGCTGTTGATGCCACCCAAGGGAGAAAAGCAAATGCTGATAAATATGTTAATAAATTATGATCTACCTATTGAAATTGCAAAGGGTAATTAATAAGAGAAGGGAGAAAAACCAACAACTGTAGATTGCCATGAACAGCAATTACTGGTAATCTGAAAGAAAACAGAATGCTGGATATACGTAACAGATCAAGCAGCATCCGAGGACAGAGAAAAAACTAAGTCAATGTTACAGCTGGATGTTCTTGCATCAGATCTGGCCAGTTTTGACATAAACAGACTGACCGTCTGAAATTGCTGAATGTAATATCAAGTCCTGAGGGCTATAGTGTAACAGAAGTTCGTTTATTTTGAGCTCTATTGGATTAGTACAGGAGATCCAAGACAAAAAGGTCAGAGTGACAGAAAGATAAAGAATCAAGATGACAAGGAACTGAAAACTTAGGATCACCTTTACAGATTGCATGAAGGAACTCAATCTGCACTTAGTTTTTCGTTGTAGAGGAGATCACATTGTGAGCAGCTAATGCAATATGTTCAATTGAAATAACAATTTAAGAGGAAGGACTGTGTAGGTCCTTGAATGGTGAAAAGAAAAGAGGCAAGAGGACATGTGTTATGTCTTCTGCAGCTGCATGGCAAAGTGCCATTAAAAGGAATGTGGCACTTGGAGGTTGTTGTGCAGAAAGCAGTCCTCTCAGAATGCTAAAAAAAATGGGGAGGGGAGGATGTGCCTTCGAATGGTATCCTTTTGAATATGTCAGAAACTACAAAAGATATTGGCGAGGATAAGAGAAACCCTATCCTTGCTTTGAGTCAGAGAAAAGGTGAAAGCCACTAGTAGGAAATGGAGAAGACACAGTGAGAACCCCGTCAAGTATGGAAGAGAGAAGACACAGTGAGAACCCCGTCAAGTATGGAAGAGAGAAGACACAGTAAAGCAAAAGATAATTCTCAGAGCACTGATGCGAAATGTCGTATCATCAGAACAGATATGACAGCCAGAAAATGGAATGGAGTCGAGAACAGTCCTCCCAAAAAGCAGGGTAGGTGAAGGGGCAATCAACTTGGCTGCGAGTGTGTATCAGCTATTGGCCTCTGCTAGGTGGTGCAATGGTGTCGCAGGTAATGTTGGTGGTGCACGGCTCCAGGTATGTAGATTTGATCCTAAACCCCTCCCGCAGTCTACATCCAGTTTGCATGTTCTCCCTGTAACCATGTGGGTTTCAAGTGGCTACACTAGTACCCTCCCAGGCCAAATTGCTAGGTTAATTGTCTATTATCCCTTGTGTGGCAGGAAAATAAGATGGCAGATAATGGCCATGTGACAGAAAAAGGGAAATGGGGTAGATGGGGAATGTGATTGATCTGTGTGAGCCAGCAGAGACTCAACGGGTCAAATAACCTCTTTGAATGTCTTAAGAAACAGTGAAAAGTATAAACTATGAGTTGGAGATAGAAAGATTAAGAAAAGAGAGAGAAGAACAATTTGGGACCAGGAAACTGTGGAAGTCAAGGAGAACATCAAAGGTGTCATGGATATAGTAGTAAAAGTCTGGGCAAGGGAGAAAGAATAAAGTAGGAAGGAATAAGTTCTGTGCAACAAACAGACAGTGTAGATCTTGGGAAAGGGGGCAGAAGTGGTACATACATGGCTGGGAACAAAGAGAGTGGAAGACATGAAGGGAAAATCTCAGAAATAATGGCCTCATATTCAGTGGCAGCATCACTATTCAGTCGGAGGTAAGAGAAGATGCCAGACAGCTGATGTTCCACTTTTGTAGAGTAGCAGTGACTTTACTGAACTACAACAGCACCACCCATGCCAGTAGACTTCACAACAACAGTGTCATTGGACCATAGTGATCAATGCTACACGCTCTGAGGAGGTTAGGTTAGGTTAAAGTGAGTAAGAGCAGTGGTAAAGTTCAAAGATGCATTGGCAGTTAGCACTGAAAAGGTTAAGAAAGGGTAAGAGGCTAGTAGGAGGAGTGCAGATGGATCAAAAATTCTGAAGATGAGAGAAAAGCTTAATAAGAGGAAATTAAACCTCCAAGTCATGAAATGGGCCCAGACATAAAGCTGGCATAAGAGTTCAAAGTTATATAAAACTCTCTTTCCTATTTAACTTTTATCTGAAGTATTAATTCAACTACCCTAACAATGATAGGAGAAATTCCATAGATACTGGAATTCCAAACAATACACACAAAGAAATGGAGGAACTCAGCAGGCCAAGCAGCATCTATGGAAAAGAGTAAACAGTTGATGTTTCGGGCAGAGACCTTTCAGCAGGTCCTGACGAAGGGTCTCAGCCCAAAACGTCAAAACATTTTCCACAGATGCTGACTAGCCTGGTGAGTTCCTCCAGCATTTTGTGTGTGCTACCCCAACAATGAAGTGATTCCACAACCTATGAACTAACTTTTCAAAACTCTACAGCTTGTGTTCTCGATATTTATTGCTTATTTATTGTTATTATTTTTGATTTATTTTCTTATTGTAGTTGCAGTTTGTTGCCTTATGCACATTGGTTGTTTTGTCCATCTTTGTCATGTGTGATTCTTTATTGATTCTATTATGTTCCTTTCTATTTACTGTGAATGCCCACAAGAAAATGAACATCAGGGCACTATATGGCGACATACATGTACTTTGATAATAAACTTAATTTGAACTTTGAAATTCTGTTACTCCCTTTGCAAAATGTTGCCTGACCTGTTTATCATTTCCTATATTTTTTGTTTTTATTCAAAATTTTATGTCTGTTTTTCTTATACTTCCCTGCATCAATTTGCCTTTCCCAAACTCTGCAATCTGTTCAAAAATTGTGTCACCAATTTATAAGCGATCTTCAAATTTTGGTTTCTTGCACATTTCTGGTTTTCTTTGCTTCACTGGCTACTTAAGAACAAGACAAAGGAAATTTATCCCCTTCACCTTCTTCATTTCTCCTGGCACTGCCAATCGGGCTCTTAAAATATATCTCTTTGCTTAAAGTTTGGTTTGCTAGTACCTTCCTATAGTTCAGTGCGGGATTTTTTCTTGTTAACAGTCTTGTGAAATGCTTTGAATTATTTTACAATGTTAAATGTGCAAATTAAATGTATCACCTAAGCAAATGTACTCACAGAAAAAGATTACAGAACTGAATAAAGAATCTTCAGCTGTTCCACTGATTATAGATTTCATGCTTATTGACACAAACACTGATTATAAACGTAGAAGCACAATGAAATCCATATTGAAACATTGGCAAAATAAGCCCTAACCACAAACAGATGAAGCAAACTTTGACAAGCAGCTAAAACCACTCTTCTAACTTAACCATCCATTAAAACTTTTCAGAATCTTCATAAACATTCCAAAACTGAACAATTAAAAACATTGAAATAATATTAAAGACACCTAGAAATACCAACTTTGACCTTTGTATTTTGCAGCAATCCTATACCGAAATGCCACATAGTACCTGCGAAGATTGTTTACGCGCCTGGCTAAGAAGAAAAAGACATAAATTTTGTTTCCTTTTTCTGGTTAGCATGGTATAACTGGTGATGCGGCACAAGAATTATTGCTGGAGCCTTAACATTTTGCAATTTACAACAATGACGAATGAAAGCTCTAGAAATATGGTTGCTAAATTTGCTGATGTTACGAACAGAGGCAGGACAGTCAGGTATAAAGCGGTGCTAGGAATCTACAAAGATTATAGATAAGTAAATGGGTGAAGATCTGACAGAGAAGTATAATGTACAAAAGTATAAAATATTCCTTTTAGTAAGGTAATTATAAAAACATTATTTAAATTGTGTAAATTGTATAGCTCTTTCGTGCCCCAGAGCCTGCTTTGCAGAAAGTGAGTACACAGGCACAGCAAATAATTAGGAAAACAAACAGAATGTTACTGTTTATCATGTGGGAATTGAGTACAAGCTAGAGGGAGGATATGCATAAATTAAATGGAGTATTGGTGAAACAACATCTGGGATACTGTCTATGGTATTGAGATTGTTATTTAAGGATGCTAGTACAATAGAATAATTTAATTTAAAACATACAGTGGCATGCAAAAGTTTGGGCACCCCGGTCAAAATTTCTGTTACTGTGAATAGCTAAGTGAGTAAAAGATGAACTGATTTCCAAAAGGCATAAAGTTAAAGATGACACATTTCTTTAATATTTTAAGCAAGAAAGCTTTTTTATTTCCATCCTTTACAGTTTCAAAATAACAAAAAAAGGGCCCGAAGCAAAACTTTGGGCACTCTGCATGGCAGTACTTAGTAACACCCCCTTTGGCAAGTATCACAGCTTGAAAGCGCTTTTTGTAGCCAGCTAAGAGTCTTTCAATTCTTGTTTGGGGAATTTTCACCCATTCTTCCTTGCAAAAGGCTTTTAGTTCTGTGAGATTCTTGGGCCGTCTTGCATGCACTGCTCTTTTGAGGTCTATCCACAGATTCTCAATGATGTTTAAGTCAGGGGACTGTGGGCGATGGCAAAACTTTCAGCTTCCGTCTCTTGAGGTAGCCCATTGTGGATTTTGAGGTGTGTTTCTGTTCATTATCCTGTTGTAGGAGCCATCCTCTTTGCATCTTCAGCTTTTTTACAGATAGTGTGATGTTTGCTTCCAGAATTTGCTGGTATTTAATTGAATTCATTCTTCCCTCTACCAGTGAATGTTCCCCGTGCCACTGGCGGCAACACAAGCCCAAAGCAAGATCGATCCACCCCCATGCTTAACAGTTGGAGAGGGGTTCTTTTCACGAAATTCTGCACCCTTTTTTCTCCAAACATACCTTTGCTCATTGTAGCCAAAAAGTTCTATTCAAAAGGTTCAAAGGAATATCTAAACAAGCCTGATGCATATTGGAAACAAGTCCTGTGGACTGAAGTTAAAATAAAGTACTTGAAAGTAGGTACAGAGGAGATGTCAGGGGTAAGTTTTTTACGCAGAGAGTGGCGAATGCTTGGAATGGGCTACCGGCGGCGGTGGTGGAGGCGGAAACAATAGGGTCTTTTAAGAGACTCCTGGATGGCTACATGGAGCTTAGGAAAATAGAGGGCTATGGGTAAAGCCTAGGTAGTTCTAAGGTAGGGACATGTTCGGCACAGTTTTGTGGGCCGAAGGGCCTGTATTATGCTGTAGGTTTTCTATGTTTATATGTTTCTAATTATCTTTCAGTGTCCAAAATCAAAGTTTGATATAGCTCAAATTAGGTTGCTTCAAGACACTTCCCAGTTCCATAACTGAACTTCTTGGAAGAAATTATGGAGATGAAGTTCAATATGGAGAACCACTGCTTGTTCGCTTTGGAAATGAAAAAGACTAGTCAGATCAAGTTCTTAAAGATGGGAGCCTAGCAGGTGGTAAGGAGCAAAGATAGGCACAAATCACCAGATGTTAGTGAGGAAATGCTCAAAAAGTTAAACCAGCAATATTGATCTAACAGAAAATTAATCATGTACAAAGGGATGAATAAAATGCACGTTTACTTTTGTGGACAGCTTTTTTGATGCATTATATTTATTTACAGTTCAGACAAGGACTATTCTCCAGTGTACAAGACACTGTTTCCGTGCGAAAAGCCCCTCTCTTGTTGGGGATGAATTAATCCAGTTTATGACAACTTCAAATCAGCATAAGGGAACAATTTAGTCATTTTAACCACCAGTATTAGTGAATAAGATAGAAATCCATCCACCATATTCTGCAATCTTAAATCAGTTTTACCTTCAACAGAATAACTTTTCACTTCATCTTCAGGCAAACAAACTGTCTCCCACATTGGTTCCTAGAATTAAAGGAAAGAAGTACCCATTCGTGTCGAGTTCTAAAATATTAGAAATTCTCTCGAATAATAAACTGTGAAATTGCAAACCATACCATTCTTTCAAAACATTGATATAACCCTTTAGAATCTTATTGCTCCTCAAAACGTCCATTTTTAATCTGCTGAATTGCACTTAACTTTTTGAAACACTTTTATGCTGTACAACCTCCAATGGCAAATGAAGTGCAAATGATGAAAATCTAGAATGATGAATGGAAAATGCTGGATAATCAAAAGTTCAGACAGCATCTGCAGAAAGAGAAATCAGCCAGAGACTCTGTGCTGTCCAACCTGTTTAGCATCTTGACAATTTTCTGTTTTTATCTTAACTATTAAGCTTTGTGTATGATTGCTTCCACCATTTGAGATCAAAGATGTTCATAAAACTACCTGTTATTTATATCATTCTTAATGCACAAATGTAGGAAACTCTGTTTAACAGATTTTTTCTAGCACTTTTTCTAAAAATCTACAATGACCTAATTGAAGATTTATACAGCGATTAATGTTCCATTTAAAAAAAACCTGCTCAGATTCATGTGGTTATGAAAACCTCCTGTGATCCCCTTATCATATATTGTACCTATGTCTCCTTCATTTTATGCTTTGAAACAAACGAAGGTTTGTCAATGTATCAATGAAACAAGCTCCACCACTTTTTACAAGTTAAAGTAAATCCTAGTAGAGCGCAGGAAGGTTTAATTTGTGCATGAATGGAGCACAGCTGGCAAAAAGAGAACTCACACTGTTCTGGTATTCTCCTCCCATTATTGACAGATTATACCAATAGTAAGATGATGAAACACAGAATCAAAGCTAGTCTCAGCATCCTAAATTTACTGGCATTATCTATGTGGGTGGTGTATATTAGTAGCTCTGGGAGTAGGTTTGTGTGGGCAGATGTCTAAAAATATAAATAAAAGCTGCAAGGACCAAATGACCCTCAAGCTATCACAGCATTCAATAAGCTCATGGGTTGTTTAACTTTGGCATTGACTCTGTTTTCCTATGTGTTCTCCATATGATCATGTTGCACACTCACTGGAAATTAGTATCACATTTTTCCAGAGGGACCAATTCAATAGACAATAGACAATAGGTGCCAGAGTAGGCCATTCAGCCCTTCGAGTCAGCACCGCCATTCACTGTGATCGTGATTGATCATCCACAATCAGTACTTTTCCTGCCTTCTCCCCATATCCCTTGACTCCACTATCTTTAAGAGTTTTATCTAACTCTTTCTTGAAAGAATCCAGAGAATTGGCCTCCACTGCCTTCTGAGGCAGAGCATTCCACAGAACCACAACCCTCTGTGTGAAAAAGTTTTTCCTCAACTCCGTTGTAAATGGTCTACCCCTTATTCTTAAACTATGGCCTCTGGTTCTGGACTCCCCCAACATCGGGAACATGTTTCCTGCCTCTAGTGTGTCCAATCCCTTAATAATCTTATATATTTCAATCAGATCCCCCTCATCCTTCTAAATTCCGGTGTATACAAGCCCAGTCACTCCAATCTTTCAACATATGACAGTCCCGCCATCCCAGGAATTAACCTCGTGAACCTACGCTACACTCCCTCAATAGCTAGAATGTCCTTCCTCAAATTTGGAGACCAAAACTGTACACAATATTCCAGGTGTGGTCTCACCAGGGCCCTGTACAACTGCAGAAAGACCTCTTTGCGCCTATACTCAACTCCCCTTGTTATGAAGGCCAACATGTCATTAGCTTTCTTCAGTGCCTGCTGTACCTGCATGCTTACTTTCAGTGACTGATAAACAAGGACACCTAGATCTCGTTGTACTTCCCCTTTTCCTAACTTGACACCATTCAGATAGTAATCTGCCTTCCTGTTCTTGCCACCAAAGTGGATAACCTCACATTTATCCACATTAAACTGCATCTGCCATGTATCTGCCCACTCACCCAACCTGTCCAAGTCACCCTGCATTCTCAAACATCTTCCGCACATTTCACACTGCCACCCAGCTTTGTGCCATCTGCAAATTTGCTAATGTTACTTTTAATCCCTTCATCTAAATCATTAATGTATATTGTAAATAGCTGTGGTCCCAGCACCGAGCCTTGCGGTACCCCACTAGTCACTGCCTGCCATTCTGAAAAGGACCCATTAATCCCTACTCTTTGTTTCCTGTCTGCCAACCAATTTTCTATTCATGTCAGTACCCTACCCCCAATACCATTTGCTCTAATTTTGCCCACTAACCTATGTGGGACCTTATCAAAGGCTTTCTGAAAGTCCAGGTACACTACATCCACTACATCCAAGTCCATTTTCATAGTTACATTATCAAAAAATTCCAGAAGATTAGTGAAGCATGATTTCCCCTTCGTAAATCCATGCTGACTCGGACCTATCCTGCCACTGCTATCCAAATATGCCGGTATTTAATCTTTTATAATTGATTCCAGCATCTTCTCCACCACTGATGTCAGACTAACTGGTCTATAATTGCCTGTTTTCTCTCTCCCTCCTTTCTTAAAAAGTGGGATAGCATTAGCTACCCTCCAATCCACAGGAACTGATCCTGACTCTATAGAACAGTGGAAAATGATTACCAATGCATCCACGATTTCTAGAGCCACCTCCTTAAGTACCCTGGGATGCAGACCATCAGGCCCTGGGGATTTATCAGCCTTCAGTCCCATCAGTTTACCCAACACCATTTTCTGCCTGATGCGAATTTCCTTCAATTCCTCTGTTACCCTAGGTCCTCTGGCCACTATTACGTCTGGGAGATTGTTTGTGTCTTCCCTAGTGAAGACAGATCCAAAGTACCTGTTCAGTTCGTCTGCCATTTCCTTGGTCCCCATAATAATTTCACCCGTTTCCGTCTTCAAGGGCCCAACTTTGGTCTTAACTAATTTTTTCCTCTTCATATACCTAAAGAAGCTTTTACTATCCTCCTTTATATTCTTGGCTAGCTTACCTTCGTACCTCATCTTTTCCCCCCAGATTGCCTTTTTAGTTATCTTCTGTTGCTCCTTAAAAGTCTCCCAATCCTCTGGCTTCCCGCTCATCTTTGCTATGTTATACTTCCTCTCTTTTATTTTTATACTGTCCTTGACTTTCCTTGACATCCACAGTCGCCCCTTACTTCCCTTAGAATCTTTCTTCCTCTTTGGAATGAACTGATCCTGCACCTTCTGTATTATTCCCAGAAATACCTGCCATTGTTGTTCCACTGTCATCCCTGCTGGGGTATCTTTCCAGTCAACTTTGGCGAGCTCCTCCTTCATGGGTCCACAGTCCCCTTTGTTCTACTGTAATACTGACACTTCCAATCTTCCCTTCTCCCTCTCAAATTGTAGATTAAAACTTATCATATTATGGTCACTACCCCCTAATGGCTCCTTTACCTCAAGTTCCCCTATCAAATCTGGCTCATTACACAACACTAAATCCAGAATTGCCTTCTCCCTGATAGGCTCTAATACAAGCTGCTCTAATTCAACATGGGAATGCCATGTATCAGTTCTTTAACAGAAAGTTACAAAAGGCTGGATAAGAGAAGGAGCAAAATTTTGGCAAAGAGATCATTTTAGTATAAAGGAGCATGACAGCAGAATTAAATATACAACATTTCAGAGTTGTTAAAGCACATAAGGCCATTCAGCCCAAGTACCTACTAGCTGTCATGAGCTGTCACAGAAGCAGTCAAGTATAGAACACAGAACAGTACAGTAGAGAAACAGGCCTTTTGGCCCACAACTAGTAATTAAATGCCCAATTAAACTAATTCTTTCCACCTAAGCATATTCCTTCATTCTCTGCACATTCATGTGACTATCTTAGTCACATCTATCATATTTGTCTCCAATGCCACACTTGGCAGTGCATTCCAGGCACCCACCACCCTCTATGTGAAAAACATGCTCTACACATCTGCTTTAAACACCCCTCTCACCTCAAATGCATTCCCTCTAGTATTACACCTTTCAGCCCCAGGGAAAAAGATGCCAGCTGTCTACTCTATCTATGCCTCTTATAACCTTATATGTATCAGGGAGATTTAAAAGAAACTATTTTGTTGATGGAATAGTAATCCAGATTATTAATCTACCATTTGAAAGTACACATTCAAATTCCACAGCTGAGGAACACAAATACAGTAAATCTGCAATTAAAAATAAAGCTACAACCAGTGAAGGTGGCTGTGAAACCACTAGACTATCAAAAACAATGCATTCATAAATAAATTTTAGTAAAGAAAATCTGTTATTCTTCATTTATTCTAATATAGTTTGAGATCCAAATTAATAAGCCTCATCCTGAACCACCCATTAACATGAATTATGAAAGACTGTAGTTGTAACAAAGCTGTTAGAAAAAAATAATAAAGATGAACCACTGATGAAAGTACTGGACTTAAAGACATAACTAGTATATTTGACTCTTTTAAGTTTTCCAGGGTAGCTGAAGGTGGCAGAGTTGCATGTCAGATTAGTCACACTAGATGTGAGAGCACAGTGGTATAGTCAGGAGGGAGCAGACCAGGAAGTTCCCTTCATTGATCCTAGATCCCCAATGAAGTCTACACCATCAGATCAAATTTGGGTGAATTTTTTTTTGTTTTACTACATTCATTCAGTTTACGAATTTGTATTCCTCAATGTTGAAATCACTTTGAACAAACTCTAAGATTTCAGGAATGCATCCAGGGCTGACAACTTTGACATCCACCATCCAGAATGCCTTGGTAGGCAGGATAGCATCTTGCTGAGGAACTGGTATCCTGAAAAGATAGCTGCCAATCTGAGTCCAGATAAAACAGTCAGAAAAACAACTCACTTGACCTGAACCTCACAAACTTATGTGCAACTATACATGTATCCATAACAATAATGGTTAAGAGTAACCAATGCCTTTGTGGAGGCATGGTCCTGCTTTCATTCTGAAGACGATGTCTATCCAGTTGAGAGACCTAATCACTGTGCTAAAAGGAATAACTTCATGGCAAAACTGGCAGCTTAAAACCATACAGATTGTAAAGTATGCGCACCCTGAGCAACAAGGATTATATATCAACATAACCCTGACCCTCATAGCTTAGGACAACCCTCACCTTACCATTCTGATTAAGTAAAGGGACACGCCTTGCTTCAATGCTAGACGTATCTTAAAATAAGTTACCAACACAGTGGTGCTACGACATACTGTAAGCCTATCAGCATGAGGTATTTGACAGACAAGCACAATATTTGACATCAGCAAGCTCTGCAGTCTCTTCAGATTCTCAGCATCACAGGTGACAGTCTTCTGCCAATTTAATTTACTTTGCATGATGCCATAAATGGATGTATGGTTGGGTACAACGAAGGCTATGGAACGAAACAACATCTTATACTCGGCACTGCAGTCAAGTCACAACTCCTGCAACTACATTAGAACAAAGAACACAACAGTACAGCACAGGGACAGGCCATTTGGCCAATAATGCTGGGCCAAGCCAGCTAAAACATAAACAAAACAAGAACCCAAAAGTAAATCTCTCCCACCTACACAATATCCATATCCCTCCATCTTCCTCATATTCATGTGCCTATCTAAACATCTCTAAAACTCCTCTAATGTATTTCCCTCTATCACCAAACCAGGCAGTACATTCCAGGCATCCACCACTCTGAGTAAAAAACATACCCCTCACCTCCCCTTAGAACCTACTCCCTTTCGCTCCCCAATTCATGCCCTCTGATATTAGACATTTCTACCCTGGGAAAAAGGTACTCCCTGTCTACTCTATCTATGCCTCTGATAATCTTATTTATTTTTTATTTATTGACATACAGCGTGGAGCAGGCCCTTCCTGCCCTTCAAGACATGCCACTCAGCAATCCCCCAATTTAATCCTAGCCTAATTGTGTGACAATTTACAATGATCAACTAACCTACCAACCGGTACATCTTTGGACTGTGGGAGAACACCCACGCGGTCACAGGGAGAAAATACAAGCTCTATTAGAGGCAGCGGCAGGAATTGAACCCAGGTCACTGGTACTGTAAAGCACTGTGTCAACTACTATGCTACCGTGCCGCCCTTTATAAATATCTGTCAGACCTCTCTTCAGCCTCCACTGCTTCAGAGAAAACAACTCAAATTTGTCCAGCCTCTCATGATAGCATATGCTCTCTAAACTGGGCACCACCCTGGCATCTACATCAACGAAGCTGTGGTGGAGTGTGTATCAAGCTTCAAATTCCTTGCTGTCCACATTTCTGAGGATCTCACCTGGTCCCTGAACTCCTCCATCCTGATCAAAAAGGCGCAACAGCGCCTTTATTTCCTGCGGAGCATCAAGAAAGCTCACCTCTGTCCCAGGATACTGATGGACTTTTATCGCTGCACCATTGAGAGCATACACACCAACTGCATCTCAGTGTGGTATGGCAATTGTCCCCTATCAGACAACAAAGCACTCCAGCATGTGGTGAAAACTGCCCAGCGGATTATCGGCACCCAATTTCCCACAATTGGGAGTATCTAACATAAACGCTGCCTGGGCAGGGCGAAAACCGTTATCAAGGATGCATCTCACCCTAACCATGGACTTTTTACTCTCCTCCCATCCGGCAGGCGCTATAGGAGCCTCCGCTCCTGCACCAGCAGGGACAGGAAGAGCCTCTTCCCTGAGGCTGTGACCCTGCTGAACCTCACATCACAGCGCTAAGCAGTATTGCACCCATATTGTATTGTCTCAGTACTTTTATATTTGTGTGCTGTAGCACTTACTTTTTATTCACAGTTATTTTGTAAATAACACTATTCTTTGCATTTCTGGTCAGATGCTAACTGCATTTCATTGGCTTTGTATCTGTACTCAGCACAATGTCAGTAAAGCTGAATCTAATCTAAAACCTCTTCTGTACCTTCTCCAAAGCCTCAACATTCTTCCTGTAGTGGAGCAACCAGAATTGTCCACTACTCCAGATATGGCCTAACCAGAGTTTTATAAAGTTTCAACATAACCTCTTGACTTTTGAACTCAATGCCTCAGATAGTAAAAGCAAGCATTCCATAAGCCTTCTTAACCACCTTGTTGACCTGTGTAGCCATTTTCAAGGAGCTCTCTGCTCAGCAACACTGTTAAGGATTTTGCCCCTTGTACTGTCTCCTTGTATTTGTCCTACCGAGGCGCAACACATCACATCTATCTGGACTAAACCCAATCTGCCATTTCTCTGTCCACTGAAAGCTCTTTGCTCACTGAATCAAACCTATATATAGTTAGATGGCTGTGACTGCTGGAGCTAATCATCTCATTGCCAGTTCACTGCTGCAGAAACCCTTCAACATGGAACCCTAGATCCAGTCATTTTTAGCTGCCTGTCCTTTCTTTATTGAGTCAGGAGAAATCATGTATTTTGCAGTGTTCAGTTGAATTCACATCTTCATATGGGCTAGAGAACTGCTGCCTCACTGGTCCAGTGACTAGGGCTCGATCTTGAATTTGGGTGCTGCTTATGCAGAGTCCGAACATTCTCTGCATGATCTCGTGAGTTTCAGTTTCCACTGGGTGCTCCAGTTTTCCTCGAGTGTTCCCATTTTCTTCCATATCCTAAACACATGCAGGTTATTAACTTAAATGGCCACTGTAAATTATCACTAGTGCCCAAGTGAAGGAAGGAATCTCTGTGGAGTAGACGGGAACATAGGGAGAATCAAATAGGATGAGTGGAAGACCAGCATAAATCAGGGGTTTCTTGTCCATGGACTCCTTGCTTAATTGTACTGGTCCATGGCATAAAAAAGGTTGGAAACCCTGGTATAAATGGTTCCTCATGGTTAGATTCAATAGGCTGAAATGCATTTCCATTCTGTGTGATTCTAGAACGAAGCATTCTATAACTTCATCCAGAAACAAAGAACACATTCAGGTTTGGGTTGATGAGTTACAAGCAATGTTCATACAAGTGCAGTCAACAACAACCTTCAATAAAAGATAACTTAACATGATCAGCTAGAGGTGTCAGAATTTGGAGTTCAATTGTGTCATCCTCTTTAAAGGGTTTGTAAGTCCACCCTGTCTCTGTGGATGTGTGGGTTTCCTATGGATGCTCCAGTTTCCTCCCACAGTCCTAAGGCGTACCAGTTAGAAGGTTAATTCATTATTTAAAATTGTTCTGTGATTAGGCTAGGGTTAAATAGGTGGGGTGTTGGAGGGTGCAGCTCATTGGGTCGGAAGGGTCTGTTCTGCACTGTATTTCTAAATCAATCAATCAATCAATCAATAACATTACCATCCCCATGCCCAAAGAGTCAAACATTCTGCGTGTGACCATTATCCAGAAACTGATTTGGTCAGGGAAATGTATACAGTGGCCACAAAAACAGAGACTGGTTGTCAGATGGTGAGTGTTTAGCCTTAAGTTCTTCTATCATCTATAAGGCATAGCTCAGCAATGTAACGAAATGCTTTCGACTTGCCTGGGTAAATGCAGCTCCAACAATATTTAATATGCACATACTCTTTCAGGGAAACACAGACCATTAGCTTTAACACCCCATTCATCCACAGAAACATGAAATTCCTCCAAAACTGGGAAGGAGATCTGTAGATGTAATCCCACTGAATATTCTTTTGTCCTCATTTTCCACCCACCAGCCTCTACATTTGAAGAATAATGCTACACAACTTCTGCATCTCCGAAAGAAAATCATTATTAAATGCATCTTCCTCTCTCTTCCTCTCAGCATTCCAAAAGCCAGAAGTGTCTATCTAAGATTGTCTTAAGTTTTCCTATTGTATCAGTTTCTACCACCACTCATGGCATTGTGTTCTAAGCACCTACCACACTCTGTGCAAGACACCTACCTCTGACATCTCTCCCAAACTTTCCTCCACTCAACTGAAATGCATTACCTGATACTGGCCTTTGCCACTTTAGGGAAATGGCACTGGCTGCCTACTCTTTGCCCCCCATAATCTTATACACCTCTATCAAGTCACTTATCATACTCCTTTGCTCCAAAAGAGAAAAGCCCTAGCTCGCCCAGCCTTTTCACCTTGGACATGTTCTCTGATCCCGGCAACATCCTGGTAAATTTCCTCTGCACCTTCTGTAAAGCTTCCACAGCCTTCCTATAATGAAGCAACCAGAAATGAACACAATACTCCAAATGGAGTCTAACCAGTTTCATAGAGCTGCAACACTCCATCAATGCCCTGGTTAATGAAAACCAATGCAGCATACACTTTCTTACTTACTGTACGAGTCATGTATCTATTTTCTCCCTGAACTGCATTGTATTTTGTGTTGTGCATTTATTAAGGATAATTTGTCACTTGGTTTGGGGTGTGGTAGAAGCAAATGAGCATAGTTATGTATTTTTGCTTTGTCTTAGTTTAGTCTAGTTGAGAGGGGTGAGAAAGGGTAATTTTTTTGTTGCTGATTGCTAGCTTCACTAATTGGAAAGCTTATTTAATTAATTTTGCTGTATTGCTAAATTAGTTTTGTTAGTTTTTTTTAATCAATATAAGATTATTTGTCTTTGGTTTCATAATAAAGAATTGAAAGTACCTTTCACAACTTGGAACTTAATTACTTTGGAAGCATGTCACACAGTGCCAACTCCCGTATTCAGTCTTGCAGCAATTTTGGTTTGTTTTCATCCACCCTATCAACTTGGCCAGCAACTATGAGGGATCTATGGATTTTGACCCCAAGTTTCCTCTGCTTGTCCACACTGCTAAGAATCCTTGTATTCTACCTTTGAAGGCAACCTTCCAAAGTGCATCATTTCACAGTTTTCAAGACTGAACTTCATCTGCAGCTTCTCTGCAGAGCTCAGCACCCTGTCTGTATCCCACTGTAACCCATGGCAGCCTTGTACACTACCACCCCACCAACCTTTGTTGCTTCTGCAAATTTACTAACCCACCCTTCCAGTTTCTCATCAAAGGCATTTATAAAATTCGCATTAAGAGTTCCAGAACAGATCCCTGCAGAATACCAAAAGTCACTGATCAGCGGGCAGCATACACTCCATCTACTACCACTCTCTGTTGTGTGTCATCCTTCTGTTTTTTACATGTATGGAGAGCGCCTTGGGGTTCATCTCAATCCTACTCATCAAAGTCTACTCAAATCCACTTCTAGTTTGCTTAAATCCCTTTTTAAGTTTATTCCAGGCTACTAATAACACTCGAGCCCTGTCTTGATTTTTGCTTCCTAAATCTTAATTTTGCTTCCTTCATATGTTGACTAATGTTCCATCTCTCTTGTCAAATATGGTTCTTTGACTCTACCATCCTTCCCCTACCTCAATGGGACAAACCTATCCAGAACCACTTGCAAGTGCTCCAAAATAACCTCCATATTCTGCTGTGCATTTCCTTGTGAACATCTATTCCCAATTTATGCTTCCAAGTTCCTGCCTAATACCATCATAATTACTACGCCCAGAAATGCTCACCCACCAACAGTTCTGTCACCTCTTTGGTTCATTGCCTAGTGCTAGATCCAGTATGGCTTCTCCTTTAGTTAGCCTGAACACATACTGTATCAGGAATCCTTCCTAGACATACCTAACAAATTCTACCCCATCTAAACCTTTAGCACTATGGAGGTGCCAATCAATAAGGGAAGTTGAAATCTCCCATGACAACAACTTGGTACTTTTGCATCTTTCCAATATCATCCAATTTATCTGCTCTTCAGTGTCCCTGTTGCTATTGAATAACTTATAGAATACTCCCAAGTGATTGCTCCCTTTCTGTTTCTGACTCCCACTCACACTGATTTAGTAGACAAGCAATAGTTTTGAATGACACTTTTTCTAAAAAGTACAGTCCTAGCTTTCTGTAGAAATTTATATTTAGAATGTATTTTCAGAAAATTTTGATGAGATTTTGTTTTTGTAATCTCACATTCTCTTCCTATTGACCATATTTCCTTCACTTACCATTTGAAATATGCAAGTTAAAGAGACATACTGATGATCCCCATTGCTCATGAAGATCCAGGATGAATGCAGTCATGGGACACAGGAAGAAATTCAGAATAGGATACTAAAGCTGATGATCAGCCACGTCCTAACTGATGGTGGAATATAAGGCTTTAACCTTATTCCATTCTCTTTCGATGTGAGCCATCTTATCAGCTTGAAAAGATACATAGGGGCATATTTCAGGAAAATTTTGGCTAAGATCCAAGAGTCAAGACTGTTTAATGTAATTTCCTGTACACAAATGTAGAGAAGAACAACATAATTATCTACTGTCATTATCAGAAGGCAGAGTAGCCGCAGTATACTGTATCTCTGCAAGACTTTGATCAAGGGGCCTGAGATACAGTATTTTAAAAAGAAAATATTGGTGAGTAGAATTACTGATAGAAAGGTTGATTGCTGCTAAGCACTATGAAACGGCCTTGACATAAGATCGCTTAGTCAGATGAAGGCACAAATATTATAATGTAGTCCTGTATACCTCATCCCTTCAACACAACAGATTTCAGAAAATAACTTTATCGTCATATTTTCAAGGTTAATAGGTTTTCAAGATTGTACACACAAATCATTGTACTTCCAAACTGAATACTTATAATACTCATCCTCACACTTTCATCTTCCTCAGTTATGACGTAAAAGGAGATGCTCCGACTGCCAACATTAAAATCAATCCAGAAATCTTCCAGTTTGTTATCAAATGGCATCCGCAACTAAAATTTAAAATATCAAGACATAAATGAATTACACAAGCAATTTCTTAACAAATCTCATTTCACATTCTTAAAATTCACAAAATACTATTTAAAATTACTATTACATTTTCCTGTATCAGCATTAATCACGAGATAATCATCTGTTTATCATGTACAGCAAACTAGTAACCATATTCCTTATAAATGAGTTTCTGACTACTTTTAATAAAGGACCTGAAATAGATAAATATAAAGTGGCCACTTTACTACTAGGTTGAACAAAGTCTAAAAGTTCAGTTCAGAGAAGTACACTGAGTGGCCACTCTATTAGGTATACCTGTACACCTGCTCATTAATGCATATAACGAATCAGCCAATCATGAGGCAGCAACTCAATGCATAACTGCATGCAGACATGGTCAAGAGGTTGAGTTGCTGTTCAGACCAAAATCAGAATGGGGAAGAAATGTGATCTAAATGATTTTGACCGTGGAATGATTGTTGATGCCAGATGGGGTGGTCTGAAATCTCAGAAACTGTTTATCTCCTGACATTTTCTTTTTTTTCCTCTTAATTTTATTTTTATTTGGATAAGGAGTTCACAATTATCATGTACTTTTTTCACACATATAACCTTTTCCATTTTTTTATATGTATAAAACTACAATTATTTATACATTCTTAAGTACACATTGAGATGATATAAAAGCAAAATAAACATTTAAATAGATAATTATGTACTGTGGTAAATCTAACCTATTAGGCTAAGTAATGAAATTAGTTGTTAAGAAAAATGCTAATAATAGTTTCCATACAACCCTTCTGGACCATTTCCACTGGTCCAAAATGTTGCATACAAGCCTATATACCAACCATTGTAGGTGTTTATATCCCAATTTGTTCGTGCTTGTTCCTGCCCGCAGACATAATTATCCAATCCCTATGTACTTATTTACTTAATTTTTTCATTTTTTTTTTATCCCTTTCCCAAATCTTTCCCTTTACTTGTGTTAATTCTCTATTTTCCAAAAAAAAACAACAACAAACATTTAGACTAGGGGTGCTTACGTTAGCAATATTACTGTGTTGATGAGAAGAGCAATATAAATCATTAGGAGAGTCATCTAAAGTCTGCTCGCATTGGGGTTATATATTCAATCCATTTATTCCAGATTCGATAAAATGTTTCTTTTTGAGTTCTCAGGGAGTAGGTCAACTTTTCCATTTTAAATATTTCCAAGATAATTTTGTACCAATCTTCTAATGTAGGTGGTATTGGATTCAGCCATTTTCTAGTGATTGATTTCTTACTTGCCGCTAAGAGGGCCTGCAGCAACTTTATATCTTCCTTCTGTTCAAGGAACAATACATGCCCCAAATAGAGCGTCTCAAAGTTCAGAGGTATCTGGGACCTAAGTACCTTAACTAATGTTCTATGAATACCTTCCCAAAATAGACTTAATTTAGGGCAATCCCAGAAAATATGAAAATAATTTGCCTCCTTAGAGCCGCACCTTCTCCAACACATCACATTTGTATCTTTATATTTTTCCTGATATGGGGCCTTGAAGTATCTTATAATGTTTTTCCAACAATGTTCTCTCCAAGTCAAAGAATTAGTCGACGACCATTGAAAGCTGCAAATTGTCCCCCAAGCCTCCTCTGAAAGTACCAACCCCGCTTCTTTCTCCCACTTCTCTTTAATATACAGTGTATTTACATTTTTAGCATGGGAGAGTGCATTATATAGGCGAGAAACTGATTTATTAGGTATTGAACTGCAAGCCGAATTCAGAATCTTGAAAAATTCTAATTCTACTGTTGATAGGTCTGTATATCTACAACTCTGGTTAACATAGTTTCGTATTTGAAGGTACCTAAAAAAGTCATTATGTTCTAGGCCATGTTTGTCCTGTAGGATTTGGAAACTTTGTAATACTCTTTTATCTATAAATGAGAGGTAGGTTGTAAGACCTTTCTTTATCCATAGCTCAAATCTTTTATCTCCTCTGTTGGGAAGGAATTCGGTATCATATGCACACCATCTAAAGAGTTTTAGCATGTTATTAATTCCACATGAATTAACCACCTTCTGCCATACTTTTAATGTAAGATTTATCCAAGCATTATTAAATTTTTCCAACTGGGCCATCAATCCTTTGTCAGCTATTGAGGCCTGAAGAGGAAAACTGTCAACTAATCCAAATTCTATTTCCTTCCATCTAGCCTTATATTCCCTATTACACCAATATAACAGAGGGGTTATCTGTGAGGCATAAAAATAATTTCTCAGGCAAGGAAGAACCATACCTCCTCTTTCCTTCCCTAACTGTAAAGTGTTATATCGAATTCTAGGTTTCCTTCCTTGCCAAATGAAGCAGGAAATCCATTTGTCCCATTCCCTGAATTGATTATCATCCACCTCCACTGGTAAAGTACGGAAAAGATATAATAACCGAGGAAGAATATTCATTTTTATAGTATTTATCCTTGAATTTAAACTTTAAAAGGGGATAAGATTCCATCTATGCATATCTGCTTTTATCTCTGAGATTAATGGCCCATAATTTACCTGTGACAGTGTTGAAAGATCCTTCGGCAGGGTTATTCCTAAATATTTTAATGATTTAGCTTCCCACTTAAGATCGTATGTATCCTGCAATTTTTTGGATGGTGTATAATTTAGGGACATAACCTGCGTTTTCTTTACATTTATTTTATAACCTGATATTTTCCCAAAGTCATCCAACAGTGTAAACAATCCTATAAATGATTTTTCTGGTTCACTCAGATAGACCAAAACATCATCTGCGAATAACGCCACTTTCTGTTCAATCCCTGCCACCTTGATACCTTTTACGATTTCGCTCTGTCTTATTAGTTGGGCAAGTGGTTCAATATATAGCGCAAAAAGGAGAGGAGAAATTGGGCATCCCTGTCTAGTGCCTCTCTCTAAAATGAAGGAGTCAGAGAGGTCCCCATTTATCTTAATTCGGGCTGTTGGGCTGTCATACAGAGTCTGAATTACTTTAATAAACCTTTCTTGAAAGCCGAATCTTCCTAACACTCTGTATAGGAATGCCCAACTAACCGAATCAAAAGCTTTCTCAGCGTCCAATCCTACTACCATTGTCTCTGTCTCATTCTTATTAACCTGTTCTAATATGTGCAGAGTTCTCCTTATGTTGTCCTGTGTTTGTCTTTGTTGAATAAATCCAGTCTGGTCTAAATGGATTAGGCCAGGTAAAAGCTTTTCCAATCTGCGCGCTAATATAGATGTAAATAGTTTGTAATCTAAATTAAGAACACTAATTGGCCGATAATTGCCACATTCTAGTTTATCTTTACCCTCTTTAGGAATAACTGAAATAATCGCTTCTCTCCAGGAAGGTGGAGTTTCTCCTCTCTGCAAAATCCAATTAAAGGTGTTAAGTAGTAATGGGGCTAACTGTGTCTTCAGGGACTTGTACCACTCTGAGGTAAACCCATCAGAACCCGGGGACTTTCCAGCCTTTAACCTAGAGATGGCCACGTTCAGTTCTTTGACAGCTACTGGTTCTAATAAACTTTCATTTTGTAAATCTGTAAGTTTAGGTAGATCTAAAAAATTCAATACACTGTCTATATAGGGCTCATTGGGGGCCTGAGGTTGGGAGTACAGCTCTCGATAATACGTTTCAAAACTCTCTTGAATTTTCCCTATTGTACTCTCCACAAGCTTTGTCTTTGGATTCTTTATTTTATGAATTGTATTGTCCGCTTGTTGTTTTCGTAATTTATATGCTAATAATCTAGCTGATTTACCTCCTACTTCATAATTCTTTTGTCTCAGGTAAAGAAAATTTCTTTGAGTTTCCAACGTATAAATATCATCAATTTCACTTTGCAATTTCCTAATTTCCTGTTTTCGATTTGAATTACTTTTGTTGCTATCTCCAACTTGAAGTTGTTTTAATTTTCCTTGAAGGTCTGCTAATTTTTGTGCATTGATTTTTTTCATGTGAGTAGTAATGGAAATAATTTTCCCTCTCAGTACAGCTTTCAATGTATCCCATAAAATCACTGGTGATGTTTCTCCCGTGTCATTAAGGTCTAGATATTCTTTGATTTCTCCCCTTAATCTCTCCATTACTTTTGGGTTATTAAGTATATGTGAGTTTAGCCTCCATAGTGTTTTCCTCATTTTCCTTTCCAGGATTAGAGACATAGAGACTGGGCTATGATCCGACAGATCAATTGTTGCAATATTACAGTTTTTTATCCTGAGTCTATCTGTATTAAAGATAAAGAAATAGTCTATCCTTGAATAGGCTGTATGAGGAAAAGAGTAATATGTATAATCTTTACTAGTAGGGTGTAATTCCCTCCAGACATCTATAATTCCCAACTCCTCCATCAATGAATTCACTTTCCGAGTCAGAGGTTTATTCTGAGTAACTATTCTTGAAGAATCTAATATAGGATTTAATCTAATATTAAAATCCCCTCCACAAATTACTACCCCTCGAGAACTGACCATTAGGTCAAAAATGTGTCTATAAAATGACCATTCACTACCTGGAGGAGCATAAACATTCAGCAATGTTATTTCTGTACCTTCTATTCTTCCTGTGATTTTTACAAACCGTCCTTCTTTGTCTCTAGTCTCTGAAATATGTTCATAATTAAGAGTACTTGATATTAAAGTAGCTACCCCTCTTCTGTGACTCAATTTATATGATGAATAAAATACATGCTTAAAGCCCATTCTTTTTAATTTTCCATGTTCAGATTGGCTCATATGTGTTTCCTGGAGGAAAGCTATTTGTGCCCTCTCTTTTTTCAATTTAGACATAATCTTATTTCTTTTAATTGGATTCAAAACCCCATTAACATTATAGGAAATTATTTTTACCAATTCAGTTTGCATTTTTCTCTAGTAGAAAAAAAGCACTCTCCTTTTCTAACCAAACAGTAAGCAATCCCTTCTCAACAGTAAACCAAGACATATAATCACACCCTAGACATTTCTGAACGTATAACATTTGAAAATTTTCCCCGACTTCCCACAGTGAGGCCTGAGCACCGACCCACCTCAGTTCAGAGGGATAACCTCTATCTTCACCCTGTGTTAGAGGGCCCTCAGCAGTTTGAATAATCATAGAGAATTTTCTCCTATTTATGTCTCGACCATATTGCTATCATTCAAGTTATTCCGCCTAGATTATTTTCAATTACCAGTTTTCATTTTACTTTTAAGTCCGATTTACTCTTTTCGGTCATTTCTCTTAATTAATCTGTATTCTCTGTACATTCGCGTCTGAATATTTGCAGCTTTTCCTTGTAGTTTGACACTCTGTTTCGAGTGGAGCGTCCTCGCCCCACTAACTGCCACGACTTCTGCCGAATCCTCTCCAGTAGCGACTCCAGTTGGGTGATAACTTTAATAGGTAGTCCCGGTCCGCCAGGTCCGACGTTGCCTCCTCCACCGTAGCGTAAGTTTTTGTCCCTTCGTCGTAAAAGACTCTCAGCCGAGCTGGATACAGGGTCTGGAATCTGATGTTGTTTTCCTTCAGGACTCTCCGTGTTTCCGTATATTCCTTCCGTCTGGCAAGAATCCCCGGTGCGTAGTCGTGGTCTAAACTGATTTTGCAGTTGTTCCACATGAAACCTTTCTTTTGCCATGCTCTTTTAAGCACCTCTTCCTTCGTTCTGTAACTGAGAAATCTGATCAGAATCGATCTGGGCTGGGCGCTTGCCGGAGGCTGTGGTGCCAACGCACGGTGAGCCCTTTCTATCTGTAGGTCTTTTGCGGCCGGTATATCAAGGTTCTCTCTAAGCAGCTTCTCCACGAAGGGAATCATCAATCCGGGTTTACCTTCGGTTCCTCCGGGAACTCCGTAGATCCTCACATTTTCCCTTCTCGAGCGGCCTTCTTGATCTATTAGTTTCCACTGGAGTTGGTCTTGTAGCTTCAGCATTTCTGCTATCACTTCCTCGGCATTTTGTAGCTTCTCTTCAATTCCAACAATCCTCGCTTCGGCTTCATCTATCCGCGAGTTAGTTTTTACTATTTCTCCTTTAATATCTTCCAGCTGTTTGCTGTTATCTTGTCGGAACTCGCGAATCTCTCCGAGAATCAAAGACAGAGTCACCGATTCCCCCTCATTATCTCCGTCCTGGCTTGCCGTGGGAGAGCTAGGCCCTTCGCCTTGCTGCATCTCTTTATGTTTATCAGCCTTCAGAGCGGACTTTTTATTCTTGTTCTTAGACATCATCCTTGCCCCTTTTATTAATATAGTTATGCAATATTAAGTATTTGTCTAAATTCGATTTTGGGGCAGTTTACCTTTTTTGTTGAGAGACCTTTTCCTTACGCCACCATTCCCTTGATGACCCGGAAGTCCCCCCCATCTCCTGACATTTTCACATACAACAGTCTCTAGAGTTTACAGAGAATAGAGCAAAAAAATACCCAATGAGCAACACTTCTCTGGATGAAAATGCCTTGTTAATGAGACAGGTCAGAAGAGAATGACCAGACTGGTTCAAGTTGACAGGAAGGTGACAGTAACTCAAATAACCACATGTTACTACAGTGATGTGCAGAACAGCATCTCTAAACACACATGTCGAATCTTGAAGTGGCTGGACTACAGCAGCAGAAGACCACACCAGGTTCCACTTCTGTACCTAATAAAGTAGCAAATGAGTGTATGTCTGTGGTCTTCTGTGTCCACTCTGAAAGAGCTAATAGTTGCATTCCCTACTCTCTTGTCTGTGCCCTACAAATTCACAATTCAATGATTCAAATTTCTTTTGAAAATCATTTCTGGAGCTGCTTGCTTCATATTTTTCGCAATATAACAGAGACTGCAGAAGGAAAAATACACAAAGGAACAGGAACAGGCCATTGGGTCCCTCCGACTATTCAATACATTTTTTGTCTGAATGCCACTTTCCTGCCAGTTACCCTTTGTTATCTCCCTGAGTAACTCAACTATGAATGTACTGAATTTGTAATTACCTGAACCCACCTGAACAGGTGTATTTAACAATTGTGTTTCCACCTGATTAAAGCACCCAGTTACTTCAATCACTATATCTGCTGCATTCATATATTTCTGTAAGTTGGAATTCTATCAGCAGTGGTGCAGTGCTAGCCGGAGCGCGTCCAGCACATCTTTAAGAAAAAAGCCGAAAAAAACAAGCTAATTAATTAGGTGCCGCCCAGGGTGATTTTCTAAAAAAATATTTTATTTATGATTTTCAACAAACTAAAGCGCAGAAGAAAATCAAATAGAGTAAATAGAAGGATCATTGCAAAACAGACAAAAATAGCAATAATACATATCTTAACAAATGAGCAAGACCCATATTAAAAATGAAAAATTAGAAAGGAAAGCACCCAACCCAACCACTATATTATAAGTATAGATGTTTGATTGGACATTTGAGATAAACTTTTATCACTCCAGAGCTATATATTGTAGTAAAAAAAAGAAATGAATAATAATAAAAAAAATCTGCCTGCTACTTAATCAAAGAATCAAAGAAAGCTGGAAATGCAGGATCTGACTATCATGGGAAGAAAAAACATACACCTGTCAATCTAGGTGAGAATTATGAAAATATTCAAGAAAAGGTCCCCACACCTTATGGAACTTTACGTCCGAATTAAAAAGTGAATAATAAATCTTTTCAAGATCTAAACAAGACATAATATCCCTAAGCCATTGAACATGGGCAGGGGGAACTACATCTCTCCACTTAAGGAGTACTGCATGTCTAGCTAAAAGACAATGTTCATCGTTTAGCCAGGATCAAATGTTTGTTAGAGTCTCGAGAAAAGAGCAATCAAAGGATCAGGTTCCACATGACAATTTAATATAGAAGATAAATTTAAAAAAACATCTTTCCAAAATTTTTCCAAAGAAGGACAGGCCCAATACGTATGAATAAAGGAAGCCTCGCCTCCTTTGCATTTGTCACACCAGGGACTAATATCAGGATAAAACTTCGTCAATTTGGTTTTAGATATATGAGCCCTGTGGACAACTTTAAACTGCAAAAGATAATGACAAGCACATAAAGAAGTTGAATTGACTGACTTCCAGAGTGATTTGAGTATCTCAGAAACTGCTGATCTCCTGGGATTTTTACGCTCAACAGACTCTGGAGTTTTCAAAGAATGGTGCCAAAAACAAAAAAAATCCGGCGAGTAGCTGTTCTGTGAGCAAAAACATCTTGTTTAATCCACTCACTGGATTTTTTTTGTTTTTGGCACCATTCTTTGTAAACTCCAGAGTCTGTTGTGCGTAAAAATCCGACGAGATCAGCAGTTTCTGGGATACTCAAATTACCCTGGGAGGCACCTAATTAATTAACTTGTTTATCTTGGCTTTTTTCCTAAAGAGGTGCCGGGCGCGCTCCAGCTAGCACTGCACCACTGTCTATCAGTAACTATCATTAGCTAAAGCTGAACTGCACCCCTTAAAGGAAGTAATAATTGTCTCTTACTCCGGACATCAGTCTGTAAAGCTTGTGAAGTGTCCTTGAAACTGAGCCTGAACAGGGCTTACTATTGCAAGAAACCTGTTTAACAGAAGTGAGCCTGGACACTAGTTGAGTTGGAGAGGAGAAAAGGGTCTCCAACATACAGATGCACAGGAAGCTATGATGGACAATAATAAAACAGCAGTAATTAAAGTATTAGAAGTCAACACGAAGAACGTTATTAGAATGTTTAATAACTTCATGATTGAGGCCAAGAAAACTTCAATAAATCCTATCACTTAGCTCATTAGTCTTACACAGCTATGATCAAGATGCATACCACAATTTCACATGGCCAAATTACTAAAACTTACTGACCCATATTCAGTTATGGAAGATTCATCACCCTAACATGAAAGCACTTTTCTTTCTCTAGCAGAAAAAGATGGCACACAATAATTACCAAAACAGTATATTACCTGCAAGAAAGCCTACATCAATAGAAACCATAGAAAAACTACAACACAGAAACAGGCCTTTTGGCCCTTCTTGGCTGTGCCAAACTATATTCTGCCTAGTCCCACTGACCTGCACATGGACCATGTCCCTCCATACACCTCCCATCCATGTATCTGTCCAATTTATTCTTAAATGTTGAAAAAGAATCCGCATTTACCACCTCATCTGGCTGTTCATTCCATACTCCCACCATTCTCTGTGTGAAGAAGCCCCTCACTAATGTTCCCTTTAAACTTTTCGCCCCTCACACTTAACCCATGTCCTCTGGTTTTTTTCTCCCCTTGCCTCAGTGGAAAAAGCCTGCTTGCATTCACTCTATCTATACCCATCATAATTTTATATACCTCTATCAAATCTCCCCTCATTCTTCTACACTCCAGGAAATAAAGTCCTAACCTATTCAACCTTTCTCTGTAACTGAGTTTTTCAAGTCCCAGCAACATCCTTGCAAACCTCTGCACTCTTTCAACCTTATTAATATCCTTCCTGTAATTTGGTGACCAAAATTGAACACAATACTCCAGATTCGGCCTCACCAATGCCTTATACAACCTCATCATAACATTCCAGCTCTTATACTCAATACTTTGATTAATAAAGGCCAATGTACCAAAAGCTCTCTTTACAGCCCTATCTACCTGTGACGCCACTTTCAGGGAATTTTGTATCTGTATTCCCAGATCCCTCTGTTCTACTTCACTCCTCAGTGTCTTGCCATTTACCCTGTATGTTCTACCCTGGTTTGTCCTTCCAAAGTGCAATACCTACACTTGTCTGTATTAAACTTCAACTGCCATTTTTCAGCCCATTTTTCCAGCTGGCCCAAGTCCCTCTGCAGGTTCTGAAAACCTTCCTCACTGTCTACTACATCTCCAATCTTTGTATCATCAGCAAATTTGCTGATCTAATTTACCACATTATCATCCAGATCATTGATATAGATGACAAATAACAATGGACCCAGCACTGATCCCTGTGGCACACCACTAGTCACAGACCTCCACTCTGAGAAGCAATTCTCTACTACCACTCTTTGGCTTCTTCCACTGAGCCAATGTCTAATCCAATATACCACCTCTCCATGTATACCTAGTGACTGAATTTTCCTAAGTAACCGCCCATGCGGGACCTTGTCAAAGGCCTTACTGAAGTCCATGTAGACAACATCCACTGCCTTCCCTTCATCCAATTTCCTGGTAACCTCCTCAAAAAACTCCAATAGATTGGTCAAACATGACCTACCACGCACAAAGCCATGTTGACTCATAGTCATACTTTATTAATCCCGGGGGAAATTGGTTTTCGTTACAGTTGCTCCATAAATAATAAATAGTAATAGAACTATAAATAGTCAAATATTAATATGTAAATTATGCCAGTAAATTATGAAATAAGTCCAGGACCAGCCTATTGGCTCAGGATGTCTGACCCTCCAAGGGAGGAGTTGTAAAGTTTGATGGCCACAGGCAGGAATGACTTCCTATGATGCTCAGTGCTGCATCTCAGTGGAATGAGTCTCTGGCTGAATGTACTCCTGTGCCCACCCAGTACATTATGTAGTGGATGGGAGACATTGACCAAGATGGCATGCAACTTAGACAGCATCCCCTTTTCAGACACCACCGTGAGAGAGTCCAGTTCCATCCCCACAACATCACTGGCCTTACGAATGAGTTTGTGGATTCTGTTGGTGTCTGCCACCCTCAGCCCGCTGCCCCAGCACTCTCCCTAATAAGTCCCTGTCTATACAAATGCTTGTAGACTCTGTCTCTTAGTACTCCTTCCAATAATAACTTACCCACTACCGACGTCAAACTTAACGGCCTATAATTTCCCAGATTACTTTTCAATCCTTTTTTAAACAACGGAACAACATGAGCCACTCTCCAATCCTCCAGCACCTCACCCGTAGACACCGACATTCTAAATATATTTGCCAGGGCCCCTGCAATTTCAACACTAGTCTCCTTCAAGGTCCGAGGGAATACCCTGTCAGGTTCTGGGGATTTATCCACTTTAATTTGCCTCAAGATAGCAAGCACCTCCTCCTTACCAATCTGTACAAATTCCATGATCTCACTACTTGTTTCCCTTCATTCCATAGACTTCATGCTAGCTTCCTTAGTAAATACAGACGCAAAAAGCCCATTTAAGATCTCCCCCATTTCTTTCAGTTCTGCACATAGCCGACCACTCTGATCTTCAAGTGGACCAATTTTATCCCTTACAATCCTTTTACTCTTAATATACCTGCAAAAGCTCTTTAGATTATCCTTCACTTGGACTGCCAAGGCAACCTCATGTCTTCTTTTAGCCCTCCTGACTTCTTTCTTAAGTATTTTCTTGCACTTTTTATACTCCTCAAGCACCTTATTTACTCCGTTTCCTATACATGTCATACAACTCTGTCTTCTCCTTTATCAGAGTTGCAATATCCATTGAAAACCAAGGTTCCTTATTCCTATTCACTTTGCCTTTAATTCTGATGGGAACATACAAGCTCTGCACTCTCAAAATTTCTCTTTTGAAGGCTTCCCACTTACCGATCACACCCTTGCCAGAGAACAACCTGTCCCAATCCACGCTTTTTAGATCCTTTCTCATTTCTTCAAATTTGGCCTTCTTCCTTTCAGAACCTCACCCCTAGGATCAGATCTATCCTTGTCCATGATCATGTTGAAACTAATGGTGTTATGATCACTGGAACCAAAGTGCTCTCCTACACACACTTCCGTCATTTATCCTAACTCATCAACAAAGTAGTTTAGAAAAGAGTATACTATCCAAAAGTGGAGAAGCTGAAGGATCCATTTTGGAGGTTGTGCAAAATAACTAATGACAATGATAATGGTACATCTCTTTGGAACAACTTCATCATCAAGCTGTGCCAGCTTCACTCTTAGGAAATGCACAGAAGACAATGAAGATCAGTTCAGCTGCAAGATGGTGTATAAGGTTTTGCATTGCTTCTATTTTAATGAATGCCTTGTGTCAGTGTCCTCTGAGAAAGAAGCGGTCATAATAGAGACACCCAATATTCATTTGTGCTAAAGGTGGCTTTTGACTCACAAAATGGATAAGCAACAGACAGAGTGTACTACCTGCAATACCAGAAGAACAAAGAATGAAAGACATGAAGAATCTGGATTTAGGTCAAGATATACAGCACCTTCAGCAGAAAGAGTACCTGGGTGTGTAATGGTGCATTCAGTCTGACACTTCCAAGTTTAATATGATGATCCAAGTTAGACCACTCACCAGAAGGGGGATCCTTTCCACAGTTAGTTCCATCAATGATACTTGCTCACCACTGCTCTGATGGCAAGCCATATGGACACATTGTGGAAAAAGGAGTTGCACATGCAGCTTCACGACTTAGTGTTTCAGGCTGATAGTATTCTGTGCTGAAGTATATCAAGAATGAAACTTCCAAGATCTGATCCTTTGTTGCATACAGTTTCAGAAATTCTTAAGGTCTCACAAGCATCTCAATGGAGGTATGTAAACACTTCAAGCAACCCAGCAGATGTGGCCTTTTGTGGGTTGAAGGTGAAAGAGTGCCTGAAGAATGAGACACGGGTGTCAGGGCCTCAGCATCTTCTTCAACCTGAAAGGGAACCCCAACTGGTCTGGAGAATTTCTGCTAGATGATCCAGGAGACAAGAGTAATATTACAATGAATGCCACACAGATTAAAGAGGAGGTGGACATGATAACACCTATAATCCATCAATTTTCATCGTGGACCTGTTTGAGGACAGCGGCCTGGATTCTTAGATTTAAGAACCTGCTCCTGTTTCTTATTCAGAAGAGAAAGCAATTGAACATTGATCGTGCACACTTTGACTTGGATGAAGAACAAGAGTATTATTGGAGACAGAGAACGAGAAGGCCATAGACCAAATCAGCCAAGATTGTCTCTCAGTAGAGGAAGGAGCTCAGAAAGGCTGAAATGGAGAAAATTATTTTGACGCCAAAGAAAGATTTCCAGATTAATTTTCAAATTTGCAAAAGGAAGAAAGTTTGAAAAGGAACAATCCATAACATCCTGAGGATGCTCACTTCCCGAAGCATAATGCATCATTACGATTGGGTGGCAGCGGTGGTCATGTTCAGGTCCCCTTCCCTCTTTGAATGGGATTTAAAGCTCCAAGTAGAATGGAGTATAGTCGAGGGAGACACTAAAGCCTTTCGCCAGTGGATTCTTATTACAGAATTATACAGTGATAGTGCTAGCCCATCAGAGGATGTTGAACTAACCTCTGCCACAATAGGGCATCTAGGTACGGAAGCAGCTCCCCACTTGAAAGGAGTAGTGCTATCTTTAATAGGATTGGTCATCCCATAAATGCAGCCATTCAGTTGTTGCAGTGTTTGGAGTATGTAGAACAAGGTGCATGTAGCCAGGTACAGAAGTTGGAATAAGTAGAGGGGGTCTGTGAGATCCCACAAAACCCATAAGGAGATGTTTTTGGTGTTGCTCAAAGCTGAGGCCCCAAGGGGCAGGTAAATGGGGTTCCCACTCCCACGCTCTATGCAATATGGACACAACACTGCCTTCCTATCCACCATGAGACTGTTTATTGGTCTGTTATGTGACTAGTCAATTTTGCAGGCTTGTCCATCTATCAATTAACATTTGACTACTAATCCTGTGTGTCTGAACATGTCAGTTGTTTCTGGGTTGGATTTATTGCACCCAAAGCTGGAAGACCAAGTAAGAGATAGAAAAAAGACAATGAAAGTGCAGTACAATTCAAATACGGAACATTGGAACTCTGAGGTGGGAAATCCAGTTTATGTCCACCCCAAACCTAAAAGCCAAAGGTGGATAAAAGGAGAAGTAGTGATGAAAGAGGGCCAACAAGCACTTGAGGATGGCAGTGTATGTTGCCGATATCTAGACCACATCAAGAAATGACCAAGTGAATCCCTTGTTCCAGAATGAGCTGGTGGTTAGCACCACAATCTATCAAAGCAGAATCCCCAGTTGAAGCACTGAATCCGGAACAACACTCGATTCTGGGGCTTCTGGATTGCGTCAGTTAGAACAGACCAGAAAACCGGTGGAATGTTATCAAGCTGGTTTCGGCTAAAAACTTACAGATGGGGAGATGTTCCATCCATCGTGTGACTGTTTATTGGTCTGTAGTGTGACATCATGGCACTGATTGATTTGGCAGGCTTTTCCATCTGTTGATACACGCTTGACCTACTAATCTTGTGCTTGTGAATGTGCTGTTTCCGGGTGACTACGAGTCAAATAGACCTATTCAGCCGAACTGTATACAATAAACATTCTGTTCCAACTTCCAAGATTTTCCTTAAATGTAACACTGCCAGAGAAAGCAAGATCAGGTAGCCGTTAAGGGGGAAGGGTTATTCTTCAAGCCCTCTCCTGATAAGGGCTCCTTTTGTCCTCTGCTGGATTCCTTGCATTCCATTCAGAATTCCCCATATCCCTTGCTAGAGGCTCTGTAAAAGGCACTGGCAGACCTTCAGTGGCAGCAGGTGTCATCCAGGAGGGAGGGTCATTCCGACTGCATCCTCTTCCCTGTAAATGTAGTGTGAGGATAAGTGCAGGTTTAAGTGGCTGTGTGAATGTGTTAATGTCTCACGGCCGGCCCAATTGTTTTCTCTTCCCCTTTGTTCTTCAGCAAATGTGTTACTTTTTCCCTGTGGGAATTAATTATTGGTTCTAAGTTTTTCAGTTACTTGCGTAAGTTCTAAAGGAAGAGAAATACAAACCTGAAATATTGTTTGTCTTGTCTGTGTTTTCAATCTGTTACCCGTTTCCCACACAATTGGTTTGAGGGAGAAACCCAGATATACTAGCCATGTGAAATCTAGGTGAATAAGATAAAAATCTGGACATCTTTATTCTGGATATGATATGCCCACATTTCGGGGGGAAATAGGCATTTGGGAGCAATCCTAAAAGTTATTCTAAAGATCCAGTGACTAATCAGGAGCGAGAAACTTTGTGTCTTCTCTACATTACGGATGGCAAAGTGGTGGATGCTGACATGTGCTGGGAGATCCTATAACACATTCCTGAGGCTGGTGTTTGAATTTGCACACCAGACCAATGAGTCATATTGCTGGATTTGTATGAGGACTCCTAACTACAGTGCAGAAGAGATGCCACCAATTTCAATCCTTTTGATGACAAGGAAAAGAACTATTGGGCGAAATTGTCCAGCTTCTCAGGTTTTGGCATTCTGTTTTGGGGAAAGCCAGGGGAGTGGTCTAACTAAGCCATTCTCAACCCAAAGTATGGTCGCAGCCTTAAGGAACTCGAGCCTTAGTAACCCATGGTGGAGTAGTTGCTTTAAGGGCTGGTATTTCCCTACATATTATTTGTTTAATTCAAAGCTCCTGACTCTGAAAGTAATTCCCCAACCGACAAGGAAGGGAAAGAAACGTTGGTGTAGGTGGCACGATGAGCACAAGTAAAACTAGTCAGTGGGATACAGCAAGTGTGAGCTGAAACACTATCCTGGGACAACTATGCCGAATAGTGCTGTGAAGGCAGGCCTCTCTAGATAATGAATGGCACTTACTGGATACTCAGCTTCTAAATCTATCCGCAGCTCCTGCTGTGGTGCAGCTGCTGCTGTGGTGCAGCTGCTGCTGTCTGGGATATGTGGTGCCATACGTATACCATCTCAAAGTCCTGGATGAGTGTCTTGCCCATGCTGGTCAGCATAGTAAGCAGGCTATCCCAGAGCTAAAAAAGTTTTGGATGATAGCGTTTCCCAGTATGGTACGGCCAGACGGTCTCAAGAACTGATAGCGATGGCTATAGATCATCTATTCACAAAGAAAGGTAGAAAATCTGCTGTTATTGGTCAAGAATACCAATAACAGGTATTATTGGTATCAATGAGTCAGGGAATATCAGTTACCTGGCTGATCACGCCAAAGAGTCACAGAAACATAAAAAACCTATAACACAATACAGGCCCTTCGGCCCACAAAACTGTGCCAAACACGTCCTTACCTTGAGTTACCTATAGCTCTCTATTTTTTTGAAGCTCCATGTACCTATCCAGGAGTCTCTTAAAAGACCCTATCGTATCCACCTCCACCATCGCCGGCAGTCCATTCTGCACACTCACCACTCTCTGCGTAAAAAACTTACCCTTGTAAGTTCTCCTCTGTACCTACTTCCAAGCACCTTAAAACTGTGCCCTCTTGTGCTAGCCATTTCAGCCCTGAGAAGAAACCTTTGACTATCCACACGATCAATGCCTCTCATTATCTTATACACCTTTATCAGGTCACCTCTCATCCTCCACCACTCCAATGAGAAAAGGCTGAGTTCACTCAACCTATTCTCACAAGGCATGCTCCCCAATCCAGGCAACATCCTTGTAAATCTTCTCTGCACTCTTTCTATGGTTTCCACATCCTTCCTGTAGTGAGGCGACCAGAACTGAGCACAGTACTTCAAGTGGAGTCTGACCAGGGTCCTATATAGCTGCAACATTACCTCTCGGCTCTTAAACTCAATCCCACAATTGGTGAAGGCAAATACACCGTATGCCTTCTTAACCACAGAGTCAACCTACGCAGCAGCTTTGAATGTCCTATGGACTCGGACCCCAAGATCCCTCTGATCCTCCACACTGCCAAAAGATTTACCATTAATACTACTATTCTACCATCATATTTGACCTACCGAAATGAACCACCTCACGCTTATCTGGGTTGAACTCCATCTGCCACTTCTCAGCCCAGTTTAGCATCCTATCAATGTTTCTCTGTAACCTCTGACGGCCCCCCACACCATCCACAACACCCCCAACCTTTGTGTTATCAGCAAATTTACTAACCCATCCCTCCATTTCCTCATCTAGGTCATTTACAAAAACCACGAAGAATAGGGGTCCAAGAAAAGATCCCTGAGTCACACCACTAGTCACCGGCCTCCATGCAGAATATGACCCATCTACAACCACTCTTTGCCTTCTGTGTGCAAGCCAATTCTGGATCCACAAAGCTGTGTCCCCTTGGATCCCATGCCTCCTTACTTTCTCAATAAGCCTTGCATGGGGTACCTTATCAAATGCCTTGCTGAAATCCATATACACAACATCTACTGCTCTACCTCCATCAATGTGTTTAGTCACATCGTCAAAAAATCCAGTCACGCATGTAATAAGGCATGACCTGCCTTTGACAAAGCCATGCTGACTATTCTTAATCATATTATGCCTCTCCAAATGTTCATAAATCCTGCCTTTCAAGATCTTTTCCAACAATTTACCAACTACTGAAGTAAGACTCACTGGTCTGTAATTTCCTGGGCTATCTCTACTCCCCTTCTTGAATAAGGGAACAACATCCACAACCCTCCAATCCTCCAGAATTTCTCCCGTCCCCATTGATGATGCAAAGATCATTGCCAGAGGCTCAGCAATTTCCTCCCTCACCTCCCACAGTAGCCCGGGGTACAACTCGTCCAGTCCCGGTGACTTATTCAACTTGATGCTTTCCAAAAGCTCCAGCACATCCTCTTTCTTAATATCTCCATGCTCAAGCTTTTCAGTACACTGTAAGTTATCCCTACAATCACCAAGATTCTTTTCCATAATCAGTGGATAAGGTTATTGGCGATTACATTCTGGGGGAAAGCTGCTGAACTTTTGGGGTGCAGGGAGGTTGGCGGACTGCTATAGTACACAGGGGGGTGATTATTAGGTTTACAGTAGAAGGTATTGTACTTTGTGCTTTATATATAGTTTAGTGGAATGTTCACGAGGGTCATAATAATCTGAAGGTCGAATGGTCATGGGGTCACATCCTTCGAGGGCTGGTATGTCATGTGGGTGTGCTGGTTTACCTAATGGTCAAAAGCTGCTTCTACTGTGCCAGTCATTGATTGACCCATTTGAAGTATGCAGCAGCTCTTTCCTACTGGTTGTCTTTTGTGCCACAGAGCACTGGTGTTCAGTTTCAGGCATCTCAGGGGTATAAAAGCAGCACATGTGGGAGGCTCTGCCTTTTTTCTTTTGTCCCCAAGCACTCATTTTCACACTGAGGTTGTGAACACTGCTGAAGAACCATTTGAAAATTATGCTGCAGATATAGAAGAGCCCACACACACTCTTAGCCAAGTATCTGCTTGTTGAATATCTAGTTTTGCAGTTTGTGTAACTTGGGGGACTTAGATGTTTGGTTGAATATTTTATGTTTGTAAACAAATGATTAATATGTTCATACATAATCAGTGATTTATGTCTCACTCACCAAACCCATGAACCTGCTTCCATGTTACAGCTACTGACCCAGAGGTCCAGGCTTACCGAATAGCAGTCACAGCCCTGCAGCTGGCTGGCATTAAGTTCGGAGAAGCTGGGCTTTCTGTCCTATGCAATTTCTCAACCAGACACATTTGTCCTACAGTGCCCGCAAACTGGAGGCATACTGTTTTTAACTCCATTCATGGCCTCTCACATCTGGACCGGAAGGCCTCACAGAAACTGGTTGCACTAAAGCTTGTGTGGCATGGCCTTAGAAAGAACATGCATGATTCGAGTTCAGCCTGTGTTGAGTGCTAGCAGGTGGATCTTAACCATCATGTTTGGGCAATTTGGTATCTTTTGAGATCCCTGAACAACAGTTTGACCACATCAATGTGGACCATGGACCTAGTTGGTCATCATCCCCCCAAACCGCTTCCCCCCCCCACCCAGGGTCTCATGCACCTCCTTACCCCTTACCATAGTGGACTGTACCACTAGGTATCCAGGGTAGTCCTCTAACATCAACAACAGCCACAGTTGTGGCTTGCGCATTCATCAAAACCTGGGTTGCTAGGTTTGGCACTTGAACTGCTATTTACTCTGATCCTGGTCCCCAATTTACATCAGACTTGTAGGCTGCAATGGCCCAGAACCTCACAACCTCACATTAGGCTACATCACACCACACAGCATATCACTCTAAGTCCAATGGCCTATGTGAGCAGTTTCACCGCTCCCTTAAGGCTGCTCTGAGGACTTCCCTGATAGGTGAGTGTTGGCCTGATCATCTCCCATGGGTCCTGCTGGGGCTCAGAACAGCACCAAAAGAGGGTCTGCAGTCATCTGCGGCTGAGTTGGTATACGACAACCATTACGAGAGCCAGGTGAATTTATTCCCAATGCCAAGACGGCCTGGCCGGCCTCTCAACAGCATTCCGCCTTCCTCAGTAAATTTAATTCCTTTGAGTCATATGGTCAGAGAAGCATAGCAGAGAAACAGGCCCTTTGACCCATCTAGTCCATGCCAAAACCTACTCCCATCAACCCGCACCAGGACTATAGCCCTCCATAAGTCTACTATCCATGTACCTATCCAAACTATTCTTAAATGTTGAAATTGAGCTCGCATGCACCACTTGTACTAGCAGCTTATTCCACACTCACACGACCCTCTGAGTGAAAAAGTTTCCCTTCATGTTCTCTTTAACCTTCTCATCTTTCACCCTTAACCCATAACCTCTAGCTGTAATCCCATCCAACCTCAGTGGAAAAAAATTGCTTGCATTTACCCTATCTATACCCTTCATAATTTTGTATGCCTCTATCAGATCTCCTCTCTATTTTCTGTGTTCTAAAGATTTCAATCTTTCCTCATAACTCGGGTCCTCCAGACCTGGCAACATCTTTTGCACCTATTCCTGCCTTCCATTACAGCGTACAGCACTCTTGGGCTCCTGTTGACCTACATTCCACCTTGTTTATTTTTATCCGCCATGATACACACCAACATCCCCTTAGGCCCCCTTATGATAGCCCATTCAGCATTTTGGAATGGAGAGAAAAGGCTTTTATCATAGATAGGAGGGGTAAGCCTGAATGTATTTTAGTAGTTCGCATTAAACCGAACCACCAAGATTCAGAGGATTCCGTTAACACGCCCCTAGCATCATGACATGACCGTGAGTCAGAGGCACCTGCTCTTACTCCACCCATGGAACATATGACCTGAGTTCTGGAGAGGCTCACATGCTGCTTTCAGTGAATTCTTGGCGGTGGGGGGGGGGTAATGTAATGGGTGGAAACATATGCATAATTCACAACCACCGACATTGAGTTGCGGTTCACTTTAAGAGGCTGGTCTGTCATGAGGACGCAATTACGTGATGTTTTTTACCGCGCTTGATCTTCTGTCTGGAGGACAATAAGGAGTTGTTATGGTTTCCCTTAAACTTATAAGGCCTCTCCTCTGTTATTTTATTTATGTAAACCTACAGATGTCTATGTTGTTTAGAATCTCTTCTCATCACATGGATGACATGCCATCAAGAAGCTGAACTTCAATTCAAGGTTGAATTCGCCGAACAATATTCAGTGGAAGGAGATACCCAGTGTTGTTCACAGGCCTGGGGTACTGAAAGAAGAGTATCTTATCCATCTGAGGCCAGGAGTGACACCCTACTCTGACCACAGTGAGGTGTACACGAGTCCCATTGATGAACAAAGTCAAAGCTGAACTTGAGAGAATGGAGGCACTTGACATAACTAGAGTGAATGGACCTACTGACTGGTGTGCAGGAATGGTTCCTGTTCCCAAGCCAGGTGGAATAGGGAGCCATCTGTGTTGATTGAACAAAATTAAATAATGCAGGGGAAGTTTATTCTGTCCCCTGTTGAGCAAACTTTGGTATGCTGGGTAGAGCAAAGTTCTTCACCAAACTAGATGCAAACACAGGGTTTTTTTCAGATCTGCTTAGCTCCTGAGTCATAGAAGCTCACAACCTTTATCACATCATATGGGCGCTACGCATTCAAGAGACTCCCCTTAGGCATCTCATCAGCCCCTGAACTCTTTCAGATGAGAATGAAACAAATATGGGAGCGACTGAAAGGAGTATTCTGCCACATGGATGACATACTCATCTATGAAGGCTCAAGTGAGGAACATGACAAAAGAGTGGAAGCTGCCTTGGAGAAACTGAAACAGGCTGGAATCAACCTGAACGAAAAGAAATGTGAATTTGCATTTGGTGAAGTTCTTAGGACATCAATTGCCCTCAGAGAGTGCAAATAGATTCAGACAAACTGAACATGGAACAACCTACGAATATATCAGAGATCCGCAGCTTCCTTGGCATGATTAACTAGCTTAGAAAGTTCAATCCAGATTTGGCAGAGAAAATAAAGCCACTACGTGACTTCCTCTCTCAGAGAAACGTTTGGATCTGGAACACACCACAGGAGAAGTCATTTTCATCACTTAAAGCAGAGCTTATCCCTCCACCAACAATGGCGATCAAAGCAACCAAGGTCTCAGTAGATGCCTCTTCTTTTGACCTAGTGCTCATGCAACACCACAGTGGTGCATGCAAACCGGTTGCATATGCATCAAGAGCACTGACACCAACTGTACATCGTTATGCCCAAATCAAAAAGGAGACACTGGCTCTCATGTGGGCTTGTGAACGCTTCAACTGCTACTTGATAGGCACCAAATTCCTACTTGAAACAAATCACAAGCAACTCGTCAGCCTCTTCAGCTTGAAACACTTGGATAACTTAACCTCCACATCTGCAAGGATTCAACATGAGGCTTATGCGATACTGTTTTGACATTGAACATGTATCCAGAAAATCTATCACAACACCAGACATTCTGTCAAGGATGCCATGCAAAAGTGAATGGACAGAAGCTGAGGTTGCCCTCATGGAAGATATCACTATCTATTTAGCTCAGATACATGACAGCTTTCCTGCATCACAGAGTAAACTGGATGAAATTTACACTGAGTTGAAAAAGGACCAAATCTGCAGTGAGGTCGTGCAATACTGTGAGCATGGATGGCCAGCTTTTCCAAAAGGACCTTACAAGCTCAGACCTTACTGGCTTGAAAAAGACACACTCAGCATTCTTGATGGTTTTCTGTTAAAGGCTAGAGATCCATCATTCCTGCTTCTATGCATGCCAAAATAATAACAGTCTTCGACTAAAGGCAAAAGACCCCTACAAAGCACTGCCAGCTTATTGCTCCACACCTCTTGAGAATTACTACAGTCCATCAAAGCTGTCAATTGGCCAGAGACTGAGAACAAGCCTGCCCATTCTTCCTTCCTTTCTCCAAACTCACTTACCAGACTTAGACAAAGTTAAAAATTATGAGACAACCCAGCGTGAGAAAATGAAGGTCTTGCATGATCTCACCAGAGCAAGCATTTGTCTCCATTCAGAAGTGATGAAGCTGTTGGAGTTTTAGACCAAACCACCAGAGGAACAATAGTCCGGCAGCTTGCACCATGATTGCTTATGACAAGAACCTTATCGCAAGGTTAAATTCGGCAGAACGGCGCATGCTCATGCACTTTCAAAGTCCACAAAAGTTAGAGGAAGAAATAGAGTGGCTTGATCCTTATAACGAGGACCACTTACCTGAAGTGGACGCATCAGTTCAAGAATTACCATCTGCTCCAACACTTCCAGGAACCCATACCAGATATGGTCATTTATCTGTCCCAACACAGAGACATATTTCATTGCATAGTAGCTTAGGGCAAGTGACTAAAGAGGCAGAATAATCCTCTGACTTTGAAGTGTGTTCAGGTGCACTACCCAGACCTCTATTAGATCGAGTGTTTTTTTTAAAAAAGGAGTTCTAATGTTGAAGACATTTCACAAAATGAGAATGTTCTTTAAAAAAAAGAAATTGGTGAAAAAATGAGGAAAATAGAGAGAAACCAATCAAAACAAGGAGAAATACTGTTAATGCTGGCAGTTCTTTTTTATGTTTATATAAGGAGCATAAGTTATGTGTTATGGGTAAAGTGAACTAAATCATTCAATTTCAATGACTATAATTTCAATGCAGAATGATAATGTGGTTAACTGGATCAGCAAATTTGTGGATGATACCAAGATTGGGGGTGTAGTGAACAGTGAGAGGGACTATCATGGTTTGCAGAGGGATCTGCATCAGCTGGAAAAATGGGCTGAAAAATGGTAGATGGAATTTAATGCAGACATATGAGAGGTCTTACCCTTCAGTAAGACTAACCAGTGTAGGTCTTACACGGTCAAAGGTAGGGCACTGAATAAAGGGATCAGGGAATACAGCTCCATAATTCATTGAAAGTGCCCGCACAGGTTGCTAGGATCATAAAGAAAGCTCTTGGCACATTGAGCTTCATAAATAAAAGCATTAGGTACAGGAAATGGAATGCTGTGTTGAAGTTTTATAAGATATTGGTGAAGCCTAACTTGGAGTATTATGTGCAGTTTTGGTCACTTACTTACAGGAAACATGTAAATAAAGTTGAAAGAATACAGAGAAAATTTACAAGGATGTTGCCAGGTCTGAAGGACCTGAGTTATATGAAAATAGGTTATGACTTTATTCCTTGAAACACAGATTGAGAGGAGACTTGATAGAGGTGTACAAAATTATGAAGGGTATAGATAGGGTAAATGCTAGCAGTTTTTTCCACTGAGGATGGATGGGACGAAAACTAGAGGTCATGGTTTAAGGATGAAAGGTGAAAGGTTTAAGGGGATCATGAGGGGAAACTTTTCACTCAGAGGGTTCTGAGAGTGTGGAATAAGCTGCCAGCGCAAGTGGTGCATGCAAGCTCGATTTCAACATTTGAGACAAGTTTGGACAGGTACATGGATGGATGGCTATGGTCCCAGTGCAGGTCAATAGGAATAGGCAGTTTAAATGGTTCGGCACAGTCTAGGTGGACCGAAGGGCCTGTTTCTGTACTGTACATTTCTTTGACTCTCTGACTCTATGTTATCCAATTAGTCCCTAAAATATTGGGTTCCTGATGTTAGTACAGCTAGCTATAAGAAGAATCCTTTCTAAGCGTGTTGTTTGTCTACAGTTGTCCGCAGCTCCAGGATGCCAGTATATGACAGATCTACCTCTAGACAGGGTCTCTCTAGATGTTCAGGAGTGGACTACTTTGGACCTTTTGAAGTGAAGAGCAGAAGTACATTGAAGGGGTATGGGATCATATTTATCTGTCTAGCTATATGAGCTGTTCACACTGAAGTGGCATCTTCTTTGTTAATTCACTACAACACTTTATAGCAAGATGAGGACAGGTTTGAGAACTGCCATTTGATAACACAACAAACTTGTTAGAACTGAGCATGAGCTGCAAGAAGCCATTGAGAAGTGGAATTATTCAGAGATCAGTGGAATTATTCCCTTCTTCAAAAGGGAATTCATTGGATTTTTACCCCCTCCCCCCCAAGGCTGGTTCTCATCATGGAGGAACATGGGAGAGATTAATCAGGTCCGTGCAAAAAGGTTCTCAATTCCACCATGAAGGTACAGAATCTTGATGAAGAGGGTTTCCACACAGTTCTTTGTGAAATAGGGGCTAATATCAATGATCATTCAATTCCTAAAGCATCCTTCGATCCCAACGATTTGGAAGCACTAACACTCAACCATCTGCTGCTTCTGAAGACCTGACCATCCTTACCACCAGTAGAGTTCCTAAAGGAAGACATTTACACTCATCGTAGATGGAATCAGGTCCAATACATGTCAAACTGGTTTTGGAAATGATGGGTCAAGGAGTATTTATCAGTTACAGGAACATCAGAAATGGTTAAGTATAAAATGCAATTTCCTCCCAGAAGACATTATACATATAGTTAACAACAAGGCGCCTTGAAACTCATGGATCATGGGAAGTCATTCAAGTCTTTCCAAAGAGAAGAGGATTTGCATGGCAAGTGCACATCAAGACCAACTCTCTAGACAGGCCTATAGCCAAGATCTGTCTTCTATAGGAGGCAGAGGTTTGAGCAACTACAGGTCTAGAAGCTGCATGACTTTTACTTGACTTACTGACTTGACAGAGTGGTGGGCTAACTGCTGGTAACTTCTGGACTAGATGACTGTTACATGACTTGACAGGAAGAAAGAAGAAACAGGACATTTGTATAAATATTAAGAAGTTTGTCCTTGAAGATTTCATGTATTTTAGTAGTACGTAGATGTAATTATTATAGTGTAATAATTAAGGGGTTGGGATTTAAGCACCATGTAGATATTTCCTTTCTGTTGAAACCATATTTGCCTTTCCTGTTTATATTTTGTTTCGTGGCGCATTTATTATGGTAATCTGTTGCATGCGTTGGGGTGCGGTAGAAGCAAATGAGTATAGTTAAGTATTCACACTTAGTTAGTTAGTTGTTGAGTTTGATCTAGTGGAGAGGGGTACTGCCTGGGAGAATGATATCTTTTTGTTGACCGCTAATTTAGTTCGACCACTTAGTTACACAAATCGGAAAATTATTAGATGTTATTCTGATAGTTTGACGATGCTAACTTCACTAATTGGAACACTAGTTTAGTTTGACCATTAATTACGCTTTGCATTGCTTAGCTATATCACCAATTAGAATATATAGATAAGCAGATTTGAACACTAAGATCATTATACTCCTAATTTAGTTCTGTTAGTTTTTTTTTAAATCGCTACAAGATCATTCGTCTTTGCTGGTTTCGTAATAAAGGATCGAACGTACCTTTCTTGATCTGGAAATTCATTATTTGGAAGCGTGTCATAGAGTGTCGATTATCCTGACTTAGTTTCTCAGTGGTTTTGGTTTGTTTTCAAGTAACTACTACAACTGTATTTCATCCATTTTTTAAATCACAGTATTAAGAGTTAAGATGCATAAAGTTTTGAATTAGTTAAAGCTTTCCCAAATGCAATATAATGCAATATATAACTTGATAACAAAGTGTTAAAGGAATATATTTACAAAGTTTGTAGAAACAGATTCTGAAAGTACTCTTCCTTCTGAAAAAGAGTTATATCAGGATTACTTACACATAAAATCAAAAATTGATCTTGCGTGCATTCTGTTTAAGGAGATGACAAAGATAACTATTATCATTGCTGTACGTCAAATGTGTAGCTTGGAAAATCTGCAATTATTAATTTCTTAAAAGTTATGAATAACTACATCTCAAAGGCTGCCATCAAATGCCTGATGAGCTTTGAATTTGACAAGGTAATCCAAGACTGTGACAGAAAATACCACAGTCTAGTCAGGAATAAAATGAAGCTCTTAAAGAGCTACTTGTGATTTCAGTGCATATAAATTGTATTGTGCCCATACTAAGGCAATTAATGACATATTCACTTCTCATCAAGTTGCAATGAAAAATCTATTCAGTAGCTATCCAGCCCATGAACTGCATTTCAAAGTTTCCTTTGAAAGAAACTACAGACTGAACCTGATAAGTGACTCCATTTCTACTGTCATCAGTAATAAAATAAAACAGAGGGATTCAAGAAATTCTGTACCACACTAGTCACTGCGTACCATGAGCTTATTGAATGTGAAAACCATCAAGTATTTTGAAAAATACAGAAAGGAAAGCATTTCTTCAAGGAGTGATCTGGACAAACTTCAGAAATGCAATCAAACAGCAAGGAGAGGAATGCAAGACTTGCTCAACAAGAACATGCAGTCTGAATTGGGCACTTTATATGAAGTTCAAATAATAGCAGAATATGTAATCCCTAATGCTAACTTGAATGCTAAAGCACAGATTGCCCCACAAATAGAACAATTTCCAGAGCTAGCTGACATGGCTAAAACAAGGCTATTGATCTCAACTCATTCCATTAAAGCCAAATGTACATATTGTGCTTGTGGTCCAAGGTTCAATAAATGACAAGAGTATGGAGGAAAAGCATGCGGCTGGATGCAGTGATGATATTCAATGCCAGTAAAACTTGACTAGACTTGAAAGTTACAACACCTACATTTTTAAAACTCCAGCTGGGTCGTCAAACATACATAATTTCTCTTCCAGAATGAAAACTGAATTTGCCTAATCCCATTAACCTGGCACAGAAAATTAAATGAGATCTTAGGCAGAGTGTCCTAATCATAACGAATGTAGGGTAGTAGGCTTGAGAGACCAGATAAATTACTCCTGCTCCAATGTTCTTCTATTCCTGTGCTAATACTGTATTTACCTTGTGCCCTGTTATCCCACACTTTATAATGAATGGCAGCTACCATTTTCTTCAGTACTGATGCTCAGTTTATCTGTCTGTTTCCTTTCTCCCTCCACAAGAGTATGACCTGCTCAGTATGCCCAGCATTTGTTCATTTTATTTTTTTTCCAAATCTGTCAGATTTCAGAACACCTTCCAGCTAGGATCCACAGCAACTATTGTGCATATACTGTGTATCAACTTACATAACTAGATTTGATATAGCCTCTCCTCACAACTCAAACCTTTCATTCCCAGTATCATATTTGTTAATCGTTTTTCTACCCCTTCTAGATTAATAACATCTTTCCTATATCAGGGGGACCAGAATTGTTCTTAGTACTCCAAATGTGGCCTTACTAGTGTCTTGTACAGATGTAACATGATGTCTCAACTCCAGTGCTCAAGTTTCTAACTGATAAAGGCAAGCATGTCGCAACTTTAAACAAAATATGTACCTGCATCTTTAGGCCTTTCCATTCTACAACCCTTCGCAGGGCCTTACCATATGTATACTGTGCAGGTCCTGCCCTGGACTATGGTACCAAGTACGTGTCACATTTCTTTAACCTCCATCTGCTATTCCTTGGATAACCTTCTTCACTGGCCACTATACCATCAATTTTAGTGTCATCCTCCAATTTACTAACCATGCCATCTACATTCTCATCCAAATTGTTAATATAGATGAGCAACAGTCAGCCTGCACTGATCCCTGCAGCATACTATTAGTCATAGTCCTTCAGTCTGAAAACAACCCTCTGCTACTACCCTGTCTCCTACCATGAAGTTAATTTTGTATCCAATTGACTAGCTCAGGCTGGATTACAGGGTATCCACTCTCGCCTCAACTATCGTTTTCGCCATATCTTCAGAAAACTCAAACCACATTTGTGAGACATGATTTCCCCTGCACAAAGGTTTGCTAACTACTACTAAGGGATGGGAATCAGAGTGATAGGTCAAAGGATTGAGCAGCTGGTGTAAACATAGCTGCAGGATGTAGATAGACTGTGAGGAAGGGATAGGCAGTGGATAGAGCATAATTACAGTCAGCTGAATGGGTTGAAGTGTGTTTATTTTAATGCAAGTATCAAAAACAAGGAGGATGAACTTAGAGCATGAATCAGTACATGGAACGAGAATTGGCTGTCACAGTGCAGGAATCGCTACTAGCAGCTCCAGGGTTTTGATGTTTCAAAACAGACAGGGAGGGAGCTATAAGATATGGAAGAATGGCATTACTGGGATAGTATCACAGGTGCACAAAGGGATAACAACGTGGAGGGATCCTCTACTGTGTCAATGTGGGTGGAAGTCAAAAACAGGAAAGGAGCAATCACTCTTTTGGGAGTATTGTAGAGACAACCCCCCCCCATCCCTCTCTAATAGCAACAGACACTGAGGTGCAGATTGGAAGGAAGATTTTGGAAAGATGCAAAAATAGCAATGTTCATTGGCATGACCACTGAATTCTCCAACTTCCGTTAATTTCCTCCCCCTCCCTTCCCCCATCCCAGTTTCACTCTGCCCCCTCCTCCAGCTGCCTATCAACTCCCTCATGGTTCCGCCTCCTACTACTACCCGTTGTGCTTTCCCCTATTCCTTCTTCATCTTTCCTGCCTATCCCTTCCCCCACCCCTTGATCTTTCCCCTTATTGGTTTTTCACTTGGCACCTACCAGCCGTCTCCTTCCCACCCTCCCCCCCCGCTTTCTTTATAAGGGCCCCTGCCCCCTCCCTCCTCAGTCCTGACAAAGGGTCTCAGCCCGAAACGTTGACTGCTTGTTTCCACAGATGCTGCCCGACCTGCTGAGTTCCTCCAGCGTTTTGTGCATGTTGCTTTGACCCCAGCATCTGCAGAATATAAACGCAAACAACAGGAATTCTGCAGATGCTGGAAATTCAAGCAACATACATCAAAGTTGCTGGTGAACGCAGCAGGCTTTTGTGTTTGCAAAAATAGCAATGTCGTTGTCTTGGATGACTTCAACTTCCTTAATATTGATTAGCACCTCCTTACTGCAAAGGATGTAGATGGGCCAGAATTTGCTACATGTATCCAGGAAGGTCTAAATGATTTTTTAATAAGTGACAACACAGATTGATAAAGATAACAAGCACATCTTTCCCTCCCCTGCGCCCCCCCCCCCAGCTTTCTGTAGGGATTGCTCCCTACACAACTCCCTTGTCCATTTGTCCCTCCCCACTGGTCTGCCTCCTCCTGGCACTTATCCTTGCAAGCAGAACAAGTGCTACAGCTGCCCCTACACTCCCTCCCTCACTACCATCCAGGGCCCTTAACAGTTCTTCCAGGTGAGTATGTTGGGGGGTCATTTACTGTGTTCGGTGCTACCGGCATGGCCTCCTGTACATTGGTGAGACACCACCCCACTTTTTAAATCTACTCCTCAGATTTTTTTTCTCCAGTCCTGCTGAAGCACTTCGGCCCAAAACGTCAACTGTACTTTTTTGTAAAGATGCTGCCTGGCCTGCTGTGTTCCTCCAGCATTTAGTGTGTGTTGCTCGGATTTCCAGCATCTGCAGATTTTCTCTTGTTGATGAAGGTAGTGCAGTGGATGTGGTGTATATGAATTTTAGTAAGGCATTTCCCCATGGTAGGCTCATTCAGAAAGTCAGGAGGCAAGATATCCAGATATCGAGAAACTTGGCTGCATGGATTTAAAATTGGATTGCTCATAGAAGGCAGAGGGTGGCAGTACATGGAGCATATTCCTCCTGGGGGTTGGTGACAACTGGTGTTCTGCAAGCATCTGTTCTGAAACCCCTGCTCTTTGTGATTTTTATAAATGACTTGTATGAAGAAGTGTAAGTATAGGTTAGTAAAAGGTTGTCATAAGTTACAACGGGACATTGATAGAATGTAAAGCTGGGCTGAAAAGTGGCAAAATGGAGTTCAATCTAAATATGTGTGAAGTGATAAACTTTGGAAGGTTGAACTTGAAAGCAGAGTACAGGACTAATGGCAGGATTCTTTGACGTATGGAGGAACAGAGGATTTGGAGTCCATGTCCATAGATTCCTCAAAGTTGCTGCACAAATTGATAGGGTAGTTAATAAGATGCCTGGTGTGTTGGCCTTCATGAGTGAGAGGGATTGAGTTCAAGAGCAGTGAGGTTACACTGCAGCTCTATAAAACTCTGGTTAGACTACACTTGGAGGACTGTGTTTACTTCTGATCCTCTCATAGGATGGATGTGGAAGCTGGAGAGAGGGTGTAAAAAAGATTTACTAGGATGCTATTAAATCTGGCCAACTCCTCTGTAATTCCCTTTACTGCACAGTGATACTAATACATCCAACTTTATCTTCTCCTTCTCAAATTTCAGGGTGAATTTTATCATATTATGATCACATTCTCCTCAAGGTTCTTTTACCTTAAGCTCTCTAATCAATTCCAGTTCATTGCACAACATCCAATCCAGAATAGTTGATCCTCTGATGGGCTCAATCACAAGCTGCTGTAAAAAGCCATTTTGTCGGCATTCTAGAAACTCCCCCTCTTGGGATTCAGCACCAACATATTTTTCCCCATCTACCTCAAAACTAAACTCCCCAATGACTCTTGGCACGCATTTCTATCTCCTGTTGAAATCTGTAGACCACATCCTTACAACTGTTGGGGGGGAGGGGTCTGCATATATGATGTAGCTCCCATCAGGGTATTTTTAGCCTTGCAATTCCTTAGCAATTCCTTATCTCTATCCACAACGATTCAACATCTTCTGGCCCAATGTCACATCTTTCTAATGATTTGATTTCATTTTATCAACAGAGCAATGCCACCCCCTCTGCCTTCCTGTCTGGCCTTTCAAAACAATGTGTCCATCCAAACAACTCCAGCGAACCTGCCCGCAAGGATATTAGACCCCCTCTGGTTCAAGAGTAACCCATCCCTTTTGTACAGTTCGTACCTTCCCCAGCAGAAATCCAAATAAGTCTGAACCCCTGCCCCCAGCACCAGTTCCTCAGCCACAAATTCACCTGTCAAATCATCCTATTCTTAGCCTCACTGGCACGTGGCACAGACAGCAATACAGAGATTACTACCCTGTAAGTCCTGCTTCAGAACTTTCTATTCAGGACCTCCTCACCTGTCTACCTATGTCATTGGTGCCGACATGTACCAAGACTTCAGGCTGCTCACCCTTGCTCTTTGAGAATGCCATGGACCCAATCTGAGACATCCCTGATCCTGGAACCAGGGAGGCAACATATCGCACCCACAGAAAGAGGCAAAGTTGAACCTTTTGAAAATCATTACAATTGATAAGTCCCTGGGATGAGACGGGATATACAGTACCCCCGGTTGCTATGGAAAGCAAGGGAAGATTGCTAAGATTAATGATGATTTTTGCAACCTCCCTGGTCACAGGAATTTTAGCAGAGGATTGGAGGATGGCAATTGTTGCTTTATTGTTCAAATAATAGGGACAATCCTGGGAATTATAGACCAGTGAGCATTACATAAGCAGTGAGCAAACTAATGGAGAGAATTCTTAGATTTACAAGCATTTATGATTTACAAGTATTTGGAAGTCTTATCTTGGATGATCAACTTCCCTTTGTGAGCGGCAGCTTTTGCATCACGAGCATAATTTACGTTTTCAAGGTGGTGACTGTTAAATATGTGGATCATCACCAAAGGAAAAATAGCTGGAGTCATTTAGCACTTCAGTCCGAGGGCATTTATAAAGTACATTAAAAAATCAAACTTATCAAAATTTGCAAAAATAGTGAAAAGAAAACTGCCAATATTTACAAAAAGATATCTACCAAAAAGCACAATAATACCTCTGTACTTATACTTGTCCAGTGGGAATTCTTTTTCCAATAGATGGCAATGAGCTCCCTTTTTAATAGGCACTATGACATACCATCTTTAATTACCAATGAAGTTAACTTAAGACTAAACATGAATTAAAATATGATGTATCCCACAAACAACATACATCAAAGTTGCTGGTGAACACAGCAGGCCAAGCAGCATCTATAGGAAGAGGCGCAGTCGACGTTTCAGGCCGAGACCCTTCGTCAGGACTAACTGAAGGAAGAGTGAGTAAGGGATTTGAAAGCTGGAGGGGGAGGGAGAGATGCAAAATGATAGGAGTAGACAGGAGGGGGAGGGATAGAGCCGAGAGCTGGACAGGTGATAGGCAAAAGGGGATACGAGAGGATCATGGGACAGGAGGTCCGGGAAGAAAGACAAGTGGGGGGGGACCCAGAGGATTGGCAAGAGGTATATTCAGAGGGACAGAGGGAGAAAAAGGAGAGTGAGAGAAAGAATGTGTGCATAAAAATGACTAACAGATGGGGTACGAGGGGGAGGTGGGGCCTAGCGGAAGTTAGAGAAGTCAATGTTCATGCCATCAGGTTGGAGGCTACCCAGACGGAATATAAGGTGTTGTTCCTCCAACCTGAGTGTGGCTTCATCTTTACAGTAGAGGAGGCCGTGGATAGACATGTCAGAATGGGAATGGGATGTGGAATTAAAATGTGTGGCCACTGGGAGATCCTGCTTTCTCTGGCAGACAGAGCGTAGATGTTCAGCAAAGCGGTCTCCCAGTCTGCGTCGGGTCTCACCAATATATAAAAGGCCACATCGGGAGCACCGGACGCAGTATATCACCCCAGTCGACTCACAGGTGAAGTGATGCCTCACCTGGAAGGACTGTTTGGGGCCCTGAATGGTGGTAAGGGAGGAAGTGTAAGGGCATATGTAGCACTTGTTCCGCTTACACGGATAAGTGCCAGGAGGGAGATCAGTGGGGAGGGATGGGGGGGACGAATGGACAAGGGAGTTGTGTAGGGAGCGATAACCTGCGGAATGCAGAGAGAGGGGGGGAGGGAAAGATGTGCTTAGTGCTGGGATCCCGTTGGAGGTGGCGGAAGTTACGGAGAATAATATGTTGGACCCGGAGGCTGGTGGGGTGGTAGGTGAGGACCAGGGGAACCCTATTCCTAGTGGGGTGGTGGGAAGATGGAGTGAGAGCAGAGGTACGTGAAATGGGGGAGATGCGTTTAAGAGCAGAGTTGATAGTGGAGGAAGGGAAGCCCCTTTCTTTAAAAAATGAAGACATCTCCCTCGTTCTAGAATGAAAAGCCTCATCCTGAGAGCAGATGCGGCGGAGACGGAGGAATTGCGAGAAGGGGATGGCGTTTTTGCAAGAGACAGGGTGAGAAGAGGAATAGTCCAGATAGCTGTGAGAGTCAGTAGGCTTATAGTAGACATCAGTGGATAAGCTGTCTCCAGAGACAGAGACAGAAAGATCTAGAAAGGGGAGGGAGGTGTCGGAAATGGACCAGGTAAACTTGAGGGCAGGGTGAAAGTTGGAGGCAAAGTTAATAAAGTCAACGAGTTCTGCATGCGTGCAGGAAGCAGCGCCAATGCAGTCGTCGATGTAGCGAAGGAAAAGTGGGGGACAGATACCAGAATAGGCACGGAACATAGATTGTTCCACAAACCCAACAAAAAGGCAGGCATAGCTAGGACCCATATGGGTGCCCATAGCTACACCTTTAGTTTGGAGGAAATGGGAGGAGCAAAAGGAGAAATTATTAAGAGTAAGGACTAATTCCGCTAGACGGAGCAGAGTGGTGGTAGAGGGGAACTGATTAGGTCTGGAATCCAAAAAGAAGCGTATCCCACAATGTAGTTACAATCATATACAAAATAAACAAAAGTATCTGTGGACATAGGAAAGAAACACGAATGGTAGTTTGCCTCCCAGTTGCCAGGGTCCGGGATGTTTCTGATCGCGTCCACGGTATCTTGCAGTGGGAAGGTGAACAGCCAGAGGTTGTGGTACATATTGGTACCAATGACATAGGTAGGAAAAGGGAGGAGGTCCTGAAAACAGACGACAGGGAGTTAGGAAGGAAGTTGAGAAACAGGACCTCAAAGGTAGTAATCTCGGTACTACTCCCTGTGCCACGCGTAAGTGAGTATAGGAATGGGAGGGTGGAGGGAAAATGCGTGGCCGACAGAGTGCAGCAGAGGTCAGAGATCTAGATTTCTGGATCATTGGGACCTCTTTTGGGACAGGCATGACCTGTACAAACAGGACGGGTTGCACTTGAATCCAGGGGAGACCAATAACCTGGAAGGGTGGTTTGCTAAGGCTATTGGGGAGAGATAAAACTAGAATTGCTGGGGGCGGGAACTGAACTGAAGAGACGGAGGAAGGAGCAGCTACCTCACATATAGAAAAAGCTTCGAGACAGTGTGAGAGGGAGGATAGGCAGGAGACAGAGAAGCGATACGCTCAGACCGATGGTTTGAGATGTGTCTATTTTACTGCAAGAAGCATCATGAACAACACGGATGAGCTTAGAGCTTGGATCAGTACTTGGACTATGATGTTGTGTCCATTACAGGGACTTTTATGGTTCGGGGCAGGAATGGTTACTTAGAGTGCCAGGCTTTAGATGCTTCAGAAAGAACAGGGAGGGAGGCGGGGGCGTGGCACTGCTGATCAGAGATAGTGTCACGGCTGCAGAAAAAGAGGAAGTCATGGAGGGATTATCTACTGAGTCTGTGTGGGTGGAAGTTAGAAACAATAACTCTACTGGGTGTTTTTAACAGACCACCCAATAGTAACAGGGACATCGAGGAGCAGATTGGGAGTTAGATTCTTAAAAGGTGTAACAATAATAGGGTTGTCGTGGTGGGAGATTTTAATTTCCCAAATATTGATTAGCATCTGCCTAGAGTAAGGGGTTTAAATGGGGTGGAGTTTATTAGGTGTGTTCAGGAAGGTTTCCTGACACAATATGTAGATAAGCCAACAAGAGGAGAGGCTGTATGTGATCTGGTATTGGGAAATGAACCTGGTCAGGTGTCAGGTCTCTCAGTGGGAGAGCATTTTGGAGATAGTGATCACAATTCTATCTCCTTTACCATAGCATTGGAAAGGGATAGGAATAGACAAGTTAGGGAAGTGTTTAATTGGAGTAAGGGGAAATATGAAACTATCAGGCAGGAACTTGGAAGCATAAAATGGGAACAGATGTTCTCAGGGAAATGTACAGCAGAAATGTGGCAAATGTTCAGGAGATATTTGCCACATAAATCCTGCCTCTCAGGATCTTTTCCATCAATTTACCAACCACTGGAGTAGAACTCACTGGTCTATAATTTCCTGGGTTATCTCTACTCCCTTTCTTGAATAAGGGAACAACATCTGCAACCCTCCAATCCTCTGGAACCTCCCCTGTCCCCATTCTGCATAGGTATGTTCCAATGAGACAGGGAAAGGATGGCGGGGTACAGGAACCACGGTGTACAAAGGCTGTTGAAAATCTAGTCAAGAAGAAAAGAAGAGCTTACGAAAGGTTCAAAAAACTAGGTAATGATAGAGATCTAGAAGATTATAAGGCTAGCAGGAAGGAACTAAAGAATGAAATTAGGAGCGCCAGAAGGGGACATGAGAAGGCCTTGGCGAGCAGGATTAAAGAAAACCCCAAGGCATTTTACAAGTATGTGAACAGCAAGAGGATGAGACATGAGAGAATAAGATCAATCAAGTGTGACAGTGGATAAGTGTGTATGGAACCGGAGGAGATAGCTGAGGTACTCAATATTCACTACAGAAATGGATCTTGGTGAATGTAGGGATGACTTACAGCCGATTGAAAAGCTTGAGCATGTAGACATTAAGAAAGAGGACATGTTGGAGCTTTTGGAAAGCATCAAGTTGGATAAGTCTCCGGGACCGGACGAGATGTACCCCAGGCTACTGTGGGAGGTAAGGAAGGAGATTGCTGAGCCTCTGGCAATGATCTTTGCATTATCAATGGGGACAGGGGAGTTTCTGGAGGATTGGAGGGTTGCAGATATTGCTCCCTTATTCAAGAAAGGGAGTAGAGATAGCCCAGGAAATTATAGGTCAGTGAGTCTTACTTCAGTGGTTGGTAAGTTGATGGAAAAGATCCTGAGGGGCAGGGTTTATGAACATTTGGAGAGGCAGGGTTTATGAACATTTAGAGAGGAATAATATGATTAGCAATAGTCAGCATGGCTTTGTCAAAGGCAAGTCGTGCCTTACGAGCCTGATTGAAATTTTTGACGATGTGACTAAACACGTTGATGAAATTAGAGCAGTAGATGTAGTGTATATGGATTTCAGCAAGGCATTTGATAAGATACCCCATGCAAAGCTTATTGAGAAAGTAAGGAGGCATGGGATCCAAGGGGACACAGCTTTGTGGATCCAGAATTGGCTTGCACACAGAAGGCAAAGAGTGATTGTAGACGGGTCATACTCTGCATGGAGGTCGGTGACCAGTGGTGTGCCTCAGGGATATCTTCTTGGACCCCTTCTCTTTGTGATTTTCATAAATAACCTGAATGAGGAAGTGGAGGGATAGGTTAATAAATTTGCTAATGACACATAGGTTGGGGGTGTTGTGGATAGTGCGGAGGGCTGTCAGAAGTTACAGTGGGACATTGATAGGATACAAAAATGGGCTGAGAAGTGGCAGATGGAGTTCAACTCAGATAAGTGTGAGGTGGTTCATTTTGGTAGGTCAAATATGATGGCAGAATATACTATTAATGGTAAGACGCTTAGCAGTGTGGAGGATCAGAGGGATCTCGGAGTCTGGGTCCACAGGACACTCAAAAGCTGCTGCACAGGTTGAAGAAGGCCAATACACCATATGCCTTCTTAACTCTGTGGTTAAGAAGGCATATGGTGTATTGGCCTTCATCAACCATGGGACTGAGTTTAAGAGTCGAAAGGTAATGTTACAACTATTTAGGACTCTGGTCAGACCCCACTTGGAGTACTGTGCGCAGTTCTGGTCACCTCACTACAGGAAGGACATGGACTACAGAAAGGGTGCAGAGGAGATTTAGAAGGATGTTGCCTGGATTGGGGAGCATGCCTTACGAGAATAGGTTGAGTGAACTTGGCCTTTTCTTCTCGGAGTGACAGAGGATGAGAGGTGACCTGACAGATGTGTATAAGATGATGAGAGGCATTGATCGTGTGGATAGTCAGAGGCTTTTTCCCAGGGCTGAAATGGCTATCACGAGAGGGCACAGTTTTAAGATGCTTGGAAGTAGGTACAGAGAAGATGTCAGGGGTAAGATTTTTTACTCAGAGAGTGGTGAGTGCATGGAATGGGCTGCCAGCAATGGTGGTAGAGGCAGATACGATAGGGTCTTTTAAGAGACTCCTGGATAGGTACATGGAGCTTAGAAAAATTGAGGGCTATGGGTAACCCTAGGTAATTTCTAAAGTAAGTACATGTTTGGCACAGTATTATGGGCCGAAGGGCCTGCATTGCGCTGTAGTTTTTCTCTGTTTCTTCTATCTACATTTAATACAGTATACAAACAACATAAACACATCCCAATTACTATATAAATGGAATACTCCACTGTATATGGTGGGAAAGGCCAACCTGAATGCATCAGCTCGATTTAGGACCCATTATGAGAATATACCACGGAAGACACTGAAGTGTGTACACTCAGCCCAACAACATAGAAACATAGAAAACCTACAGCACAATACAGGTCCTTCAGAAATTAAAATCTCCCACCACGACAACCCTGTTATTATTGCACTTTTCCAGAATCTGTCTCACTATCTGCTCCTCTATGTCCATATGGCTCCTCTATGGGTGGTCTACAAAAAGCACCCAGTAGAGATATTGACCCCTTCCTTTTTCTAACTTCCACCCACAGAGAATCAGTGGACAATCCCTCCATGACTTCGTCCTTTCCTACAGCTGTGACACTATCTCCGATCAGCAGTGCCACGTCCCCACCTCTTTTGCCTGCCTCTCTGTCCTTTCTGAAACATCTATAGCCTGGCACTCTAAGTAACCATTCCTGTCCCTGAACCATCCAAGACTCTGTAATGGCCATAACATCATAGCTCCAAGTACTGATCCATACTCTAAGCTCATCTGCTTTGATCATGATGCTTTCTGCATTAAAATAGACACATCTCAAACATAGAAAATAGGTGCAGGAGTAGGCCATTTGGCCCTTCGAGCCTGCACCGCCATTTATTATGATCATGGCTGATCATCCAACTCAGAACCCTGCCCCAGCCTTCCCTCCATACCCCCTGATCCCCGTAGCCACAAGGGCCATATCTAACTCCCTCTGGTCATCGGTCTGAGTGCATCCCTTCTCCATCACCTGCCTATCCTCCGTCTCTCCAAGCTTTCTCTATTTGTGAGCCAACAGCCCCCTCCTCTGTCTCTTCAGTTCAGTTCCCACCCCCCAGTTTAAACTCTCCTCAGTAGCCTGAGCAAACCTCCCTACCAGGATATTGGTCCCCTTTGGATTCAAGTGCAACCCGTCCTTTTTGTACAGGTCACACTTGCCCCAAAAGAGGTCCCTATGATGCAGAAATCTGAATCCCTGGCCCCTGCTCCAATCCCTCAGCCACGCATTTATCCTCCACCTCATTCTACTCCTATAATCACTGTTGTGTGGCACAGGCAGTAATCCCAAGATTACTACCTTTGAGGTCCTGCTTCTCAGCTTCCTTCCTAACTCCTTGTAGCCCGTTTTCAGGAAATCCTCCCTTTTCCTACCTATGTCATTGGTACCAATATGTACCACAACCTCTGGCTGTTCACCTTCCCACCTCAGGATATCGTGGATGCGATCAGAAACATCCCGGATCCTGGCACCTAGGAGGCAAATTACCATCCGTGTTTCTTTCCTGCATTCACAGAATCGCCTGTCTGACCCCTCTAACTATAGAGTCCCCAATTACTGCTGCCTTCTTCCTTTCCCTATCCTTCTGAGCCACAGGGCCAGAATCTGAGCCAAAGGCGCGGCCATTGTTGCTTCCCCCAGGTAGACAGTCTCCCCCAACAGTACTCAAACAGGAGTACCTATTGTTAAGGGGGACTGCCACAGGACTACTCTCTAGTATCTGCCTCTTGCCTTTCCCTCTCCTGACTGTTAACCACTTAACTGTCTCCCGAGGCCCCAGTGTGACTGCTTGCCTATAGCTCCTCTCCATCATCTCCTCACTTTCCCTGACCTGACTAAGGTCATTGAGTTGCAGCTCCAGTTCTCTAACCCAGTCCTTCAGGAGCTCCAACTCGACGCACCTAGCGCAGATGTGGCCTTCTGAGAGGCTGGGAGTCTCCCGGACTTCCCACATCTGACATCCAGTACAGAATGCAGGCCTCACAGACATACTTCCTGTTTCTGTCCTTCACAGTTAACCTACCTGGCCTTGAACCGCTATCACCAAAGCCTTGTTGAACCAAAGCCCTCCTACTCGGTCACCCGCTCCTTTGATGCCCGCTCTGTAAAGCTGTCTCCTTTTAAACTTCGTGCCGGTCTAACTCGCTGACATCCACGTGCTTGCACAGTCGTCCCTTGAACAGCGGAGTGACAAGGCAATGTTTGTTGAATTGAATTGACTTTATTTCTTACATCCTTCATTGTGCGTGTAACTGTGAAGGTTTAAGGAGTCTGTTTACCGAGTGCTCTCTGTCACAGTGCTGAAACAAATTGATGAAGCCAGAGTGGTGAATGTAGTGTATATGTATTTCAGTAAGATGTTTGACAAGGTTCCCCATAGTAGGCTTATCCAGAAGGTGATAATGCATGGGATCGTTGAAAATTTGGCTGCATGCATTTGGGATTGGCTTGCCCAGAGAAGGTAGAAAGTGGTAGTAAATGGACCACATTCTGCCTGGAGGTCATTGACTAGTGGTGATACACAGTGACCTGATCTGATACCCCAGCCCTTTGTGATTCCTGTCATTGACTTGGATGAGGAAGTGGAAGGAAGGACTTCACAGAAAACATGAAGGTTGGTGATGTTGTGGATAAGTTAGAATGGGATATACAGTCAGGATACAAAGTTGGGCAGAGAGATGGCAGATAGAGTCAATCCAGTGAAGCGTCAAGTGATACACTTCAGTAGGTCAAACTAAAAGGTGGAGTACAGGCTGATGGCAGAAATCTTAGCAATGTGAAGGAGTAGAGGAATCTTGGGGTCCAAGTCCAAGAGCCCTCAATGTTCCACACAGGTTGATAGAGTGGTTAGGAAGGTGTATGGTGTGCTAGCTTTCAGCGGACAAGAGCCATAAGGTAATGGTGCAGCTCTATAAAACTCTGGTTAGACCACACTTGGAGTATTGTGTTCAGCTCTGTTCACTTTATTCTAGGATGGATGGGGAAGCTTTAGAGATGGTGCAAAGGAGATTTACCAGGATGTGGCCTGGATTATGTCTCATGAGGAAAGACTGAGAAAGCTGGTGTTTTCCTCTTTGGAGCAAGACAGAATGAAAATCAACCTGATACAGGTGTATAAGATTATGAGAGGCCTAGCTACAGTGCCTTTATCCTAGACTAACAGTGGCCAATAGCAGAGGATTACTGTTTCAAATGAGTTGAGGAAAGTTTAGGGGAGACGTCAGGCGCAGGTGTTTTAAACACACACACAGTGGTATGTGCCTGGAGCAATAGTGCCTGGTGGTGATAGAAGCTGATACAATAGGAACATTTAAGAGATTCTTAGATAAGCACATGGATGTAAGAAAAATGGAGGGTTATGGGCTGTGTAGGATGGAAGGATTAGATTGATTTTGGAGTAGATATATATAGGTCAGTACAACAAAGTGGACCAAAGGGTCTGTATTCTACCGTTCTGTTCTAATTAATCTTTGACTACCCAAATACACGTAAATCCTGTCTTTAAGAATTTCCTCCAATAATTTATCCAGCACTGACATTAGGCTCAGCAGTCTGTAGTTCTTAAGAATTCTTTGCAGCTTTCTTTAATAAAAGCACAATATTAGCCATCATCTGGTCTTCCAGCATTTCACCTGTGGCTAACGATTATGCAAACATTTCTGTTAGGTGCTCCACACTTTCTTCTCCAACTTCCCATAATGTTCTAGAATACACTTGACTTCGTCCAGGAGATTTACCTACTTTTAAACAATAAGTCCTCAAGCACCTCCTCTTCGATATTAAGGACTCTCTTCACGACATTATTACTAACTCCCGCATGTTCCCTAACATCCGTGTCTTTCTTATCCACTTTATAATCAAAGGCTTACAGTCTATTTGCTTTCAAAATTACTTGCAGTGTCTGCATGCTAACTTTCCAGCCCTAAAAGAACTGAGGAATATGATAAATTAGTGCATCTGAAACTCGGCATTGTCAACAGTTTTGGGCTCCATATCTCAGAAAGGATGTGTTGTCATTGGAGAGAGTCCAGAGGAAGTTCATGAGGATGATTCCGGGAATGAAGGGGTTATAACATATGAGGAGCATTTGGCAGCTTTGAGCCTGTACTCACCGGAATTTAGAAGAATGCAGGGGGTGGGGGGAATCTCATTGATACCTACCAAAATGTGCAGAGAATGTTTCCTATGGCGGGGGTATCCAGAACTAGAGGGCACAGCCTCAAAATTGAGGGTAGACCTTTTAGAACAGAGGTAAGGAGGAATTTTTTTTAGCCAGGGAGTGGTGAATCTGTGGAATGTACTGCCACAGACTGCGGTAGAGGCCAAGTCCATGGGTATATTTAAGGTGGAAGTTGATAGTTTCCTGATCGGTCAGGGCATCAAAGGATATGGTGAGAAGGCAAGTGTATGGGGTTGAGTAGGATCTGGGATCAGCCATGATGGACACTTGATGGGCTGAATGGCCTAATTCTGCTCCTGTGTCTTATGGTCTTATAACAATGAAGAGTTTGAATGCTTTCTTCTTCACACTGACAAGTGCTGCTACTTAAAACGTTCCTTTGATCTTTGTAACAATGAGGTAGAATTTTTGCTCAAAGTCGACAAGAGCTTGGGAAAAAGATTGACCTTCTATGTTGAGACATGCCATACCTAGCAGATCTGTATGACAAAATGAACATTCTAAATTTGAAACTGCAGGATGAGAATTTTAATTTAATCCAGGCAAAAAATGTGGTGTCCACTTTTATCAGAAAATTGGAAATATATAAGCAAAACATTGGGTGAAGAATGTTCTCAGTTTCCCTGTATGAAAAGTATGGCACTCTCTTTTACAGAAAGTGATTTGCAAGAGTACTGCTTACATCTGCAATCAATGAAGGATTTTCAGAATCAATTCAAGGATTTGAACCCAAGCAAGGTGGAAGGAAAAAGAACAGGAAGAGAGCTTGCAAGAAGAAATTATCAAAATCCAGAATGATGAAAAAGCAAACATGCTTTTCAAAAATGTTGGCTTTTGTGGTATATGGCTACACTGTTATACGAAGTTTCTTTGTCTTTGGAGAAGAGCCAAACTGTTCTTCATTGCATTTCCACCCTCTTTTGTTGAAAGAGGCTTCGGTGCAGTGAAACACATACTTAATAAAAACAGAAACCAGTTGGATTTTGTTATGCATTGGGACTTGAGGCTTTTGCTGTCACAAGTTGAACCAGTTATTTAACGGTTGCTGAAAACCATCAAGCTGAAGGATATCATTGATACCGAAGCTGCAGTAAAGCACACAGGTACTTTGTAAGCTAGGTTTAAAGAAAAATAAATATTTAAAACAGAATAATTTTTCTCATGTTAGCATACAGTAGATATGTTTTTACATTATGTGAGTGCCAGAAAGTATATTGTGCCTAACAGGGGCACTGGCAAGTATGAAGGTGCTTTGGGGGCATTGACAAGTATAAAAGTGCTTTGGGGGGAGTTGGGCTAAAAAAAAACATAGGGAAACATTGATTTAGACTTTCTTGGGGATCTATTATCAAAGATTTTTAACCATATCTGCCTTGAAGGATAGTTAAACTATGGTTACCAGAGCAATTGGTTTTAGCCAAACCATTCCTCAGCATCTTCCAGTGTCCAGCAATTTCACATATCAGTTAATACAGGGACAGTTATACAGGCACCAACCATTGCTTTAGCTGGAGCTACAATGAATTAAGACCTTGGGGAATTAAAGCTGGAATTACACCTCATCCATTAGATCCACTTTGGTTTAAAGCTGCTGCTTGGAAACTGGACAGGGAAAATGTAGAACCAAAGGTACAAATTATTAAACTATGGAGCCTAATTATGGACACTACCCTCACCTCTGAGCAATACAGGTAGACAACCAATGAAAAGATGAAGATACAAAGGAGGAAGAGTTATTTGCAATAACTTGCAGGAACCACATGTATCAAACCTCAAAGTCCCTCCATACCATACTGGATGGAAATTATGGGGTAACGCTGGTGCTCTTTGGTATGAAGACGATTTCACAATCTTTTGAATGGTGGCCATTCTGGTGCTACCACAATACTTCAACAGTTAAAGAAGTGAATTCTAATTTCTGACCAGAAGGGTACCAATTATATATTATTTTCACTGGTAATCTGACATCTGGATATTTTCTACATTGCAGTTTTGTCTTTGTAAAACAGTGAAGGAACCTGATTGTTTTTAATGACATAATTTATTTCTGATGGCTACTCTGATAGGATCAGAGTCTGTTTGGCAGGTAGACACTATTAGAAATGGGTTGCATGTTGTATTCATTTAACCTCTTCAATATTCGATGCTTAAGAATATTTCACGATCTGCCTGGGTGCCCTCTGTATGTAGACAGACAACAAAGCAACTAATTTCACAATCGATCTTATATACAGTATATGGAATGTGATACACAACTGAATTTGTAATCCACCATTTTCTCCTTGTAGAAAACTTTGAATGGCCCATATTTAGAAAATTATATTCAATTCTTATCCCATAGCAAGTTAGGAGATACTGAAGTTCTAAAAGATGGAGAGGACTCATTCCCTGTTCAAATCACCCAGAATCGCAGGAGTAGCCTTGGGTCACATTCTTTATAGTCAATAGCAACATTTGATTTTCCCAAGTATCAGAATCAAACTTGGCAGATACACAAGGGTAGAATAAAGTAGAACAAGGTATATTCATATCATATTTTCAAAATTCTAAGATTGAGATCTATCATACAAAGCTCACATATTACAAATAAGAGAAAATCTGCAGATGCTGGAAATCTGAACAACACACACAAAATGCTGGAAGAACTCAGCATTTTGTGTGTGAAGCTCACTTACTATGTAGCTAGCTTACCTCACAATTATCAAGAAATACTTCCAAACAAGGGTAAGTAGAAACACTGCAGATGAAAAGAAAAATGCTCAAGTTAGAAACGATGACAGGTTTACTAAATCCAAATTCCCATTCATGAGATTAGCAAGAATGGAAGACTCTTTGAGCAGAGTTGATTCTGCCCTCCTTTTCCTTTTGACTCTGAAAGAGTAATTCTACCAACCCTATCAATGACTTTCACCTCTCAAGAAATATTTTTTCCAGGTAACTTTTGAAACTGACACAAAGATTAGCCTCAACTTCCATTTCAGAATGACTGGATTTCATAAATGCAAGATGAACCAAATCATTAAAGAGAAAATACACTTAAGAAAAATCATGATATTTTCAGTCAATTTTCAATTAAATCTCTCAACTTTTTTAACATTTAAGCATAATTTCAAATGACTACTTGCTCATACTTAATCAATACCTCCTCAATGAACTTTGAAGATAGGGACAAGGTTACTGCCTTAGCTACAAAAGGCGGGAAAATACAACACATCTGGGACACATATCCATTTGGAAAATATATTTTTTTAAACTGCTTGAACTGCATTCTGTGGCCCTGACCTGTTGATAGTGCCATTTAAAAGCAGGAAAGAGATGTTTGAAAATCAAAATGCTTGTAAATGTTTATAAGCTAAATTAAGCAGAAACTGTTGAAAACACTAAAACACAGTCGTAAATTTGCATTCTGTAAACTATTGCAGTTAATGATCACATAATCCCTTCTAATGATATTAGTTAAAGAAACCCTCACTTGAAAGAAAGGATTTCCAACAAAACAACATTCCCTCAATAGCACAAAAATGTGGCCAGTTGGGCCATGATCTTGTCATTTGACAGGACAAGAAAATGCTGGTTAAATAAATACCCCGTGTCAAATAATAATAATCAAGATGAGCTTTTAGACCTTATTACAAAACTTTGAGGTTCTGCTGGAATGGAAGATAACAATAAGTAATGGTGATGCTCATTGGTGATGACCTTCAGTTGGGATCCTACTGGATAGTGTAGCACCATACAGCTGGCAGTTTGACTGGACAATCTGGCTACAATATTAACAGCAGACTGTTACATACTGCATGTAACAAAAAATCTAAAAGGAAAACAAAATAAATATTTTACCATGTTTTTCCTCCAAGCATTCCATTTACTTGATTGAGGAATCTCCTACAATCCTGAAAAAAAATTAAATCATTATATTGTTGTTTCTTCCATATCCCAAAAGGATGCAACTGAAAGGACCTGCTTCATCCAGAACTTTAGATAATCTTCAAAGTTAGATGGGAAAGCAGCAAGTTACAAGGAGCACTCAACTTGCAAAGGGCGCATGTACAAAATTAGCAGATGAAGTATAATGTAATAAAGTGGTAAATTGGTAAATTAAATTGGCTTGTTATTGCCATATGTACTGAGATACTGTGAAGAACATCATTTTATATGCCATTCCTATAAATGCCTGACCTCAGTACTACTTTCCTGAAACAAAACCATCTCTGTCAATTCTCTCATCAAGACACCAAAAAAATGTAAATGACAAACCCACCATCCCAGGAGTCAGTCTATGGAAACTTCATTGCACTCCCTCTATCAAAAGCAGGTCCTTTCTTAGGGAGGCACACCAGATCTGTATGCCATTATTTCAGGTAAAATATGACCAATTACCTACACATCAAAAGCAAGACATCTTGAACTCAAATTTTCTTACACTAAAAGCGACACATCATTTACTTTACTAATTACTTACTGTACCTGCATACTAACTTTCAATTATTTGTGTACAAGAACACCCAATGGACCAGAACAATGCTGGTTTTGAGTCTCGCAACACACATCAAAGTTGCTGGTGAACGCAGCAGGCCAGGCAGCATCTCTAGGAAGAGGTACAGTCGACATTTCAGGCCGAGACCCTTTGTCAGGACTAACTGAAGGAAGAGTTAGTAAGAGATTTGAAAGTGGGAGGGGGAGGGGGAGATCCAAAATGATAGGAGAAGACAGGAGGAGGAGGGATGGAGCCAAGAGCTGGACAGGTGATTGGCAAAAGGGATATGAGAGGATCATGGGACAGGAGGCCCAGGGAGAAGGAAAAGGGGGAGGGGGGAAAAACCCAGAGGATGGGCAAGGGGAATAGTCAGAGGGACAGAGGGAGAAAAAGGAGATTGAGAGAAAGAATGTGTGTATAAAAATAAATAACGGATGGGGTACGAGGGGGAGGTGGGGCATTAGCGGAAGTTAGAGAAGTCAATGTTCATGCCATCAGGTTGGAGGCTACCCAGACGGAATATAAGGTGTTGTTCCTCCAACCTGAGTGTGGCTTCATCTTTACAGTAGAGGAGGCCGTGGATAGACATGTCAGAATGGGAATAGAATGTGGAATTAAAATGTGTGGCCACCGGGAGATCCTGCTTTCTCTGGCGGACAGAGCGTAGGTGTTCAGCAAAGCAGTCTCCCAGTCTGTGTCGGGTCTCGCCAATATGTAGAAGGCCACATCGAGAGCACCGGACGCAGTATATCACCCCAGCCGACTCACAGGTGAAGTGTTGCCTCACCTGGAAGGACTGTCTGGGGCCCTGAATGGTGGTAAGGGAGGAAGTGTAAGGGCATGTGTAGCACTTGTTCCGCTTAACAAGGATAAGTGCCAGGAGGGAGATCAGTGGGGAGGGATGGGGGGAACAAATGGACAAGGGAGTCACGTAGGGAGCGATCTCTGCGGAAAGCAGGGGGGGGGGAGGGAAAGATGTGCTTAGTGGTGGGATCCCGTTGGAGGTGGCGGAAGTTACGGAGAATAATATGTTGGACCCGGAGGCTGGTGGGGTGGTAGGTGAGGACCAGGGGAACCCTGTTCCTAGTGGGGTGGCGGGAGGATGGAGTGAGAGCAGATGTGCATGAAATGGGGGAGATGCGTTTGAGAGCAGAGCTGATGGTGGAGGAAGGGAAGCCCCTTTCTTTAAAAAAGGAGGACGTCTCCCTCGTCCTGGAATGAAAAGCCTCATCCTGTCAGCAGATGCGGCAGAGACGGAGGAGTTGCGAGAAGGGGATGGCATTTTTGCAAGAGACAGGGTGGAAAGAGGAATAGTCCAGATAGCTGTGAGAGTCAGTAGGCTTATAGAAGACATCAGTGGATAAGCTGCCTCCAGAGATAGAGACAGAAAGATCTAGAAAGGGGAGGGAGGTGTCAGAAATGGACCAGGTAAACTTGAGGGCAGGATGAAAGTTGGAGGCAAACTTAATGAAGTCAACGAGCTCAGCACGCGTGCAGGAAGCAGCGCCAATGCAGTCATCGATGTGGCAAAGGAAAAGTGGGGGACAGATACCAGAATAGGTACGGAACATAGATTGTTCCACAAAGCCAATAAAAAGGCAGGCATAGCTAGGACCCATACGGGTGCCCATAGCTACACCTTCGGTTTGGAGGAAGTGGGACAGTCCCCAGACAGTCCTTCCAGGTGAGGCGACACTTCACCTGTGAGTCAGCTGGGGTGATATACTGCGTCCGGTGCTCCCGATGTGGCCTTCTATATATTGGTGAGACCCGACGCAGACTGGGAGACTGCTTTGCTGAACACCTATGCTCTGTCCGCCAGAGAAAGCAGGATCTCCCAGCGGCCACACATTTTAATTCCAAATCCCATTCCCATTCTGACATGTCTATCCACAGCCTCCTCTACTGTAAAGATGAAGCCACACTCAGGTTGGAGGAACAACACCTTATATTCCGTCTGGGTAGCCTCCAACCTGATGGCATGAACATTGACTTCTCTAACTTCCGCTAATGCCCCACCTCCCCCTCGTATCTCATCCGTTATTTATTTTTATACACACATTCTTTCTCTCACTCTCCTTTTTCTCCTTCTGTCCCTCTGACAATACCCCTTGCCCATCCTCTGGGTTTTTCCCCCCTCCCCACTTTCCTTCTCCCTGGGCCTCCTGTCCCATTATCCTCTCATATCCCCTTTGCCAATTACCTGTCCAGCTCTTGGCTCCATCCCTCCCGCTCCTGTCTTCTCCTATCATTTTGGATCTCCCCCTCCCCCTCCCACTTTCAAATCTCTTACTAACTCTTCCTTCAGTTAGTCCTGATGAAGGGTCTCGGCCTGAAACGTCGACTGTACCTCTTCCTAGAGATGCTGCCTGGCCTGCTGCGTTCACCAGCAACTTTGATGTGTGTTGTTTGAATTTCCAGCATCTGCAGAATTCCTGTTGTCTGGTTTTGAGTCTCGATCTTTAAACACACTTCCTCAAATAATAATAGACTGTGCTGGCACACTGAAGGCAATAGTTGATTTTATCATAGATGTCTTCCCTCACTGAGAGATGTCTCTGAGATATGGGACATAGTCCACATTTTCTAAAATCTTATCATTGATTTCTATTGTCAGAGTGCAGTGTTATGTTGTTTTTGTTGAAAGCTTCTCAGTGCTCCCAATGCATAATCTCAAGGATCTCAGCACCATTCCAATTGTTCCTTCTTCACTAATTTCAGTCATGGGCCAGGGATTCCCAGGAGTCGGTGGAAAACTTTCATTTTTATGAGAAGACTTTGAAAATATCTTTGAATCTTTCCTTCTATCCATCTGGTAATCTCTTGCCACAATTGAGCATATAACAAAGTATATCTTTCGGGAATCCAGTGTATGTCAACAATGTAGCCTATTCAACAGAGTTGAATGAATTCATCTTGGGCCTCAGTGCAGGTATGTTGGCCAAAGAAAGGTTGCTGGCATTGTTTCATTAGTATGTCAGTGGATGTAATGGATTTTGTAGACTGGTATCTTCCCAGTACATTAAGGACCCTCTTGTGAGTAGTCCAGCATACAGGAGAGAAGAGATCAATGCTGCCTCATAGACTTAAAGCTTGGTGCTAAGTTTGAGGTCTTGATCTTCATGCATTTATTTCTCAGATTTACAAACATATTCTGGCTCACTGTGAATCTCATCATCAATATTTGCCTTTGCCGATAAGTGGCTTCAAAGATATTTGAAGTGGTTCACATTTCGAAGTTCAAAGTAAATTTATTGTCAAAGTAGATATATATCTCCATATATGCACTTAAGATTCATTTTCCTGCAGACATACTCAATAAATCCAATAACCATAAGAGTCACTGAAAGACCACACCAACAGGGCAGATAATCAGTTTGCAAAAGACAATAAACTGTGCAAAAGACAAAAAGAAAGAAATAATAATAACAATAATAAATAAATAAACAATAAATTTCAAAAACATGAGATGAAGAGTCCTTGAAAGAGAGTCCATAGTTAATGGGAACAGCTCAGTGATGGGGCAAGTGAAGTAAGTGAAGTTATCCCCTCTAGTTCAAGAGCCTGATGGTTGAGGGGTAACAACCATTCCTGAACCTGGTGTTCTAAGTCCTGAAACTCGTCAGGTACCTTCTTCCTGATGGCAGCAGCAAGAAGAGACCATAACTAGTTGCTGGGAGTCCCTGATAAAGGATGCTGCCTTCCTGCGAGAATGCTCCATGTAGATGTGCTCAATGATTGACAGGGCTTTGCATGTGATGGAATGAGCCATAACCACTTCCTTTTGTAGGTTTTTCTATTCAAGGGCATTTGTGTTTCCATACCAGGCTGTGATGCAGCCAGGCAATTTACTCTCCATTACACATCTATAGAAGTTTGTCAAAGTTTTAGATGTCATGCTGAATTGTTACAAATGTCTAAGCAAACAGAAGCATCACTGTACTTTCTCATAACTGCACTTATGTGCTAGGCCTAGGACAGGTACTCTGAAGGATTAGCACCGAGGGATTTAAAGTTGCTGACCCTCTCCACCTTTGATCCCTGATGAGGACTGAGTCATGGACCTCTGGTTTCCTCCTCCTGAAGTCAATAATCAGCTCTTTGGTCTTGCTAACATTGAGTAAGAGTCACCATTCAGTCAAATATTCAATCCCACTCCTACATGCTGATTTGTCACCATCTTTGATTCAGTTCACAACAGTGGTGTCATCAGCAAACTTAAATATGGCATTAGAACTGTTCTTAGTCACAGTCAAAAGTGTAAAGCAAGTAGAGCAGGGGTCTAAGCACAGTCTTGTAATACACTGTAATACACTTTGCTGCTTGCTGCCCGAATTCTCCAGGTGAGTGAAAAACCAACGAAATGGCATCTGTTGTCGATCTGTTGTGTCGGTAGGCAAATTGGAGTGGATTCAACTCTCTTCTCAGGCAGGAGTTGATGTTTCATCATCAGCCTCTCAAAACACTTCATCTGTGAAAGTCCTGACGAAGGGTCTCGGCCTGAAACGTCGACTGCGCCTCTTCCTATAGATGCTGCTTGGCCTGCTGTGTTCACCAGCAACTTTGATGTGTGCTGCTTGAATTTCCAGCATCTGCAGAATTCCTGTTGTTTATCTGTGAAAGTAAGTGCTACTAGACAATAGTCATTGAGGCGGAGTGTCAAAACAAGACGTTAAAGATCTCAGTGAACACCCCAGCCAGTTGATCAGCATGGGTCTTTAGTACTTGGCTAGGCAGTCCCTCTGGGCAAGTTACTTTCTGCAAGTTCACTCTCCTGAAGGATGCTCTCACATCAGTGTCAGGGACTGAAATTACATCGTCATTGAGAACTGTGAGAGTTCATGATAGCTCCTCCATGCTTTGACAATAGAAGCAAGCATAGATGGCATTGAACATTCAAGCCCTGTCACAGCTGTCGAGCATGCTTCATTGATTTAAGCTTTGTCTGGAATAGCCAAGTCGCCTGTGAGATGGCTTTCTGAATATTGTACCTGGCTATCTTGTAACTTCCTTGGTTGCCAAACTTGAATGCCTCTGAACTGGCCCTCTACAGACTGCGGATCTCATAGTTCATCCAGAACCTCTGGTTGGGGAAGACTGATGGATTTTGTGGGGATACACTTGTCTATGACTGTTTTAATAAAATCTGTAGTAATGATTATGAATTCATTCAGACCCAGAGATGAGTCCTTGACCACAGCCCAGTCCACTGACTCAAAGCAATCACATAGCCACTTCTCTGCTTCCCACAACCATCATCTTACAATGGATCTTCATTGATGATATTGTAATATTGTACATCAGTGGACAGTTAGTCAGTTGGTGAAAAAGCTTTGATCTGACAGGGCTTCATTGAACAAGTCAACAATGAATTGATGTTCAGTCTCTTAACATGAGTTTCCACAAGCATCATCTGTGTACTTCAGCTCAGTGACTCAAACTGAGGTCACTTGGGCTCTGGGGGGTCCAAGTAGGCTGAACAGTTTCCCCTTTGCCTTGAGCCAAGTTCCATGCCAACAGTTGGAAGCGGGTACACCATTGTGACAGAAAAGATTTGAAAAAGCATCAAATATAGTCTTATTTGACAACCGACTCCACTAAAATTGGTTCTGATGTGGAGCTATTGATCCTGATTTGCCCAATGCTTGTTATCATTAAAAACAAATGCAAAATGAAGACACATTCCCAATCACAGCCAAATTTGAGGAGAGTCCTCCATAGTTCTGTCCAATAGAGGAAGTCAGAAGATTAAATATGATCAAGAAAGGAAATAAATAATGTTTGGTGCTACTCTGTATTTTATTTGATATTATTGTGCAGTGAAGGTTATGTCTGTCCACTCTATCTCGACTTGTACAGCATCTACACCATCATTCAGGAAGCAGCTCCTTGGTCACTGAGATAAGACAGTTGAAGACCTTGGTGATAACTTTCCCTGTAGTAGACAGCATAAAGACCACATTGTAGTTCCCATGGTTGGATTTGTCACTTCTCTTAAAGATAGTCATAATTACCACTTTACTGAAGCCCCTTAGCAGCTCCAAGAAGCAAAATAAATGTGAATTTGTAACTGAAATTCCTCCTCATAAGACACCAGGTAATGGATCTGTTCTTCAGACCTGGCAAATGGCCTTTCCAACTTCAAGTTGGTTAGAAATGGCAGCAAGACTCGACCAAACACCTAAAGGATAAAGTCAAAGGTGCTAAAATCAGGTTGAAATGGTTTTCAAGGTTTCCTTCTTGCAGTGGCCAACTGCCCCTACACCCTGGATGAGCTTACCTTCATTCCTAGCTTCCAATGCAGTAGAGCCTTAGGTATGTGAGCTGTGAATGAATTCCTATCCAAGTCTTGGCTGACAACAAAGTGCCAGAACTCTTCCACACTTTCTATCCACCATCTGTTGTTCAGTAAAGGCTTTTCTCCTGAATCTCAGATTTTAGGATTCCCAAGAGGTGTTTCTTTTCACAGGACTTGGAGTAGCTTCCAATCTTGAAACATCATGCATCTGTAATTAATTATTTTCTAGATCTCCAGATTATGCTCGTCAGACCAGTTCTGATATCACAGGGTGGAGAAGCCAAGAGCTTCCTCAGAGGTGCTGTATATGGTGCGCTTCGAGGTAATCCAACGTATCACTCTGGTTGGATAGAAATTGGTGAGTTGTCTGGGAAGCAGCATCTACAAGGCATTACATTTCCAAGTCTTTTGAAAATAATTTTCACACAGCAAAACTTGTGCTGCTTTAGGGAAAGGTTGATACAGATAACAGAGATTAGACAACAATCTGTCCTCTTGTTATCAGTATCTGTTACGGCATGGATGAAGCAGACAACCTTAAAGCTCATCACTTGGACAATGATATTACACTGGACAACAAATTTTTTGAAAGCTTTGCTTCCTCAGAAATGTTTTTGTTTATGATAGACTGCTTGAATCTGAACACAAATATCATTTCAGACTGCTTGTATTTTGTAAGAATTTGGAGAACATTAAGTTTTATTGGATATAATCCATTTAATTGCATAATGGTGCTGATATTTTACAATAGCTCAACTAAACTAAAAATATTTTGATGAATATTTTTATTTGTACTGTGTCTGAGGCTTCTCACTTAAGTGTCCAACAATAATCAGCCAACAATAAGTGGATTTCAATTGCCCTGATACCATTTCTCAATGACCGTAATGTCCTGGTGAAACCTTTCACTGTGCTTGTCATTAACAGCACCTAGATTTGCAGGGATGTCTAAGTGGAAATGCAGAAAATGAATCTTTAGTGACACGTTGCACTTCATGGTTTTGTATGCTTGAAGGACGTTGTCAACCAACTGCACATAGTTTGGTACTCTGTAGTTGCCATGGAAATTTTCAACAACATCCTTGATTACCTTCCATGCGATTTTCTCCGGTCCCACTAGAAGTTCTTCCAATTACTCGCCATTGATGACCTGTTTGATTTGTGGACCAACAAAAAAAATGCCTTCCTTAATCTTGGCATCAGTTATTCCCAGAAACATCTGTCTCAAATATCGAAATCTTTCACAAAAATTTATAACCTTTCTCAATCCTGTCCTGCCATGCAACATCCATTCTGCTTAAGCATGCCCAGACAAGATAGAAATCTTTTCAGCTTATATTGTGCGCAACATTTTATTTGATTTGAATTCTGAATTGAAAGAACAAATACAAATTTTTTTTAAATGGTGTGTAATAGGAAAATTTCATGGCAATTTTTCTGATCAGCAGCCCAAAGTCCATAAGATGTGCCCAAAAGTATCCAGGAAGCAATACCTTTGTTGTCAAAGTGTAATCTAATAGAGATCAGTACATTCTGTGAGGTTGATGCCATAAGCCTGGAGGTTTATGTCTCTTGCAAAACAGTTCTTTTCAGGAAGGGAAGCCCAGTGCAGTTGTTATTCCTTATTCCTGTGTTGCCAATCACACCAGAAGGTTGTATTTCTGTTCTGGAGGTGAAACCATTCAGGAAAATCAGTTTCTCCATCTTCCTTGTATGACCAAGAGGATCCCTGCCACCTCCACTCCAAGACTGGAGCAGAATCCCTCCTTGGCCTCATCCGTTCTTTCCAGACATGTTGTTCGTCCATCGTCATCGTCGATGAAGACCTCGACGCCATTATGATGATGATGGTGTCGAGACTAGCGCATGATTTGGATTTAAGTGAGGGAGAGTCGCACAGTGTCAGCCTCACTCTCTCTTCCCAATTCCCATCTGGATCCAGTGGCAAGACAAGAGTCCAGGCGACTGGAGATGGTACTAGGCAAGTGGATGACCAGGACGTTCCACAACGCTTGCAGAGACTGCCTTCTTGACCGTTGGACCTTCCATTGGTCTCGTCCGCTCAATCCGCCGGAGTCTGTCTTCACATGCTGGGATAGACATGTACATTGATGACTAACATATTGGTTTTGTATTTAGTGAACTAGAGGGTTATAAGAGATACAGCACTCATCTTGAGATGCCAGACTCAATCTCAAAAGCAAAACTAATCCCAGAAAAATAGCATTCCTCTTCCTATTTGTTCTTCCAGGAGCCAGTGCTTCCATTGCCGTTCATTCATGCAGCCATTCTTAATCTGATGAAGTGACTTGGCTCAAAAGGTTCACTGTCCATTTCCTCCATAGATGCTGCCTGACCCGCTGAGTTCCTCCAGTGTTTCGTGTGGATTAATCCAGATTTCCAGTATCTGCAATCTCACATGACTCAATTTCCTTATCTTTTGCGACACCAGTGTCAAAATGACTCAAATTATAATACCAGACTACCATATAGGACAGCCACTTTTGGGAACATGCACAAGGGTCCTGATCTGTCACAACCCAAGCTTCGTATTATAGAATGAAAGCTACAATTTTATGAATTTTTGTTTTAAACATGGGTGGCGCTCTAGCTACCGTATGAACCTGAGCTTTGATCCAATGGCAAAGTGGACCAGAATCTGTTGCAAGCACTTGGACCTGGCCCCATGCAAACATGCTAAAGAATCTGCATGTTTAAAATGCTTCTAAACTTGCCCATTAATAAGCAGAAGCAGTACCTTAGTCAGACCAAAGGTCATATTTCAAGTAAACTGAGAAAAATTAATCTCAATTTCTCAACAAAATCTAGAAATGCCATGTAATTAAATAAACAGAGAAACTGGGAAGACTTCCAAAGCTCAATAAATCAGTTAACACGCCAAAAACTCAAAACAATGGAACCTTACACCATTATTCTTACTTAGGAACAATGTAAGAATCTAATGGAAAAATATAACGATTGGAAAAAAATTCAGATTTTAGACAAATGCCCTGGCACTTGTCCCCATCATCTCTCTCCCCCCCCCCACCACCCAGATTTGAAGTTTTATTAATTCAGCATGATTTGTGCTAAGTTTTCTGACATTCTTCCTGAAAGCTTTTAACAATGAAGTTACAAACAAGAGAAAATCTGCAGACGCTAGAAATCCAAGCAACACACACGAAATGCTGGAGAAACTCAGCAGGCCAGGCAACATCTATGAAAAAGAGTACAGATGACATTTCAAGTGAAGACCCTTCATCAGGACAGGGGGAAAAAAAATGAGGAGTCAGAGTAAGTAAGCGGGGCATGGGGAGAAAGAACCACAAGGTGATAGATGAAACCAGGAGGGGGGAGGGGGGAAGTAAAGACCTGGGAAGTTGATTGGTGAAAGAAATACAGGGCTGAAGAAGGGTGAATCTGATAGGAGAGCAGAGAAGATTATGGAAGAAAGAAAAAGGGAGTTGGTAGGCAGATAAGGAGATAAGGTCAGAGATGGAAACGGGAATGAGGAATGGTGGGGGGGGGGGCATTACTGGAAGTTCAAGAAATCAATGATTATGCTACCCAGATGGAATACAAGGTGTTGCTCTTCAACCTGAGTATGGCTTCATCACAGTAGTAGAGGAGGCCACGGACTGGGAATGGGAATGGGAATTAAAATGGGTGGCCACTAGGAAATCCTGCTTTTTTGGGCAGACGGAGTGTAGGTGCTTGGCAAGGCGCTCTTCCAATCTGTGTTATATACAAGAGGCCACACTGGGAGCACCGGACACAGTAGATGACTCCAACAGATTCACATTTCAAGTGTCATCTCACTTGGAAGGACTGTTTGGGGCCCTCAATGGTAGTGAGGGAAGAGGTATAAGGGGCAGGTGTAGCACTTGTTCCACTTGCAAGGATAAGTACCAGGAGGGAGATCAGTGGGGAGGAACAAATGGAGTTAACTTGGGCATGTTGATTCACACACTATATGAATTTAGCCATAAAAACAAAAGTGAAACCTAAAGTAATTAACGTATTTTGGAAAAAAAAGAAATTGCCACTCAGCAATTTTGCCTCCCAAATGATTACAGTTACTATACAATTACCAAGATATTCAGAAGATACATTAACAACTTAAGTGCCTAATAATAATAATAATAATAATAATAATAATAATAATAGGCATCTGTTAGTCTCGTGAGACCATGGATTTGCACCTTGGAAGGTTTCCAGGGCGCAGCCTGGGCAAGGTTGTATGGAAGACTGGCAGTTACCCATGCTGCAAGTCTCCCCTCTCCACGCCACCGATATTGTCCAAGGGAAGGGCACTAGGGCTGATACAGCTTGGCACCGGTGTCATCGCAGAGCAATGTGTGGTTAAGTGCCTTGCTCAAGGACACACTCGCTGCCTCAGCTGATGCTCGAACTAGCGACCTTCAGATCACTAGACCGACGCCTTAACCACTTGGCCACACACCAACACAACACAGTGCCCAATAAATGCTTTTTTTTAAAAAAGTTGGGTTAGTAGAGGGCAAGTGTTTAGATTTCTGCTTAAAATTTAAATCATACTAAGTGCAATTGCAAAGTAGCTTGGGCCATTTTACAAAAAAAAATTACGATTTGTCAATGACACAATTATAGATGGCTGCCCAAGCTCACAACAGAGAGCATTACAAACAGGAGTCTCAGAAGGAGAATCATATGGAAGTGCTGGCCAGACTTCACTTAATCCAAAGTGTTGTATGTTTGTATTCTCATCTGAGCAAGGATACCCTGCTTTTAGAAAGGCAGTGGGAAGAAAAGCAAAGCCCACAAACAAAAAATTTGTGTTACCAGATAGAAAGACAACCAAAAAAGAGAATACTAGAAATCAGAAAAAAGATAGTAAAGTAAAGGCATCTGTTAGTCTTGCGAGACCATGGATCCGTGCCTGGAAAGTCTTCACTCTCCAGGGCACAGGTCTGGGCAAGGTTGTATGGAAGACCAGCAGTTGCCCATGTCCCCTGCAAGTCTCCCTTCTACACGATACCAATGTTGTCCAAGGGAAGGGTATTAGGACCCATAGGGCATTGGCACCAGTGTCGTTGCAGAGCAATGTGTGATTAAGTGCCTTGCTCAAGGACACAACACGTTCTTTCAGCTGGGGCTCAAGCTCACGACCTTCAGGTCGCTAGTCCAATGCCTTAATCGCTTGGCCACGTGCCCACACAGAAAAAAGATAGAAAGCTCTGTAAATACAGTATGTTAGGCAGAATCTGTAGAAAGATAAAGAAAATTAACATTACAGGTTTTATTAAGATTCACTTAGAGTTAATTAGTGAAGAAAATTACTCTTCTTCAATAGAGCAAATAGAAGCATGATCTTAAAATCATTTCCTGAAATTAAAAAAAAAGGAAATGAGACCATCAGGTCAGCCAAACCAATTTTACAGCCTATCTGATTTTCTTTACTATTAAGTCAGGCCTAGTTTCACTTCTAAGGGATTGTGACAATATGTGGTTAGGGCAGACTCCGACTAGTCTGGGAAACAGTTTATTGGCAAATCAACTGATGCTTTTAAGGGAAGCATTAGAGTGTGGATAAACGATAAGAAAACGGTAATTAAGAGATAGACCACCCATGCTAGCAAAATTTCCTGTTGCACTAGATGTGTTGTTCTGCTATTAGGAGTTCAGCATCCAATGAATATACAAAAGACATTAAGTAAGACATTAAGCCCAGTAAGGTTCTATCCAATACAATCATATTTCATATATCAGAGACTCTACATATATTCTTACACAATTGCTATTTTTCTCTTAATCAAATTTTAGTTTATGAGCAACAGATATAAACAGAATCTGTGTCCTTACTGTTTCAAATTCAGAATCCTTAATTCTCTTAAATGCATCAACAACGAATTCCACATGGAACCAATTATTAGCCAGTTCTTGTCTCTGGCTTTCAGATGTCATTCGACACAGACTTTCTGTTATAGCTACCTGTAAGTTATAATCTGTAATACAGAATTAAGTCAATTCACAAACTGGAGAAAACATGTGACATTCACCGTTGTTGGATCTGACTGTTATTTTCACTGCAGTTTAACAATTAATTGTCTGCTTGTATTTTATATAATTACTTATAAACAAGTAATTGTTTACTATGCATCCTAATGGTCACAGTCTGTATATTCAGTTATTCAATGTGTCTCCTAGTGGTTATATTGATATAGGTTTGGAGAGTTCTAGAAGTTTCTCTTGGTGCTACCTTACTTGAATGAGGGTACCTCATTGGTTGACTCTTATCTCCTAATTTGAATGGAATTTTCCTTAATCTATGTAGTATAAAGAACTGCACCACAAGGCAGCACCATCTTAGTTCTTTCTGGTTCTATCTCCCTTTGCTTAGCAAACCTCTATCACTGTCCATTTCAATTTTCTTTTGTTCTATCAATGCCTAATAAAACAATCATGAAGCAACAAGTTTTGTGCTTCTTTCCTTACTTCTGAAACAATCTTGGATTAAAAAAATCAGAATACGACAACTGGCATAGTCGGCAGCAGGATATTGCGAAATTTAAGGACTTGGACAATCACAGACAAAATGGAATTTTTAGCATACAACATTTTAGAGCACAACAAATGGGGTAAGAACTTCCTCTCTTCCAATTTCTCTGAAAGAAAACTAGTTCTGACCAATATCATTATATGGAAATTAGGATTGAGGAATACTGCGTTGCTATTTTGGAAAAAAAAACAGATCTGTAAAAATCAAGACGAGCACTGAAATTAATATCAGGCTTGGCCATACAAGCTGGTAGGGTATGGTAGAATTTCGGTTGCAAGTCAATCTATTTCAGTCACACAACAATCTATTTCAATACCTAGTGAAATTATTTGGATCGATTGATGTGAAAAAATGCAAAAGAAAGGTAAAACTTAGGATAAATACAAAAACAGCACAATTGAGATAGTAAAAAGTCCAAAGAACAAAATGTCTGCATTAACCGAAGGAGTGAAGAAACAACACAGTAAACAAGTTGATGTGCATTGTACAGAGCTCAGATGAAAACTAAAACAATATGGAGAAACTGAGCAGGGATCTCAGAGGGTCAAGTCCTGCCAGTGACGTTGCCAATGATACTACTTCTGAAGCTCCGCCTTGGAAAATATCTCCTACATTGAACAGTCTTTGGAGACAGAGACACAATATGAACTCCAAGGAATTACAGGATGGACATGACATGGATTCTACAGTGGCTCCAAGTGCCTTAAGTGAGAATGATAGCGATGAAACAAGAATGATGCCTACGTCAAGTCAAGTTTATTGTCATAGAAACACAGAAAATAGGTGCAGGAGTAGGCCATTCGGCCCTTCGAGCCTGCACCACCATTCAGTACGATCATGGCTGATCATCCAACTCAGAACCCTGTACCTGCCTTCTCTCCATACTCCCTGATCCCTTTAGCCACAAGGGCCATATCCAATTCCCTCTTAAATATAGACAATGAATTGGCCTCAGCTGTTTCCTGTGGCAGAGAATTCCACAGATTCACCACTCTCTGTGTGAAGAAGTTTTTCCTCATCTCGGTCCTAAAAGGCTTCCCCTTTATCCTCAAACTGTGACCCCTCGTTATGGACTTCTCCAACATCGGGAACAACCTTCCTACATCTAACCTGTCCAATCCCTTTAGAATTTTATACGTTTCAATAAGATCCCCCCTCAATCTTCTAAATTCCAGAGAGTATAAGCCTAGCCGATCCAGACTTTCATCATATGAAAGTCCTGCCATCCCAGGAATCAATCTGGTGAACCTCCTTTGTACTCCCTCTATGGCAAGAACGTCTTTCCTCAGATTAGGGGACCAAAACTGCACACAATACTCCAGGTGTGGTCTCACCAAGGCCTTGTACAACTGCAGTAGTACACCTCCCTGCTCCTGTACTCGAATCCTCTTGCTATGAATGCCAGCATACCATTCGCCTTTTTCACCGCCTGCTGTACCTGCATGCCCACTTTCAATGACTGGTGTACAATGACACCCAGGTCTCGTTGCACCTCCCCATTTCCTGATCGGCCACCATTCAGATAATAATCTGTTTTCCTGTTCTTGCCACCAAAGTGGATAACTTCACATTTATCCACATTAAATTGCATCTGCCATGAATTTGCCCACTCACCTAACCTATCCAAGTCATCCTGCATCCTCTTAGCATCCTCCTCACAGCTAACATTGCCGCCCAGCTTCGTGTCATCCGCAAACTTGGAGATGCTGCATTTAATTCCCTCGTCTAAGTCATTAATATATATTGTAAACAACTGGGGTCCCAGCACTGAGCCTTGCGGTACCCCACTCGTCACTGCCTGCCATTCTGAAAAGGTCCTGTTTATTCCCACTCTTTGCTTCCTGTCTGCCAACCAATTCTCTATCCACATCAATACCATACCCCCAATACCGTGTGCTTTAAGTTTGCACACTAATCTCCTGTGTGGGACCTTGTCAAAAGCCTTTTGAAAATCCAAATATACCACATCCACTGGTTCTCTCCTATTCACTCTACTAGTTACATCCTCAAAAAATTCTATGAGGTTCATCAGACATGATTTTCCTTTCACAAATCCATGCTGAGTTTGTCCGATGATTTCACCGCTTTCCAAATGTGCTGTTATCACATCTTTGATAACTGACTCTAGCATTTTCCCCACCACCGATGTTAGGCTAACCAGTCTATAATTCCCCGATTTCTCTCTCCTCCTTATTTAAAAAGCGGGGTTACATTAGCCACCCTCCAATCCTCAGGAACTAGTCCAGAATCTAAAGAGTTTTGAAAAATTATCACTAATGCATCCACTATTTCTTGGGCTACTTCCTTAAGCACTCTGGGATGCAGACCATCTGGCCCTGGGGTTTTATCTGCCTTTAATCCCTTCAATTTACCTAACACCACTTCCCTACTAACATGTATTTTCCTCAGTTCCTCCATCTCACTGAACCCTCTGTCCCCTACTATTTCCGGAAGATTATTTATGTCCTCCTTAGTGAAGACAGAACCAAAGTAGTTATTCAATTGGTCTGCCATGTCCTTGTTCCCCATGATCAATTCACCTGTTTCTGACTGTAAGGGACCTACATTTGTCTTAACCGATCTTTTTCTTTTCACATATCTATAAAAACTTTTACAGTCAGTTTTTAATGTTCACTGCCAGTTTTCTCTCATAATCTTTTTTCCCTTTCCTAATTAAGCCCTTTGTCCTCCTCTGCTGGACTCTGAGTTTCTCCCAGTCCTCAGGTATGCCGCTTTTTCTGGCTAATTTGTATGTTTCGTCTTTGGAATTGATACTATCCTTAATTTCTCTTGTCAGCCACGGGTGCACTACCTTCCCTGGTTTATTCTTTTGCCAAACTGGGATGAACAATTGTTGCAGTTCATCCATGCGATCTTTAAATGCTTGCCGTTGAATATCCACCGTCAACTCTTTAAGTATCATTTGCCAGTCTATCTTAGCTAATTCACATCTCTTACCTTCAAAGTTACCCTTCTTTAAGTTCAGAACCTTTGTTACTGAATTAACTATGTCACTCTCCATCTTAATGAAGAATTCCACCATATTATGGTCACTCTTACCCAAAGGGCCTCGCATGACAAGATTGCTAACTAACCCTTCCTCATTGCTCAATACCCAGTCCGGAATGGCCTGTTTCTACCATCATGCTTGATCATATTTTGAACGTTCAACATCCACACTCAGCCTCTCAAATAACAGACACATGCTGGTCCAAGTGGTGTTCTGTTCTTGAGACACCAAATATCACCATTCAAAGAGCGAGTCCAGCGAATCCAACTACACTGTTGCCATTGGACATAGAAGACTATGATGACTATGACTGTGCAAGAGAAATAACAAGCATGAAGATGCAAATTATTATTAAAAAGTCATCTTTATCGAACCAAGATCTGATTCTGTACACTAATGGCAATGATTGAGAGAGTAATTTGAACGGCTGGATAGGCCATTGTCTCTGGAACTGAACTGTTGGTATCAGGAAGCATAGTTCCTGGTACCTCTGCGCAACAAGCAGAACTAAAAGGTTTGGTCGAAGCCTGTAAATTGGCAGAAGAAAGATCAGCTAATATCTACACTGATTCTCAAAATGCTTTTGAAGTTGTTTATGATTTTGGAAACTTAAAGAGACAAAGAGGATTTCTCATGACTGTAAGAACTCCAATCAAGAATGTCCAACTGGAACAAAAACTTATGGATGTCATAAAACTGCCACCAAAAGTTGCTGTTTTAAAATATAGTATCATCAAGCAGGTGTGAGGTGTTGCACTTTGGGAGGACAAACCAGGGTGGAATTACACGGTGAGTGGTAAGGCATTGAGAAGTGCAGTAGGCAGAGGGTCCTGGGAACACAGATCCATAATTCCTTGACAGTGGCATCACAGGTAGATGGGTTTGTGAAGAAAACTTTTGGCACATTGGCCTTCATAATTTGAAGTACTGAGTATAGGATTTGGACTGTTCTGTTGTCATTTTGGTCACCTACCTACAGGTAATATATCAGTAAGATTGAAAGAGTGCTGTGAAAATTTACAAGGATGTTGCCGGGACTTGAGGACTCGAGTTATTGGGAAAGGTTGAATAGGTTAGAATATTATTCTCTGGAGCGTAAAACAATGAGGGGAGATTTGATAGAGGTACACAAAATTATAAGGGGTATAGATAGGGCAAATACAAACAGGGCATTTTCCACTGAGGTTGCGTGAGACTAGGGCTTGAGGTCATGTGCTAAAAGTAAAAGGTGAAATGTTTAAGGGGAACATAAGGTGGAGCTCCTTCACTGAGAGAGTGGCGAGAAGGTGGAACGAGCTGCCTGCAAAAGTGACGGATGCATTTTCGATTTCAACATTTAAAAGAAATTTGGATAGGCACATTAATGGTCTAGGTGCAGGTCAATGGGACCAAGCAAATTAATAATTCGGCATGGACTAGACGGACCAAAGTGCCCGTTGCTGTTCTGTGGTGTTCCAGAGTGAATGAAGTACTTTGTTTCTACATGGACTATGTAGTTACCATAACTGATTAATAAAGGCTGTACGGCTGGAGATCAATCATCTCAGCCACAGGACATTTGTATTTGAGCTCCCTGGGTAATATCCTAGAACCAACTGTGACCATCCTTTAATCCTAATGTCAGAGAAGGGGTATTCACTGATGACTGCACAACTTTCAGCACCACTCACTACTTGTCAGACATTGAATCACTCCACAGTCAAATGCAATAAGGCCTGAACAATATCCAGGCCAATAAGTGACAACAAATATTCGGTCCACACAAGTGTTAGGAAATGACAATACCCAATGAGAGAAGATCTAGCTATTATATCACCATTCAATGCTATTACCATCATTGATCAGAAATCAAACTAAATTAGCAATATACTGTACACAATGTGGCTACAAGAACAGGTCATTCCTGTGGCAAGTTATTTTTTAACTTCCCAAAAGCTGTCCACCATCTAAAATTTAGTCAGGAGCATGATAAAATACTCTCCATTTGCCTGGATGAGTGCAGCTTCAATAACACTCAAGACCTTGACACCATTCAGGACAAAGTAGCCCACTCAACAGGCACCCCATATACAACCATTCACACATTTCACCACCCACACACTGTACCATCTACAGAATTCACTGCAACAACTCACCAAGCCTCCTCAGGCAGCACTTTCCAAGTATATGACCTCTACCAGCTAGAAGGATCATTATCATCATCAGGTGCCATGCCATGTTTGAGCTTTGACTGCCATGGCCCATACACTCCTGTTTTGGGTCAAGTGGATCAATTCATTGGTATTCATTTGCAGTTCTCTGGCTGCTCTCTCCATCATCATTTGTCTTTGCCTTCCTCTTGCTTTCTTCCCTTCAATCTTTCCCATAATTACCGTGCACTCTAACTCCTCTTTCCTAATCACATGTCCAATGAAGTTACGTTGCCTTTTCATGATCTCATACATTATTTCTCTTTTTGTGCTTGCTCTGTTCATGACATCCTCGTTAGATATTCCTTTCATCCTTGATATTCTTTGCATCCTCCTCAAAAACCACATTTCTGCTGCTTCAATTCGTTTCCTCATGTTACTAGATATTGTCCAACATTCTGAGCAATATAACATAACTGGATAAACGTAACATTTCAGTATTCTGAGGCAGGTTGTCATGCCTAGTCTAGTATTGGTCAGTATACTCCTCATTCTCGTAAAGGTGTCTTTTGCCACCCCTATTCTTCTTTTGATGTCCATGTCGCACCAGCCATCTGATGTCACCCAGCTTCCTAATTAGCAAAAGTTCTGTACTTATTTTATGTCTTCCCCATTTAGTCTCAGGCTACAGAAAGGATTCTCCTTCTTTTTGGATATCACCATACATTCTATCTTTTTGCAATTGATAGATAGACCCATTTTTGCAACTCCCTATTGTCTGTACTGCCACTTCTGGTAGGTGTGCCCTGCTGGTGGAGCAGAACATATTCAGGAATTATAACAGAGAAGTCCAGCCTGTTCTGTGGGTACAATTACATCAAACTGTTGTTTGACAGGTATGTGATACCATTTTCCAAAATTAGACATATTAGTCCTGAAATGTTTGTGAGAAGGACTCTGCAAGGGCAATTGATCCAGAAGCAAAGTTGGCAGTTACAAATTGGGTGTCTAAGACACTGCAGGATATTCACCAATTGCTGCAGTTAGTATACAACTGAATGGCTTGTCAGAATATTTGAGAGTGTATTTAAGAATCAACCAAGTTGCCTCATTTGACCTAGTGTGCTAGAATAGGCAAGGGTAGTAAATTTCCTTTCCTGAAGGATCCGGGACAAATCATCACATATGTATCCAGAGCCCAGGAGTGTGCGCCCACACAAATATAGATCCACCTGGGAAGTACTCTCTGCCATATCTAGAGAGAGCATCCGCCCAGGAAAAGTATATTTACCAAGAGCTCAAATAAATATAAGTTATGTTCAAATCTCTAAGACAATAGTTTTTTTTTACTTCTGATGCACTTAATTATGTGAATGCAAAATTACCGCTTGCTGGAATTTAAGCTCTAGAAACATAGAAATATAGAAAACCTACAGCACAATACAGGCCCTTCGGCCCACAAAGTTGTGCCAAACATATCCCTACCTTAGAAATTACTAGGCTTACCTATAGCCCTCTATTTTTCTAAGCTCCGTGTACCTATCCAAAAGTCTCTTAAAAGAACCTATCGTATCCACCTCCACCACCATTGCCGGCAGCCCATTCCATGCACTCACCACTCTGAGTAAAAAACTTACCCCTGAGATCTCCTCTGTACCTGCTCCCCAGCATGTTAAACCTGTGTCCTCTAGTGGCAACCACTTCAGCCCTGGGAAAAAGCCTCTGCCTATCAACACGATCAATGCCTCTCATCATCTTATACACCTCTATCAGGTCACCTCTCATCCTCCATCGCTGCAAGGAGAAAAGGCCGAGTTCACTCAACCTATTCTCATAAGGCATGCTCCCCAATCCAGGCAACATCCTTGGAAATCTCCTCTGCACCCTTTCTATAGCTTCCACATCCTTCCTGTAGTGAGGTGACCAGAACTGAGCACAATACTCCAAGTGGGGTCTGACCAGGGTCCTATATAGCTGCAACATTACCTCTTGGCTCCTAAATTCAATTCCACGATTGATGAAGTCCAATACACTGTACGCCTTCTTAACCACAGAGTCAACCTGCACAACTGCTTTGAGTGTCCTATGGACTCGGACCCCAAGATCCCTCTGATCCTCCACACTGCCAAGAGTCTTACCATTAATACTATACCCTGCCATCATATTTGACCTACGAAAATGAACCACTTCACACTTATCTGGGTTGAACTCCATCTGCTACTTCTCAGCCCAGTTTTGCATCCTATGAATGTCCTGCTGTAACCTCTGACAGCCCTCCACATTATCCACAACACCTCCAACCTTTGTGTCATCAGCAAACTTACTAACCCATCCCTCCACTTCCTCATCCAGGTCACTTATAAAAATCACAAAGAGTAAGGGCCCCAGAACAGATCCCTGAAGCACACCACTGGTCACCGACCTCCATGCAGAATATGACCCATCTACAACCACTCTTTACCTTCTGTGGGTAAGCCAGTTCTGGATCCACAAAGCAATGTCCCCTTGGATCCCATGCCTCCTTACTTCCTCAATAAGCCTTGCATGGGGTACCTTATCAAATGCCTTGCTGAAATCCATATACACGACACCTACTACTCTTTCTTCATCAATGTGTTTAGTCACATCCTCAAAAAATTCAATCAGGCTCGTAATGCACGACCTGCCCTTGACAAAGCCATGCTGACTATTTTTAATCGTATTAAGCATCTCCAAATGTTCATTAATCCTGCCTCTTGGGATCTTCTCCATCAACTTACCAACCAGTGAGGTAAGACTCACTGGTCTATAATTTCCTGGGCTATCTTTACTCTCTTTCTTGAATAAAGGAATAACATCCACAACCCTCCAATCCTCCGGACCCTCCCCTGTCCCCATTGATGATGTAAAGATCATCGCCAGAGGCTCAGCAATCTCCTCCCTCGCCTCCCACAGTAGCCTGGGGTACATCTCATCCGGTCCCAGCAACTTATCCAACTTGATGCTTTCCAAAAGCTTCAGCACATCCTTTCTTAATATCTACATACTCAAGCTTTTCAGTCAGCTGCAAGTCATCACTACAATGACCAAGATCCTTTTCCACAGTGAATACTGAAGTATTCATTAAGTACCTCTGCTATTTCCTCCAGTTCCATACACACTTTCCCACTGTCACACTTGATAGGTCCGATTCTTTCGCGTCTTATCCTTTTGCTCTTCACATACTTGTAGAATGCCTTGGGGTTTTCTTTAATCCTGCCCGCCAAGACCTTCTCATGGCCCCTTCTGGCTCTCCTAATTTCATTCTTAAGCTCCTTCCTATTAGCCTTATAATCTTCTAGATCTCTAACATTACCTAGCTCTCTGAACCTTTTGTAAGCTTTCCTTTTCTTCTTGACTGGATTTATTACAGCCTTTGTACACCATGGTTCCTGTACCCTACCATAACTTCCCTGTTTCATTGGAACGTACCTATGCAGAACTCCAAACAAATATCCCCTGAACATTTGCCACATATCTTCCATACTTTTCCCTGAGAGCATCTGTTTCCAATTTAAGCTTCCAATTTCCTGCCTGATAGCCTCATAATTCCCCTTACTCCAATTAAACGCTTTTCTAACTTGTCTGTTCCTATCTCTCTTTAATGCTACTGTAAAGGAGATAGAATTATGATCAATATCTCCAAAATGCTCTCCCACTGAGAGATCTGACACGTGACCAGGTTCATTTCCCAATACCAAATCAAGTACAGCCTCTCCTCTTGCAGGCTTATCTACATATTGTGTCAAGAAACCTTCCTGAACACACCTAACAAACTCCACCCCATCTAAAGCCCTTGCTCTAGGGAGATGCCAATCAATATTTGGGAAATTAAAATCTCCCATCATGACAACTCTGTTATTATTACACCTTTCCAGGATCTGTTTCCCTATCTGCTCCTTGATATCTCTGTTACTATTGGGCGGCCTATAAGAAACACCCATTAAAGTTATTGACCCTTTTCTGTTCCTAACCTCCATCCACAGAGACTCCGTAGACAATCCCTCCATGGCGTACACCTTTTCTGCAGTCGTGACACTATCTCTGATCAACAGTGCCACTCCCCCACCTCTTTTGCCTCTCTACCTGTCCTTTCTGAAACATCTAAAACCCATCACTTGAAGTAACCATTCCTGTCCCTGAGCCATCCAAGTCTCTGTAATGGCCACCACATCATATCTCCAAGGACTGATCCACGCTCTTAAGTTCATCCGCTTTGTTCACAATGCTACTTGCATTAAAATAGACACATCTCAAACTTCCGGTCTGAGCGCGTCCCTTCTCTATCACCTGCCTATCCTCCCTCTTGCACTGTCTACAAGCTTTCTCTATTTGTGAGCCAACCTCCCTTCCCCAGTCTCTTCAGTTTGGTTCCCAACCCCAACAATTCTAATTTAAACTCTTCCCAGTAGCCATTTAAACAGAGATGAGGAGAAATTTTTTTTAGCCAGAGGGTCATGGATTTATGGAATTCGTTGCCACATACAGCTGTGGAGGCCTGATCATTGAGGGTGTTTAAGGAGAAGATTGATAGGTATCTAATTAATCAGGGTATCAAGGGATATGTGGAAAAAGCTGGAAATTGGAACTAGATGGGAGAATAGTTTAGCTCAAGGTGGAGTGGTGGAGCAGACTCAATAGGCCGAATGGCCTACTTCTGCTCCTTTGTCTTGTGATCTTAGCAAACCTCCCCACCACGATATTTGTCCCCCTGGGGTTCAAGTGCAACCCGTCCTTTTTGTACAGGTCACACCTGCCCCAAAAGAGGTCCCAATGATCCAGAAATCTGAATTCCTGCTCCATGCTCCAATCCCTCAGCCACGCATTTATCCTCCACCTCATTCTATTCCTATTCTCACCTTCGCGTGGCACAAGCAGTAATCCCGAGATGACTACCTTTGTGGTCCTACTTCTCAACTTCCTTCCTAACTCCCTGTAGTCTTTTTTCAGGACCTCTTCCCTTTTCCTACCTATGTCATTGGTACCAATATGTACCACGACCTCTGGCTTTTCTCCCTCCCACTGCAGGATATCTTGGATGCGATCTGAAACATCCCGGACCCTGGCACCTGGGAGGCAAAGTACCATCCGAGTTTCTTTACTGCGTCCACAGAATCGCCTGTCTGACCGCCTAACTATAGAGTCCCCTATCACTACTGCCTTCCTCTTCCTTTCCCTACCCTTCTGAACCACAGGCACGGCCGCTGTCGCTTCCCCCAGGTAGGCTGTTCCCCCCCCCCACCAACAGTACTCAAATAGGAGTACTTATTGTCAAGGGGTACAACCACAGGGGTACTCTTTAGTACCTGACTCTTCCCCTTCTCTCTCCTGACTGTGACCCACTTGTCTGTCTCCCGTAGCCCCAGTGTGACCACCAGTGTGACTCCTTTCTATCATCTCCTATTAGCATCAAGATCTCTTCAATTATTTAATTTAACCACATACTACACAAAGGGTATTATACACATTTTAGCAAAATATATGAGAAAAGAGTTCCTGGAAATTATTCATGTTCAACAAGAGGGGATGCTGGGTCTATAAACATTATTTCTGCACTCCTAAATTTCAATTACTAGTTCAAATAAAATATTTGTCTTACCACCAGCATCTAATATCCTTTTCCCAAAATCATTCCTGGAAAACAAATAAAATTATTTAGTATACGCTGAAATCTCATAATCAAACTTCCTTCATTGGGTGCCTTATAATGCTAGGTTAAGGAGGACCAGGGATCGGGAAAAACTGAGCTCAGATTCAGGTACTTGCTCCAGGGAGGATATGCAATGCTCCTCAGTGGTGAAAACAGATGCACATGTTAAGAAGTGGATCTATAATATGGTCCAAGAAGCTTGTGTTTTGTGGGTATTGGTTCTGTGGACAGGATATGTACCCTTCAAAGAGGCATGTTTTCCATTTTACCATCCCATTCTGACCTCTCTGTCTGTGATCTTCTGTAGTGTTATATCAAGACCAAATGAAAGCTCAAAAAACAATGCATCAACTTCTGTCTGGGCACATTGCTGCATTCTGGACTCAACGTCCAATTCTCAAACTTTCGATAAAATTCTCTTTTTTGTTTTTATTAGAAGCATTTCTGCCTGTCATCCCAGACCCAAAAAATTCACTGTTTCTCTTCCCACTGATGAACTTGTGTAATGTTATGTTTTAGTTTTCAGATTTCCAGCTTTATTTATTTATATGTGGGATGGTCAAATTAATCTAAAAATTGATCTCAAGAACACAGTCATATGGTACAGAGAAAGGCTCTTCAGACCACCATGCCCATGCCAGTACAAGATTGCCTGCCTCCAGCACCCCATTCAGGAAGTATGTTCCAGATTTCCAATCACCTCTAAGTGAAAAAAGTTCTTTCTCAGACCTGCTCGAAATTGCCTACCTGTGCCATCTAGTTATAGATACCTCTGCTACAGGTCATATACCTCTACCTATCAAGTCTATGGTATTTACAGTTGTGATGTATGACTGTGAGAGCTATTAGTAAGGCTGAATACAAAAGAATCGATGCCTTTGAACTTGGACGCTGGAGGAAAGTGTTAAGAGTTCTTTGGACAGCAAGAAGATCCAACAAATCAATACTTGAAGAAATACAGCCAGACTACTCACTAGGAGGCTTAATTATGAGACAAAAGCTCAAATATTTTGGCCACATCATGAGGATTCCTTGGAGAAGACTCTCATGTTAGGTAAATCAGAAAGTAAAAAAGGAGAGGACGACAGAGGCTACAATGGATAGATAATATTGTACTTAGACAATGCACACGACCTTGGGGGATCCTAGAGAGACAGTTTCCAACAAGAAGGCTTGGCGTGCAGGAGTCCGTGAGGTCACATAGAGTCGGACTCAACTTAACAACTGAACAACAACAAACCTATGCCTCTCATAATTTTATATATACCCATCAGGTGCCCTTTCAGTCTTCTCCCCTCCCTCCAATAAAAAAACTACCTATGAAGTATCTCCTCACAGATGAAATACTCCACACGTTACATCAGTTGGATCTCTTCTGCATCCTCTCCAATGCAGTCAGACTGCAGAAAATACTATAATTGTAGCTTAACTGCATATACAGTCATGAGTTTCCAGCATGACACAGTGTATTATATTCAGATGAAGTTTTAGCTGTGACCTTTCATAAAAAGGAATGATGTTACCTGCTGAACTCTTACAAACATCTTCACAACAAATAAAATCCTAAACCTAAAGCACAGAAATAAAAATAAACTAAAATAAAGCAAGCAACCCAAAACTCTTTCTAGTAATGCTCCATTACTTGTGATGTTTCTCTTTTACAGGAAATTGATCTATAATGCAAACTGTATGATTTCAAAAGATACAAGGAATAAAATAGCTTAAATTACATTGTACTAAAGTTAAATTCACAATTCTCCTGCAAACTTGCAAAGTGACCAATCAATGCGCTGCAGGAATCAAATGCTCATACATGCCTGGTAGTGCTGGCTGGAAACATCATTAATCAGAAAACACAGCATAATTAATTACTCACATCAGAAGCTGCATTTCTGAAGATAACAGGACCCTTTTTCTGTCCTCATATAACATCTGATTAAGCATTATGTTCATCTTCCTAATAGCCTGCATTTAGAAATGAACTCAAAATTAACAAGAGACATTTGTTAATATATTCAGAATCAGAATCAGGTTTAATTCACCAACATGTGTCGTGAAAATGCAAAAATGTTAGGCAATTCATTCTTTGGAAATGCCTATCCTTTAAGATATTTCACTTCAGCCTGCAGAAACATTTAATTTATGGATTGGAAGACTGAACTAACCATTTTCAATCCCTATAATTTGTTTAGTTCTCCAGCCTTAAACATCAGGCCTCTAATTCAATTGTCTACAATTAAACCAGAATGTTCTCCACTATGAAGCTGAATATGATAAATTAGGTATTCACCACATATCCTCAATCAACTAGACTGCTCCTTTTCAGTAACATCACGTATTGCTACATCTACTTTAGTGAATCCTATCTTGCTATAAAGATGTTCAAATTCTCCAAGTATTTTGCCCATTATTCTTATCTGATCTACAACATATGTAATTTCCTCCTTAGGCTTTTTTTTGCTGCTGAGGAGCACAAACCTGGTATCACCCAATACCCACAGTTACATGCAGTACCATATCCTTTCTTTAGTGCAGGATAATGTCTAGCTAGTAAATACTTAATGTAGCAATTTGTGCATATTTTGTCTTACCTCCTCTTGAACGTAAATATTAACACAGTCATTAGTGACTACAGAGCCTATGCGATAAAGGAACATATCAAGAACCTGACATCTCCCTGTTGGGAAAAAAGGCATTAGTCCACTCCAGAGACTCAAGCTTAAGAATATGGTTGGCACTGTTAATGTTATGCTGAGTATGGTCTTGCAACAGCTGTGTTTTGCAGAAGAGATTTTAAACCCAGGTTCAAGGATTACATGAGTTACCACACATCCTGACCAATGTAAATGTCTCAATTAACATTTCTAAAAAGTATTACATTAAGTTGCTGGTTGAGGGTGATGATAGTGTATTTGCTATCTGTCCTACATTACCACAATAACTATGATCTAAAAGTATTTAAATGACAAATTAAGTACTTAAATTAAGGTTTACTGAGAGGAACAAGAGAACACTAATGCAACAAATAAAAAAGAAAAACTTGGTCTAAACTGAAATCTGAAGATCCATCATTGGTTAAACATCTGCTGCTTAAAAACAAGGCATTTATGGCCTGAAGTACTAGAATTAAAATCCAGAGATTATAAAGTGCATAAATTAAAGAGGCGGTGTTATTTCTTTAGATAAGCTTTAGTTAGTTATTTCATTTAATGCAAGAAACATCATGAACAAAGCAAATGAGCTTAGAGCGTAGATCAGTACTTGGAGCTATGATGCTGTGTCCATTACAGGGACTTGGATGGTTCAGGGGCAGGAATGGCTACTTAGAGTGCCAGGCTTTAGATATTTCAGTAAGGACAGGGAGGGAGGCAAAAGAGGTGGAGGGCGTGGCACTGCTGATCAGAGATAGTGACACGGCTGCAGAAAAGGAGGAAGTCATGGAGGGATTGTCTGCTGAGTATGTGTGGGTGGAAGTTAGAAACAATAACTCTACTGGGTGTTTTTTTATAGACCATCAATAGTAACAGGGACATTGAGGAGCAGATAGGGAGACAGATTCTGGAAAAGTGTAATAATAACAGGGTTGTCGTGGTAGGAGATTTTAATTTCCCAAATATTGATTGGCATCTCCCTAGAGTAAGGGATTTAGATGGGGTGGAGTTTGTTAAGTGTGGTCAGGAAGGTTTCCTGACACAATATCTAGATAAACCTACAAGAGGAAGGGCTGTACTTGATCTGGTATTGGAAAATGAACCTGGTCAGATGTCAGGTCTCTCAGTGGGAGAGCATTTTGGAGATAGTGATCACAATTCTATCTTTTTTACCACAGCATTTGAGAGGGATAAGAACAGACAAATAAGGAAAGCATTTAATTGGAGTAAGGGGAAATATGAAGTCATCAGGCAGGAACTTGAAGCATTAATTGGGAGCAGATGTTCTCAGGGAAATGTATGGCAGAAATGTGGCAAATGTTCAGGGGACATTTGTGTGGCGTTCTACATAGGTACGCTCCAATGAGACAGAATAAAGGATGGTAGGGTACAGGAACAATGGTGTACAAAGGCTGTTGAAAATCTAGTTAAGAAAAGAAAAGCTTACAAAAGGTTCAAAATAACTAGGTAATGATAGAGATCTATAAAATTATAAGGCTAGCAGGAAGGAGCTTAAGAATGAAATTAGGAGAGCCAGAAGGGGCCATGAGAAAGCCTTGACGAGCAGGGTTAAGGAAAACCCCAAGGCATTCTACAAGTATGTGAAGAGCAAAAGGATAAGACATTAGAGAATAGGACCAATCAAGTGTAACAGTGGAAAAGTGTGTATGGAACTAGAGGAGATAGCAAAGATTCTTATTGAATACTTTGCTTCAGTATTCACTACGGAAAAGGATCTTGGCGATTGTAGGGATGACTTACAGCAGATTGAAAAGCTTGAGCACATAGACATTAAGGAAGAGGATGTGCTGAAGCTTTTGGAAAGCATCAAGTTGGATAAGTCTCCGGGACCGGATAAGATGAACCTCAGGCTACCATGGGAGGCAAGGGAGGAGATTGCTGTGCCTCTGATAATAATCTTTGCATCATCAATGGGGACGGGAGAGGTTCCAGAGGATTGGAGGGTTGCAGATGTTGTTCCCTTATTCAAGAAAGGGAGTAAAGTGGAAGGCAGAGCTTAAGGGGTTAATGACCAGCGAGTTCTTTGTTATGTCTCCCCGCTCGATAGAAACACCTCTTTCTCCCTTATTAGAGGGAGAGAGAACCTGCAGTATGTTGAATACCAGGTGAAATGCGAAGTCTTTGGGGTAACTGCAAGTCTGTGTCATTGCTATTGCTTTGCTTATGCTTGAGTGCAGGGTGCTGGTGCTGATGCTTTTTTTTTTGCCAGTGGGAGGAGTGGGATTGTTGCTTGCTACCACTTACGCAAGAGAGGGGGGACTTTGGGGTTCTAACATTTAACTGTCGTTGATTCATTGGGGCACTCCTCTGTTTTCATGGATGGTTGCAAAGAAAAAGCATTTCAGGATGTATATTGTATACATTTCTCTGACATTAAACTGTACCTTTGAACCTTTGAGATAGCACAGGAAATTATAGACCAGTGAGTCTTACTTCAGTGGTTGGTAAGTTGATGGAAAAGATCATGAGAGGTAGTATTTTCAAACATTTGGAGAGATATAATATGATTAGGAATAGACAGCATGGCTTTGTCAAAAGCAGGTCGTGCCTTACTAGTCTTATTGAATTTTTTGAGGATGTGACTAAACACATTGATGAAGGTAGAGCAGTAGATGTAATGTATATGGATTTCAGCAAGGCATTTGATAAGGTACTGCATGTAAGGCTTATTGAGAAAGTAGGGAAGCATGGATCCGAGGGGACCTTGTTTTGTGGATCCAGAACTGGCTTGCTCACAGAAGGCAAAGAGTGGTTGTAGACGGGTCATATACTGCATAGAAGTTGGTGACCAGTGGTGTGCTTCAGGGATCTGTTCTGGGACCCCTTCTCTTCATAATTTTTTATAAATGACCTGGATGAGGAAGTGGAGGGAGGGGTTAGTAAATTTGCTGATGACACAAAGGTTGGAGGTGTTATGGATAGCGTGGAGGGCTGTCAAAGCGGGACATTGATAGGGTGCAAAACTCGGCTGAGAAATGGAAGATGGAGTTCAACCCAGATAAGTGTAAGGTGGTTCATTTTGGTAGGTCAAATATGATGGCAGAATATAGTATTAATGGTAAGATTCTTGGCAATGTGGAGGATTAGAAGGATCCTGCGGTCCATAGGACACTCAAAGCTGCTGCACGGGTTAACTCTGTGGTTAAGAAGACATACAGTGCATTGGCCTTCATCAACCGTGGGATCGAGTTTAAGAGCCGAGAAGTAATGTTGCAGCTATATAGGACCCTGGTCAGACCCCACTTGGATTACTGTGCTTATTTCTGGTCACCTCACTACAGGAAGAATGTGGAAACTATAGAAAAGGTGCAGAGAAGATATACGAGGATGTTACCTGGATTGGGGAGCATGCCTTATGAGAATAGGTTGAGTGAACTTGGCCTTTTCTCCTTGGAGCGGTGGAGGATGAGAGGTGACTTGATAAAGGTGTATAAGATGTTGAGAGGCATTGATCGTGTGGATAGTCAGAGGCTTTTTCCCAGGGCTGAAATGGCTAACATGAGAGGGCACAGTTTTAAGGTGCTTGGAAGTAGGTACAGAGGAGATGTCAGGGCTAAGCTTTTTTTACGCAGAGAGTGGTGAGTGCGTGAAATAGGCTGCCAGCAAAAATGGTGGAGACGGATAGGATAGGGTCTTTTAAGAGACTCCTGGATAGGTACATGGAGCTTAGAAAAATAGAGGGCTATGGGTTATCCTAGGTAATTTCTAAAATAAGTACATGTTCAGTATAGTATTGTGGGCCGAAGGGCCTGTACTGTTCTGTAGGCTTTCTATGTTTCTATAAGCTGAGCTTCATTGCAATAGCGTACAAGGTGAAGAATGGTGAAAATCAAGAATGATGAGGGACTGAAGAGTTAAACTGGCAATAGTTGCAGTCAGTCCTGACGAAGGGTTCCGGCCCGAAACGTCGACTCATCGTTTCCACTGATGCTGCCCGACCTGCTGAGTTCCTCCAGCGTACTGTAAGTGTTGCATCTCCTGAACATGAGTGGGAATGTGAAATATGAAGGAGATGAAAAAGTAATTACAGATCATTTGTCGTTCAAATGAATACTTAGCAGCCAGCTGTACTTCCTATTCCAAATCTAAATAATGATTACTGAGGAATGGACTGAAATATGTTGAAAGTTCCTTCAATATATTGAAAGGAAGGGAAGATAAAATTGATTACAAGTTGTTACAGCAATCGGAGGATATTAGATAGTGATCTGTTAACATACGGATTCCAGTAAACTGAAAGATATAAACAAAAAGAGTGTGTTATGGGTAAGGAGAGAGAACAGAGATACAAGAAATGCAAGCGATTTAAACATAGCAGAGGGATATCTTCAATTGGGGAAAAGGGACAATACATTTGAATAGAATGAAATATAGAAGTTGGTTTGTCAGAAACATTAAGTCCTTTCAGAAAACAGGATAGCAGAGCTGAAGCCAGAAATCTTTGAAATCACTGGACACTGGTTGATAATGTCTCCCCATAAATAAGGAGTAAGTCAATAGGCTAAATAAATACTCCACGTGAAAGAAAGTGTAGAAAGAAAGAATTTGGAAATAAAATTGATGACAATTTCCAAATCATGCTACATTTAAGAAACAGTACCAATACAATAATCTAAGACAAAAAGGTGATCTGGATTCCCAAGCAGGAAGTCACCTATTTTTTGTGTTCCTTCCATAAATCCTTTAATCTCTATTTCTCAAGGTGGCTTTTAATCATAAATTACAATAACTCACTGAAATCCATGGCCAAATTGATTGCACTTCCTTTTACCTTACCTTCTGCCAAGACTTTTCCATTTTCTCATTAATTTCTCAGCTTTGACCATGTCTTTTCTGACAATGTAACCTACTTAATTTAAGATTCCATCACACCTGACTGCAGCCATTTCATTTCCTGCACTTATTCTCTGACTCCACAAAAGAGTTCCCCTCCTGTTCGCCCTATCCAACTCCACATTCAACAACTTTTTTTCTGGCATCTCTCTGACCCTAAGCACAATGTTTCACCAAATACATTTTCCCTTTCTCTTTATTTTGGTTGGAACATTCAATCTGACTATTCCTCAGTCCAACTCAGCACTCCCTCCCTTCTATAATCCAACCTGGATATCTATTGTCTCCTATACAGTTATAATGAAGTTTAACATTAAGATTGAAGAAACTATGATCCCATTCAATAAATAGTTTCACAAATCTTTCAGTGTGAGAGATCAATAATTTCAGATTATATGGTTGTCATCACTTAAGACTATAGCTGCTCGTGATATTTCCCTCAAACCAATTACACCCCAAGACCCATTATTTACTGTATATCTATAATTGACCCATTGTTGTTCTCCTTTACCATAGTGCATAATCCATTTGTTATTTAATCTCTACCATCTTCTCATCCTATCGTACAGCATGTCTTCATTTCTGACCCTTTCGCCCATCTTGTTTATTCCATAGTGCTTGTGAAAACCCTGTTCTTTTTCCATTGCAATGAAAGGTTCATTAACTCGATATATTTTGTCATCCTGAAGTTGCTGCCAGAACTGTGAGAATATATAACTATAATTTTACTTATGATAATTATTCAACTTCTCATTCTGCATTTAATGTTAATTATATCGACCTTAAAATATTCAATGACTGTTTCCAAACACATCCCCCATGACAAGATATAGAAAATATCAAATGTGATCCTTTGAGACTGCTATTTAATACAATAAGGACTAATTGCCTTTCTCAATACCAAACTCCTGTTCTCTCCCTTTATTCTCTTATGCTGCTTTTGGCTAGAAAACTCCTCAAATACATTCAATCTCCGTGCATTCAGAGATAGACAACTGCACAGTTTTATGATCTTCAATGGCAAGAAGTTTCCAGTTACTTCAGTCCTAAATGTCTTGGTCCATATCTCACGAACATACACCTCTTTCTACACACCTGAGCAAGTGAAACAAACTACGCACATCTACTTTGTCTACCCTGATACATTTTGGTCCATTTCAATAATATAATCTCTTATTATTCCAAGTTCTGGTGAATACAAGGGAGGTTGGTCCAACCTCTTCATGCTACAGCTCTACCAGGAATTAGTTGGTGAACTTTTGTTGCATTCCTTCAGATGTCAGATATTTTCTTTTTTTAATGTAGGAAGACCAAAATTGTACACAATACTCCATGTGTTGTCTCATCACAATCTCATATAACTGTAGCAAGTTGTTCTTGTTCAAATGTTCAAATCTTCTTGCAACAAAGGTTAACATACCATGACTTTGTAACTGCTTCCCACATCTGCATGTACGCAGTCAGTAACATGTGTACAAGGCCACCCAAATTCATTTCTTCAACATTTCCCAATCTATCAGCATTTAAATAATAATTTGCCTTTGTTTTTCTACCAAAAGAGACCATTTCACAATTAGCTGCATGCTACATTATCCTCTAATTTATTCAACATGGCTAAATGAATCTGAAACCTCTTTACTCTCGTCACACCCCCAAATGTTTCATGTTCATACCTTTTTTATTGTAGTTGAAAATAGCCTAAAAAGGAAAGGGAATAATGATCAGTATCCATATCCATAATGTAACTTCAATCTTGTTATGTTTTCTAGTCAATGGCAACCCTACTGATGTTAATAACATGCAATGCTATTGAATTTCAGGCATGTCCATATGAACATAACAGAATCAGGAATATCCAACCTGATCACTTATGCATGTTTTGCATACAATAATCCCATGACTGATGTTTCACCTCAATGTAGAACCTGATATTTCGCATCCCTGTATCTTTGTCTTTTATGTTTCAACTGTATCACCTCTCATCCTTCCAAACTGAAGATAGCATAAGCCCAATCTGCTTAATTTCTCCTCACAAAACAATCCTTCATATGTCAAGAATCAATCTGTTTAATCTATGTTACACTTACAATATTGCAAAGATATTGTATTTGATTATGGAGACCAGATCCATACATAATATTTCAGGCGGAGTCTTGGCAGGAAACTGCATACTTCAAGAAAAATATTTTTTACACTTACACAAAATCATCTTGCAATACAAAAGCAACAAATGCATTCTAAATTGCTTGATGCAACTATGAAAACTTTTAACAATTTGTGTGTACTTGCACACAAATCCCTAAGAACACCTAAGCTTTCTGATTTATGGGTCCTGATGAAGGGTATCGGCCTGAAACATCTTCTCTTTACTCCTCTCATTAGGTGCTGCTTAACCTGAGTTCCTCCAGCATTTTCTGTATGTTTTTTTCTGATTTATGGATCTCCAGAAAATATTCTGTTTTTCCAGTTTGTTTTTAAAAAAGGTGGAACACTTTGAAAATGTATCAGGGATCAGAATGGACACTTCTCTGCATTATATTCTATCTGCCAGATGTCCATCCATTCTACATCCCCTTGAAGCATCTCCACATCTTACTCAGAACCATAATTTACGTTATTAAGTATTGCAATTATTGTCTGGGATCTTTGTATACAAGCACAAAGTTATTCATTGTCCATGAATTGTAAATTGAGCTGAACATTGCACAATCAACAACTGATGCAATATCTAACATCAAGTTCTACTTGCATATAAGACTACCAAGTACAAGAGTATCTTGTATTTCGCTAATTGCAAATTTTAAGGGTGCAAAATTTATCTCTGCCTCGAAGTGGGTTAATTTTGCAGCAAGTCATGAAGCAACTGTAGAAAACAAAGCTGAATTATTTCAAACCAAAGACCCTTCATAAGAACAGGAAGGAAAGAAAACAAGCTATTATCATTTTACAAGGAGGCCAGAGAGGGGATGAACAGGACAAAGGTAACATCTTTGATAAGACGCAAACACGAGGAAATGCTGGAAATTCAAGCAACACACACAAAATGCTAGTGGAACACAGCAGGCCAGGCAGCATCTATAGGAAGTAGTACAGTCAACATTTCGGGCCGAGACCCTTCGTCAGGACTAACTGAAAGAAAAGATAGTAAGAGATTTGAGAGGGGGAGGAGGAGATCCGAAATGATAGGAGAAGACAGGAGGGGGAGGGATGAAGCTAACAGCTGGAAAGTTGATTAGCAAAAGGGATACAAGGCTGAAGAAGGGAGAGAATCATGGGACAGGAGGCCTAGGGAGAAAGAAAGGGGGAGGGGAGCACCAGAGAAAGATGGAGAGCAGGCAAGGAGTTATTGTGAGAAGGACAGAGAGGAAAAAAATGAATAAATGAATGAACACATAAATAAATAAATAAATAAATACATAATACAGGATCGGGAGGAGAGGCATTAACAGAAGTTAGAGAATTCATGTTCATGCCATCAGGTTGGAGGCTACCCAGATGGAATATAAGGTGTTGTTCCTCCAACCTGAGCATGGCTTCATCTTGACAGTAGAGGAGGCCACGGATAGACGTAGTCTATCCCAGTGGCCACACATTTTAATTCTACGTCCTATTCCCATTCTGCTATGTCTATCCATGGCAATAGGTCTGCAAGCTGAGTGGTTTATGAATGGCACACTTTGGAGCTCAAATAGTACAGGAAAGATGGAACTAGATAATGACCTCAAAACAGAACAGCCAGGTACTCAGGAGACCCTGAGGACATCTTTCCTTAACTAGTGTTTGGTTCCAAATATTGATGATGGAAGAGAAAACCTGAAGAGTGCAGCCACAGCTGTACCACTATTCAAGAGAAGGAAGGCCAAGGAGGCAATTGTAAAAGGGAATTAATAATAGAAGAATGCTGGCATTTTTTTTTTGCAGTATGGGTGTAATTCCCAAATGGCACGTTGTCTCTGATACAAGGATCAAGGATCTGAACATTACAGGATATTCAACATATACTGGCATGGTAGTGCAGTGGTTACTGTAACGCTTTATAGTGCCAGTGTCCTGGGTTCAATTCCCACCGCTGTCTATAAGGAGTTTGTAAGTTCTTCCTGGAATTTCGTGGGTTTCCTCTAGGTGCTCTGCTTTCCTCCCACATCCCAAAGACGTACAGTTTAGAATGTAATTCGACAGCATAGGCTTGTTGGGCCAGAAAGGCCTGTTACCACGCTGTATTCCTAAATAAAAAATAAATTTTAAAATCTAGGTAGGAAAGGCAAAAAGAAAAAGGCGTAGTGTAGCATTTATATTAAAGGGATATCAGTGCAATATTGGGAAATAATTTTGGCAGATCAATTAGAACTGATCAATTCAAAGAACTGTAGAATTCAAATCAATTAAGAAATAGCAAAGAGCAGAAACACAACACAGGGAAAGTATTTAATTGGTCACCAAATAGTAGTTGTAATATTTAATAGTAGTTGTAATAGTTAAGCGCAGCATAAATTGGGAGATTAGAGATGCATGTAGTAGAGGTAAAACAGTAATTATGGGAGACCTTGACTTGTAGATTAAGTTAAGTAAAATTGCTGCAGTATATTTAAGAGACTTTTCTAGATCAACATGTAAAGAAATCAATGTGGTAAAAGAGTATTTTGAATCTCTCTTTGTATGGTTGATAATATTGTATGTCAACATGATTTTAGAAAAGAGTGGCTATAGTACAACAGAATTTTACACTGAGGTTAAAGGTGTTATAGTTTGAGGCAAAATTAGGGTCTTAAATCTGAACAAAGGAAACCATAGACTTATGATAAGTTTGCTGTGATTAATTGGGAGAATATACTGAAAGTTATGACACTAGAAACAGTGCACAAGCTATAGATTGCAAGTGCGTGCATTTTCCTTAAACACAAAAATCCAAAAAGAAATCATCTTAAGGCCAGACAGAGAAACTAAATAAAGGTCCATAAGATTGCCATCACGAGAGAGCCTTGAGGAATGGAAGCATTTTATAGTCAGTGAAGGATGTACAAGTCAAAAAAGCCATAGTAGAGTATAGGTGTGTACAGACAAAACATTTTTTTTTTTAAAAACTTCTTTTCACTAATCTTTTCCTTTTTATGTACCTATAAAATCCTTGCACCTTTATAGGTAAACAAAAAGGAAATAATTAGTGACAGCAAATGAGCACCTATGGAGCCAGGAGAATGTGTAAAAAAAATCAAAGTCAAATTTATTGTCGTAAGTCCATATATGCTCAGGTGCAATGAAAAAAACTTGCAGTAGCATCACTGGCACATAGTGTCATATCAGCAGCATTCACAAGAAAATCATAAGCTATACATGTATTCTTTTTACAAGAATACAATTAGAACAAAAGTCTATTTAGGTGCAAAGTGATCAAGTCATCATAATCTTGCTAAACAGTAGTGATTAGGATTGTGCAGGTTGGTTCAAGAACCAAATGGTTGATAGGAAATAGCTATTCTTGAACCTGGTGCTGTGACTTCAGGCTTCTATACATCCTGCCCAATGGTAGCTACAAGAAGATGGCACAGCCCAGATGGTGAAGATCTTCAATGGTGGATGTTACCTTCTTGAGGAAGCACCTCCTCTATTTACTATCAACTAAAGGAACTAAAGAATTAAATACTTTTCATCTCTCTTCTGGTAGAGGACAAATGAAAGCTGATGGACATGTGGGAAAACACAGCTAATATTTCAGGTCACGGACCCTTTCTAAGAACTAGGAAGGAAACAAAAGATGCTTTATTAAGCTGTTAAGACCTGTTAGCTTGACATCGGTGGTTGGGAAGTTGTTGGAGTCGATTGTCAAGGATGAGGTTATGGAGTACCTGGAGGCATATGACAAGATAGACAGAACTCAGCATAGTTTCCTTAAAGGAAAATCCTGCCTGACAAACCTATTGCAATTGTTTTGAGGAAATTACAAGGGAGATGCAGCGGATGTTGTATATTTGGATTTTCAGAAGGCCTTTGACAAGGTGCCACACATGAGGCTGCTTAACAAGAGTCCATGGAATTACAGAAAAGTTACATGCGTGGTTAGAGCGTTGGCTGATTGGCAGGAAACAAAAGAGTGGAAATAAAGGGATCCTATTCTGGTTGGCTGCCGGTTACCAGTGATGTTCCACAGGAGTTCGTGTTGGGGCCACTTCTTTTTACGTTGTACATCAATGATTTGGATTATGGAATAGATGGCTTTGTGGCTAAGTTTGCTGATGATACAAAGATAGGTGGAGGGGCTGGTCGTGCTGAGGAAACTGAGAATCTGCAGAGAGACTTGGATAGATTGGGAGAATGGGCAAAGAAGTGGCAAATGAAATACAATGTTGGAAAGTGTATGGTTATGCACTTTGGCAGAAGAAATATACGGGCAGACTATTATTTAAATGGGGAGAGAATTCAAAGTTCTGAGATGCAATGGGACTTGGGAGTCCTCATGCAGGATACCCTGAAGGTTAACCTCCAGGCTGAGTCGGTGATGAACAAGGCGAATGCAATGTTGGCATTCATTTCTAGAGGAATAGAGTATAGGAGCAAGGATGTGATGTTGAGGCTCTATAAGGCACTGGTAAGACCTCACTTGGAGTACTGTGGGCAGTTTTGGTCTCCTTATTTAAGAAAGGATGTGCTGACGTTGGAGAGGGTTCTGAGAAGATGCACCAGAATGATTCCAGGAATGAGAGGGTTAACATACGAGGAACGTTTGTCCGCTCTTGAACTGTATTCCTTGGAGTTTAGAAGAATGAGAGGGGACCTCATAGAAACATTTCAAATATTGAAAGGCATGGACAGAGTGGATGTGGCAAAATTGTTTTCCATGGTGGGGGAGTCTAGTATGAGAGGGCATGACTTATGGATTGAAGGGTGCCCATTCAGAACAGAGATGCAGAGAAATTTTTTTAGCCAGAGGGTGGTGAATCTATGGAATTTGTTGCCACGGAGAGCAGTGGAGACTACGTCATTGGGTGCATTTAAGGCAGAGATTGATAGGTATCTGAGTAGCCAGGGCATCAAAGGTTATGGTGAGAAGGCGGGGGAGTGGGACTAAATAGGAGAATGGATCAGCTCATGATAAAATGGCAGAGCAGGCTCGATGGGCCGAATGGCCGACTTCTGCTCCATTGTCTTATGGTCTTAAGTGAAGTCTTTGATAGGGTAAAGTCAGGGTCACTGCGAAGACTTTATATTTTCCAGTGTTTGTTTTTTTTTAAACTTGGAGGGAGGGAAGAAAGGAACTACTCATTCATTACTCTAATGTCAGAATAATATCACTGGCGTATGTTGTGAAATTTGTTGTTTTGTGACACTATTTACTGCAATACATAATAAAATTCAATAAATCACATTAAGAAATATATTTTTTAAATTAAATTAAATAATTATTGCAAAAAGAGAGCAAAAAATCCAGGTAGTGTACATGAGTTCATTGTCCATTCAGAAATCTGATGGCAGCAGGGAAGAAGCTGATCCTAAAGCATTGAGTGTGTGTCTTCAGGCTCCTGTACCTCCTTGATGATAGCAATGAAGAGGACATATCCTGGGTGATGGAGGCCCTTAATGATGGATGCCACCTTTTTGAGGCATCTTCATTTGCAGATGTTCTCGATGCTGGGGAGGCTAGTGCCCATGATTGATCTGACTGAATTTGCAACTTTCTGCAGCTTTTCCAATCTTGTGCAGTTGCTCCTCCATACTGGATGGTGATGCAAGCAGTTAAAATGCTCTCCACGGTAACATCTGCAGAAATTTGAGAGTTTTGCTATCATACCAAGTCTCCTCAAACTCCTGATGAAATATAGCTGCTGCGCCTTCTTTGTAGTTGCTTGTGTTGGGCCTAGGATAGATTTTCAGAGATGTTGACAACCAGGAGCTTGCAACTGCTTACCCTTTCCACTATTAATCCCTCTGAAGACTGGCCATTGGTAGGAAAAATTAAAGGTTGAAAAAAGAGAACCTTGAAATGAATAATACAATTAAGCAGAGACACTATGGATTTATGAAGGAAAATCAAGTTCAGCTAAACTTCTGGAGCCCTATAAGAATTGGACTCTGAATGTATAGAGAGGTCAGTGGATATGATATACTGGACTGCCAGTAGGCTTTCAATAAGGTCCTAGAAAGGGGATTATCCAACAGGATTAAAGTTAGTGAAATTGGGGGTAATATACTGACAGCATTTGGTAAAAGGTTATTGGACAAAAAGCAAACAATGGTCATAAATGGAGCCTTCTCAGGTTAGCAAATCTAGACTAGTGGGTTATCTCAGGAAAGTTACTCATAATCTAGATTAACAATTTCTGAGGGATGAAACATTTGCAAGATTGCTAATAATACTAAACTTGTTTGGATCATATCTAGATCAGTTAAAGAGGTTTCAAGGGGATATGGACAAAGTGAGTGAGTGTGAATGTGGTGGTTGGAATATAATGACAATAAAGTAAGACTACACTATAATGCATCTTACAGAAAAGTAGAGTAATCCTTAAATGAAGATTACAAAAAATACATCCACTTTTCTGCAACCATCTCATTTTAAACCCTAGGTAGTAGGCACTTCCTATTCCCGTTCCGACATGTCTATCCATGGCTGTCTCTACTGTCCAGATGAGGCCACACTCAGGTTGGAGGAACAACGCCTTGTATTCTATCTGGGTAGCCTCCAACCTGATGGAATGAGTTTCAATTTCTCGAACTTCCAGTAATGCCCCACTTCACCACTCCCCATCCCCTTTTCCCCCCCTTCACCTTATCTCCTTGCCTGCCTATCACCTGCCTCTGGTGCTCCTCCCCCCTTTTCTTTCTCCCATGGCCTTCTGTCCTCTCCTATCAGAATCCCCCTTCTCCAACCCTGTATCTCTTTCACCAATCAACTTCCCAGCTCTTTACTTCACCCCTCCCCCTCCTGGTTTTACCTATCACCTTGTTTCTCCCTCCCCTCCCTCCACATTTTAACTCTGCTCCTCTTTTTTTTTCTCTCCAGTCCTGCTGAAGGGTCTTGGCCTGAAACGTCAACTATACTCTTGTCCTGATAGATGCTGCCTGTCCTGTTGAGTTCTTCCTGCATTTTGTATGTGTTGCTTAGATTTACAGCATCTGCAGATATTCTCTTGTTTAGGCGCAAAGAATTTATGGCTTCTCATTACCAAATCTCATGGCTTTCTTTGCTATTAATGACAAGTGATTTTACTCTCATTTCTTGCATACATTTTGTGTTCTCTAATGAAAAAAATACAAATTGCTTGTTTAGCACTCTGCCAGTTCCCGAATCCCTATTAAATTTTCCAAAAAGCCCATATTCAATTACCCACTCTCATTCTTATGACCTACTTTGAGATCTTCAAACCCATTTCTTGTTCTTTACACTCAAAATAGTTTTATTTCAATATTCTACATTTTTATCTTCAAGCCAATTACTCTTTTTACAGATAATTGTAAGTTTCTTATAATCTTACATTATTCTTGTTTTCTAGTTAAGTACTGAAAATCTTCCATTTTTAAATCAGCCAATGAATTATATTCCTTGAGAAATTAGAATTACTTTTTTAAATGATACTATGTTTTGCTTAATCTACTTTAATTAGCTCAATCTTCTCAATTTATTTTAATTGAATTATCTTGTTTTGCAAGATAGCATTTCAATCTTAATTACAGTACATTACAAATTTTTACCAAATTGTCCTTTACTATTTACATTTAAAATTGATTTCTCACACTATTTTTACACAAGAGGTTCAAATCTGTTCCAGAAACCCATCCTTCAGTCGGTATGAAGATTAAAGTCCCCCTTAATTAATGTATTATTCTTATTATATGTTCCTTTAATTTCCTAACATAAAGTCTACCCAACAAAATTAATTACCATCAAAGGGAATTTCAATTAAAGCTACTGTTCTTTCCCTTGTTGTTCTGCAAACTGCAATCCTGTAAATTACACGTCATGTTAAGATTCTTCCTTTCCACTACCTACCGTATGTTTCTTCTATTGTCATTGGGGTACAAGTTCACCTGTTCTAATCATCAAATACAATGTCTTGTCTTGTCCAATCTGGACCAACCGCCGCCGCTGGGCTATAAACGTGCAGGAGCAATGTGTGGTTAAGTGCCTTGCTCAAGGACACAACACGTTGCCTCAGCTGAGGCTTGAACTCGTGACCTTCAGATCACTAGTCCAATGCCTTAACCACTTGGCCACGCGCCAATGGAGTTTTAGTCCTCAGTCTTGGAGACCCTGCAATCACCTCTGTAATTGCAACCCAAGCAAACTTGAGTGTCCATTCATGCATAAATAAGTGTCTTGTTCTGAATATCTTTTTCTTGTAAGTTTAATGGTGGTTGACAGACCAACATAAAGTGTATTACTACTGAATTGGAGTGTGGAGCAAGGGACAGGAAATATACCTACTAAATTCATCCCCCACACCACCAAAAATATACTCAAATAATATCAAAAAGTCTAATGCTTTTCAGAAAGTTAAATACACACTTGTATATATTACGATAGCACCATTATCCTGCCAAACTTTCCATGCTAAATTGTATCTGTCCCTAAGATATCAATTTAGCAATCAGATAACACACATCAAAGTTGCTGGTGAACGCAGCAGGCCAGGCAGCATCTGCAGGAAGAGGTGCAGTCGACGTTTCAGGCCGAGACCCTTCGTCAGGACTAAATGAAGGAAGAGTGAGTAAGGGATTTGAAAGTTGGAGGGGGAGGGGGAGATCCAAAATGATAGGAGAAGACAGGAGGGGGAGGGATAGAGCCAAGAGCTGGACAGGTGATAGGCAAAAGGGGATACGAGAGGATCATGGGACAGGAGGTCCGGAAAGAAAGACAAGGAGTGGGGGGGGGGGACCCAGAGGATGGGCAAGAGGTATATTCAGAGGGACAGAGGGAGAAAAAGGAGAGTGAGAGAAAGAATGTGTGCATAAAAATAAGTAACAGATGGGGTACGAGGGGGAGGTGGGGCCTTAGCGGAAGTTAGAGAAGTCGATGTTCATGCCATCAGGTTGGAGGCTACCCAGACGGAATATAAGGTGTTGTTCCTCCAACCTGAGTGTGGCTTCACCTTTACAGTAGAGGAGGCCGTGGATAGACATGTCAGAATAGGAATGGGATGTGGAATTAAAATGTGTGGCCACCAGGAGATCCTGCTTTCTCTGGCAGACAGAGCGTAGATGTTCAGCAAAGCGGTCTCCCAGTCTGTGTCGGGTCTCGCCAATATATAAAAGGCCACATCGGGAGCACCGGACGCAGTATATCACCCCAGTCGACTCACAGGTGAAGTGTTGCATCACCTGGAAGGACTGTTTGGGGCCCTGAATGGTGGTAAGGGAGGAAGTGTAAGGGCATGTGTAGCACTTGTTCCGCTTACACGGATAAGTGCCAGGAGGGAGATCAGTGGGGAGGGATGGGGGGGACGAATGGACAAGGGAGTTACGTAGGGAGCGATCCCTGCAGAATGCAGAGAGAAGGGGGGCGAGGGAAAGATGTGCTTAGTGGTGGGATCCCGTTGGAGGTGGCGGAAGTTACGGAGAATAATATGTTGGACCCGGAGGCTGGTGGGGTGGTAGGTGAGGACCAGGGGAACCTTATTCCTAGTGGGGTGGCGGGAGGATGGAGTGAGAGCAGATGTACATGAAATGTACATGAGATGCGTTTAAGAGCAGAGTTGATAGTGGAGGAAGGGAAGCCCCTTTCTTTAAAAAAAAGGAAGACATCTCCCTCGTCCTAGAATGAAAAGCCTTATCCTGAGAGCAGATGCGGCGGAGACGGAGGAATTGCGAGAAGGGGATGGGGATTTTGCAAGAGACAGGGTGAGAAGAGGAACAGTCCAGATAGCTGTGAGAGTCAGTAGGCTTATAGTAGACATCAGTGGATAAGCTGTCTCCAGAGACAGAGACAGATAGATCTAGAAAGGGGAGGGAGGTGTCAGAAATGGACCAGATAAACTTGAGGGCAGGGTGAAAGTTGGAGGCAAAGTTAATAAAGTCAACGACTTCTGCATGCGTGCAGGAAGCAGCGCCAATGCAGTCGTCGATGTAGCAAAGGAAAAGTGGGGGACAGATACCAGAATAGGCACGGAACATAGATTAGCAATCAGATGGTTTCTTTGCACCTCATAGGAACAATACATCAAGTGCACACCCTGAAAATGCCCATAACATGCATATTAATTCAAACACTGAATTATTTAACCTAGCATGACCAATACGTAAAGATGTAAATATAACTTATTCGCTCCTTTCATACTCATCTCTCAGTTAAGTTCCAACCACCCTCTGAATTTTATGTAAATACCATCCTTTCTTTTCTTTATCCCAACATTGTTACTACAGTGATCAAATAGATGTTTTAATCATGGCTTTCACCTCTCCTTTATGCAAAGGCACTGCAACCTTTGTATCCTTAATTTTAAGCAATTCCTTGGCTAGAATGTTTGCCATTCCTTTCCTTCAAACCCAACATGAGCAGAGACCCATAAGAAATGTAGACACAAGCCCGGACCCTGCAGCCTCAACAGATGTTGTCTAACATCAAGAAGAGTGTCTGGCCTACAATTTGAAATATGTAGATCTCAAAACTGAGAACAAATCAGAGCACAGAAGTACATAATCAGGGTGTGCTTCTTTACCTATTCCAAGGCTAAAATGAATACGATAATCTCAGATGTTAATACTGATACTTGGTCTGATAATCTTTTCTTAATAGTCATCTGAAACTTCAGAACATAAACACAAACACCTGAACGACCTATGACTGGATCTTTTAAATGGTCTGTCTAGAAGAAGCCATAATATCTGCCTTGCATATATTGCTGAACTCCTGCGCCACTGATCTACAATCATTCATCTCGATATTATGTTATAAATATTCAGACTGATCGAGCATTACGTTTAAACATTTTACGACTGATGTGACTGTAACAACTTAAGTTCTCTACCAACAGTAAATTGCTCCTTGCCGATACAACACTTATTTTATCAAAATAGCTAATTTGGTCCAATGCATATTTTGAAGAGATACACTTGATTAAGTGGTTTTAAAGCAAAATCATCACAATGATTCTACATTGCTCATTGACTTCTCCCAGTCAACTACAGAGATTAATTACTTGACAGATGAGGTAGAGCAGCTGTGCCAGTACTGAATAGCCTCGAAGAACAGCTCTTACCATTAAGGTGTCAAAAAAGTCTTCAGCAAAGTTTGTTAATGCTTTATTCTTTCCTCCTTCACCATTTGCCCAAATCTTTTTGGCCTTTTCAAACCATGGAATCATGTAAAGAAAATTAAGAACACAAACATTATTTCCATTTAAAATATGCCATTCTATTTATTGCTCTGCTTTGACACTTTAATGATCATTTACAGCAAACTTTCAACATTTTTTTGCAAAAAGAATGCCTTCAAACATTACTATAACCGGAATCAAGCTCCTTCCATTCATGGACTGAGATTTATTGTGTTGTACTGTCTGTAATCATCATATGCATTTCAGGCACTGCAAATTCAAACTGTTCATACTATTTTAAAGGACATGACCATTGAAAACCAATGTTTTAGCGCACATGTCCTGAAAATGAAGCAAAACTGTTTGTTGACTATTCCATGGACGCTGCTTGTAAATCACCAAAACCTGTTTTGAGTGTCCCTTTTAGAGAACAAGCTTTCCAGTTAAGTTGCTAATCAAGCACTCACCTGTTGGGGAGTTAGTTAAAATTCAATACATTGGCTTACAAGGAGAAGAGGGAAATTTTAACTTAACCTCTTGATGAAGCAAGAAGCTTTTTTTTTGAGACAATGCCTCTTGTGAAGTACCTCAGACATGCTCCAATGCCTGTCTAGCACAATAAGGAGCAAGAAAGACGGTTCAAATGCAAGGAAGATTTGTCAGATGCCTCACGTGCACAAAGGTGAGAGCTTTCCCCATATATGCTGTTGTCCAAAATCTGAAGAGCTACATTCTTCAAAATCTGTCCAAAATCTGAAGAGCTATAGTAATCCAATGAAGAATGTCTGAAGCTAAAATTTGCAGAGTAGAGAACAGATATTTTATCTTCCTTACAGCTTCATCCCCATGCCATTGCCTCAATGATCCAATTATAAAGTTGAGGGATCAAAAATACTCTTAATGTCTTAGATGCCTGATATTTATAGATGGCAGAGATTGACCTATATGCCATTAGTTTGCAGTACATCACAAATCAGGCAATGAAAGACCAATCTCCTGGCGCACTTGAGTGTGACAGATTTTGAGTGAATGAAAGAGTGGGCCTAAGGAGTTGTGTAACATACACACTACCCCTTCCTAGAGTGTGGATAGTCTACATTGGCAAGGGAGCAGATAGCCATGCTACACTACTTCACTATTAGCTAACTGAAGTTCCCAAGTTGTCAGTATCAGGTACAATATTTTCCCTGACATACAATTTAAAAAGCTGTCATCTATTTAAGACAGAAAAAGATTTTTTCTCTTTGAAGATTGAGACTGGAATTTTCCTTCTCAAATAGCGCTGAAAGCAGCCTTTGACTATTTCAAAGCCAAAGATAGATAAACCCAGAGATAAATCCCTACAGTCCATGGGAGTTTGAGGAACAAATTTGTAGAGTCTGCAGACTGTTGCAAGAAGCTTAAATTTGTTATGGGAGGTGATTTTTAACTTTCCACATTGACTGGGACCCCCATACTATACTGTAAAAAATTAGATGGGATAGCTTGTCGAATGTGTTCAGGAAAGTTTCTTCAATTAGTACATACAAGTCCCAATGAGAGAGTGTGCGATACTTGATCTACTATTGGGGAATGAGATAGGGCAGGTGACAGAAGTTTGTGTAGGGGAACACTTTGCATATTTTGATTATAATGCCATTAGTTTCAAAGTAAATATGATAAAGGATAGGTTTGGTCTTTGGATTGAGATTCTAAATTGGAGAAAGGCCAATTCAGAGGGATGGTAAAAAGAATGGTGATAAAAATGTCAGAAGTATGAAATGTGGCATTGCACAAAGAAATAATGAGAGGGTGCAATGTAAATTGTATACATTTAACAAGAAAAAAAGAGACATATGGGCCTGATATCTCTGAAATAGCAAGACAGCAAGTCTGATCAAGAAAGCTCTTAAGAGTACGAATAGAACTATTCATCCCAAAGTTCAATCATAGGCATAATTTATTCTTACATAATTGATTCATAGCACAAACTCATCTCTGAAATGCAAATAACATATCCAATCATCATAACATACAATGATAAATAGATATGTCAACCTTCACACAACAAAACTGTACAGGCCACCACAACAAGAGCAGGCCTCAATTGCAGGAGGAAGGATAAATAGACTTAAGTTATTAAATAATTAAGCTAGTTCACGTGAGTTATATTACATGAAGCTGATTTAAGTGACCCCACTATTCCCAGTTTGCCCAACATTCCTTCTTTATGTGATTCTATTCACTACCTTCCCTTCTTGTCAGATTCCATAATCTGGAGCTCTTTGTCTCCACAATCAACTCCAAGCTTCTGTACTACTTCCATTCCTCCCTGCTCCATCTGGATTCATTTAACTATCAATTGCTCCCCACTTGGATTGATCAATCACTTGCCAGCTCCTGTCTCACCCCTTCCTTTCACTTTCATCCTCTGACCATCACACCTATACACTCTCAGTCCTGATGCAGGGTTAATTATCCCTTTGCTTCCTCAGATGCCGCATAATTCACTGACTTTCTCCAGCTATTACCAAGTCAAGTCAAATTTACTTTCATGTGGTGAAATGCAAACATAATAAATCAATCATGAAATGGAAGCGATGATGACATGATAGCATCTTTTTCTTGATATTGCCATCTGGACCATATAGTTGGTGGTTGGTGGTCTGGTTAGCGAGCGAGTCTATGTCTGTGCGAAACAGAATACACAGCAGTCTTGCCTTTTGGTCTTCTCTCTTATTCTTGTGCGATTGTACGCTGGCCATAAGAATAGTAGGGATGAGGTGGATGGGTCTCATGCCCCTATGCCTGTCTTGCTGAAGGCCTCCCTGGCATCCACATTTTCCAGCATAATGCAGCCCTCCTTGAGCCTCTTTCTGTTGTACTTGCATTCTGAAAGGTCATAACTAACAAGTCCATCGGTCTGTCAGGCAATCCCAAAATTGCTGATGTCCTTAAATGGCTTAAAGCCTGTTTTGTTATTGCAGTATTTTTAGCTGTATTCTTAAATTCAAAACATAAATACAGTATACAGGTGTCCTCCGCTTTTTGAACGTTCGCTTTACGAAACCTCACTGTTACAAAAGACCTACATTAGTACCCTGTTTTCGCTAACAGAAGATTTTTTCACTGTTACGAAAAAAGCAGCGCATGAAAAATGGCGGCATGCGAAAAAAATTGCCAGCGTGCAAAAAAAAAAGCAGTGCGCGCCTCGAGCAGCCAAGCTTCTCCCCTGGAACTGCATTCTAGCCGCCATTGCTTAAACACGTGCTTTATCTCGATTTATTTTGTGCATCCATCAGCAAGATGAGTTCGAAGTTATCAGAAAAGCCTAAAAGAGCTCGTAAGGGTGTTACACTTAGCGTAAAGCGAGACATAATTAAATATTTCGATCGTGGTGAACGAAGTAAGGACATTGTCCGCGCGTTGAACTTGCCTGCATCCACCATTTGCACTATTTATACACAGAGAGAAAAAATCTTGAAAGCTGCTGATGTTACTGTTGGTTCTGCTCGTAGCGAAGTGGTCTCTCTTAGTCGGCATTCAGTAATGGATAAAATGGAAAGTCTATTGCTTGAGTGGATTGATAGGTGTACAAAACATGGTGTTCCTTTAAGTTATCTTATACTTAAGGAGAAATCAGTCAGTCTTTTTAATAAGCTGAAACAGAAAGCACTGGCCGATGGTGATGAAAGTATTGCGAAAGTGGAATTTAAAGGTAGTTACGGGTGGTTTGATCGGTTTCTGAGGCGAGGGCAGCTTCGTAGTTCAACGTTCACTAGAGAGAGTGCTTCAGCTGATACTGAAGCTGCTGAAAGGTTTCCCAGCAGAACTGAAGAAAATAATTACAGAAGATGGTTATTCGTATAAGCAAGTGTTTAACTGTGACGAAACTGCAGTTTATTGGAAAAAATTGCTGAGTAAGACATTTATTTCGAAAGAAGAAAAGCAGGCTAAGGGACACAAGGCATCGAAGGACAGGTTTACCCTAGTGCCTATTATTAATGCCACTAAGCCTCTACTAGTGTACCATTCAGAAAATCCGAGGGCACTTCAAGGCGTTGATAAAAAAACACTTCCCGTTGTGTTCCGTTCACATCCAAGCAGTTGGAACACCTAAGTGCTTTTTTCTGAGTACATAAGCAGATACATTAGTCTTTTTGTTGAAAAATACTGGGTAGAGAAAATAACCTCGATAATAGCTGTCCTGTGATTGTCAATAATTGTGCTGCTCATCCGCCTGACATTACCGAGTATGGCAGTAACATTCGTGTTGCGTTCTTACCGCCGAATACGACATCGTCGCCGCAGCCGTGCAACCAAGGCCTAATAGCCACAATTAAGGCTTACTATACGCAAAATGTGATGCATTTTATTGTAAGTGCTATTGACAGAGAGGGCAACTCCGAAGCATCTTTGCGAGAGATCTGGAAAGACTACAATGTAAAACTGGCAATCGCCAACATTGGAGATGCTCTCGATAAGCTAACAGTCTCGATGAGAAATGGCGTTTGGAGGAAACTATGTCCCAAAGCAGTGAACAATTTTAAAGGCTTCAAACCATCAACAATAAATACGACAATAGTGAGCTTGGCTAAGGAGGCTGGGTTTGTGGTAGTTGACGAAGACGATGTTGAAGAGGTTTTGGCATCCCATGACCAAGAATTGACAGATGAAGGGTTGATGCAATTGCAACAGGAAAGGATAACAATCGAAACTGAACGCAGTAGCGAAAATGAAGTCGTCCAGGGACTGAACGGGAAGCAGCTGCGTGAGATTTTCGCTGCAATTGACAGCGCTGCAGTGATTGCAGAAAAGTCTGACTTTAATTTTGAAAGGGCACCTAGGTTTAGGGCAGGTTTGCGGATGTTTTGAGTGCTTACAAAGAACTGTATGATCTAAAAATGCGCGAGACTCAGCAGTCAAGTATACTGTCATTTTTCAAGCCTCGCACATCAGTCGCAGCAGACAACGAACCTCGACCTTCGACATCAAGGCAGGCAGACATAGAAGAAGATGACCTGGCTGCCCTATTGGAAATAGACTACGATGAGATGACACCCCAGTCTCCTCTACCTCCCATCACCCCAATTTCCGATGACTCAGCCTAACACACCATCCCGATTCCCGTAAGTGAAACTACACTGTACATACATTATTTCTACTTTACATAGGTTGTGTATTTTTGTGTTATTTAGTATAATTTGTTATTTGGTATGATTTGGCAGCCTCATAGCTTAAAGGTTACTGGATAGAGTGCTTCCGCCGAGAGCACATGCGTGAGATTTTCGCTGCGCTAGACTGTGCTTCAATGATTGCAAAAAGTATTTCTACTTTATAAGGGCTGTGTATTTTTGTGTTATTTAGTATGATTTATTATTTGGTACGGTTTGGCAGCCTCATAGCTTAAAGGTTACTGGAGAGAGTGCTTCTGCCGAGAGCGCATGCGTGAGATTTTCGCTGCACTAGACAGTACTTCAATGATTGCAAAAAGTATTTCTACTTTATATAGGTTGTATATTTATCATATCATTCCTGCTTTTGCTATATGTTACTGTTATTTTAGGTTTAATGTGTTATTTGGCATGATTTGGTAGGTTATTTTTTGGGTCTGGAAACACTCAAAAATTTTTCCCATATTAATAAATGGTAATTGCTTCTTCACTTTACGACATTTCGGTTTACGAATCGTTTCATTGGAATGCTCTACCTTCAGATGGCAGGGGAAACCTGTAATAGCATTCTACCGCCTGCTGCAAAAAGTCACCCTTTACAGTACCATCTTCGATCACTCAACTATACAACTGAAAGATATATTTTAAAAAAATTAAACTTTAAAAAGGCTTTCAGCACATATATTTCTAAATGCTGTTTGTTATCTTGAACATAGCAAACATCTGCAATAGCACAAACTCAATGCCATTAAATGGTGTCTGAAATTAATGGAAATATGAATTAACTACTACTTATCTTCTGCACAAGTCCCTCATTTATCATTGCCGCCAAGCCATCCTCTCCTTCTATGGTCATATGCTTCCCATATTTGTGAATGCAGCTTAGCAACAAACCAGCATTTCTAATTTCCTTTTTATTTAATTCCTAAAAGGGAAAAAAAATGTTTCAGTAACTGAAAGAAACAAGGAGGTTTTGCACATTGATATGTGACACAGATTTTAAAAATACACTGTCTTATGAAACAACTAATTTATTCATCTTCATAACAGAGTGAAATGTCATAAAATTGTGCAAACATAAATCCAGACTGGATGCAACACCTTCCTGGAATGCTGTTACCAGACGACTGATGCTGAGTCCTCTTCTCATTTCCAGGACTTATTTGTAACTAGGGCAAGCTTTTGACATTAAAACCACCTTCAATCTGAAAATAATACTACTGCATTTCACTTAACTGCAATTCTAAGAGGGAGGAAGGGATAAACCAGACTTTAGTTACAGGGCTCTGAGTCTAATATAAATAGCTAAATTGATTGGAAAAATATCTGAGAGACGTGGAAGGGTAGTCTACATGGTTAGGTCCCATGGAATGCAGGGAGAAATAAGTGAATTCAAAATTAGCTTGCAGATATGAAACAGAAGGTGGTGCCTGAAGGTTGTTTCTCAGAATAGAAGTCAGTGACTAGTGGTGTGCCTCATGGGTCTGTGAGACCCTTTTTATTTATTATTTACAGTATATAAATTATTTGGATGCAAATGCACAAGGCTTGATCAGTAGGTCTGTGAATGACATGCAGTTAGAAGGTGTTATTGTTAATGAGGAAGGTTATCATAGATCGCAGGGGAATCAATCAATTACAGAACTGGGTCAAGGAGCGGCAAATTGATTTCAATACAGATAAATGCGAGGTCATGTATTTGGGAAAATCAAACCAGTATAGGGCTTGTATTATGAATAGTATGGAACTAGGGAATGTAATGGAACAGAAGTACTAGGAGTACGAGTGCATAGTTCATTGAAAGTGACATTACAGTTAGAGAGGGTGATGAAAAACTATTTAGTAAGTTGACCTTCATCATTCAGGACATCGAGTACAGGAGCTGCAGTCCAAAAATCAGTGGTGAAGCCACACTTGGAATGCTGTGCTCATTTTGGTCACCCTGTTATGGGAAAGATGTGGTTAAACTGGAAAGAGTGCAGAAAAGATTGGAAGTTGTCAGAACTAGAGGATCTGAGTTATGGAATAGAAGAATACTTGGAAAACTGCAATAATTGAAAAAAATAATAATAAATAATAAGAGGCAAACTACAGGAGAAATGCTTAATTAGAGAAGTACTAACTTCAATATGAAGAAAGAGGATCTAACGTAGATACATCCTACATTGCTAAGAGAAGTTGCTATACTCTTCAAATACTCCCTCGATGCAGAAGAGTTGCCAGAGGACTGAAGATTAGCAAATTTCATACCTTTGTTTGCAATGGAATGTAAAGACATGCCTGACAATGACATGTTGGTCAGCTTAATGGTGGAGGGGAATTTTTGAGAAACAATAATTAGGGATAAAAACTAATAGGAATGTGGAGAGATTTGAGGCAATTAAACTGATTTGTTAATGACTTTTTTTGATAAACATGATTGATTCAATTTATTTTAAAGCAAATAGAAGGTTGGTGAAGGGAATATAATAAATATCTTCTACAAGGCATAAAAAAGCAACTCCACAAAAGGCTGGCAAAATCGAAGCCCATGGTAAAAGGGTTCAGTGAGAGCATGAAAAATTGACTCGAAGCTAAAAAGTAGAGCCATGGTAAACAATATTGCTTTTCATACTAGAGGATGGCTAGCAATAACATTACCAAGCAATCATTGCTAGTACCACCAATCATGTAATTGCATTGTAGGGTAATGTTACGGGTGACAGATGACCCATTGTTTATAATCAACTGTTTTACAGAATTTACAGACAGTTACTGAGGTATTGTCTTCACATAAGAGATAGGTAATGACATCAGCATTACACGTCTGCTTTTGGTTTGTTCATAATGGAAATAAATAGCTGCAGCTTTTGTTAAGCACATAAAACAACTCTAACATGTTTTATTCACAACATCTGACATTGGTGACCCTAAAGCTCTCAGACAATTCCAGATTTACTGAACGATATGTCAACCAATGTCAAAGCTTTGAAGCTGCTGGAGTTTTGGGAGCAGCACACTACCACACAGTTTGCACAGGTGGAAGCCTAGTTCACTCTGTGAGAAATCACCACAGAAAATACCACATTTTACTACGTCCTCGCACCGTTAAGCAGTTCACTGTAGTCAGAATGTTGAGTCTACTGAAAGACCAGCCTGTATGTGATAAGTATGTCATTCCAAAAAATCATCTATTACAGAGTTTTAAACTGTCTGAGTCTGAGCGCGACAAACAATTACTCTCCTTGTCTGGCCAGAGTGATGCTAGGCCTTCAGAACTAATGGACCACATACTATATCTATTGAGCAATCACCTTCCTTGTTTTATTTTCAAAGAAATCTATGCAACAAATGCCTGATTAGGTATCACAGCCCTTGCCAATACATCTATGGAAGACTATAGAGTTCAGATTTTCCAGTACTGTGACAAAGCATGGGGTCAAACACCAAATTTCCACAATTGGCTCGCCAGTCCACGACCATGTGCGTAGACTGGACTCAGAAATGCTGGCCAATGAAAAAGCTGAGTTTGCTAACGTGGAGATGCTTAGCTTTGTATGCATGTCAAATAGCCTTTGGGCTTCACCCCTCCACATAATCTCCAAGTCCTGCTGCCTGCTGCCTTAACAAGTCCCCCCCCCACCAATCCTTACCCAGTCACACATTTTCAAAAATTTTCTGCACATTTAGCCACAAAGGTAACACTTTTCTAAAATGGACTTAGAGAGAGGCTCTATGCACTGAGTACTTTCCAAAATTGCTGCTATTTGGCATATTTGATTTTCTGTACATACTATTTGAGCTGAAATATGCAGCACAGATCTTCCAGGGACAAATGGACTCTGTTAAAAGACCTGGATATTCTCTTTGTTTACCTGGATGATATACTTGTCATCAGCAGTCACAAAACTGAACACCTAATACATCTCCATACATTTTTCAAGTACTTAAGCCAACAGGGGCTGATTACTAACCCTATTAAATGCCAGTTCAGATTGTCTACTATTGACTTTCTTGACCACTGCATCTCCACAGAAGGTGCGACACACCTGCCGTCAAAAGTCGCCACTATTATGGGTTTTCCACTGGCCTGCACTATCAAAGCACTGTAAGTGTTATTAGATATGGTGAATTTCTATCACCACTTCATTCAGCAAGGTGCTGAAATTATGTTCCCCTTGTAAAGTGGCCTTCAAGGCAATGCCCCTAATTACATGCTTGTGTGATCAGCAGACCTGACCAGAGCATCTGACGACACCAAATGAGCTCTTTTGAACACAGCCCTACTGGCACACACACACTCCCTAATAGCCACTGATGCCTCAGATGACACTGTGGGTGCTGTGCACAAACAATTTGTTAGAGAATTGTGATAGCTGCTTGCCTTCTTCAGCCAAATGTTCCTGCGCCCCCTCTCACCCCCCCCCCCACCCCCGAGGAAGTACAGCACATTTGACCACGAGTTTCTTAATCTCTACCTGGTCATCCACCATTTTCATTATCTACAGAAGAATCAGCATTTCACACCATTCGCTGACCAAACTCTCGAAGACGCAATGGCCAAAGTGTCAGACACTGCACAGTGTACACGACAGCAACACCACCTGGCCTAGATTTCGGAATTCACAACTGACACACAGCACATCAAAGGGAAAAATAATACCATGGCCAATTGCCTGTCATGGCCCACTATCGATGCCATGCACATTGGGGTTAACATCAACATAGTAACCGATCAAACTATCGGCCCAGAGGTCAAGGCTTACAGGACAGCAGTCATGGGCCTGCAGTTATCTGATATCAAGTTTGGAGATACAGGAGTTTCTCTCCTGTGCGAACTCTCAATCAGTCACCCTCGCCCCATAGTGCCTGCAAACTGGAGGCACTATCATGGTGTACAACACTCTTGGGTTCCAGATGACTTACATTCTACCTCATTCATTTCTGCCTGCATGAGGCATATCAACATTCCCTTAAGCCTCCTTACGATAGCATATTCTGCATTTTGAAATGGGGCAAAAAAGACTTTTATTGTAGATGGAGGGGATAAACCTGAAATTATTTCTGTAGATTGCCTTAAACCAGCCCACCTAGACCCGAATGTTCTACTACCATAACCCCTGCATCGCAACATGACCACATACATGTCAATACATCCTGGATGAGCCAGAGGTACCCACTGTTACTCCAACCAAGGCATATAGGACCTGAGACAGGCTCCAGAAAGACTCTCAATGCTGGTTTTGGTGAATTCTGGGAGGGGGAGTGTTCTGTGTAGTATAGTGTGATGGGTGACAAATTACATATAGTGTTCATCATAGAAATTGTTCTACATATTTCACAAAAACCGTCAATGAGTTGTTGTGTTTACTTAGAGATCGTGTCTGACGTAATGATATCAGAGTAAAGCGACTGCTTTTGGTTTGTTCATAATGGAAGAAAAGGGCTACGTCTTTTGTAAAACAGACAAAACATTTTATTCACAAAATCCTACTGTATTAATTTTGTGGACTACAGTACTACAGGCTCACAATTTAAAGACCACACCATCATGCCTCCAAGTTTGAACAGTGAAAGAATAATGACAGACTGCAAGAGCATCTAGACGAGCAGAACAGTCAGATAAATAACGTCAGGCGCTACATTTCTGGCAGAAATATAACACAGGCAACATGTATATTCATTATTTCAATAATATTTGAGTAATGTTGTAAGTATATTGTTTAATTAAGCATTCTTTGTTGTTTATATTATGCATTGTGGATTATATGTAAAAGTACACAAATAGCATACGTCATTACACAGCTATGTCTTAACTATACGTTTTAGTTAAAGTAAAAACAAACCTAAGACCCATTCTCCTGGGCTCCCATCTTTTTCTTGCAGTTAGTTTGGAGTTACAAAACATAAGTGTCAACGAGAAAGTGTTAAGCAAATCCAAAGTGACTACCTACCTGTTGAAGCGCAGTGAGGCATTTGAGTGCAGTGAGAATAAATAGTTAAATAAAAATAAAAACAGCTCTTTGGAAGAGACAAATAACTGTAGAGTTTTTTTTAAAAAGGCAGAAAATGGATGAATTCATGGGTTCATAAACAGTGAGTACCAGGTGATGATAATCATTATAAAAGCACAAGTGGCTGGCTACATCAGAAAGACTGACTGACATGTTCGATTACACAACAGATAACTGGATTTTGTATACTGAGCGGATTGAGCAATATTTTAAAGCAAATTGAACAGCTGATAAGTGGGTGCCAATTTTACTGAGTGCATAAACTTGGTATAAACTTTGCTTAGAAATTTGACTGCTCCAACCAAACCAGCCAAAATGAGCTTTGCTGATATCATGAAAGTAATGCAAGAACATATAGAAGCAAAGCCATTGTTGATTGCAGAATACTTTAGGTTTCATAAGTGGAATCAAAAGGAAGAAGAGTGCATTTCAGCATATGTGGCAGAATTGAAGTTGTCTGAGCATTGTCAGCTCGGTAATGGGCTTAATGATGCACCGAGAGATCATTTAGTTTGTGGAATCTTACAAGAAAACATTCAAAAACAGCTCCATAACTAAAGTACAACTCACATTTAAAAGAGCAGTTGAAATAGCTCTATCAATGGAAACAGCAGACAGACACAATTGAGTTGCAGTCAGGAATCAAAGTGAGCATGAACAAAGTGGCAATGTCAAAACAGAAACTGGTCTGGCCGAACAAATTGTGTTATTGCTGTAGCATGGGCTCATATACACCAGACCACTGCAGGTTTAAAGGTGAAACTTGACGATAATACAACAAATTAGGATACAAAGAACATGTTGGGCAGATAAAAATAAATGAACTGGATAGGATAGAGAAAGATAAAAAGTCAAGTTGCAATGTCAAAAAGAGCACTAACCTGCATGCTCTTGATGAAAAAAATCTGATAATAATGAGAGTAACACAGAATTGGGTAGCTTTGAGTTTTATAAAGTGAAAACTAACAATTGACAAGCAATATGGCTTATACCAGAAGTGAACGGCAAATTAATTAAAATGGAATTGGATACTGGCTCGGCTGTTTCAAATGAGTTTGAATGGAATTTCAAAAATACTGAAGTGAAGCCTGCAGATATTCGACTTAGAACTTTTATTGGAAAAATCGTAACTCCTATGGGAGTGACATTCATTAACAGTGAGATACAACAACTAATAAGCCACAATGGGCTTCCGTGTGGTAAAAAAAAGGAGGACCAACATTGTGGAGGCATGATTGGCTGAGGTAACTACGATTTGATTGGAGATCCAATCACTAGTTGTGTGCAACATCCCCTGCAAGAGACAACTGAATGCGAATTAAGAAAGGTACTGGATGATGCTACAGCAGTGTTAAAGGACAGCATTAGAAAATATATCAAGGGTAAAATAAGGTTAAAAGGGTTAAATAAGAATGCAACACCTAAGTTTTACAAAGCCCGTCCAGTTTTTCATACCATCCATGATAAAGTAACCAATGAATTAGATTGCACGGAAGCCAAAGGAGTTCTTTCCAAAGTTGAATGGAGCCCATGGGCAATACCAACGGTCCCAGTATCCAGGAAGGATGGGTCTGTAAGGATCTGTGGTGATTTTACCAGTACTGAAAGTAGTCCAATACTCTATGCCTGGAATAGAGGATATCTTTGCAAACCTCTCTGAAGGAAAACACTTCAGCAAGGAGAACTTAGCTGAGGCCTACCTAAAATTGGAGATGGAAGAAGAGTCAAAAGAGTTCCTCATCATCAGCACCCACAAAGGGCTGTATCACTATATTAGGCTTATTTTTAGGTACATTCTGCACATGCGCTCTGGCAGAAAGTAAAGGACCATATGCTACAAGGCTGCCCAAGCACTCAGTGTTATCTGGATGACATCATTGTTACTGAAAGGATGACAAGGAACATTTCCAAAATTTCAAAACTGTTTTAAAAGAATTAGAAGATTATGGACTCTGAACGTGATGTAACAAATATGAATTTCTTAAACCATGTATCACTTACTGCGGTCACACTATTGATGCACAAGGATTACACAAGTGTGCTTGGAACATTCAAGCAGTGGTGGATGCCCCAAGGCCAAAGAATATGCAATCCTTTTTAGAATTTGTCAATTACTATAACAGATTCCTGCCAAACCTGGCTACCATGCTCACCCTCGAACTCATTTCTGGAAGAAATGGCAATGGACAAAGCAGTGCAGGACGGCTTTCCAAAAGGTAAAGAAAATGGCGACATCAGACACTGTACTCACACATTATAGATCCACATCATTCAGTGAACCTTGCCATGTTCTGTTAGGGACATCAACATATCATAAGAAATGTGTCCAGAGCTGTCAGAACCACTTCCTGCAGTCCTGGAGTCAACTCCTACAACCACCATGGAAGAGGCCCCAGTACCTGAGATTTTTTCACAACCACAAGTTTCACCTGCCAAGCAGAGTAGCACCCCCTTGTTCAAAAAGACATATTCCTACAAGAGTGGGATGCTGCCAAATGAAACAACATTCCTCCAGGACCAAGGTGCAAAACACAGTACCAACAATCATACCAGCTCTGAGCATATATAAGATAGCAGTAAACATAGTCACACAAAATATAATAATAACATAGCCTAAGTCCCATCCCTTTCCAAACCTTGTAATAATAACTGATCGAAGATAAGGCAGGAATTCCTCTTGCTATGTACTGTGATGTCATGTGGAATTTACAATAATAACCAAGTAATCCTTCCAAAGGATAGAAGAAAGGTAACTGATTCACAACATCCAATACATAAAACATATAGTAGGTTCCAAGGTTGTCAAGTCAAGGAATTGTAGTGGGGACAAGCTCCCACTACCCAAAAGTGCTCCTCACGGCATGCACCTCAAATAGCCTCTGACAACCAAGTCCAACTTCTGGCTTTCTCGTGTGGCTTAACCTCTAAGCCCAGCGGAACTGTTTCTACTAACAGGAGAAGGGGCAAAGGCAGGTCCTGACGTCTTAAAACCAGTGCTTTGGGTAGATGGAGCTCGTCAGCCTGGGAAGGCAGTCCATCTAAGAGAGGGAAAACTCTGATTTCAAACCTCCACTGCCTTGCGGCCATACCCACTTACAAGAAGGGCTTTGGGAGTAAACCTGAGGACAAAACTGGAGCTGGAGTCCCTAAGGCAGTCTGACGTTGCTTTCAACCTCACTCTGGCAACTCCTGCGACGTTGCTGGTGCCAAGCTGTATCGGCCTTTGCCCTTCCCTTGGACAACATTGATGGTGTGGAGAGGGGAGAATTGCTGCTTGGGCAACTGCTGGTCTCCGATACAACCTTGCCCAGGCCTGCGCCCTGGAGAGACTGAAGCAAGACTTTCCAGGCGCAGATCCATGGTCTTGCGAGACTAAAGGATGCCATCCACAGTAGGTTCTGAGGTAATGCAGATGTGAGAACCATTGTCTGTTCTACAGGTGAGCAAATAGTGCATGATTGGGATGAGCACATTGTAGGGTGAGATGTTTTTTCCATCATTTATGCAGGGTTTCTGTGCTTCTGATGCCTAGATTCAGGCTACTGGAGCAGCAATCCCCATCCTGAATCACATCATTGGTAGAGGTAGAGCACATCTACAGATGAATGACAATAAGAGAAATTCCAAAGAATTTTCTATAGTGCAAATACAGAACATACAATACTGTTTCAATAAGATTTATTTCTTCACATGTATTTATCTATTTTTAGAACTTTATGATAGGATAATTCTTGGAAATATTTCTTACCCTCAGTATTAGTCTGTTCAATTTGCTTGTCATCTGTTTGCTACAGTTGCAAGATATAATCTCATCACTTTCTTCTTGTAATTCTTCCAGTCTCTTAAAAGTACTTCCTTTAATAGCGTCATCGATTAATTTTTCCAGCTTAAAAAGAAAGATTGATTAAAAAAAGACTGATAATTCCATTTTAATCCAAAGATAATTAAACAATTGCTTATTTATTAATATAGAGCCAAACAACACAGTAACAGGCCCATAGCCGATCATGTCCTTGCCACCTAGTGTACCAATCTGCAACTAAACCCATTTACCTGTATTGGGTTCATGGTCTTCTAAAACTGGCAATTCACATACTTGTCTTCTTGCTTGTTAAATGTCATAGGAGATCTGCTTCTACATCTCTTCAGAGATTAATTCCAGACTCCAACCACTCTCTGGATGAAAATGATTCCCCCTGAGATCTGCTATAAACTTGCTACCTTCATCTTAACCTATGCCTTCTTTGATACTCTGCCTATCTCTTTCATAACTTTATACACCTCTGTCAGATAACCCCTCTACCTCTGCCAACCTATCCAGGGGCCACCTGCCTGTCCTTTCAATAAAATGTAATCCTTGGGTATGTAAGTTTCCAGCTGTGATCTTTCAATCACAACCCTGTGATGCCTACCTCATACCTGCCAATTTCTAGCAACAGTACAAGATCAACTATCTAATTTTGTATGCTGCATTCATTCAAATTTCACACCTTCATTCCTGTGTTCACCATCCTTCTTTTCAGTTGCCTTTAAGTTAAATTCTTATCCCATTCATAATTTAAGAGTAATAAAAAAGTACATCACAAAAGCAGGTCTTTCAGCCATCTAGTCTGTGCCAAACCATTTAATCTGCCTACTCCCATCAACCTACGCCCAGACCATTGCCATCCATATCCCTACTATCCATGTACTGTACCTATCCAAACTTCTTTTAATCAAGCTCGCATGCACCACTTGCGCTGGCAGCTCATACCACACTCTCACAACACTCTGAATGAAGAAGTTGGCCCTCATGTTCCCCTAAACCTTTCATTATTCACCCTTAACCCATGACCTATAGTTATAGCCCCACCCAACCTCAGTGGAAAAAGCCTGCTTGGACTTATTCTATCTATACCCTCATAATTTTGTATACCTCTATCAACTCTCCCCCTAATCTTCTACATTCCCAACCTATTCAATATTTCCCTATAACTCCAGTCCTCCAGTCCTGGCAACATCCGTGTACTCTTTCAACCTTATTTACATCTTTCCTGTAGGTAGGTGAACAAAACTGCATACAACACTTCGAATTAGGCCTTACCAACGTCTTATACAACTTCAAAATAACATCGCATCTCCTGTACTCAGTACTTTGAATTATGAAGGCCAATGTGCCGAAAGCTTTCTTTATGATCCTACCTACATATGCTGCAACTTTCAATGAATTATAGACCTGTATTCCAAGATCCCTTTTTATACCGTACTCCTCAGTGCCCTACTGTTCACTGTGCAAGAGCTACCCTGGTTGGTCCTACCAAAGTGTAACACCTTGCATTTGTCTGCATTAAATTCCATCTGCCATTTTTCAGCCCATTTTTCCATCTGGTCCAGATCCCACTGCAAACATTGATAGCTTTCCTCAGTGTCCACTGCACCCTCAGTCTTGGTGTCATCCACAAATTTGCTGATCCAGTTAACCAGATGATCATCCAGATCATTAATATATATGACAAACAGCAACAGACCCTGAAGCACTCGACTAGTCACAGGCCTCTAGTCAGAGAGGCAATCATCAACAATCGCTACCTAGCTTCTCCTACGAAGCCAATGTCTGAATCAATTTACTACCTCATTTTGAATGCCAAGTCTCTGAACTTTCCTTGTTTTATTCTTTTTTTCTGGAGACTTCAATAACCTCTCCTGCCCTTTTACTTTATACTTACTTTTACAAGCCATTCCCCTCTATTCAATAAAGAACTTGCAGGGTCACCTGGGATATCTGCAAACCACATACTCTCCCACTAGATTCCATAAAGATAGGCATCCATTAGTCTCGTGAGACCATGGATTTGCGCCTTAGAAGGTTTCCAGGGCGCAGGCCTGGGCAAGGTTGTATGGAAGACTGGCAGTCGCCCGTGCTGCAAGTCTCCCCTCTTCACGCCACCAATGTTGTCCAAGGGAAGGGCACTAGGGCCGATACAGCTTGACACTGGTGTTGTCGCAGAGCAATGTGTGGTTAAGTGCCTTGCTCAAGGACACAACACGCTGCCTCAGCTGAGGCTCGAACTAGCGACCTTCAGATCACTAGACCGACGCCTTAACCACTTGGCCACGCGCCAACACTTCCATAAAGAGTCTAAATATAATCAGAAAATCACTTATTAGCTATCTGGAAGTTTACAAATCTGCAGTTGCAGAAATAAAGACCAACAGATCCACATGGCCCTAACACAACTTCTGCAGAACTAGGCCACTATCACGCAGACAAGGACAGTGATTATGTTTTTGTATGACAAGAGGATAGGCCATACCATACCTTGTATTGAGAAATGAGCCTATTCAAGTGATCAACCTTTCACTGGGGAAACATTTAGGAAACAGTGATCATAACTTCTTAAGTTTTACAAAAGCTATCAATAAGGATGCTTTAAGTATGGACCTTGCAGAAAAAGCAATAAATTGTGAAGAGGGCAAATTACCAGAATATTTGATAGGACTAGGAAGAGTTAATTGGGAACAGCTAATTTTGCACAAGTCCATCTCTGACATGTGGAGGTTGTTTAAAGATCAACTGCATCGAATACAAGACACGTATGTCCCAGAAAGAAGGACAAGGGTGGCAAGATAAGGGAACCTTTAGTGACAAGAAAGGTTGTAAATTTAGTCAAGAAGAAAAAGGAAACGATTTAAGACTTAATGTGCTAAAATCAAACAGGGCCCTTGAGGAATATAAAGAAGCTAGTAAAGAATTCAAGAAGGGAAATAGGAGAGCCAGAAGGGAAATGAGAAGTCCTTGGCAAGCAGGATTAAAGAGAACCCCTAGGTATTCTATAGCTCATCAGTACCTCTACTTCCTCAGTAGGCTCAAGAAATTTGGCATGTCTGCTTTGATCTTACCAATTTTTAATCGATGCACAATAAAAAGCATCCTGTCCAAATACATCACAGTTGGTACACAACTACTCTGTCCATGACTGCAAGAAACTACAGTTGTGGACACAATTCAGCACACAGAAACCAGCTTCCATAGACTAACTACACTTCTTGCTGCCTTGATAAAGCAGCCAACATTAGATATTCTCTCTTCTCATTCCTCCATTGGGCAGAAAATGCTAAAGCCTGAAGGCACATTCCACCAGGCTCAACATTGGCTTCTATCCTGCTGTTTTAAGACTATGGAACAGTCCCATAGTATAGTAAAATGGGCTCTTGATTTCACAATCTACCTCATTACGGCCTTGCACCTTATTGTCTATCTGCAATGCACTTCCTCTGCATTGTTTCTGCATTCCACCTACACAGCACTTAACTTTGCATTCTGTTTTTGCTTTGTACTGACTCAATGCACTATTGCAATAAACTGGTCTGTATAAGGTATGTAAGACAAGATTTTCCATTGTACATCAGTACATATGACAATATTAAACCAAGTTACTAATTTACATATACAGTATCAAAGCCAAGAGGATAACTAAGAAAATGGACAGAGCCACTCAAGGATAAAAGAAGGAACACGTGCTTTGAGAGAGAGGACGCCAATAAGGTCCTAAATTCTCTAAGAAGGACAAGGAGGATAGGAAGATTAGTGTGGCACATGCTAATATACAAGGGCATTTTAAAATACAGAACAAGGTGCTGTCAGGTCAATTGAAGAACTTTATGGTGGATGTCCCCAAGCTCTTATGGGATATATCAGATTATTCAGAGAGGCAGCTGATGAGATTTCTGGGCCTTTGACCGAGATCTTTGTGTCTTCTCTAGCCATAGGCAGGTCCCGGAGGACCCATGAGTAGCTATATTGTTCTGTTGATCAAGGGGAATAAGGATAATCTTAGATATTATACACCAGTGAGCCTCGTTTTAGTGAAAGGGAAACGTGGGAAAAATTCTAGGAATAAGATTTCTGATCATTTAGAAAAACACACCCCAATTAGGGTTAGTCAGCATGGTTTCGTGAGGGCAGGTTATGTGTTAATGACTTGATTGAGCCTTTCATGGTGATGAAATTGATCGATGGATGTTGCCTATATGGATTTTAGTAAGACCTGAGATAAGATTACTCATGGTAGACTTATCCAGAAAGTTTAAGAATCATGGGGTCCACAGTGACTTGGCCATTTGGATTCAGAATTGGCTTGCCCATAGAAGACAGTGGTCAATAGTTGGAGGCTATGACTAGTGATGTTCTACAGGGATCCATATTAAGACCTTTGTTGTTTGAGATATATATGACTTGGATGAAAATGTAGATTAGAGAGTTTAGAGACAAGGAGGAGGAAATGTTGGGTCTCCTAAAGACTATTAAGCTGAATAAGTCCGCAGAACCTGATAAGAATTACCCCAGGTTATTGAGGGAAGCAAGGGATAAGATTGCTGGGGCTTTGACCAGTATCTTCAGTGTCCTCCCTGGGCACCAGCAAGGTGCTGGAGGACTGGCAAGTGGCTATTGTTGTACCTCTATTTAAGAAGGGAACAAGGGAAAATCCTGGGAACTATAGACCAGTGAGTTTCATGTCAGTTGTAGGGAAATTGATGAAGAAGTTTCTTAGGGATAGGATATATGAGCATTTGGAAACCCATGGCCTAATTAGGGAGAGCCAGCATGGCTTTGTAAAGGGCAAATTGCATCTTACCAACTTGACTGAGGATTTTGACAGGGTGAAAAGAAAGATTGATGAAGGTAGAGCAATGGATGTTATCTATATGGATTTTAGTAGGGCACGTGACAAAGTCTCTCATGGGAGGCTAATCCAGAAGATTAAGATGCATGGGGTCTGCAATGAATTGGCTGTTTGGATTCAGAACTACCTTGTGTATGGAAGGCAGAGGGTAGTGGTCAAAGGGACTTATTTAAACTAGAGGTCTTTAATTAGTGGTGTTCCACAGGGATCTGTGCTGGGACCTCTGCTGCTTGTGATGCATATAAATGACGGGTGAAAATGTAGATGGGTGGGTTAGTAATTTGTGGATGATACTAAAACTGGTGAAGTTGTAGGTAGTGTAGAAGATTGGCAAAGAATACAGTATGATATAGATCAGTTATAGATATGGGCAGAGAAATGTCAGATGGAGTTTAACCAAGATAAATGTGAGGTGTTGCACCTTGGTAGGGCAAATACAAGGAGACAGTACACTGAGCAGAGAGATCTTGGCATCCAAGTTCATAGCTCCATGAAATTGGCTACAAAGGTCAAATGGATAATTAAGGCAGCTTATGGAATGCTTGCTTTTACTAGCTGAGGCACTGAATTCAAAAGAGGTTATGTTGCAACTTTATAGAACTCTGGTTAGGCCACATCTGGAGTATTACATAGAGTTTTGAGCACCCCACTATAGGAAGGATGTTGAGGCTTTAGAGAAGATGCAGAAGAGGTTTATCAAGATGCTGCCTGGTTTAGAGGGCATGTGCTATCACGAGAGGCTGGACAAACATTGTTTTCTTGGGAGCAGTGGAGGCTGAGGGAAGATCTATGAGAGGTTTATAAGATTATGAAAGGCATAGATAGACTAGACAGAAAGTATTTTTTTCTCAGGGTAGAAATGTCTAATACCAGAGGGCATGTATTGAAGGTGAGGGGGTTAGGATCAAAGGGGATATGAGGGGTAAGTTTTCACTTTAAGAGGCTTTTAAGACATTTAGATAGGTACATGAATATGAGGAAATGGAGGGATGATGGACACGTGTTGGTAGGAGGGATTCATTTTTTAGGGTTTTAAATTACTTTTTAGCTGGTTCAGCACAACATTGTGAGCATTCACTTTTGGAGAAGGATAGAGAAGTTGCAGAAGAGAATGCTGTCTGGATTAAAGGACAAATGCTATAATGAGAGGTCGAAAATATTAGGAGGAGAGTAAGATGACAGTCAGTTTGCACAAGGCAGAAGAGGGAAACAGAGTGGAATTGGGAGACAGTGGCACATGAATGGTAGTAGTGTTCTTCCCACAGATGCTGCTCAATTTGCTAAATTCCACCAGCAGATTGTTTGCTATTCCAGATTCAAGCATCTCAGAATCATGTTTATTATCACCAGCATGTGTCATGAAAATTGCTGTCTCAAAGTTCCGGTTAGACCAAACCCAGTATACTGAGAATAGATCTGGGCACCAAACTTTGGCATTCAGGAGAGCATACTATACATTTACCAGAACGTTAACTGGATTCCAAGGATTAAATTATGAGAGATTTCACAAACTAAATGTTTATTCATTGTCATACTGCACAGAAACAGGCCATTTGTCTCAAACAATCCATGATGACCAAAATGTCTATATAAGCTGGTCCCATTTGTCCCATATCCCTTCAAACCATTCATATTCGTGTACCTCTTTAAGTATCTTTAAATACGTTTGTTCCTCAACCATTACCTTTGGCAGCTCATTCCATATATGGACCACCCTCTGAGTGAAGAAATTGCCCCTCCTGGCACTGATCGCTAAGGATACTACTAGTTATGAGCCTCCAGTGTGAAAAACAACCTTCCAGATCACTCTCTGCTTTCTACCATTAAGCCATTCCCTTTATTTTTATTTAGAAAACAGGCCCTTCCTGTTCAACAAGCCAGGTCACCCAGCAACCCACCAATTTAACACTAGTCTAATCGCAGGACAATTTATATTGACCAATTAACCTACTAACCAGCATGTCTTTGGAATGAGGGAGGAAACTACAGCATCTAGAAGAAACCCACATGGTCACGTGGAAAACATACAAACTCCTTACTAGAGGCGCTGGAATTGAACACTGCACCCCAATGCCCGAGCCATAATAGCATCGTACTAAACGCTACACTACTACGACACCTCAATTGAACATTATATATCAAATAAGCCAGCTCTTCATAGGACTCATGCAATATAACATAAGCATAGCAACCTATCATGTGGAATTTTATCAAATTCATAGACTACTACTAAGTTCATAACAGACTACTTCTATCCCACCTGTCCTCATGAACCTTCTTGGTCACATCTTCAAAAAAATTCAACTAAACAAATTCCTGAAACAAACTCCCAGTGTGTTGACTATTCTTAATTAATCCATCTTTCCAAGTACAGTACATGAACAGCTATCCCACAGAAATATCCTCCAGTACCTTAGGTTATTAGGGTAATCACAAACAAGAGAAAGTCTGCAGATGCTAGAAATCCAAACAACGTACACAAAATGCTGGAGAAATTCAGCAGGCCAGGTAGCATCTATAGAAAAGTGTATCATTGATGTTTTGGGCAGAGACCCTTCATTAGAACTGGAGAGAAAAAGCTGAGGAGTCAGAGTTAGAAGGTGGAAGGGGAGGGAGGGAGGAAGAAACACAAAGTGATAGGTGAAACCAGGAGGGGGGAGGGACGAAGTAAAGAGCAGGGAAGTTGATTGGTGAAAGAGGTACAGGGCTGGAGAAGGGGAAAACTAATAGGAGAGGACAGAAGGCCATGGAAGGAAGAAAAGAGGGAAGAAGCACCAGAGGGAGGTGATGGGCAGGTAAGGAGATAAGAGAGAGGGAAAAGGGAATGGGGAATGGTGAAAGTTTGAGAAATTGAAGTTCATGCCACCAAGTTGGTTGCTACCCAGATGGAATATAAAGTGTTGATCCTCCAACCTGAGTGTGGCGTCATCGCCACAGTAGAGGAGGCCACGGATTGACACATCAGAATGGGAAGTGGAAATAAAATGGGTGGCCACTGGGAGATCCCACTATTTCTGGCAGACGGAGCATAGGTGCTCAGCAAAGTGGTCTCCCAATCCACGTGAGGGCTCACCAATATACAGGAGGCCACGCTGGCAGCAGTGGATACAGTAGATGACACCTACAGACTCACAGATGAAGTGTCGCCTCACCTGGAAGGACTGTTTGGAGCCCTGAATGGTAGTGAGGAAGATGTAGGGGCAGGTATAGCAATTGTTCAGCATGTAAGGTAAGTGCCAGGAGGGAGATCAGTGGGGAGGGACGAATGGACAAGGGAGTCACATAGGAGCAATCCCTGCAGAAAGCGAAAGTGGGGGGGGGGGGCGGGGGGAGAAGATGTGCTTGGAGGTGGGATCCCGTTGGAGATGGCAGAAGTTATAGCTATTAGGCTTACTCATCTAGAGCTCCCAAGATCTTCTGTGCAGCTCTTTCCAAATAAAGATAAACCTCCTGTCTTCTGGCACCTCATCTGTAGCTAACAATGATGCATCTATTTCAGACATGGCTCCCACAATTTCTTCTCTAGCATCCCAGTGTTCTTTGATATACCTGATCAGGCCCCAGATATTTATCTACCTTCATATATTTTAAGATATCCACCACCTTCTGTATTGTAACCTGAACTATCCTCAAGGCATTCCCATCAATTATCTCAAGTTCCAAAGTCTTCACATCTTTCTTCATGGTAAAAACAGATGAAGATATCCATTACAGAACTCGCCCATCTCCTGTGGCTCCAAAGTTGTCCACTTTAGTCTTTGAAAGTCCTAGTTCTCTCCATGTTACATTTTCCCCAATACACTTAATATTTTCAGATTTTCCTTAATCTCCTCTGCTAAAGATACAAGACCATAAGACAAAGGAGCAGAATTAGGCCATTCAGTCAATCAAGTCTGCTCTGCCATTCCATCATGGCTGATCCTGGATCCCACTCAACCCATATACCTGTGATCTCACCATATCCTTTGATGCCCTGACCAATCAGAAAACGATCCAACTCATGATCTCACTTTTAAAAGGTTTCCACTCACAAACAACCTAGTCCATCAACTTTTGCAAGGTCAAGTCAAGTTTATTGTCATTTAACCATACACATGTATATAATGCATATAACCATATAATGTATGTCATATCGAGACATTTCTCCAAACCAGGGTGTAAAACACAGTAGTATGCACAACACACAATAACTTATGAAGGTTAGAATAAAATCTACAGATGAATCACATAAATAGCAAATTAAAGTGCATTAATATTAAATATTGTACTGGAACAGATTAACCAGTGAGACTTCGAATATGATGTGGCAGGGAGTTCAGATGCCTGATGGCCTGGGGAAGCAACTGTTTCTCATCCTGACTGTTTTTGTTGTTATGCATGCAAGTCTCCTGCCTGATGGTAGAAAGTCAAAGAGGGTGCTGGATAGAAGGGTAGGATCCTTAATAATACTAAAGGCCCTACGTAGGCAGCATTCCTGATAAATTGTCCCCGATAGGAGGTAGGGAGACCGCTATGTTCCTCTCAGTTGTCTTAAATAATATCATCAAAATTTGCCATAGCCCAATTGAAAACTTGTGGAATAGATCAGTTCCTTTCTATAGCTAATTTAAAGCTGGTAGAACTACAGTCACAAGTCAAAGTGCTCTTCCACTGACACCTCAGGCTCTTACCCTGCCCTATTTCTCAAAAGTAAGTCAAGCCTTGCCCTCTCCCTAGTAAATTGCTAGAATTTAGACTACTTGATTAAAATTTTCAAGAAATTAAACAGAAGAAGAAATTGTATCTGCTGGTGGAGTAAGGAATTAGAACATATGTTTTTAAATTGCAACCATCCTTTTCTATTTCCATGACTTCTTTAGAACTTAGAGTTATGGTCAATACATCTAAAACAAACCAAGTTAATACTGGGAAAATTGAAATCAAAGTTCAGGCTCAAAGTAAATTTATTATCAAAGTACATACATGTCACCATATATAGGCCTGAAATTCATTTTCCTGTGGGCATACTCAATAAATCTAATAACCATGATATAATCAGTGAAAGACCGCATCATCATTGTGGACGACCAGAATGCAAAAGACAATAAACTGTGTAAATAACAGGAAAGAAAGAAATAATGATCATGATAATAATAATAAATAAGCAATAAACATCAAGAACATGAGATGAAGAGACCTTGAGACGAAGAGTCCTTAGGCTGTGAGAACAGTTCAGTGATGGGGCTGGTGAAGTTGAGTGAAGTTATCCCCTCTGGTTCAGAAGCCTAATTGTTAAGGGGTAATAACTGTTCCTGAACCTGGTATTGAGTCCTGAAGCTCCTGTACCTTCTTCCTGATGGCAGCAGTGAAAAGAGTACATGATCCGATCAGTGGAGTCCCTGACGATGTTACTGCTTTCCTGCAACAATGCTCCGTGTAGATGTGCTCAATGGTGAGGTGGGCTTTACCTGTGATGAACTGGGCTGTATCCACTACTGAGTCCCTGATAAGGACTAGCTTATAAACCTCTGGTCTCCTCCTCAAGTCAATTATCAGCTCCTTGGTCTTCCTGACATTGAGTAAGAGGTTGTTGTTATGGCATTACCAGCCAGAAATTTAATCTCCCTCCTGTATGCTGATTCGTTATCACCTTTGATTTGGCCTACAACAGTGGTGTCCTCAACAAACTTAAATATGGATCGGAGCTATGATTAGCCACCCAGTCGTAAATATAAAGTGAGTAAAGCAATGCTTGTTATGCATGTGTGCTGATGGAGATCATGGAGAAATGTTGCCAATCCAAACTGACTGAGGTCTGCAACTGAGCAAATCAAAGATCCAATTGCACAAGGAAGTATTGAGGCCAAGGTCTTGAAGCTCATTGATTAGTTTTGAGGGGATGATAGTATAGAATGCCATGCTGTAGTCTAGATAAAGCATCCTGATGTATGTGAAACCACTTTTTATTGGGCATCTCCAGAAACGTAGCTCGTCAACCCCTCACTAACAGCCACTGTACTCCGCAGTGAGGAACCCACCTTTCTCAGGCTCCGTACATCTAGGGTGTATACGACTTTAGTCCCACCAAACCCCAATTTGTGTGAATGCTGTGTGATTTACTGCTTCCTTACAATTGCCCATCCGCAAGAAGTAACAGATCATACACTGCATACAGTTACAAGGAACGTTAACTTAACCAAAGAGTTATTAAAGAAAGAGAAAAACAAAAAAGGGTCCATTATAATTAAACAGTCAAATGCACACAAAAATTTGGAGCTCATCTTGAAGTTATCTGTAACTCATGCACTGGACCCTCAGTCTGCATGAAAGCACACACCACCTTCCAAATGTCACCTGAAATCTATCTCGAACAAACGGGCTCTCCCACAGGAGTATTAGTCCTTCCTCCTTGAAGCCATTCATCTGCACAAAGCACCTTGTGCAACAGGGACAGCATCCTCAGCCATCATCCCTCCCATCTTCTCCCAGCTCCCTCAAAAAAACCTCTCCACCCAGCATTCTTTAGAACCCTCTCCCAATTCCACCATCCTGATTGGCTGATGAAACATTCCTAAGTTGAACAACAAAGCCCCTTATCTCAGCTCAAACCCAAACAGGCTGAAAGCAGAACAGACTACTCTTACAGAACTGCCAAAAAAAAATACCTACAGCATAGCAGTAAAAATCTTAACCATGTTGATACATATGCATCTTTGCTGTCCAAATATTTCAGGCTTGAGTGAAGAGCCAATGAAATAGCATCTGCTATGGATCTGGTTGTGCTGCTAGGCAAACTGGAGCTCAGAAAAAAAAATCACAGGATCACCGGGGACTGTGAGAAGGTTCCTCCATGTTTTGACATTCAACACAAGCATAGAAGGCACTGATCTCATTTGGATGCAAATCTCTGCTGCCACTTATGTCACAATGCCTGGCCACAGCTGTTGAGCATCCTTCACCGATTCAAGTTTAGTCCAGGATTGCCACTTTGCCCATGAGTTGGCTTTCCAGAACTTCAGATAACTTTCTTGACTGCCTTTGATCTGGCCCTCATGAGAATGTGGATCTCATAGATTATCCAGGGCTTCTGGTTGGGGAGAATAAATGATATTGTGGGGACATACTTGTTTACAACTGTTTTTCTAAAGTCTATGACTACCATGGTGTATTCATTCAGATCCACAACTGAGCCCTTGAACAAGACTCAGTCTACCGATTCAAATCAATCTCGTTGCTGTCTTCTGTGACCACCTCTTTGGTGTCCGCAACTCTGCAGCCTTGCTCTTTTGTCTCTGCCTGTATGCAGGTAAGAGAAAGACAGCCAAGTGATCAGATTTCCCCAAGTACTGTCTGGGCATAAAACAGTAAACATTCCTTATCTTAGTAGAGCTGTGGTCTAGTGTGTTAGGACCTCTGGTGCAATAGGTCATATTCTGATGGTAACTGGGCAGTGATTTCTTCAAACAAGTCTGACTAAAATCCCCAACTATGATTTTAAATGAGTTAGGGTGGACTGGTTCTTGTTTGGTGATGGCATCATGCAGCATCTCAAGTACTTGATTACAGTCGGCCAATGGCAGCATGCAAACTATGGTCAGGAGCACAGAGGAGAACCCTCTTAGTAAATAGAATGATACATATTTGATTGCTAGGTGTTTAAGGTTGGGGGAACAGGAATACAACAAAACCGCCATATCAGAGCACCACAGAGTTTAGTACGAAATACACACCTGTATCTTTTGCCTATTACTATAAATCTTCTACTACAATACTCTATCATTCTTGCATTTCCCTATGATGTGTCAATATATGTGCTGTAGCAGCTACTTTCAAACAAACCAAACCCACTCAGAGACAAGCACGGGAAAATGATACTGCATGATGCCCTCTCCAAATAACGAAATTCTAAAGTCAGAGAAAGTATGCTTGATCCTTTATTGAGAAACCAGCAAAGACAAACAACCTTGTAACGAATGAAACTAGAACTAGCGATATAATGAACTGAGCAGTCTAAGTGTATTCAAACGTACTTAAGCCAAGTGCTCTAAAACGAATTTTTAAGAGATTTTTTTTTAAAAAGGAAAGATAGCATGCAGTCTGGCTGTCAAGAAGGGCAGGCAGGTGATAGGACAAAATTGTGACCAGAGTGAGTATCAGTGCATTAGGGATGCAGAATCAAAAAAGGTGGCAAACACAGTACTCAAAGTGTTAACAACAGGAATTCTGCAGATGCTGGAAATTCAAGCAACATACATAAAAGTTGCTGGTGAACGAAGCAGGCCAGGCAGCATCTCTAGGAAGAGGTGCAGTCCTAGAGATGCTGCCTGGCCTGCTGCGTTCACCAGCAACTTTTATGTGTGTTCCCTGCAACTAAATCTTTTTTACTTAACTATCGCCTCCATAACTTTGGTGCTTTGTTCCACATTATTTGCATAGGTTGTAAAATGTTAAGGCTGAGGTACCAATCTCTACGGTGCTGAGACAGCACATCTGAAGGTCAGGGAGACGGTACTTCAAATGGGTAGACCGGACAATGATTATAGTATCAGCTCCACATCCAATTAAGTAGAGTTTCCATCACACTCCTGATGCACCTTTTAAATGGTGGAATAGGATTGGCAGTCAGACTATCCATTTCCTGATCTCTTCAAGTAATCACATTTACATTGATTGTGTAGTCTATACATGCTGGATACCCATGATAGAACTTTGATGATGGTAATGTTGTTACCATCTGTCATTTTGAAAATGGTCATTGCCTGGAACTCTCTACCTGTCAACTCAAGCCTGATTGTTGTCTACGATTTGCTGCATGAAGTTGAAGATCTAATTCATTTATTTGAATTGAAAATCAGGTGGAATGAAACTGAAGAATCTGAAAATGTTTAGGCCTCAATAAGACCAAGTCAGAGGGAAAGTTGTTCTACACTCAAACATTCTGTCAATATTTGAATTTTCCTACCTGGGCAAGCAGGGAGTTGGGCTAAAGGTGGAATTACCTGTGAGTTGCTGAGTTTTCTCAAAGTTGTAGTTTAAAAGATCTTTTGATGCCAACACAACCAAGTGAGATTAGAATTAATAGAAAAATGGCATCAATATATTGGATCAGCCATAGTCATCTAAATTGTCAGAATCGGGTCAAAATGCCATATGTGACTCAACCAAAGGAGCTACAAAATGAGGCCATCAAATATCCTTGAGCACTAAGGTTAAGGAGAATCCCAAGTCATTCTGGAAGTACATTAGATAGATAGCTACTTTATTGATCCTAAAGGAAATTACAGTGTCAGAGTAGCATTACAAGTACACAAATATAAATATTAGAAGTAACAAGAATAAAAAAATAAGTTACCACAAACAATCTAACAGGAGAGGGTCATCACTTCCCTGGCAATAGGTTGACTCATTATGGAGCCTAATGGCCCAGGGAAAGAATGACCTCATACAGCACACTTTGGAGCGGCGCAGTTGTCTTCGTCTATTACTAAAAGTGTTCAGCCAAGGTGGCATGCAAAGGGTGAGAAACATTGTCCAGAATTGCCAGGATTTTTCCTAGGGTCCTTTGCTCTACCACAGCCTCCAGTGTGTCTAGATTGACTCCTACAGCAGAGCTAACCTTTCTAATCAGTTTATTGAGCCTATGGTATCACCTGTGTTGATGCCATTGCCCTAGCACAACACCACATAGAAGATTGTACTGGCGACAAGAGACTGGTAGAACATGTGAAGGTGAGGCCTGCATACTCCAAAGGACCTCAGTCTCCTCAGGAAGTAGAGGCGATTCTGGCCCTTCTTGTACACAGCCTCTGTGTTGGTGCTCCACTCGTCTGTCATCCAGGTGCACCCCCAAGTACTTGTAGGTCCTCACCACATCCATGTCCTCACCATCAACAGTAACAGAGCAATGCAGATTTAATCTTCCAAAAGTTCTTCATCTCCTTTGTCTTACTGATGTTGTGCTGCAGATGATTCATCTTGCACCATTTGACAAAGTCTTCCACCAGGGCCCTGTATTCATCCTCCATCCTCCCCTTACACACCTAACTATTGCTGAGTCATCAGAGAATTTCTGCAGACAGCATGACTCATTGTTGTATCTAAAGTCCGAGGTATACAGGGTAAACTGGAAGAAAGCCAATACAGTCTCCTGTGGGGCCCCAGTGCTGCTTATAACCATATCTGACACAGCTCTGAAGCCACACAAACTGTGGTCTGCCAGTCAGGTAGTCCATTATCCAGGATACAATGGAAGTGCCAATCTGCATTGAATGGAGCTTTTCCCCCAGCCATGAAGGCTGTATGGGATTGAAGACACTTGAGAAATCAAAAAATATGATCCTCTTTCTTTCTTTTCAAATCTTTTTATTGTATATATAGGAAAAATAACATGAGTACATCGAAGTAACAACACTTACAATGCCTCAAAAAAAACCCATCATCTTAAAGATTGAAAACAAAATTTTGTGATAACAAAAAAAACCTACTAAGCAGAAAAGTGAGAAAAAAAAAGAGAACCCATTAGGTGTACAACCCCGGAGCCATGTGCCATACAAAAAGTTTCTAAAAATAAACATCAAACCCCCAGCAAGAAAAGAAAATATACTAAAAGAATTTACAATTAGATCGTGGAAAAATTATATCAATTAACCCAAATGATAATAACGAGCAAATGAGCCCCATCTTTTCTCAAAATCAAATAATGGTTCAAAGGTTCAACTTCTAATTTTCTCCCAACTAAGACATAGCATCACTTGAGAAAACCATTGTGACAAAGTGGGAGCTGATGTATCCTTCCACTTCAACAAAATGGCCCTCCTAGTTATCAATGTAACAAATGCAATAACATGTTGGTCAGACACAGAAATACCATGAATATTTTGAGGAACTATTCCAAAAAGCACAGTTAATTTATTAGGTTGTAAATTAATTTTAAGTGCTTTAGAAATTGTTGAGAAAACCGACTTCCAGAACTGTTCCAATATAGAACAAGACCAAAACATGTGTGTCAGTGTAGCTATCTCAGTTTTACATCTATCACAATGACCATCAACATTAGGAAAGATTTTAGAAAGTCTCTCCTTTGTCAAATGATAACGATATACAATTTTAAATTAAATCAATGAATGACTAGAACAAATTGAAGAGTGAACCAACTTCAATATCCGCATCCAATCCTCCGTCATAAAAGTCAAATTAAGTTCCTTTTCCCAATCCTGTTTAATCTTAGACAAAGGACGCTTATCCTATTGTAATAGTAAATTATAAATTCTTCCAAAAGAACCCTTGATCAAAGGATTCATACTCATAATAGTATCTAACAGGTCAGCCTCCAATATGTAAGGAAAATTACTTAAATATTTTTGTAAAAAATGTCTAACTTGAAGGTATTGCAGAAAGTGTGAGTATGAAAGAGAATATTTATCAATTGTTCAAAGGACATCAATCTATCTTCTTTAAATAAATCCAAAAAAGAATTAATACCTTTATTCTTCCAAACTAAAAAAATTGGATCACTCAAAGAAGGCTTAAAAAAGTAATTTCGGTAAATTAAACTACGAAGTTTAAATTTTTTAAGATTAAAAAAATTGCGGAACTGGAGCCAAATTTGTAAAGAATACTTAATCACAGGATATAGATTTAAATTAACAACTTTACCTAATTGCATAGGTAAAGGAGCCCCCAATAACGAGGTTAAATAAAACTGTTTTACAACTTTTAGTTCCAGGTCTACCCAAATTGGCCAATCACTCGTATCAACCCAGTATAACCAAAAAGACATATATACCAGATTAACAGCCCAATAATACATTCTAAGATTAGGCAAAGCAAGACCTCCATCCTTTTTCAATTTTTGTAAATGACAATTACTAATTCTTGGTCTTTTATTATTCCAAATAAAAGATAAAATAATAGAATCAATCCGATCAAAAAACTTCCTAGTCAGAAAAACAGAAATACTCTGAAATAAATATAAAAATTTCGGTAGAATCATCATTTTAACTATATGAATACGACCAACAAGTGAAAATGTAAGTGGACTCCATCTACTAAATAAATACTTCATAGAGTCTACTAAGGGAACAAAGTTAGCTTTATAAAGATCTTTATAGTTCTTAGTAATTATAATACTTAAATATCTAAAAGAGTCTGAAACTTTAAAAGGAGTATTATCATATATAGAAACAAAATCATTTAAAGGAAACAATTCACTTTTACTAAAATTAATTTTATATCCTGAAAAACCTCTGAATTCATTAAATAATTTTAGTAGGGCAAGAATGGATTCGTCAGGGTTAGATATATAAACCAATAAATCATCAGCATAAAGAGAGACCTTATGCATGGTCTCATTCACAAAGATCCCATGGATATTTTTAGCCTCACGAAGAACAATAACAAGGGGTTCTAATATTAAATTAAACAACAAAGGACTTAATGGACAGCCTTGCCTTGTCCCCGGTGAAAGCCGAAAAAAAATGAGACCTACAATTGTTAGTAACAACAGTAGCAATAGGGGCTTTATATATCATTTTAATCCAATTATTAAAATTAACACCAAAGCCAAATTTCTCTAAAACATTGAATAAATATTTCCATTCGACTCGGTCCAATGCTTTTTCAGCATCCAAAGATACAACACATTGTGGAATTTTAGAAAAGGATGAAAATATAATGTTAAGTAGTCTCCGAACATTTGAAAAAGAATAGCGACCCTTTATAAAGCCCGTTTGATCTTTACAAATAATTTTACCCAAAATATTCTCCAACCGATTGGCCATTATCTTTGACAAAATCTTAGTGTCAACATTCAGTAATGAAACAGGTCTATATGAAGCACAGTCAGTAGGATCTTTATCTTTTTTAAGAATTAAAGAAATAGAGGCCTCATAAAAAGTAGAAGATAAGTCACCTTTCACAAAAGAATCCTTAAACATTTCCAACATATACGGAGAGAGCAACTTTCCAAATTTTTTATAAAATTCTATGGGATAGCCATCAAGTCCTGGGGACTTACCAGATTGCATTTGAAAAATAGCTTTACAAATTTCGGCTTCAGTAATTTGAGCATTGAGAATCTTTTGATCCTCAGCCGAGATTTTAGGAAAAGCAATCTTTCGTAAAAAAAAAGCATTCATTTTAGAGGAATCTAATGGACATTGAGATTTATATAGCTCAGCATAAAAGTCTTGAAAAATCTTATTAATTTCCTCATACTCCTGAGCTAAGGTACCATCTTTCCTAAGAATTTTCATGATTTGCGGTTTGGCTGCAGCCATTTTTAATTGAGATGAAAGCAGTTTATTATTATCTCCAGACAGATAAAATTGGCTCTTTAACTTAAGCAAATAACCTTCAATGGGATGAGTTAATAACAGGTTATATTGTGATTGAAGTTCCACCCTTTGTTTAAATAAATCAGTATTGGGGGAAATTGCATAAATATTATCTAAATCTTTAATTTGTTTTGAAATTCTATCTAATTCTGCTTTAATTTGTTTTTTTAAGCTTAGCTGAATAAGAAATAATCTGACCACGTAAAAATGCTTTAAATGTATCCCATATAACTAATTTAGACAGACCCCCTATATCATTAAAAAGAAAAAATTCTTTTATCTGGGTTTCAATGAAAGTGACAAAGTCAAGAGTTTTGCAATAATGTCTGAGACATGCGCCAAGGTGGACAGGCAAGAGTGACATCATCAAATTCAAAGACAAACTCAGTGGCACATGATCAGATATAGCAATAGCGTCATACTCGCAAGTTTTAACACTAGTCAAGAAGCGGGGATCGATTATAATATAATCGATCCTCGAATATTTTTTATAAACATGTGAGAAGAAAGAATATTCTCGATTGTCGTGATGAAGATAACTCCACAAATCAATCAACCCAAAATCAATCAAAAAGGAATTAATAAATGACGCGGATCAATTTGGAAGTCGCTGATTGGCTGAGCTCTTATCAATCATAGGATTTAAACAACAATTAAAATCCCCGCCCATTATGAGCATATTTAAGTCAGGCAGTAAAGCGAATACCTTTTTAAAAAAAGAATCATCTAAGTTAGGACCATACAAATTAACCAAGACAACTTTTCTGTTACAGATTGTTCCTTTAACAATTAAAAATCTACCATTAGAATCTGATTCAATATCCTCTTGAATAAATATATTAGGTTTAATGAAAATAGACACACCTTTTGTTTTACTCTGAGAAGTAGAGTGGAATTGCAAACCATTCCACCATCTAAAAAATCTATTTTGATCTCCCGCCCTGATATGTGTCTCTTGAGCAAAAATTATATCAGGTTGGAATTGGTTAATAATTTTAAAAGTCTTCTTTCATTTAATAAGATGATTCCAACCACGTACATTCCAACTTATTACATTAATCAGTTTGAACAGCATACTATAATTTCATTCTACTTTATACATGCACAAAGCACATACCAATGCAGGATAATCAAAGATGGCGGTGATGAAGAATACAACCAGATAAAAAACATGCATGCTCCGGAACCACCCGATGGGAAAAAACTAACTCTAAACCCACCCACCCACACCCGGAAACCCGAAAAAGGCAAGCGATCTACAATAGAATTCAAAGCTGCTGACTGCTCTGCCTGTATTTTCTTTCCCTCCCCTCAGTTAGTAAAAAAGTAGAATGACCTTGTGAAAAAGACAATAAAGTCTCAGCAAAAAAAGGTATTTACATTCCATCAACTGATAAACAAGAACCAAAATAATGTTATCTCTTAGAGAGAAAAACCAGCGCCATGTTTAAGTTTAATATTAATTCCCTAAAAAAGCTTTAAATTCAATTATAAAACGTTATAATAAAACAGAAAAATATATAAAAAGCCCTATTAGTAGGAAAAACTACCAATTAGCTACGATGTATTAAATTAAAGGAACAAACCGCCTTATCTTCTTCCCTCAGTCATAAAATGTCCAGAGATCATTTGAGCAGAGATACTTAAACCATAAATCTTTCCAAAGGAAAACCAATAATATGCAATAAAGAACAACCCCCCCCCCGTGTTCTTTAATTAGTCTCTTGATGAAATATACAAATGACCTTCATAAATCTTCTTTCCAAAATGTGAATAATATACAAATAGCCTTTCAGATGGATCATTCAACAGCAGTGTCGGTGACAGTGGCAGGCAAAGCCTGAACAAAATCCAGTGCAGCTTTCAGATCAAAAAAAGTACGAGGAGAATTAGGGGGGAAAATTTTAATTCTTGTCGGATACCTCAAAGACGGAAAAAGATTCTTATCATATGCTTGTTTCATTACCAGGGCAAATTTTGATCTTTGTTCCATTATCTCTCTTGGATAATCTTCGTAGAAGCGGAGCTCAGATTCCATAAATCTAAAAACTCTCTTTTCTTGCCTGTCGTATTATTTGATCTTTAATTTTAAAGTGATGAAAGCAAACCAGAACAGATCTTGGTTTACTAGAGTCCTTCGATCTCGAGATAGACGCCCTGTGCGCCCTTTCTATGGCAGGCGGCTTTGATAGAATGGTAGGAAATAAAGTGTGGAAAAGCTTACCAAAGTAAGCTGTTAAATCTCCATCTTCAGCTCCTTCCTGCAGCCCAACGATTCTTATATTCCCTCGTCGAGACCTAGTTTCCAGGTCTATAATCTTATTTTGATATCTTTCCAAACGAGTTGTAGCTTCAGACAGCTTTTGCTTAGTTATCTTCAATTCCTCTTCGTGTGAAATAACTTGAGTTTCCAGGTCTTTAAGTTTTCCCAGAAATGACTTCATTTCATTACTATTTTTTTCCAGTTGGTCTTTAGTTGATCCATTCTGATCCTTAATTGAATTCAGTGTCCGAACAATATCTTCAGCCCACTATGGCATTTCATCAGATCTTTCCTTTTGCACCTTTCCTTTCCCATTAACTTTATCACTAGGTTCAGGTAAATTCTTCCCACTTCTTGTAGATATAGACATATTGATCACCCTCAAGAATCAACAAGTAAAAATTTTTAAATTCAAAGCTTAAACTAGAGGGAAAGAAAGAAAACTAAGAGCAGCAGAAAAATACTGCTACTCCTTTGGCAGACAGGGGCGGTTCTCCAAAATATGATCCTCTCAGTGCTGCACTGCTTATCCAAATGGGAGTAGGCTCTGTTCAGCAGGTAGATGACAGCATCTACCAATCGTCAACTCCACTGTGCTCCTGGTAAGCAAACTGCAGGGGATCTGACATGGGGTTGGAGGTGAGCCAGGACCAGCCTCTCTAGGGTCTTCATGATGTGTGAGGTCAGGCCACTGGACAGTAGTCATTCCATACTTTTGGTTGGCCCTTCTTGTGTACTGGGACCACATATGATGTTTTCCTTATAGTCGGACTCTTTCCAGGCTGAGACTCAGATTGAAAGTACACTGGAGAACTCCACACAACTGCTCAGCACTCCTTCAGGACCATGGGTTTTACACCATTCAGTCCCAAAGCTTTGCTGTGTCTGTTTCCCCAGAGCCCTTCTCACCTGCTCAGTAATGACGGTGAGTCCATGATGACTGGGGAATTGGTGGAAGGTGGGAGCTGGGGAGGTTAAGATTGGGATGAAATCAGTTGGTATGTGGAGGTGTGGATGGTAGGTGCAGGGCAAGGAAGGGATGTAGACAGTGGTAGCCTGTGTTGAATTGGAGGGGGGAGAAGGGAAGGGGAAGGTTGGTCCTGAGGGAGCATTGGTACCTCTGCATTTGGACTGGTGCACTGTGGGGTGGTGGGGGTGTGAACAGGAGGGCAATTGTAAAAACAACTGAAGAATTGGTTTAACTCATTAACCCATTCACAGCTGCATTCCAAGGCTCTACAGCTAGGGTGACTGAAGCCAGTGATGTTCTTCATGCCTCTCTACTCCTCCTGTATGCTACTCTGCCCAGCTCTCTCCTGTATTCCTCTTTAGCCACCTTGATCTTCTCCTTTAGCCCCTCTGCACGTTTCAATTCTTCCCTGTATCCCAATCTAAAGGCTCTCTTTCTGCAGTTGAGAAGAGCCTTTAGATCACTGGTGACCCATGGTTTGTTGATAGGAAAGCAATGGACAATCCTTGATGGCATTACAGTGTCCTTACAGAAGTTGACGTAGCTAGTGATGCAATCAGGAAGTCCGTTAATGTCTTTGCCATACGGTTCAAAGCACATTCCAGTCAGTAACCTCAAAGCAGCCCTTCAAGGCCTCAGTTAGGAACAAGAGGATAGCAAGGGTAACAGTGCGTCCCTTTAGAAGTAGGAAAAGTGGGCGAGGACCTAAATGAAAATTTCTTGCATGTATTCACTAAGGAGAAAGACATGGTGGATAGTGGGTTCAGGGAGGGATACGTTGACAGTCTAGAACATGTCAGTTTTAAGAAGATGGAAATATTTGATGTCTTGGAACACAAAGCAGGAGAGGGATAATCTCCAGGACCAGATGAGGCATGTCCCAGAAAGCTAAACAAAGGAAGAGATTCTAAGTGTCCTGACAATAGGTTTTGGTACCTTCATTACCCACAGGCAAGGTACCAGAAGACTGAAAGATTGCTAACAGTGTTCTTTTATTCAAACTGGGCAGCAGAGATTATCCAGGTAACTACAGGCCAGTAAGCCTCATGTTAGTGATAGAGATATCATTGTAGAAAGTTTTAAGAGTCAGGATTTATGTACGTTTGGAAAGGTAAAGACTGATTTGGGATAGTTAGCATGGCTTTATTAGAGGGGGGGTGAAAGAATCCTGTCTCACTGATTTAAATGCTTTTGAGGAGGTAACAAAAGGGACTGAAGAAGGCAGGGCAGTATGGATTTTAGAAAAGCACTTAACTAGGTCCCACACATTGATTGGCCCAGATTAGACACCTAGAATCGCAAGCAAGCTACCTGAATGGATCCAAAATAAGCATGTGATAGGCAGTGGAAGTAGAAGAAAATATTCTTTCTTTTTGGAACAGGGATTGGCACTGAAACCTTTGCTCTTTATGATATAAATTAACAACTTGGCTATTAATGTATTTTAATTCCACTACCCATCCCCACACTGACATATCTGTCCATGCCCTCCTTTACTATGACAATGAGACCAAACAAAGAGTGAAGGAGCAACATCTCATTCTCCGCCTTGATAGTATTCAACCCAACGGCATCAACATTGATTTCCCTAACTTCCCATAACTACTCCCTTCTGCTTCCCTCCCCTCATTCATTCCCCCTTATATCAATGGCCCCTTTACTCATCTTTCCCCTCTACCCATCACAACTTGCGCACCTCATCAAATTCCTCCCTCTGGGTACCCACCTCCTTCCCTTTATTTCATGCATTACCAACTTCTCCTATTAGATTCATTCTTCAGCTCTTTCTATTCCACCTATCACCTCCCAGCTTCTCACTTCATTCCTTCAAATCCCCCCACCTTCCTGCCTTCCCACTCTCACCTGGATTTGCATATCACCCACCAGTTCGTGTTCCTACCCCTTCACCACCTTTTTATTCTAGCTTCTGCCTCTTTCTTTCTGGTCCTGGTGAAGGGTCTCAGCCTGAAATATCAACTGTTCATTTCCCTCCATAAATGCTGCTTAAGCTGCCGAGCTCATCCAGCATTTTGTGTGTGCTCAAGATTTCTAACATCTGTAATCTCTTGAGTCAAACAACTAAATGGGTGACAATGTGAGACACTGCCATCTACTGATGCAACTGCACCATAAAACAGTGTCAGACAGTAAATGCAGAACCAGTTTAAAACAAGATAACTTGGGTCACTTGTTATGAAACTACTTTTGGGTAACAGCTAAAAATCTTGCTTAAATTAGTATTTTACCAATGAATCATAGAACACCATAGTGCAGATACAGGCCCTTCAGCCCATCTGGTTCACACCAAACCATTAATCTGCCTAGTCCCATTAGTCTGCACCCAGACCGGTCAATTTATCTTAGATACTCAAACCCATAAATTTTGTGTAAATGTATTAGTTTTTTTCTCACACAGTCAATATTTCTTTGATTGGTTCATGGTCCATTTTGTCTGATTATGTCTGCAAAAAATTTTAAGATTTTTTCCTATATTCAAATTTATTACATATATACAAATTCTTCTGGTTAATATAAAAATGAAACTCTGGGAAATTCCCAATAATGACACCACCAGCCAACCACCCACACAAGTCAATTAATAGAAAACATCTGAAGAGAAACAGAAATATTAGGATACCAAAATCAACTGAGGTGAAACTTCTTTCCTCAAAGGGCAGTGTGAATGTAGAACAAGCTGCCAGCAGAAGTGGTAGATGCAAGTTCAGTTGTAGTGTTTAAGAGGAGCTTGGATAAGTACAAGGGTAAGACAGTATGGAGGGCTATAGTCCAGGTGCAGGTAGATGGGACTAAGCAGAAAAACAAGTCAGCACAGTCTAGATGGGCCAAAGGGCTTATTTATGTGCTATAGTGCTCAATGACCCCATGATTTACTGATACTCCCTCAGTAAGAATAACTTTGAAAAAAACCTGAAATATCTTAAAACAAAGGAAAATTTTAAGGTTTCAATTTTAAATGCATATACCTAGAAAAAAAATGGTTAACCAAACAGAACACAAGCAGTAGTGTGGGATAATATGCAGAAATATCTAATAAATATTGGGTAGACATGTATCTTTAAGTGGTGAAAACTGGTATGATAAGATGAAATGGACATCATAGCTAAATGTAAAAATTGATTTAAGTTTACTAAATGATAAAAAGAACTTTGTTTTTTTTTTCAAAAAAGTGAATAGTAACTACACACCATATTTTACAAAATAAAAACATTTGATACCTGCAGATCTTTTCTGTAATTCATTTTTGTATTCCCGTCATCAGATTTAAATAAACTCTGAAAATTTAAAGAGAATGTTTACTTTTGTTTGCAAAATAAGAACACAAGAGCAACACACACAAAATGCTGGTAGAACGCAGCAGGCTAGGCAGCATCTATAGGAAGAGGTACAGTCAACTTTTCTGGCCTAGACCCTTCGTCAGGACTTTTGTACCTCTTCCTATAGATGCTGCCTGGCCTGCTGTGTTCCACCGGCATTTTGTGCGTGTTGCTTGAAATTCCAGCATCTGCAGATTTCCTCGTGTTTGCGTTTTTAAACACAAGAGCATAATGTTTTGTTAGACCTCATAAAAAGCGCAATTTGCATTGTGCGCAAAGCCAAATCTGATGGTCTTTGCAACAATTTGTATACCCATCCTGTTTTTTCGATGTTATTACATTCTTCATATCACTACATATCCCTCAGGTTTTCTGCCACACACTGAATACACTCAAACAAAATCTCTCACTCACTTTTCCATCACTCTCCAACTCTCCCATTCACTTCCCTCATCCTCATCTTGCAAATCTTCTCTGTCTCCATTTCATTACTGCACGCTCCCAACACCTTACCACCCATCAATCCACATAACATCCAGACACCATTTCAACAGCTCTCACATCTCACTCTCACACCACAATCCTGTTCATCTCAATTTATCAACTGCTGCTCTGGATGACCAAACTATCACCCATTGGCCACTCTCATCTGCTTCAACTTCACCTTTTGCCATCTCATCTTATAGAATACCCCATCACAATCCCTCAGCTCTCGCCTCATCACATTCTTACTACCTGCAAATCAACTTCATTTTTTTTAAACAAACATACCTATGCTATTCAGCCATTTCTTCTCTCATCACCCCCATATTTTCTTCTCTGACACTTTCACCCTTATTCCCACCAACAACTTCTCTCTCTCTTCCCCACACCCCCAGTTATTACTTCTCACACTATCTTCCTCCCCACTTCACAAGCTTCTTCTTCTCCCACTCTCTCCACTACAGCACATACTTCTTCTCTCCCAGTTTCCCAGCCATTTCGCATCCCCCTCTTCAAGATTTGCCCCCAGACACCTCTCTGTCACTCTCCTTTAATGCTCCATTTCTTTCTCAAACTCTCACCCCCCACCCCCTTTTCTTCACTCTCCCTTGATTCCCTCCAGCCATTTCCTCGCTCTCCCTATTATTCACTCCAGCCACTCTCCCTCCCTCTTAATCCCCCAGCCATTCCCTCTCCCTCCTTTATTCCCTCTAGCCACTTGCCCTCTCCACTCCCTTATACCCAAGCCATTTCCCCTCATTCCCTCCATCCATTTCCTCCCTCCCCTTATTTCCACCATCCATTTCCTCCCCCTCCCCTTATTCCCTCCATACATTTTCTCCCTCTCCTTCCCCTTATTTCCACTATCCATTTCCTCCCTCTCCTCCCCTTATTCCCTCCATTTCCTCCCTCTCCTTCCCCTTATTTCCACCATCCATTTCCTCCCTCTCCTCCCCTTATTCCCTCCATTTCCTCCCTCTCCTCCCCTTATTCCCTCCATTTCCTCCCTCTCCTTCACCTTATTTCCTCCATCCTTCCTCCCTCTCCCCACTATTCACTGCAGCCACTCTCCCTCCCTCTTAATCCCCCAGCCATTCCCTCTCCCTCCTTTATATCCTCTACCCACTTGCCCTCTCCACTCCCTTATACCTGAGCCATTTCCCCTCATTCCTTCCATCCATTTCCTCCCTCTACTCCCCTTATTCCCTCCATTTCCCCCTCTCCTTCCCCTTATTCCCTCCATTTCCTCCCTCTCCTTCCCCTTATTCCCTCCATTTCCTCCCTCTCCCATCTTCTCACCAGCCAATTCATCCCTCATCCCCTTATTCCCTCCAGCCATCTCCCCACTCTCCCCTATACTCCCTCCAGCCATCTCCCCTCTCTCCCACTACAGTCCCTCCAGCCATCTCCCCCTCAACCCCTCCCCTCCCCCACTCCCTCCAGCCTTTTCCTCCCTCTCCCCTTCTTCCCTCCAGCAGTTTCATCATCTTCTCCCTAGTCCTTCCTGCCATTCCTCCCCTTTCTCCCATATTCGCTCCAGCTATTTCCTCTCTCCTCCCCTCATTCCCTCCAGCCGTTTCTGCTCTCTCCCCAACACTCCCTCCAGCCATCTCCCCCTCTCCCGCTACACTCCCTCCCGCCATCTCCCCACTCTCCCACTACACTCCCTCCAGCCATTTCCTTCCTCTCCCCTACCCTCCCTCCAGCCATTTCCTCCCTCTCCCCCTTCTTCCCTCCAGTCGTTTCATCCTCTTCTCCCTAGTCCCTCCTGCCATTCCTCCCCTTTCTCACATATACTCTCCAGCTATTTCCTCTCTCCTCCCCTTATTCCCTCAAGCCATTTCATCTCTCTCCTCATTCCCTCCAGCCGTTTCCGCTCTCTCCCCAACACTCCCAGTCATCTCCCCTCTCTCCCCCGACCCTCCCTCCAGCCACCTCCCCCCTCTCCCCAGCCCCTCTCCCCCTCACTCCCTCTGCCCCTCCCCACTCACTCCTCTCCCCCTACTCCCCCTCCGCCTCACTCCCTCCAGCCATCTCCCCTCTATCCCCGTCACTCCCTCCAGCCGTCTCCCCCCTCTCCCCAGCCCCTCTCCCCCTCACTCCCTCCAGCCATCTCCCCTCTCTCCTGTTACTCCCTCTGGCCATTTCCTCACTCTCTTCTCCCTTTAGCCCCTCCAACCATTTCTTCTCTCTCTTCCCCTTTGTTCCCTCCATCCATTTCCTTTCTCTCCTCCCCTTGTTCCCTCCAGCCATTTCCTCTCCATCCCTTTTCCCTCCAGCCATTTCCTCTCTCTCCCCCTCATTCCACCAGAATTTTCCTCTCTTTTCCTTATACCCTCCAGCCATTTACTCTCGCTCCAGTATTACCTCCAGCCATTTTTTCTCTCCCCTTATTCTCTCCAGCTGTATTCCCCTCAACCATTTATTTTCTCTCTCCCAAACCCCTCAGCCATTTCTTCTCTCTCCCAATTCTCCTAGTCATAGCTTCTTTTTCTTTTCCTCGCCCTGACATCCATTCCCATCACCTCACCACGTTCATACCCTCACCCATTTGCTGTCGCTTCACATTTATTTTCCCTCGCCCATTTGCTGTCGCTTCACTCATTTATTTTCCCTCGCCCAAATGCTGTCGCTTCACATTTATTTTCCCTCGCCCATTTGCTGTCGCTTCATATTTATTTTCGCTCGCCCATTTGCTGTCGCTTCACACTTATTTTCCCTCGCCTATTTGTAGTCGGCTGACCTATTTATTCACCAGTTTATATATTTGCCCTTCATTCTACCAATTATTCTCCCCTCAATCGCTCACCTCCTGCCGCTCCAGCCGTTGACAACCACGGAGCGCGCGCTATATGCGGTTTCCTATTGGCTGCCGATTCTATCCAATCACCGAAGGAAGTTCAGGGTCAGCCGAATTGGGCACGCGGTTATGATGTTGTTTTGCGCTGAATTCATCCTCAGCGCTGATCCTTTGATCCCTGCTATTCGGTTCGCGATCATACCTTCAGCCCGTGAGCCTTTTAGCACCAGCTAACGATTTCCTTCCCGCGGCGGCTCAACTCCTCCACCCTTTCGCTTTCTAGCGTCAGGTCTTTCAAAACCAATACTTGATCCTCTGGCATCCAGCACTTCTACCTCCTGCCCATCCCTTGACCCTTTCATTCCCAGCTCCAGCCGTTGGCCCCTTCAGCTCTATCACCCATAAGACCATAAGATTTTGGAGCAGAGGTAGGCCATTCGGCCCGTCGAGTCTGCTCGCCAATCAATCGTGGGCTGATCCAATTCTTCCAGACATATTCACTCCCATACCATTTGATGCCCTGGCTAATCAAGAACCTAATGATTGGAAGTGAGAGGAACCCAGGCCATAACTCTTCACTATGACATCCTCACCTAAGCCTAATCCTTTAAGACCCATCCCATGGCTCTCTTATCCTAGCCCAAGATTCGCTCAATCCCAGCTATAGATCCTCTTGGCATCCAGCACTTCTACCTCCTGCCCATCCCTTGACCCTTTCAATGATCTCCTCAATCCCAGGAGTTTTGGCAGTCTCTCAGAACCTTACACCACCATTTGGCAGAAAGTAAAAGACTGCTTCCAGAGAATTGTACATCAGTATCTGACAGTGTTCCTGGTAATTTAGCTAGAAGATAGAACAATACAGCCCAGGAACAGGGCCTTCAACCCATAATGTTGTGCTGAACTAATTAAATAGCAACCAAACTCATCTCTTCTGCCTACAGAATGTTCTTATCCCTCCATTCTCTGTACAGCCATGGCCAACTCAGAGCTTCTTAAATGTTTTCTCCTTTTTGCCTCCATTACCACTCCAGCAGTGCATTTCAGGTACCCACTATTCTCTGTGAAAAAAAAATTGCCTCTCACATCTGCTGTGACCTTACTCCCTCTCACCTTAAGGACATGCCCTCTGGTATTAATCATTTCGACCATGGGGAAAAGCTTCTGTTGTCTAGGGAGCTCCCGATGTGGCCTTTTATATATTGAGCATTCCGCAGGGATCGCTCCCTATGCAACTCCCTTGTCCATTCGTCCCCCCCATCCCTCCCCACTGATCTCCCTCCTGGCACTTATCCGTGTAAGCGGAACAAGTGCTACACATGCCCTTACACTTCCTCCCTTACCACCATTCAGGGCCCCAAACAGTCCTTCCAGGTGAGGCAACACTTCACCTGTGAGTCGACTGGAGTGATATACTGCGTCCGGTGCTCCCGATGTGGCCTTTTATATAATGGCGAGACCCGACGCAGACTGGGAGACCGCTTTGCTGAACGTCTATGCTCTGTCCGCCAGAGAAAGCAGGATCTCCCAGTGGCCACACATTTTAATTCCACATCCCATTCCCATTCTGACATGTCTATCCACGGCCTCCTCTACTGTAAAGATGAGGCCACACTCAGGTTGGAGGAACAACACCTTATATTCCGTCTGGGTAGCCTCCAACCTGATGGCATGAACATCGACTTCTCTAACTCCCGCTAAGGCCCCACCTCCCCCTCGTACCCCATCTGTTACTTATTTTTATGCACACATTCTTTCTCTCACTCTCCTTTTTCTCCCTCTGTCCCTCTGAATATACCTCTTGCCCATCCTCTGGGTCCCCCCCCCCACTCCTTGTCTTTCTTCCCGGACCTCCTGTCCCATGATCCTCTCGTATCCCCTTTTGCCTATCACCTGTCCAGCTCTTGGCTCTATCCCTCCCCCTCCTGTCTTCTCCTATCATTTTGGATCTCCCCCTCCCCCTCCAACTTTCAAATCCCTTACTCACTCTTCCTTCAGTTAGTCCTGACGAAGGGTCTCGGCCCGAAACGTCGACTGTACCTCTTCCTATAGAAGTATGGAGGAATTGTTTTAGCCAGAGGGTGGTAAATCTGTGGAAATCATTGCCACAGACAGCTGTGAGGGTCAGGACATTTGGTGTATTTAAGGCGGAGGTTAACAGGTTCTTGATTAGTCAGGTTGTGAAAGGTAATGGGGAGAAGGCTGGAGAATGAGATTGAGAAGGAAATGGACAAGCCATGATGAAATAGCAGAGCAGCTGTGATGGGCTGAATGGCCTAATTCTACTCCTATGTCTTATGGTTGCCTATAGCGGATGAGTCCAGGACTAGAGGGTACAGAATCAGAATAAACGGATATGAGATGAGAATTTCTTCAGATAGAGGGTGGTGAATCTGTGGAATTCATTTTCACTGACAGCTGTAGAGGCCAAGTAATTGGGTATAATTAAAGTAGAGGTTGATAGATTCTTGATGAGTAAAGGCATCAAAGTTTACAGCGAGAAGGCAGGAGAATGGGGTTGACAGGGATAATTAATCAGCTAAGATTTAAATCAGCCACCATTGAGCACATCTACAGGGACTGCAGTCATTGGAAAGCAGCATTCGTCTTCAAGGACCCCCATCACCCAGGTCATGTTCTCTTCTTTCTGTTGCCATCAGGAAGAAGGTACGGAAGTCTCAGGACTCACACCACAAGGTTCAAGATAAGTTATTACTGTACAATCTCAGGCTCTTGAACCAGAGGGGATATCTTCACTCGACTTCACGCGTTCCATCACTGAACTGATCCCATAGCCTATGGACTCACTTTCAAGGACTCTACAACGCACTTTATTGGTACTTATTGCTTACTTATTATTATTTGATTTTCTTTCTCATTTTGTGTTTGCAGTTTGCTGCCCATTGATGATCATTTGTAGTCCATCCTATTGGGGTTGGTCTTTCATTGATTCTATTGTTTCTTGTATTTCCTGCAAATGCCTGCAAGAAAATGAATCTCAGGGTTGTATACAGTGACATATATGTACTTTGATAATAAATTTACTTTGAACTTTGGAATGGTTGAATTGGCTAATTCTGCTTGTGTGTCTTATTGTCTTTTTGGAAATGTTCGTTAAATGTCAATTTCCAAATGAAATATATGCAACCTTCTGCCTATACTGACGTTCAACAACGTGATGGCAGATATTTTACCTCATTGCTACTTTTCTGTACTAACCCCTTGATTCATTTAGATTTAACATTAGTTCCATATCATTTCCATTTTGCATGCTTTCCCATATAGTGAGCAATGAAAAAAGTTATCCAAAATTACAGGAAAGAGTTGGTGGAGTGTGAAATTTAGTCAATTCTCATTGGTGCAAGGACACTGGGGTTATAGCAACTCGTTGTTGTTGTTGTTGTTCTTCTTCTTCTTGTTCCCCTGACTTAGAACAACTAACAATCAAACGTAGACCATTCTACTTGCTCAGGACCCGTGATCCTGACCACAGTTTACATGCCACCAGTGGCCGATTATAAACAAGCATTCGTGAAACTGCCCAATGCTGTCTGTAAACAAGAAACAGCCCAAACTGACGCATTTCAAATTATATTTGGTGACTTTAACCAGGCCTGTTTGAAGAAAACCCTGCCCAATTATCACCAGCATGTAACCTATTGCACCAGAGGTCCCAACACACTAGACCACTGCTACGTTCTGATAAGAAAGCACATCGTTCCTTCCCAAAATCGCATTTTGGCAAGTCGGATCACTTGGCTGTACTCCTGGTACCTGCATACAGACAGAGCCTAAAGGGTAAGGCTCCAAAGATCAAGACAACAAGAGATGGTCATGGGAGGCTGAGGAACAATTAGAGGATTGCCCTGAGTCAATGGACTGGGCCGTGTTCAAGAACTGATCTGTGGACCTGAATGACTACACCGAGGTCGTTACAGACTTTATTAAAACAGCTGTGGATGAGTGTGGCCCCACAAAATCATTCAGGCCTTTCCCCAATCAGAAACCCTGGGATGAATAACGAAATTCTGAACCCGCTGAGAGCCAGATCAGAGGCATACAAGTCTGGAGACCAAGAATGCTACAAGAAGTGCAGGTATGATCGCAGGCAAAGTGGAGATTCTAGACCAGACTAGAATCAATGAAGGATGCTTAACAGCTATGGCAAGGTTTGAATGCCATAACCTCCTACAAAGCTAAATCTTGTGACAGAGATGACAGCAGCACTTTGCTTCCAGACGAGCTCAATGTCTTCTATACTCACTTTGACCACCAGAACAGGAAGGAACCATCGCGCACCCGCTTGTCTCCCAAGGATCCTTTGGTCTCAGTATTTTAAATGACGTGTGGGCTGCCTTCACGAGAATGAATACAAGGAAAGCATCCGGTCAGGATGGAGTACCTGTCCGAGTACTGAAGACTGTGCTGACCAACTGGCTGGTGTGTTCACGGATATTTCCAACCTCTCACTCTGGCACTATGTGATATCCACCTGCTTCAAGTGGGCTTCAATTATACCGGTGCCCAAGAAGAGTGTGGTAATCTGCCTCAATAACTATCACCCAGTGGCACTTACATCCACAGTGATGAAGTGTTTTAAGAGGCTGGTGTTGAAAAAGATCAGCTCCTATCCGAATGGTGACTTGGATCCACTCCAATTCGCCTACTGAAGCAACAGGTCTACAGCAGATGCTATTTGTTAGCTCTTCACACAACCCTGGAACATCCAGACAACAAAGATGTATACATCAGGATGCTCTTTTATCAATTACAGCTTGGCATTTAACACCATCATTCTCTCAAAACTAATCAGTAAACTCCAAGTCTGGGCTTCAATACCCCCTTATGAAATCGGATTCTGGATTACCCCACTTGTAGATCCCAGTCAGTTTGGATTGGCAAAAACAGCTCTACAATCTCCAGCGGCACAGGGATGTGTACTTAGTCCCCTGTTCTACTCGCTTTACATCTGTGACTGTGTGGCTAAGTACAGCTCCAACACCATATACAAATTTGCTGACGACACCACTGTTGTGGGCCGAATCAAATGTGGTGATGGATCAGTATACAGGAGGGAGACTGAAAACTTGGCTGAGTGGTGTAATAACAACAACCTCTCACTCAATGTCAATAAGAACAAGGAACTGATTGTAGACTTCAGGAGAGGGAAACCAAAGGTCCATGAGCCAGTAATCACTGGAGGATCAGAGGTGGAGAGGGTCAGTAACTTTAAATTCCTGGGTGTCACTATCTCAGAAGACCTGTCCTGGACTCATCATATAAATATTATTCTGAAGAAAGCACAACAGCACCTCTATTTCCTCAGGAGTCTGCAGAGGTTTGGCATGTCATCGAAAACCTTGGCAAACTTCTATAGATGTGGGGTGGAAGGTGTGCTAACTGGCTGCATTACGGCCTGGTATGGGAACACCAATACCATTGAGTGTAAAATCCTACAAAAGGTAGTGGATTTGGCCCAGTACATTATAGGTAAAACCCTCCTAACCATTGAGCACATCTACATGAAATGTTGCTATAAAAAAGCATATCAATCATCAAAGATTCTCTCCACCCACGCCATGCTCTTTTCTCGCTGCTGCCATCAAGTAGAAGGTACAGGTGCCTCAGGACTCGCACCACCAGGTTCAAGAACAGTTACTACCCCTCAACCATCAGGCTCTTGAACAAAAGGGATAGCTACACTCATTTAAGGACTCAGTTATATTGTTATGTCATGCTCTTTATTTATTGCTATTTATTTATATCTCCATTTGCAGTTCGTTTACAGTTAACAGTTCCCGATGTTTACAGTTACTGTTCTATAGATTTGCTAAGTATGCCCGCAGAAGAAGAAACTCAGGGTTGTATGTGGTGACATGTATGTACTCCGATAATAAATTTTACTTTGTACTTTGAACAGTCTTGATCAGCTGGGTAAGTAGGTCGTGGAATGACAATGGAGTTTTATACGGATAAATGCAAGGTGTTGCGATTTGGAAAGTCAAACCTAGGCAGGACTTTCACTTTGCATGACAGGGCCCTGGGGAGTGTTATAGAACAAAAGAAACTCGGAATACGAGTACATGGTTCTCTGAAAGTAGAGTCACATATGGGCACAGTGGTGAAGAAAGCTTTTGACACAATGGTCATACGTGAGGGCGTTAAGTATAGAAACTGATCGGTCATTGGTGAGTCTGCACTTGCAGGATTGTGTTCACTTTTGGCCACTCTATTGGAAAAGTGTTATTAAACTGGAAAGAGTGCAGAACAGATTTACAAAAATGTTGCCAGGCCTGAGGGTATAAGCAATAGGGAAAGGATGGACAGGCAAGGACTTTATTACTTGGTGATTAGGAGGTGGAGTCATTTATAGGAAATACAACATACATCTGCCATTTTTCTCATGCTGTTACTTTTTCTAAAACTTTTATGATTTATGGAACAAAAGGAACCAAATTAAATCACAGATTTCAAACATAAATTACATAATTACATGGAGAGAAATAAATATGGGGAAAAACTAAGGAAAGAGAGTAACCAGACTGATCCTACAAAAAGCAGAATAATGAGTGAATGGCTTCCTTTTGCATTTTTAAACTTCACTGAGTTCACAAACATAAACATGCTTCAGCCATTCCTCACTAAGTTCTTTTAAAAAGCATGGGTGTAATTTATCAGGGCCAGGGATTATTAATTATCTCTCCCACTTCTTAAATTTTCTTTATATTCCTTGACCTACTCCTTTAGGCCACAATTACTACATTGGATTTCTGGTAACAATTCACATGAAATAATTGGTTATTATTTCTGGTACCACATCCTCACTGGCTGTGACTTTATTATCTGCATCTCTCATCACCCTGACACAGTGGTGTCAAGAGAACAACCTTTAATGTCGCAGAAACAAAGGAGCTGGTTGTGGATTACGGGAGGAATGGAGACAAGCTAACCCCTATTGGCATCAATGGATCTGGGGTTGAGAGGGTAAACAGCTTTAAGTTCCTCGGCATCCACATCACTGAGGACCTCACGTGGTCTGTACACACCAGCTGTGTGGTGAAAAAGGCACAACAGCATCTCTTTCACCTCAGACGGTTGAGGAAGTTTGGTATGGGCCCCCAAATCCTGAGATCTTTCTACAGGGGCACAATTGAGAGCATCCTGACTGGCTGCATCACTGCCTGGTATGGGAACTGTACCTCCCTTAATCGCAGGATTCTGCAGAGGGTGGTGCAGACAGCCAGCACATTTGTAATTGTGAACTTCCCATGATTCAAGACATTTACAGAGACAGGTGTGAAAAAGGGGTCCGAAGTATCATTGGGGACCTGAGTCACCCCAACCACGATCTATTCCAGCTGCTACCATCCCAGAAACGGTACCACAGCATAAAAGCCAGACCAACAGGCTCTGGAACAGTTTCTTCCACCAGGCCATCAGACTGATTAACTCACATTGATTTGAGGGTATTTCTATGTTACATTGACTGTTCTATTTATTATAAACTATAAATTACTATGTTTGCACATTTGCACATTTAAACAGAGAAGGGACGTAAAGATTTTTACTCATGTATGTGGAGAATGAAAGAAATAAAGTTAGTTCAATTCAATTGACCCTATCCTGAATTTTCCTTGATTCACTCTGAAAGAGTGGCTAGAGCAAAAGCTAGTACTGAATTCAGTGGGATCTAGGATGGTAATTTCACTGTGTAGATTAGTAACCACAAGATTGTGTTGAAAAATGGAGAGCTAAAAGAGATTTTGAAAGTGCAGATATAATTGGTAGAGAGCTCTATCCAGTGCATTTCACACTGAGATGTACTGTACTAAGACATTTTAAATCCCTGTCTAAATTTCCATGTCAATCTGAACTTTTGTGATAGGCTAAGGTAACTCTATTCACTTAATAAGAATTTGATTTACTTGCTTTTACACTAAGGCTGTTCTTTGTTTTTGTGATTGGCTGGGTATTATGAAACTATTTAGCATATAACAGACCGTTGGTACATGCAAAATCATGAGCCATTCCCTGTATATAATTATGGGCTATGCTTTTTACAACTTGTTATGCTGTTTGAAGATGGTGAGCTCATTACTGAGAGCAAGAGTGAGTGTCTAATAAATTGCTGTGGAGGAGAAGGTTCAGCATCTGCATTCTTTATAAAGTTTTCAGCCAGAAACTGATGGGCATCAGCAACTATCAGGATTTGTGGAAACACACCTGACAGTCTAACTGAGCAATCTATATTTAATTTAACAACTTTACTGCACAATGTCATTGAACGTGCCTGTTTGCTGTTGGTTCTCTTGCACCAGGATTAGCCTGCTCCCGAGGTGTGAAGTTTGGGAGCAGCTCAATGGAATAATACTACAGGAGGACTGTCAAAGCTCCTGGACTGAAAATAAATTCAGCAGTGATTGATGTATCTGCCCAGAGGCAGCTCTTGACAGCTCTCTTTAAGGGCAGAATGGAATGTTCTGGATCACTTTTCAACATAATTGTGTAAGGGCTAAGAGAGTTGTAAAGGAGCGCCTGAAGGCTTTGTGTGTCAATGCAAGGAGCATTCGTAATAAGGTGGATGAATTGAAAGTGCAAATTGTTATTAATGATTATGATATAGTTGGGATCACAGAGACATGGCTCCAGGGTGACCAAGGATGGGAGCTCAATGTTCAGGGATATTCAATATTCAGGAGGGATAGACATGAAAGAAAAGGAGGTGGGGTGGCGTTGCTGGTTAAAGATGAGATTAACGCAATAGAAAGGAAGGACATAAACCGGGAAGATGTGGAATCGATATGGGTAGAGCTGAATAACACTAAGGGGCAGAAAACGCTGGTGGGAGTTGTGTACAGGCCACCTAACAGTAGAAACCATAGAAACTACAGCACAGGAACAGGCCCTTTGGCCCTTCTTGGCTGTGCCAAACCATTTTCTGCCTAGTCCCACTGACCTGCACACGGACCACATCCCTCCATACACCTCCCATCCATGTATCTGTCCAATTTAATAGAAACCATAGAAACTACAGACAGGAAATTAGAAATGTGTGCAATAAATGAACAGCAGTTATAATGGGTGACTTCAATCTACATGTAGATTGGGTGAACCAAATTGGTAAAGGTACTGAGGAAGAGGATTTCTTAGAATGTATGCGGGATGGTTTTTTGAACTAACATGTCGAGGAACCAACTAGAGAGCAGGCTATTCTAGACTGGGTTTTGAGCAATGAGGAAGGGTTAATTAGCAATCTTGTCCTGAGAGGCCCCTTGGGTAAGAGTGACCATAATATGGTGGAATTCTTCATTAAGATGGAGAGTGACATAGTTAATTCAGAAACAAAAGTTCTGAACTTAAAGAGGGGTAACTTTGAAGGTATGAGACATGAATTAGCTAAGATAGACTGGCAAATGACACTTAAAGGATTGACGGTGGATATGCAATGGCAAGCATTTAAAGATTGCATGGATGAACTACAACAATTGTTCATCCCAGTTTGGCAAAAGAATAAATCAAGGAAGGTAGTGCACCCGTGGCTGACAAGAGAAATTAGGGATAGTATCAATTCCAAAGAAGAAGCATACAAATTAGCCAGAAAAAGTGGCTCACCTGAGGACTGGGAGAAATTCAGAGTTCAGCAGAGGAGGACAAAGGGCTTAATTAGGAAGGGGAAAAAAGATTGAGAGAAAACTGGCAGGGAACATAAAAACTGACTGTAAAAGCTTTTATAGATATGTAAAAAGGAAAAGACTGGTAAAGACAAATGTAGGTCCCCTACAGACAGAAACAGGTGAATTGATTATGGGGAGCAAGGACATGGCAGACCAATTGAATAATTACTTTGGTTCTGTCTTCACTAAGGAGGACATAAATAATCTTCCGGAAATAGTAGGGGACAGAGGGTCCAGTGAGATGGAGGAACTGAGCGAAATACATGTTAGTAGGGAAGTGGTGTTAGGTAAATTGAAGGGATTAAAGGCACATAAATCCCCAGGGCCAGATGGTCTACATCCCAGAGTGCTTAAGGAAGTAGCCCAAGAAATAGTGGATGCATTAGTGATAATTTTTCAAAACTTGTTAGATTCTGGACTAGTTCTTGAGGATAGGATTGGAGGGTGGCTAATGTAACCCCACTTTTTAAAAAAGGAGGGAGAGAGAAACCGGGGAATTATAGACCGGTTAGCCTAACGTCAGTGGTGGGGAAACTGCTGGAGTCAGTTATCAAACATGTGATAACAGCACATTTGGAAAGCGGTGAAATCATCGGACAAAGTCAGCATGGATTTGTGAAAGGAAAATCATGTCTGACGAATCTCATAGAATTTTTTGAGGATGTAAGTAGTAGAGTGGATAGGGGAGAACCAGTGGATGTGGTATATTTGGATTTTCAAAAGGCTTTTGACAAGGACCCACACAGGAGATTAGTGTGCAAACTTAAAGCACACGGTATTGAGGGTAAGGTATTGATGTGGATAGAGAATTGGTTAGCAGACAGGAAGCAAAGAGTGGGAATAAACGGGACCTTTTCAGAATGGCAGGCAGTGACTAGTGGGGTACCACAAGGCTCAGTGCTGGGACCCCAGTTGTTTACAATATATATTAATGACTTGGATGAGGGAATTAAATGCAGCATCTCCAAGTTTGCAGATGACACGAAGCTGGGCGGCAGTGTTAGCTGTGAGGAGGATGCTAAGAGGATACAGGGTGACTTGGATAGGTTGGGTGAGTGGGCAAATTCATGGCAGATGCAATTTAATGTGGATAAATGTGAAGTTATCCACTTTGGTGGCAAAAATAGGAAAACAGATTATTATCTGAATGGTGGCCGATTAGGAAAAGGGGAGGTGCAACGAGACCTGGTTGTCATTATACACCAGTCATTGAAAGTGGGCATGCAGGTACAGCAGGAGGTGAAAAAGACGAATGGTATGCTGGCATTTATAGCAAAAGGATTCGGGTACAGGAGCAGGGAGGTACTACTGCAGTTGTACAAGGCCTTGGTGAGACCACACCTGGAGTATTGTGTGCAGTTTTGGTCCCCTAATCTGAGGAAAGACATCCTTGCCATAGAGGGAGTACAAAGAAGGTTCACCAGATTGATTCCTGGGATGGCAGGACTTTCATATGAAGAAAGACTGGATGAACTAGGCTTGTACTCGTTGGAATTTAGAAGATTGAGGGGGCATCTGATTGAAACGTATAAAATCCTAAAGGGATTGGACAGGCTAGATGCAGGAAGATTGTTCCCGATGTTGGGGAAGTTCGGAACGAGGGGTCACAGTTTGAGGATAAGGGGGAAGCCTTTTAGGACTGAGATTAGGAAAAACTTCTTCACACAGAGAGTGGTGAATCTGTGGAATTCTCTGCCACAGGAAACAGTTGAGGCCAGTTCATTGGCTATATTTAAGAGGGAGTTAGATATGGCCCTTGTGGCTACGGGGATCAGGGGGTATGGAGGGAAGGCTGGTGCAGGGTTCTGAGTTGGATGATCAGCCATGATCATAATAAATGGCGGTGCAGGCTCAAAGGGCCGAATGGCCTACTCCTGCACCTATTTTCTATGTTTCTATGTCACAAGTCTTAACTTTGATTTGCACAGCCTGAAGCAAAGATCTGGAAACTATTTAGTACTGTGCAAAAAACTTGGGCACTTATATTTAGCCAGGGTGTCTAAGACTTTTGCACAGTACTATAGTAATTTTATGTATGGTACTGAACTGCTGCCACAATAAAAACTAATTTCATGACATATATGAGTGATGATAAACCTGATTCTGATATGGGTCTCTATTGTGGACTGCGATAGGAAGGGGGCAGGGAGAAGGGAATCAGGGGTGGGATAAGGGGAAGGGAGAGGGGAGGGAGCAGAAGGCACCAAAGAGACAGTCTGTAATGATTAATAAAGCAATTATTTGGAATGAAATGACCTTGCCTGATGTCTCGGGGCTGGGTGTGTCTGCACCCGTGCCACTCCCTGCCCCTGGCACTCTTTCTCTGCCACCTGTCCCATGCCCCTCCTGTGGCGCTTTACCCTAGTCATTCCCAACATCCTTTGCTCCCATCAGATTTACAAACTTGCTTTCCAATCCACGTTGACAAATACAGTACTGTGCAAATGTCTTAGGCACCCTAGCTATATACGTGCGCCCCAGAATTTTGCACAGTACTGTATTTGTCAGGCAAAATACCAGAGGTTTGCAAATATATTCATGAAAAGGAGACCTGTGTGGTGTCAGGAATATTACTACACCCTGATGTCCAATATTCTGCAAAGGAAGGTGGGGAAAGGAGGAGATGGAGAAGACAAGTCAGAGAAGGGAATTAAAAGACAGAAGTGAAGAAATAAAAGAAGGGGCAGTGAGAGTTGAGGAGGGGATGGGGGAATAAAGGAGGGTTTGTGGTGAAAACGAGAGAGAGGTAATGAGGTTGTGATCAGAGCATTGAGAGAAGGGAAGAGCATGGTAGAGAGAGAGGGAGCAGGGATAGATGTAAGAGAAGGAGGGTTGGAAGGGATTAGAAGAGAAGAGGTGGAACAGTGATGTATAGTGGAAGGTGGGAGTGTAAAATGAGATGAGAGAGGAGTGGGGATGAGAGAGGGAAGAAGTAGTAAAGGAGAGGGGAGAACAGAGGAAAGCAGAAGAGGGGAATGAATGTGAGGAAGAAGGATAGGGTGGGTTGAGGTATTTCATCATTGATATCTGCCTCTGCCAAGAGGTGGCTCCAAAAGACATGGTCTTCCAGGGTCCTGCTCACACCTTAGTTTTACTTATTTATTTAGAGATGCGGCACTACAATGGGCCCTTCCAGCCCACAAGTTACCCAATTATCCCCATGTACCCCCATCCCAATTAACTACATCCATCTGACCACTAAATCATACATCTTTGGAATGTGGGAGGAAACCAGAGCACCTGGAGGAAACCCACCTGGTCACAGGGAGAACATACAGACAGTGGTAGAATTGAACCAGAGGACCTTTGTCTTGGGGACTTTGTTTTCAAGACGCATCTGCTCATATGCTCCAGTGCATGTGTCAACAATGACTTGGAGTTCGGCCTCCGAGTGTGCACTAAAGCAAGCATTGTCTGCATACTGCAGCACCACTGCTAAGACTGGGGTGACCTTGGTTGGAGTGCAGCCACCATAGGTCACGTTGCTTCCCATTAGTTTTGAAGATTAGCTCCATACCATTGTTAGAAAGGAAGTGCAATATAATGGCAAGAAAGGTGGTGGAAAGTATTGGAGCAATGACACAGCGTTGTCTTCTCTGAGAATGATTCTGTTGTAGACCCATAAGTTAATATCATGGCTTGCATACCATTAGAAATCAATCAAAAGATAGAGATGAACTTACGTGGGTAGCTGAATTTGAGGGGAGTATTAAGGCGTCAAAGACTTTGTTAGGGTCTACATCAACATCTTAGGTCACAGGACAAAATGCCATATTTCCATGTTGCTAATGATTCTAAACTAAGCAAGGTTGTTTGTAAGGAGAAAGATGTAAAGAGGTTTCAAGGGGTGCACTAAATGGTTTAGAAACAGAGGCCCCAGCACAGATCCCTGCAGAACACCACAGGTCATAAACCTCCAATCAGTAAGCTCTCTTCTACCAGAAGCCAATACTGAATCCATGCACCTTAAATCTGTCTTGAGAGATCTTGTCAAATGTCTTCCTCAAGTATAAAATCCTGAGGAATTGCCACAGGGTAAATGTTGAAATGCTCCCACTTTATTATAAAGGGATTTGAATACACATAGTGCCAAGTCTAACTGCAATTTGCACAGGGGTCTTGGTGAGACTGCACCTGGAATATTGTGTATTGTTTTGGTCCAGTTACCCAGGATAGCATGAACATGAGGGAGGGCAGCAAAGATCAACTAGACAAGAGTAGATTTGGAGAAATAGTTACACAAAAAAGTGCCTCCTCATATCAGTCTTCTACCAATGACCCCAAATCTTTACCTTGCAGTTGTCATGTGTCCTTTGTGTCTGGAGTTGTAACCTGAAAGGATGGTGGAAGGAAAAGTAATCAAAAGTGAAGAAATCTGTAAGGTCATGGGGAAAGAACTGGGGTGGAAAAGTAATAGAGCTGCGTTCACAGAATTGATGTTCTAATGGCCTCTTCTGCCCTTTGTTTCAGTTCTTAAATTGAGGGGGAGACAGATCTCTGGGGTGAAACTAAAAGGAAGATTGAGAGTTCAAGAGTACAAGTAATGCTGATGGTTACAAAGTGAAGCCAAAATTATTATATTTGTATCTCTGCATTTCAAAGCAATCATCCCAGGACTGACTGGGGCAGTCCATGTATCCAAAGTTGTGGCTCAGTCCAGTCCAGGGGGCATATTCTCAGCGCTGGTAACCGAGGGACCTGGGAACCATGGAGGAGCAGAGAACAGCCTTACACTTCTGATAATCTAGGTCGTTTCACACATTGAGTCAACACTGTCTGTCGGAGCAATCCCATCATCCCACTTATTTCTCTGTAGCCATGCACACTCATCATCTCCAGCCTTTTGCTCTACCACCCACGATTGCCAAGGAGTAATGTGGCAACCAATTAACTTATCAATCAACACATCTTTAGGATGTGTGAAGAAACTGGAGCACTGCAGGGATGTGTGGGAGGAGAAAAAAGATCCACTTATCACAGCAAATGTGCCAACTCCACACAGTCCATGAAGATACTTGTATTATAGCATTACCTGTCCCAACACAGCTGAGCAACAAGTAATTCATTGCACATTCCTTCTCCTGGGAAGGACTGGCTCAAACAACAGATTGGAGCCATGCTCCATCCCTCCCAACCCTCACTCCCTCCACCACCTCCAACAGCACAGACACCTCACAAAGCTCAGATTTCTACTGCTTCTGCTATCAGCCCTGTCATTGCTTTGTGTGATGTTGCCAAAATACATAGCACTGTGACAGGTTAAATGGGCATCACTGCACCAATGGGAGGCAAAGACAGTGGCAGTGAAAATGTTAACTCCTCCCATGATTAGCAGAGACCCAACTGGGTGCTTCAGCTCATCCAGACAATTCTAGTATCCATGACAATGGGGAGCTCATCACAGGATTGGCTCCCATTGCTGCACACTAATTGTGGTGAAACAGCAGTCTGCACTGATTAGAGATATTTAAAGAACAAGCCTTCCCCTTCAAAAGCTTTTGTAAAATGTTTATTGTATGTCTACAACACAGTCCAAAAGCAGATACCTTGCTATGACTCCATAAGCACACCCATGTGCGGAAGCAGACCATGGCAGGCTCCCAGTGAAGAGTTCTATTTACTTTAATATGTTGTGGCCAAGCAATTATGAACATAATACTGGAGGAACTCAGTAAGTCAGGCAGTGTCTATGGAGGGAAGTAAAAAGTCGAGGATTCCCGATAAAGGGTCTCAGCCCAAAACCCAGAGAGTGTTCATTTCCCTCCATTGATGCTACCAGACTTGCCAAGTTCTTCCAGGATTAGACCACACTTGGAATATTGTGTTCAGTTCTAGTTACCTCATTATAGGAAGAATGTGGAAACTTTAGGGAGTGGACAGAGGAGATTTACCGGAATGCTGACTGGATTACAGAGAATGTCTTATCAGTTGAGTGAGCCAGGACTTTTCTGCTTGGAGAGATTTGATAGAGGCATTGGAGGAGGGGTGAGCCAGAAACTACCCTCCCCAACCAACCCAAGGTGGAAGTGGCTAATACAAGGGGCTGAAGGACTGTTCTGTATACATACGTTGCTCAAGGTTTCCAGCACCTGCAGAATCTCTCATGTGTAAGCACATTATGTTGCACAAGGGGAGCAGACAGAAGAGCCTAATTCTATTCCTATGTCTTTGGTTGTTTTTTTGAGGCAAAACACCCAGGGGACTGTTGGTGTTGTGTGAGGCTAGGGGCAAGTGATATTTTAAACAGGTGGATCATGCAATGCACAATGTGTACTGGAGTTCTGAACTTCAACACTTCTATTTGAGCCACAGGACACTGACAAGGTAGTGCAAGAAGAACAAATCAAGCTCCGTACTGTTCAACACACACACACACACAGTACTGGAGGAACACACAAGGATCAGCAGATCAGGCAGCACCCATGGATAGGAATAAAAAAATGATGTTTGGGGCCAATATCCTTCATAGGAGACCTTGACTGTTTATTTCCCTCCACAGATGAGTCGTGACCTGTTGAGTTCCTCCAGCATTTTGTGTGTTAACCAACAGATAAACCTGTACCCCAGGACCACACCATATTTCCCTGGTTCACAAAATCCACTCCACACTCTGGGTCATGCTCTACATGTGGTCAGGAGGGTGACACGACTGTCCCAAAGCAAAAAGAATGGCAAAGCTATATGGCACTCTACCTGTGTACATTCTCAGTAACACACAAGGATGTGACACTCTATCTGTGTACATGCTCAATAACACACAGGGATATGGCACTCTATCTGTGTACATGCTCGATAACACACAGGGATATGGCACTCTGTCTGCGTACAGTTTCAATAACACACAGGGATGATACACTCTATCTGTGTACATACTCAATAACACACAGGGATGTGACACTTTATCTGTGTACATGCTCGATAACAGACAGGGATATGACACTCTATCTGTGTACATACTCAATAACACATAGGGATATGGCACTCTATCTGTGTACATACTCAATAACACACAGGGATATGGCACTCTATCTCTGTACATACTCAATAACACACAGGGATCTGACACTCTATCTGTGTACATACTCAATAACACACAGGGATATGGCACTCTATCTCTGTACATACTCAATATCACAGAGGGATATGGCACTCTATCTCTGTACATACTCAATAACACACAGGGATATGGCACTCTATCTGTGTACATACTCAATAACACACAGGGATATGGCACTCTATCTCTGTACATACTCAATAACACACAGGGATGATACACTCTACCTGTGTACGTACTCAATAACACAGGGATGTGACACTCTATCTGTGTACATACTCAATAACACACAGGGTTATGGCACTCTATCTCTGTACATAATATCACACAGGGATATGGCACTCTATCTGTGTACACTGATACTCAGTAACAAACAGGGTTGTGACACTCTATCTGTGTACATACTCAATAACACACAGGGAGGTGACACTCTATCTGTGTACATGCTCGATAACACACAGGGATATGACACTTTATCTGTGTACATGCTCGATAAAACACAGGGATATGGCACTCTATCTCTGTACATACTCAATAACACACAGGGATGTGACACTCTATCTGTGTCAATACTCAATAACACACAGGGATATGGCACGCTATCTGTGTACATACTCAATAACACACAGGTATATGGCACTCTATCTCTGTACATACTCAATATCACAGAGGGATATGGCACTCTATCTCTGTACATACTCAATAACACACAGGGATATGGCACTCTATCTGTGTACATACTCAATAACACACAGGGATATGGCACTCTATCTCTGTACATAATATCACACAGGGATATGGCACTCTATCTGTGTACACTCATACTCAGTAACAAACAGGGTTGTGACACTCTATCTGTGTACATACTCAATAACACACAGGGATATGGCACACGATCTGTGTACATACTCAATAACACACAGGGATGTGACACTCTATCTGTGTACATGCTTGATAACAGACAGGGATATGACACTTTATCTGTGTACATGCTCAATAACACACAGGGATATGGCACTCTATCTGTGTACATACTCAATAACACACAGGGATGATACACTCTATCTGTGTACATACTCTAGAACACACAGGGATGTGACACTCTATCTGTGTACATACTCAATAACACATAGGGATATAACACTCTATCTGTGTAGATATTGAATAACACACAGGGATATGACACTCTATCTGTGTACATGCTCAATAACACACAAGGATATGGCACTCTATCTGGGAACACGCTCGATAACACACAGGGATATGGCACTCTATCTGTGTACATACTCAATAACACACAGGGATATGGCACTCTATCTGTGTACAAGCTCGATAACACACAGGGAAATGGCACTCTATCTGTGTACACCCATACTCAGTAACGCACAGGGATGTGACACTCTATCTGTGCACATGCTCGATAACACACAGGGATATGGCACTCTATCTGTGTACATACTCAATAACACACAGGGATGTGACACTCTATCCGTGTACATGCTCGATAACACACAGTGATATGACACATTATCTGTGTACATGCTCAATAACACACAGGGATATGGCACTCTATCTGTGTACATACTCAATAACACACAGGGTTATGGCACTCTATCTCTGTACATAATATCACACAGGGATATGGCACTCTATCTGTGTACACTCATACTCAGTAACAAACAGGGTTGTGACACTCTATCTGTGTACATACTCAATAACACACAGGGATGTGACACTCTATCTGTGTACATGCTCGATAACACACAGGGATATGACACTTTATCTGTGTACATGCTCGATAAAACACAGGGATATGGCACTCTATCTCTGTACATACTCAATAACACACAGGGATGTGACACTCTATCTGTGTACATACTCAATAACACACAGGGATATGGCACGCTATCTGTGTACATACTCAATAACACACAGGTATATGGCACTCTATCTCTGTACATACTCAATATCACAGAGGGATATGGCACTCTATCTCTGTACATACTCAATAACACACAGGGATATGGCACTCTATCTGTGTACATACTCAATAACACACAGGGATATGGCACTCTATCTCTGTACATAATATCACACAGGGATATGGCACTCTATCTGTGTACACTCATACTCAGTAACAAACAGGGTTGTGACACTCTATCTGTGTACATACTCAATAACACACAGGGATGTGACACTCTATCTGTGTACATGCTTGATAACACACAGGGATATGACACTTTATCTGTGTACATGCTCGATAACACACAGGGATATGGCACTCTATCTGTGTACATACTCAATAACACACAGGGATATGGCACACGATCTGTGTACATACTCAATAACACACAGGGATGTGACACTCTATCTGTGTACATGCTCGATAACAGACAGGGATATGACACTTTATCTGTGTACATGCTCAATAACACACAGGGATATGGCACTCTATCTGTGTACATACTCAATAACACACAGGGATGATACACTCTATCTGTGTACATACTCTAGAACACACAGGGATGTGACACTCTATCTGTGTACATACTCAATAACACATAGGGATATAACACTCTATCTGTGTAGATACTGAATAACACACAGGGATATGACACTCTATCTGTGTACATGCTCAATAACACACAAGGATATGGCACTCTATCTGGGAACACGCTCGATAACACACAGGGATATGGCACTCTATCTGTGTACATACTCAATAACACACAGGGATATGGCACTCTATCTGTGTACAAGCTCGATAACACACAGGGATATGGCACTCTATCTGTGTACACCCATACTCAGTAACGCACAGGGATGTGACACTCTATCTGTGCACATGCTCGATAACACACAGGGATATGGCACTCTATCTGTGTACATACTCAATAACACACAGGGATGTGACACTCTATCCGTGTACATGCTCGATAACACACAGTGATATGACACATTATCTGTGTACATGCTCAATAACACACAGGGATATGGCACTCTATCTGTGTACATACTCAATAACACACAGGGATATGACACATTATCTGTGTACATGCTCAATAACACACAGGAATATGGCACTCTATCTGTGTACATACTCAATAACACACAGGGATATGGCACGCTATCTGTGTACATACTCAATAACACACAGGGATACGGCACTCTATCTGTGTACATACGCAATAACACACAGGGATGATACACTCTACCTGTGTACATAATAACACACAGGGATGTGACACTCTATCTGTGTACATACTCAATAACACACAGGGATATGGCACTCGATCTGTGTACATACTCAATAACACAGGGATATGGCACTCGATCTGTGTACATACTCAATAACAGACAGGGATGTGACACTCGATCTGTGTACATACTCAATAACACACAGGGATATGGCACTCTATCTGTGTACATACTCAATATCACACAGGGATATGGCACTCTGTCTGTGTACATACTCAATAACACACAGGGATATGGCACTCTATCTGTGTACATACTCAATAACACACAGGGATATGGCACTCTATCTGTGTACATACTCAATAACACACAGGGATGATACACTCTACCTGTGTACATATTCAATAACACACAGGGATGTGACACTCTATCTGTGTACATACTCAAAAACACACAGGGGTATGGCACTCTATCTGTGTACATACTCAATGACACACAGGGATATGACACTCTATCTGTGCACATACTCAATAACACACAGGAAAATGGCACTCTATCTGTGTACATACTCAATAACACACAGGGATGTGACAGTCTATCTGTGAACATACTCAGTAACACACAGGGATGTGACACTCTATATGTGTACATACTCAATAACACACAGGGATATGGCACTCTATCTGTGTACATACTCAATAACACACAGGGATATGGAACTCTATCTGTTTACATACTCAATAACACACAGGGATGTGACACTCTATCTGTGTACATACTCAATAACACACAGGGATATGGCACTCTATCTGTGTACACACATACTCAATAACACACAGGGATATGGGACTCTATCTCTGTACATACTCAATAACACACAGGGATGTGACACTGTAGCTGAGTACATGCTCGATAACACACAGGGATGTGACACTCTATCTGAGTACATGCTCGATAACACACGGGGATGTGACACTCTATCTGTGTATATGCTCGATAGCACACAGGGACATGGCACTCTATCTGTGCACATGCTGAATAACACACAGGGATATGGCAGTCTATCTGTGTACATACTGAATTTCACACAGGGATGTGACACTCTATCTGTGTACATACTCAATAACACACAGGGATATGGCACTCCATCTGTGTAAATACTAAATAACACACAGGGATGTTACACTCTATCTGTGTACATACCCAATAACACACAGGGATATGGCACTGTATCTGTGTACATACTCAATAACACACAAGGATATGGCACTGTATCTGTGTACATACTGAATAACACACAGGGATATGGCACTCTATCTGTGTACATACTCAATAACACACAGGGATATGGCACTCTGTCTGTGTACCTACTCAATAACACACAGGGATATGGCACTCTATCTGTGTACATAGTCAATAACACACAGGGATATGACACTCTAGCTGAGTACATGCTCAATAACACACAGGAATATGGCACTCTATCTGTGTCCATGCTCGATAATACACAGGGATATGGCACTCTAGCTGAGTACATGCTCAATAACACACAGGAATATGGAACTCTATCTGTGTCCATGCTCGATAACACACAGGGATATGGCACTCTATCTGGGTACATACTCAATAAGACACAGGGATATGGCACTGTATCTGCGTACACTCATACTCAGTAACGCACAGGCATGTGACACGCTATCTGTGTACATGCTCAATAACACACAGGGATATGGCACTCCATCTGTGTACATACTCAATAACACACAGGGATATGGCACTCTATCTGTGTACATACTCAATAACACAAAGGGATATGGCACTCTATCTGTGTACATGCCCAATCCCACACAGGGATGTGACACTCTATCTGTGTACATACTGAATAACACACAGGGATATGGCACTCTATCTGTTTACATACTCTATAACACACAGGGATGTGACACTCTATCTGTGTACATACTGAAAAACTCATAGGGATATGGCACTCTATCTGTGTAGAAACTGAATAACACACAGGGATATGGCACTCTATCTCTGTACATACTCAATATCACACAGGGATATGGCACTCTATCTGTGTACATACTAAATAACACACAGGGATATGACACTCTATCTGAGTACATACTCAATAACACACAGGGATGTTACACTCTATCTGTGTACATACTCAATAACTCACAGGGATATTGCACTCTAACTGTGTACATACTCAATAACACACAGGGATCTGACACTCTATCTGTGTACATACTCAATAACACATAGGGATACGGCACTCTATCTGTGTAGATACTGAATAACACACAGGGATATGGCGCGCTATCTGTGTACATACTCAATAACACACAGGGATATGGCACTCTATCTCTGTACATAATATCACACAGGGATATGGCACTCTATCTGTTTACACACATACTCAGTAACACACAGGCATGTGACACTGTCTGTGTACATACTCAATAACACACAGGGATATGGCACTCTATCTGTGTACATACTAAATAACACACAGGGATGTTACACTCTATCTGTGTACATACTCAATAACACACAGGGATCTGAGACCTTATCTGTGTACATACTCAATATCACACAGGGATATGGCACTCTATCTGTGTACATAGTCAATAACACACAGGGATATGGCACTCTATCTGTATACATAGTCAATAACACACAGGGATATGGCACTCTATCTATGTACATAATCAATAACACACAGGAATATGGCTATCTGTGTACATGCTCGATAACACACAGGGATATGGCACTCCATCTGTGTACATACTCAATAACACACAGGGATCTTACACTCTATCTGTGTACATACTTAATAACACAAAGGGATCTGACACCTTATCTGTGTACATACTCAATAACACACAGGGATATGGCACTCTATCTGTGTACATACACAATAACACACAGGGATATGGCACTCTATCTGCGTACATACTCAATAACACACAAGGATATGGCACTCTATCTGTGTACACACATACTCAATAATACACAGGGACATGGCACTCTATCTGTGTACATACTCAATATCACACAGCGATATGGCACTCTATCTGCGTACATACTCAATAACACACAGAGATATGGCACTCTATCTGCGTACATGCTCGATAACACACAGGGATATGGCACTCTATCTGTGTACATACTCAATAACACACAGGGATATGGCACTCTATCTGTGTACATACTCAAAAACACACAGGGGTATGGCACTCTATCTGTGTACATACTCAATGACACACAGGGATATGACACTCTATCTGTGCACATACTCAATAACACACAGGAAAATGGCACTCTATCTGTGTACATACTCAATAACACACAGGGATGTGACACTCTATCTGTGCACATACTCAGTAACACACAGGGATGTGACACTCTATATGTGTACATACTCAATAACACACAGGGATATGGCACTCTATCTGTGTACATACTCAATAACACACAGGGATATGGAACTCTATCTGTTTACATACTCAATAACACACAGGGATGTGACACTCTATCTGTGTACATACTCAATAACACACAGGGATCTGACACCTTATCTGTGTACATACTCAATAGCACACAGGGATGTGACACTCTATCTGTGTACATACTCAATAACACACAGGGATCTGACACCTTATCTGTGTACATACTCAATAACACACAGGGATATGGCACTCTATCTGTGTACATACTCAATAACACACAGGGATATGGCACTCTATCTGTGTACACACATACTCAATAACACACAGGGATATGGCACTCTATCTCTGTACATACTCAATAACACACAGGGATGTGACACTGTAGCTGAGTACATGCTCGAAAACACACAGGGATGTGACACTCTATCTGTGTACATGCTCGATAACACACAGGGATGTGACACTCTATCTGTGTATATGCTCGATAGCACACAGGGACATGGCACTCTATCTGTGCACATGCTGAATAACACACAGGGATATGGCAGTCTATCTGTGTACATACTGAATTTCACACAGGGATCTGACACTCTATCTGTGTACATACTCAATAACACACAGGGATATGGCATTCTATCTGAGTACATACTGAATAACACACAGGGATGTGACACTCTATCTGTGTACATACTCAATAACACACAGGGATATGGCACTCCATCTGTGTACATACTAAATAACACACAGGGATGTTACACTCTATCTGTGTACATACTCAATAACACACAGGGATATGGCACTCTATCTGTGTACACACATACTCAATAACACACAGGGATATGGCACTCTATCTCTGTACATACTCAATAACACACAGGGATGTGACACTGTAGCTAAGTACATGCTCGAAAACACACAGGGATGTGACACTCTATCTGTGTACATGCTCGATAACACACAGGGATGTGACACTCTATCTGTGTATATGCTCGATAGCACACAGGGACATGGCACTCTATCTGTGCACATGCTGAATAACACACAGGGATATGGCAGTCTATCTGTGTACATACTGAATTTCACACAGGGATCTGACACTCTATCTGTGTACATACTCAATAACACACAGGGATATGGCATTCTATCTGAGTACATACTGAATAACACACAGGGATGTGACACTCTATCTGTGTACATACTCAATAACACACAGGGATATGGCACTGTATCTGTGTACATACTGAAAAACTCATAGGGATATGGCACTCTATCTGTGTAGAAACTGAATAACACACAGGGATATGGCACTCTATCTCTGTACATACTCAATATCACACAGGGATATGGCACTCTATCTGTGTACATACTAAATAACACACAGGGATATGACACTCTATCTGAGTACATACTCAATAACACACAGGGATGTTACACTCTATCTGTGTACATACTCAATAACTCACAGGGATATTGCACTCTAACTGTGTACATACTCAATAACACACAGGGATCTGACACTCTATCTGTGTACATACTCAATAACACATAGGGATACGGCACTCTATCTGTGTAGATACTGAATAACACACAGGGATATGGCGCGCTATCTGTGTACATACTCAATAACACACAGGGATATGGCACTCTATCTCTGTACATAATATCACACAGGGATATGGCACTCTATCTGTTTACACACATACTCAGTAACACACAGGCATGTGACACTGTCTGTGTACATACTCAATAACACACAGGGATATGGCACTCTATCTGTGTACATACTAAATAACACACAGGGATGTTACACTCTATCTGTGTACATACTCAATAACACACAGGGATCTGAGACCTTATCTGTGTACATACTCAATATCACACAGGGATATGGCACTCTATCTGTGTACATAGTCAATAACACACAGGGATATGGCACTCTATCTGTATACATAGTCAATAACACACAGGGATATGGCACTCTATCTATGTACATAATCAATAACACACAGGAATATGGCTATCTGTGTACATGCTCGATAACACACAGGGATATGGCACTCCATCTGTGTACATACTCAATAACACACAGGGATCTTACACTCTATCTGTGTACATACTTAATAACACAAAGGGATCTGACACCTTATCTGTGTACATACTCAATAACACACAGGGATATGGCACTCTATCTGTGTACATACACAATAACACACAGGGATATGGCACTCTATCTGCGTACATACTCAATAACACACAAGGATATGGCACTCTATCTGTGTACACACATACTCAATAATACACAGGGACATGGCACTCTATCTGTGTACATACTCAATATCACACAGCGATATGGCACTCTATCTGCGTACATACTCAATAACACACAGAGATATGGCACTCTATCTGCGTACATGCTCGATAACACACAGGGATATGGCACTCTATCTGTGTACATACTCAATAACACACAGGGATATGGCACTCTATCTGTGTACATACTCAAAAACACACAGGGGTATGGCACTCTATCTGTGTACATACTCAATGACACACAGGGATATGACACTCTATCTGTGCACATACTCAATAACACACAGGAAAATGGCACTCTATCTGTGTACATACTCAATAACACACAGGGATGTGACACTCTATCTGTGCACATACTCAGTAACACACAGGGATGTGACACTCTATATGTGTACATACTCAATAACACACAGGGATATGGCACTCTATCTGTGTACATACTCAATAACACACAGGGATATGGAACTCTATCTGTTTACATACTCAATAACACACAGGGATGTGACACTCTATCTGTGTACATACTCAATAACACACAGGGATCTGACACCTTATCTGTGTACATACTCAATAGCACACAGGGATGTGACACTCTATCTGTGTACATACTCAATAACACACAGGGATCTGACACCTTATCTGTGTACATACTCAATAACACACAGGGATATGGCACTCTATCTGTGTACATACTCAATAACACACAGGGATATGGCACTCTATCTGTGTACACACATACTCAATAACACACAGGGATATGGCACTCTATCTCTGTACATACTCAATAACACACAGGGATGTGACACTGTAGCTGAGTACATGCTCGAAAACACACAGGGATGTGACACTCTATCTGTGTACATGCTCGATAACACACAGGGATGTGACACTCTATCTGTGTATATGCTCGATAGCACACAGGGACATGGCACTCTATCTGTGCACATGCTGAATAACACACAGGGATATGGCAGTCTATCTGTGTACATACTGAATTTCACACAGGGATCTGACACTCTATCTGTGTACATACTCAATAACACACAGGGATATGGCATTCTATCTGAGTACATACTGAATAACACACAGGGATGTGACACTCTATCTGTGTACATACTCAATAACACACAGGGATATGGCACTCCATCTGTGTACATACTAAATAACACACAGGGATGTTACACTCTATCTGTGTACATACTCAATAACACACAGGGATATGGCACTCTATCTGTGTACACACATACTCAATAACACACAGGGATATGGCACTCTATCTCTGTACATACTCAATAACACACAGGGATGTGACACTGTAGCTAAGTACATGCTCGAAAACACACAGGGATGTGACACTCTATCTGTGTACATGCTCGATAACACACAGGGATGTGACACTCTATCTGTGTATATGCTCGATAGCACACAGGGACATGGCACTCTATCTGTGCACATGCTGAATAACACACAGGGATATGGCAGTCTATCTGTGTACATACTGAATTTCACACAGGGATCTGACACTCTATCTGTGTACATACTCAATAACACACAGGGATATGGCATTCTATCTGAGTACATACTGAATAACACACAGGGATGTGACACTCTATCTGTGTACATACTCAATAACACACAGGGATATGGCACTGTATCTGTGTAAATACTCAATAACACACAAGGATATGGCACTGTATCTGTGTACATACTGAATAACACACAGGGATATGGCACTCTATCTGTGTACATACTCAATAACACACAGGGATATGGCACTCTATCTCTGTACCTACTCAATAACACACAGGGATATGGCACTCTATCTGTGTACATAGTCAATAACACACAGGGATATGACACTCTAGCTGAGTACATGCTCAATAACACACAGGAATATGGCACTCTATCTGTGTCCATGCTCGATAACACACAGGGATATGGCACTCTAGCTGAGTACATGCTCAATAACACACAGGAATATGGAACTCTATCTGTGTCCATGCTCGATAACACACAGGGATATGGCACTCTATCTGGGTACATACTCAATAAGACACAGGGATATGGCACTGTATCTGCGTACGCCCAAACTCAATAACACACAGGGATATGGCACTCTATCTGTGTACATACTCAATAACACACAGGAATATGGCACTCTATCTGTGTACATACTCAATAACACACAAGAATATGGCACTCTATCTGTGTACATACTCAATAACACACAGGGATATGGCACTCTATCTGTGTACATACTCTATAACACACAGGGATGTGACACTCTATCTGTGTACATACTAAATAACACACAGGGATATGACACTCTATCTGAGTACATACTCAATAACACACAGGGATATTGCACTCTATCTGTGTACATACTCAATAACACATAGGGATACGGCACTCTATCTGTGTAGATACTGAATAACGCACAGGGATATGGCGCGCTATCTGTGTACATACTCAATAACACACAGGGATATGGCACTCTATCCCTGTACATAATATCACACAGGGATATGGCACTCTATCTGTGTACACTCATACTCAGTAACAAACAGGGTTGTGACACTCTATCTGTGTACATACTCAGTAACGCACAGACATGTGAAACTCTATCTGTGTACATACTCAATAACACACAGGGATGTGACACTCTATCTGTGCACATACTCAGTAACACACAGGGATGTTACACTCTATATGTGTACATACTCAATAACACACAGGGATATGGCACTCTATCTGTGTACATACTCAATAACACACAGGGATATGGAACTCTATCTGTGTACATACTCAATAACACACAGGGATGTGACACTCTATCTGTGTACATACTCAATAACACACAGGGATCTGACACCTTATCTGTGTACATACTCAATAACACACAGGGATATGGCACTCTATCTGTGTACATACTCAATAACACACAGGGATATGGCACTCTATCTCTGTACCTACTCAATAACACACAGGGATATGGCACTCTATCTGTGTACATAGTCAATAACACACAGGGATATGACACTCTAGCTGAGTACATGCTCAATAACACACAGGAATATGGCACTCTATCTGTGTCCATGCTCGATAACACACAGGGATATGGCACTCTAGCTGAGTACATGCTCAATAACACACAGGAATATGGAACTCTATCTGTGTCTATGCTCGATAACACACAGGGATATGGCACTCTATCTGGGTACATACTCAATAAGACACAGGGATATGGCACTGTATCTGCGTACGCCCAAACTCAATAACACACAGGGATATGGCACTCTATCTGTGTACATACTCAATAACACACAGGGATATGGCACTCTATCTGTGTACATACTCAATAACACACAAGAATATGGCACTCTATCTGTGTACATACTCAATAACACACAGGGATATGCCACTCTATCTCTGTACATACTCAATAACACACAGGGATCTGAGACCTTATCTGTGTACATACTCAATAACACACAGGGATATGGCACTCTATCTGTGTACATAGTCAATAACACACAGGGATATGGCACTCTATCTGTATACATAGTCAATAACACACAGGGATATGGCACTCTATCTATGTCCATAGTCAATAACACACAGGGATATGGCTATCTGTGTACATGCTCGATAACACACAGGGATATGGCACTCCATCTGTGTACACACTCAATAACACACAGGGATCTTACACTCTATCTGTGTACATACTTAATAACACAAAGGGATCATACACCTTATCTGTGTACATACTCAATAACACACAGGGATATGGCACTCTATCTGTGTACATACACAATAACACACAGGGATATGGCACTCTATCTGCGTACATACTCAATAGCACACAGGGATATGGCACTCTATCTGTGTACACACATACTCAATAATACACAGGGACATGGCACTCTATCTGTGTACATACTCAATATCACACAGCGATATGGCACTCTATCTGCGTACATACTCAATAACACACAGAGATATGGCACTCTATCTGCGTACATGCTCGATAACACACAGGGATATGGCACTCTATCTGTGTACATGCACGATAACACACAGGGATATGGCACTCTATCTGTGTACATGCTCAATAACACACAGGGATATGGCACTCTATCTGTGTACATACTCAAAAACACACAGGGGTATGGCACTCTATCTGTGTACATACTCAATGACACACAGGGATATGACACTCTATCTGTGCACATACTCAATAACACACAGGAAAATGGCACTCTATCTGTGTACATACTCAATAACACACAGGGATATGGCAGTCTATCTGTGTACATACTGAATTTCACACAGGGATCTGACACTCTATCTGAGTACATACTGAATAACACACAGGGATGTGACACTCTATCTGTGTACATACTCAATAACACACAGGGATATGGCACTCCATCTGTGTACATACTAAATAACACACAGGGATGTTACACTCTGTCTGTGTACATACTCAATAACACACAGGGATATGGCACTGTATCTGTGTAAATACTCAATAACACACAAGGATATGGCACGGTATCTGTGTACATACTGAATAACACACAGGGATATGGCACTCTATCTGTGTACATACTCAATAACACACAGGGATATGGCACTCTATCTGTGTACCTACTCAATAACACACAGGGATATGGCACTCTATCTGTGTACATAGTCAATAACACACAGGGATATGACACTCTAGCTGAGTACATGCTCAATAACACACAGGAATATGGCACTCTATCTGTGTCCATGCTCGATAACACACAGGGATATGGCACTCTAGCTGAGTACATGCTCAATAACACACAGGAATATGGAACTCTATCTGTGTCCATGCTCGATAACACACAGGGATATGGCACTCTATCTGGGTACATACTCAATAAGACACAGGGATATGGCACTGTATCTGCGTACGCCCAAACTCAATAACACACAGGGATATGGCACTCTATCTGTGTACATACTCAATAACACACAGGGATATGGCACTCTATCTGTGTACATACTCAATAACACACAGGGATATGGCACTCTATCTGTGTACATAGTCAATAACACACAGGGATATGGCACTCTATCTGTGTACATACTCTATAACACACAGGGATGTGACACTCTACCTGTGTACATACTCAAAAACACATAGGGATATGGCACTCTCTCTGTGTAGAAACTGAGTAACACACAGGGATATGGCACTCTATCTCTGTACATACTCAATATCACACAGGGATATGGCACTCTATCTGTGTACATACTAAATAACACACAGGGATATGACACTCTATCTGAGTACATACTCAATAACACACAGGGATGTTACACTCTATCTGTGTACATACTCAATAACACACAGGGATATTGCACTCTAACTGTGTACATACTCAATAACACACAGGGATCTGACACTCTATCTGTGTACATACTCAATAACACATAGGGATACGGCACTCTATCTGTGTAGATACTGAATAACACACAGGGATATGGCGCGCTATCTGTGTACATACTCAATAACACACAGGGATATGGCACTCTATCCCTGTACATAATATCACACAGGGATATGGCACTCTATCTGTGTACACTCATACTCAGTAACAAACAGGGTTGTGACACTCTATCTGTGTACATACTCAGTAACGCACAGACATGTGAAACTCTATCTGTGTACATACTCAATAACACACAGGGATGTGACACTCTATCTGTGCACATACTCAGTAACACACAGGGATGTTACACTCTATATGTGTACATACTCAATAACACACAGGGATATGGCACTCTATCTGTGTACATACTCAATAACACACAGGGATATGGAACTCTATCTGTGTACATACTCAATAACACACAGGGATGTGACACTCTATCTGTGTACATACTCAATAACACACAGGGATTTGACACCTTATCTGTGTACATACTCAATAACACACAGGGATATGGCACTCTATCTGTGTACATACTCAATAACACACAGGGATATGGCACTCTATCTCTGTACCTACTCAATAACACACAGGGAAATGGCACTCTATCTGTGTACATAGTCAATAACACACAGGGATATGACACTCTAGCTGAGTACATGCTCAATAACACACAGGAATATGGCACTCTATCTGTGTCCATGCTCGATAACACACAGGGATATGGCACTCTAGCTGAGTACATGCTCAATAACACACAGGAATATGGAACTCTATCTGAGTCCATGCTCGATAACACACAGGGATATGGCACTCTATCTGTGTACATACTCAATAACACACAGGGATATGGCACTCTATCTGTGTACATACTCAATAACACACAGGGATATGGCACTCTATCTGTGTACCTACTCAATAACACACAGGGATATGGCACTCTATCTGTGTACATAGTCAATAACACACAGGGATATGACACTCTAGCTGAGTACATGCTCAATAACACACAGGAATATGGCACTCTATCTGTGTCCATGCTCGATAACACACAGGGATATGGCACTCTAGCTGAGTACATGCTCAATAACACACAGGAATATGGAACTCTATCTGTGTCTATGCTCGATAACACACAGGGATATGGCACTCTATCTGGGTACATATTCAATAAGACACAGGGATATGGCACTGTATCTGCGTACGCCCAAACTCAATAACACACAGGGATATGGCACTCTATCTGTGTACATACTCAATAACACACAGGGATATGGCACTCTATCTGTGTACATACTCAATAACACACAAGAATATGGCACTCTATCTGTGTACATACTCAATAACAGACAGGGATATGCCACTCTATCTCTGTACATACTCAATAACACACAGGGATCTGAGACCTTATCTGTGTACATACTCAATAACACACAGGGATATGGCACTCTATCTGTGTACATAGTCAATAACACACAGGGATATGGCACTCTATCTGTATACATAGTCAATAACACACAGGGATATGGCACTCTATCTATGTCCATAGTCAATAACACACAGGGATATGGCTATCTGTGTACATGCTCGATAACACACAGGGATATGGCACTCCATCTGTGTACACACTCAATAACACACAGGGATCTTACACTCTATCTGTGTACATACTTAATAACACAAAGGGATCTGACACCTTATCTGTGTACATACTCAATAACACACAGGGATATGGCACTCTATCTGTGTACATACACAATAACACACAGGGATATGGCACTCTATCTGTGTACATACTCAATAGCACACAGGGATATGGCACTCTATCTGTGTACACACATACTCAATAATACACAGGGACATGGCACTCTATCTGTGTACATACTCAATATCACACGGCGATATGGCACTCTATCTGCGTACATACTCAATAACACACAGAGATATGGCACTCTATCTGCGTACATGCTCGATAACACACAGGGATATGGCACTCTATCTGTGTACATGCTCGATAACACACAGGGATATGGCACTCTATCTGTGTACATGCTCAATAACACACAGGGATATGGCACTCTATCTGTGTACATACTCAATGACACACAGGGATATGACACTCTATCTGTGCACATACTCAATAACACACAGGAAAATGGCACTCTATCTGTGTACATACTCAATAACACACAGGGATGTGACACTCTATCTGTGTACATACTCAGTAACACACAGGGATGTGACACTCTATATGTGTACATACTCAATAACACACAGGGATATGGCACTCTATCTGTGTACATACTCAATAACACACAGGGATATGGAACTCTATCTGTGTACATACTCAATAACACACAGGGATGTGACACTCTATCTGTGTACATACTCAATAACACACAGGGATATGGCACTCTATCTGTGTACATACTCAATAACACACAGGGATATGGCACTCTATCTGTGTAGAAACTGAATAACACACAGGGATATGTCACTCTATCTCTGTACATACTCAATATCACACAGGGATATGGCACTCTATCTGTGTACATACTAAATAACACACAGGGATATGACACTCTATCTGAGTACATACTCAATAACACACAGGGATGTTACACTCTATCTGTGTACATACTCAATAACACACAGGGATATTGCACTCTAACTGTGTACATACTCAATAACACACAGGGATCTGACACTCTATCTGTGTACATACTCAATAACACATAGGGATACGGCACTCTATCTGTGTAGATACTGAATAACACACAGGGATATGGCGCGCTATCTGTGTACATACTCAATAACACACAGGGATATGGCACTCTATCCCTGTACATAATATCACACAGGGATATGGCACTCTATCTGTGTACACTCATACTAAGTAACAAACAGGGTTGTGACACTCTATCTGTGTACATACTCAGTAACGCACAGACATGTGAAACTCTATCTGTGTACATACTCAATAACACACAGGGATGTGACACTCTATCTGTGCACATACTCAGTAACACACAGGGATGTTACACTCTATATGTGTACATACTCAATAACACACAGGGATATGGCACTCTATCTGTGTACATACTCAATAACACACAGGGATATGGAACTCTATCTGTGTACATACTCAATAACACACAGGGATGTGACACTCTATCTGTGTACATACTCAATAACACACAGGGATCTGACACCTTATCTGTGTACATACTCAATAACACACAGGGATATGGCACTCTATCTGTGTACATACTCAATAACACACAGGGATATGGCACTCTATCTCTGTACCTACTCAATAACACACAGGGATATGGCACTCTATCTGTGTACATAGTCAATAACACACAGGGATATGACACTCTAGCTGAGTACATGCTCAATAACACACAGGAATATGGCACTCTATCTGTGTCCATGCTCGATAACACACAGGGATATGGCACTCTAGCTGAGTACATGCTCAATAACACACAGGAATATGGAACTCTATCTGAGTCCATGCTCGATAACACACAGGGATATGGCACTCTATCTGTGTACATACTCAATAACACACAGGGATATGGCACTCTATCTGTGTACATACTCAATAACACACAGGGATATGGCACTCTATCTGTGTACCTACTCAATAACACACAGGGATATGGCACTCTATCTGTGTACATAGTCAATAACACACAGGGATATGACACTCTAGCTGAGTACATGCTCAATAACACACAGGAATATGGCACTCTATCAGTGTCCATGCTCGATAACACACAGGGATATGGCACTCTAGCTGAGTACATGCTCAATAACACACAGGAATATGGAACTCTATCTGTGTCTATGCTCGATAACACACAGGGATATGGCACTCTATCTGGGTACATATTCAATAAGACACAGGGATATGGCACTGTATCTGCGTACGCCCAAACTCAATAACACACAGGGATATGGCACTCTATCTGTGTACATACTCAATAACACACAGGGATATGGCACTCTATCTGTGTACATACACAATAACACACAGGGATATGGCACTCTATCTGCGTACATACTCAATAGCACACAGGGATATGGCACTCTATCTGTGTACACACATACTCAATAATACACAGGGACATGGCACTCTATCTGTGTACATACTCAATATCACACGGCGATATGGCACTCTATCTGCGTACATACTCAATAACACACAGAGATATGGCACTCTATCTGCGTACATGCTCGATAACACACAGGGATATGGCACTCTATCTGTGTACATGCTCGATAACACACAGGGATATGGCACTCTATCTGTGTACATGCTCAATAACACACAGGGATATGGCACTCTATCTGTGTACATACTCAATGACACACAGGGATATGACACTCTATCTGTGCACATACTCAATAACACACAGGGATGTGACACTCTATCTGTGTACATACTCAGTAACACACAGGGATGTGACACTCTATATGTGTACATACTCAATAACACACAGGGATATGGCACTCTATCTGTGTACATACTCAATAACACACAGGGATATGGAACTCTATCTGTGTACATACTCAATAACACACAGGGATGTGACATTCTATCTGTGTACATACTCAATAACACACAGGGATATAGCACTCTATCTGTGTACATACTCAATAACACACAGGGATATGGCACTCTATCTGTGTACATAGTCAATAACACACAGGGATATGACACTCTAGCTGAGTACATGCTCAATAACACACAGGAATATGGCACTCTATCTGTGTCCATGCTCGATAACACACAGGGATATGGCACTCTAGCTGAGTACATGCTCAATAACACACAGGAATATGGAACTCTATCTGAGTCCATGCTCGATAACACACAGGGATATGGCACTCTACCTGTGTACATACTCAATAACACACAGGGATATGCAACTCTATCTGTGTACATACTCAATAACACACAGGGATGTGACACTCTATCTGTGTACATACTCAATAACACACAGGGATCTGACACCTTATCTGTGTACATACTCAATAACACACAGGGATATGGCACTCTATCTGTGTACATACTCAATAACACACAGGGATATGGCACTCTATCTCTGTACCTACTCAATAACACACAGGGATATGGCACTCTATCTGTGTACATAGTCAATAACACACAGGGATATGACACTCTAGCTGAGTACATGCTCAATAACACACAGGAATATGGCACTCTATCTGTGTCCATGCTCGATAACACACAGGGATATGGCACTCTAGCTGAGTACATGCTCAATAACACACAGGAATATGGAACTCTATCTGTGTCTATGCTCGATAACACACAGGGATATGGCACTCTATCTGGGTACATACTCAATAAGACACAGGGATATGGCACTGTATCTGCGTACGCCCAAACTCAATAACACACAGGGATATGGCACTCTATCTGTGTACATACTCAATAACACACAGGGATATGGCACTCTATCTGTGTACATACTCAATAACACACAAGAATATGGCACTCTATCTGTGTACATACTCAATAACACACAGGGATATGCCACTCTATCTCTGTACATACTCAATAACACACAGGGATCTGAGACCTTATCTGTGTACATAGTCAATAACACACAGGGATATGGCACTCTATCTGTATACATAGTCAATAACACACAGGGATATGGCACTCTATCTATGTACATAGTCAATAACACACAGGGATATGGCTATCTGTGTACATGCTCGATAACACACAGGGATATGGCACTCCATCTGTGTACACACTCAATAACACACAGGGATCTTACACTCTATCTGTGTACATACTTAATAACACAAAGGGATCTGACACCTTATCTGTGTACATACTCAATAACACACAGGGATATGGCACTCTATCTGTGTACATACACAATAACACACAGGGATATGGCACTCTATCTGCGTACATACTCAATAGCACACAGGGATATGGCACTCTATCTGTGTACACACATACTCAATAATACACAGGGACATGGCACTCTATCTGTGTACATACTCAATATCACACAGCGATATGGCACTCTATCTGCGTACATAGTCAATAACACACAGAGATATGGCACTCTATCTGCGTACATGCTCGATAACACACAGGGATATGGCACTCTATCTGTGTACATGCTCGATAACACACAGGGATATGGCACTCTATCTGTGTACATGCTCAATAACACACAGGGATATGGCACTCTATCTGTGTACATACTCAAAAACACACAGGGGTATGGCACTCTATCTGTGTACATACTCAATAACACACAAGGATATGGCACTCTATCTGTGTACATACTCAATAACACACAGGGATATGGCACTCTATCTGTGTACATACTCAATAACACACAGGGATATGGCACTCTATCTCTGTACCTACTCAATAACACACAGGGATATGGCACTCTATCTGTGTACATAGTCAATAACACACAGGGATATGACACTCTAGCTGAGTACATGCTCAATAACACACAGGAATATGGCACTCTATCTGTGTCCATGCTCGATAACACACAGGGATATGGCACTCTAGCTGAGTACATGCTCAATAACACACAGGAATATGGAACTCTATCTGTGTCCATGCTAGATAACACACAGGGATATGGCACTCTATCTGGGTACATACTCAATAAGACACAGGGATATGGCACTGTATCTGCGTACGCCCAAACTCAATAACACACAGGGATATGGCACTCTATCTGTGTACATACTCAATAACACACAGGGATATGGCACTCTATCTGTGTACATACTCAATAACACACAGGGATATGGCACTCTATCTGTGTACATAGTCAATAACACACAGGGATATGGCACTCTATCTCTGTACCTACTCAATAACACACAGGGATATGGCACTCTATCTGTGTACATAGTCAATAACACACAGGGATATGACACTCTAGCTGAGTACATGCTCAATAACACACAGGAATATGGCACTCTATCTGTGTCCATGCTCGATAACACACAGGGATATGGCACTCTAGCTGAGTACATGCTCAATAACACACAGGAATATGGAACTCTATCTGTGTCTATGCTCGATAACACACAGGGATATGGCACTCTATCTGGGTACATACTCAATAAGACACAGGGATATGGCACTGTATCTGCGTACGCCCAAACTCAATAACACACAGGGATATGGCACTCTATCTGTGTACATACTCAATAACACACAGGGATATGGCACTCTATCTGTGTACATACTCAATAACACACAAGAATATGGCACTCTATCTGTGTACATACTCAATAACACACAGGGATATGCCACTCTATCTCTGTACATACTCAATAACACACAGGGATCTGAGACCTTATCTGTGTACATAGTCAATAACACACAGGGATATGGCACTCTATCTGTATACATAGTCAATAACACACAGGGATATGGCACTCTATCTATGTACATAGTCAATAACACACAGGGATATGGCTATCTGTGTACATGCTCGATAACACGCAGGGATATGGCACTCCATCTGTGTACACACTCAATAACACACAGGGATCTTACACTCTATCTGTGTACATACTTAATAACACAAAGGGATCTGACACCTTATCTGTGTACATACTCAATAACACACAGGGATATGGCACTCTATCTGTGTACATACACAATAACACACAGGGATATGGCACTCTATCTGCGTACATACTCAATAGCACACAGGGATATGGCACTCTATCTGTGTACACACATACTCAATAATACACAGGGACATGGCACTCTATCTGTGTACATACTCAATATCACACAGCGATATGGCACTCTATCTGCGTACATAGTCAATAACACACAGAGATATGGCACTCTATCTGCGTACATGCTCGATAACACACAGGGATATGGCACTCTATCTGTGTACATGCTCGATAACACACAGGGATATGGCACTCTATCTGTGTACATGCTCAATAACACACAGGGATATGGCACTCTATCTGTGTACATACTCAAAAACACACAGGGGTATGGCACTCTATCTGTGTACATACTCAATAACACACAAGGATATGGCACTCTATCTGTGTACATACTCAATAACACACAGGGATATGGCACTCTATCTGTGTACATACTCAATAACACACAGGGATATGGCACTCTATCTGTGTACCTACTCAATAACACACAGGGATATGGCACTCTATCTGTGTACATAGTCAATAACACACAGGGATATGACACTCTAGCTGAGTACATGCTCAATAACACACAGGAATATGGCACTCTATCTGTGTCCATGCTCGATAACACACAGGGATATGGCACTCTAGCTGAGTACATGCTCAATAACACACAGGAATATGGAACTCTATCTGTGTCCATGCTAGATAACACACAGGGATATGGCACTCTATCTGGGTACATACTCAATAAGACACAGGGATATGGCACTGTATCTGCGTACGCCCAAACTCAATAACACACAGGGATATGGCACTCTATCTGTGTACATACTCAATAACACACAGGGATATGGCACTCTATCTGTGTACATACTCAATAACACACAGGGATATGGCACTCTATCTGTGTACATAGTCAATAACACACAGGGATATGGCACTCTATCTGTGTACATACTCTATAACACACGGGGATGTGACACTCTATCTGTGTACATACTCAAAAACACATAGGGATATGGCACTCTCTCTGTGTAGAAACTGAATAACACACAGGGATATGGCACTCTATCTCTGTACATACTCAATATCACACAGGGATATGGCACTCTATCTGTGTACATACTAAATAACACACAGGGATATGACACTCTATCTGAGTACATACTCAATAACACACAGGGATGTTACACTCTATCTGTGTACATACTCAATAACACACAGGGATATTGCACTCTAACTGTGTACATACTCAATAACACACAGGGATCTGACACTCTATCTGTGTACATACTCAATAACACATAGGGATACGGCACTCTATCTGTGTAGATACTGAATAACACACAGGGATATGGCGCGCTATCTGTGTACATACTCAATAACACACAGGGATATGGCACTCTATCCCTGTACATAATATCACACAGGGATATGGCACTCTATCTGTGTACACTCATACTCAGTAACAAACAGGGTTGTGACACTCTATCTGTGTACATACTCAGTAACGCACAGACATGTGAAACTCTATCTGTGTACATACTCAATAACACACAGGGATGTGACACTCTATCTGTGCACATACTAAGTAACACAGGGATGTTACACTCTATATGTGTACATACTCAATAACACACAGGGATATGGCACTCTATCTGTGTACATACTCAATAACACACAGGGATATGGAACTCTATCTGTGTACATACTCAATTATACACAGGGATGTGACACTCTATCTGTGTACATACTCAATAACACACAGGGATCTGACACCTTATCTGTGTACATACTCAATAACACACAGGGATATGGCACTCTATCTGTGTACATACTCAATAACACACAGGGATATGGCACTCTATCTCTGTACCTACTCAATAACACACAGGGATATGGCACTCTATCTGTGTACATAGTCAATAACACACAGGGATATGACACTCTAGCTGAGTACATGCTCAATAACACACAGGAATATGGCACTCTATCTGTGTCCATGCTCGATAACACACAGGGATATGGCACTCTAGCTGAGTACATGCTCAATAACACACAGGAATATGGAACTCTATCTGAGTCCATGCTCGATAACACACAGGGATATGGCACTCTATCTGTGTACATACTCAATAACACACAGGGATATGGCACTCTATCTGTGTACATACTCAATAACACACAGGGATATGGCACTCTATCTGTGTACCTACTCAATAACACACAGGGATATGGCACTCTATCTGTGTACATAGTCAATAACACACAGGGATATGACACTCTAGCTGAGTACATGCTCAATAACACACAGGAATATGGCACTCTATCTGTGTCCATGCTCGATAACACACAGGGATATGGCACTCTAGCTGAGTACATGCTCAATAACACACAGGAATATGGAACTCTATCTGTGTCTATGCTCGATAACACACAGGGATATGGCACTCTATCTGGGTACATACTCAATAAGACACAGGGATATGGCACTGTATCTGCGTACGCCCAAACTCAATAACACACAGGGATATGGCACTCTATCTGTGTACATACTCAATAACACACAGGGATCTGAGACCTTATCTGTGTACATACTCAATAACACACAGGGATATGGCACTCTATCTGTGTACATAGTCAATAAAACACAGGGATATGGCACTCTATCTGTATACATAGTCAATAACACACAGGGATATGGCACTCTATCTATGTCCATAGTCAATAACACACAGGGATATGGCTATCTGTGTACATGCTCGATAACACACAGGGATATGGCACTCCATCTGTGTACACACTCAATAACACACAGGGATCTTACACTCTATCTGTGTACATACTTAATAACACAAAGGGATCTGACACCTTATCTGTGTACATACTCAATAACACACAGGGATATGGCACTCTATCAGTGTACATACACAATAACACACAGGGATATGGCACTCTATCTGCGTACATACTCAATAGCACACAGGGATATGGCACTCTATCTGTGTACACACATACTCAATAATACACAGGGACATGGCACTCTATCTGTGTACATACTCAATATCACACGGCGATATGGCACTCTATCTGCGTACATACTCAATAACACACAGAGATATGGCACTCTATCTGCGTACATGCTCGATAACACACAGGGATATGGCACTCTATCTGTGTACATGCTCGATAACACACAGGGATATGGCACTCTATCTGTGTACATGCTCAATAACACACAGGGATATGGCACTCTATCTGTGTACATACTCAAAAACACACAGGGGTATGGCACTCTATCTGTGTACATACTCAATGACACACAGGGATATGACACTCTATCTGTGCACATACTCAATAACACACAGGAAAATGGCACTCTATCTGTGTACATACTCAATAACACACAGGGATGTGACACTCTATCTGTGTACATACTCAGTAACACACAGGGATGTGACAGTCTATATGTGTACATACTCAATAACACACAGGGATATGGCACTCTATCTGTGTACATACTCAATAACACACAGGGATATGGAACTCTATCTGTGTACATACTCAATAACACACAGGGATGTGACACTCTATCTGTGTACATACTCAATAACACACAGGGATATGGCACTCTATCTGTGTACATACTCAATAACACACAGGGATATGGCACTCTATCTGTGTACCTACTCAATAACACATAGGGATATGGCACTCTATCTGTGTACATAGTCAATAACACACAGGGATATGACACTCTAGCTGAGTACATGCTCAATAACACACAGAAATATGGCACTCTATCTGTGTCCATGCTCGATAACACACAGGGATATGGCACTCTAGCTGAGTACATGCTCAATAACACACAGGAATATGGAACTCTATCTGAGTCCATGCTCGATAACACACAGGGATATGGCACTCTACCTGTGTACATACTCAATAACACACAGGGATGTGACACTCTATCTGTGTACATACTCAATAACACACAGGGATCTGACACCTTATCTGTGTACATACTCAATAACACACAGGGATCTGACACCTTATCTGTGTACATACTCAATAACACACAGGGATATGGCACTCTATCTGTGTACATACTCAATAACACACAGGGATATGGCACTCTATCTCTGTACCTACTCAATAACACACAGGGATATGGCACTCTATCTGTGTAAATACTCAATAACACACAGGGATATGACACTCTAGCTGAGTACATGCTCAATAACACACAGGAATATGGCACTCTATCTGTGTCCATGCTCGATAACACACAGGGATATGGCACTCTAGCTGAGTACATGCTCAATAACACACAGGAATATGGAACTCTATCTGTGTCTATGCTCGATAACACACAGGGATATGGCACTCCATCTGGGTACATACTCAATAAGACACAGGGATATGGCACTGTATCTGCGTACGCCCAAACTCAATAACAGACAGGGATATGGCACTCTATCTGTGTACATACTCAATAACACACAGGGATATGGCACTCTATCTGTGTACATACTCAATAACACACAAGAATATGGCACTCTATCTGTGTACATACTCAATAACACACAGGGATATGGCACTCTATCTCTGTACATACTTAATAACACAAAGGGATCTGAGACCTTATCTGTGTACATACTCAATAACACACAGGGATATGGCACTCTATCTGTGTACATACAGAATAACACACAGGGATATGGCACTCTATCTGTGTACATACTCAATAGCACACAGGGATATGGCACTCTATCTGTGTACACACATACTCAATAATACACAGGGACATGGCACTCTATCTGTGTACATACTCAATATCACACAGCGATATGGCACTCTATCTGCGTACATACTCAATAACACACAGAGATATGGCACTCTATCTGCGTACATGCTCGATAACACACAGGGATATGGCACTCTATCTGTGTACATGCTCAATAACACACAGGGATATGGCACTCTATCTGTGTACATACTCAAAAACACACAGGGGTATGGCACTCTATCTGTGTACATACTCAATGACACACAGGGATATGACACTCTATCTGTGCACATACTCAATAACACACAGGAAAATGGCACTCTATCTGTGTACATACTCAATAACACACAGGGATGTGACACTCTATCTGTGTACATACTCAGTAACACACAGGGATGTGACACTCTATATGTGTACATACTCAATAACACACAGGGATATGGCACTCTATCTGTGTACATACTCAATAACACACAGGGATGTGACACTCTATCTGTGTACATACTCAATAACACACAGGGATCTGACACCTTATCTGTGTACATACTCAATAACACACAGGGATATGGCACTCTATCTGTGTACATACTCAATAACACACAGGGATATGGCACTCTATCTCTGTACCTACTCAATAACACACAGGGATATGGCACTCTATCTGTGTACATAGTCAATAACACACAGGGATATGACACTCTAGCTGAGTACATGCTCAATAACACACAGGAATATGGCACTCTATCTGTGTCCATGCTCGATAACACACAGGGATATGGCACTCTAGCTGAGTACATGCTCAATAACACACAGGAATATGGAACTCTATCTGTGTCTATGCTCGATAACACACAGGGATATGGCACTCCATCTGGGTACATACTCAATAAGACACAGGGATATGGCACTGTATCTGCGTACGCCCAAACTCAATAACACACAGGGATATGGCACTCTATCTGTGTACATACTCAATAACACACAAGAATATGGCACTCTATCTGTGTACATACTCAATAACACACAGGGATATGGCACTCTATCTCTGTACATACTTAATAACACAAAGGGATCTGAGACCTTATCTGTGTACATACTCAATAACACACAGGGATATGGCACTCTATCTGTGTACATACACAATAACACACAGGGATATGGCACTCTATCTGCGTACATACTCAATAGCACACAGGGATATGGCACTCTATCTGTGTACACACATACTCAATAATACACAGGGACATGGCACTCTATCTGTGTACATACTCAATATCACACAGCGATATGGCACTCTATCTGTGTACATGCTCGATAACACACAGGGATATGGCACTCTATCTGTGTACATGCTCAATAACACACAGGGATATGGCACTCTATCTGTGTACATACTCAAAAACACACAGGGGTATGGCACTCTATCTGTGTACATACTCAATGACACACAGGGATATGACACTCTATCTGAGCACATACTCAATAACACACAGGAAAATGGCACTCTATCTGTGTACATACTCAATAACACACAGGGATGTGACACTCTATCTGTGTACATACTCAGTAACACACAGGGATGTGACACTCTATCTGTGTACATAGTCAATAACACACAGGGATATGGCACGCTATCTGTGTACATACTCAATAACACACAGGGATATGGAACTCTATCTGTGTACATACTCAATAACACACAGGGATGTGACACTCTCTCTGTGTACATACTCAATAACACACAGGGATATGGCACTCTATCTGTGTACATACTCAATAACACACAGGGATATGGAACTCTATCTGTGTACATACTCAATAACACACAGAGATGTGACACTCTATCTGTGTACATACTCAATAACACACAGGGATATGGCACTCTATCTGTGTACATACTCAATAACACACAGGGATATGGCACTCTATCTGTGTACATACTCAATAACACACAGGGATGTGACACTCTATCTGTGTACATACTCAATAACACACCGGGATATGGCACTCTATCTGAGTACATACTCAATAACACACAGGGATATGGCATCCTATCTGAGTACATACTGAATAACACACAGGGATGTGACACTCTATCTGTGTACATACTCAACAACACACAGGGATATGGCACTCCATCTGTGTACATACTAAATAACAGACAGGGATGTTACACTCTATCTGTGTACATACTCAATAACACACAGGTATATGGCACTGTATTTGTGTACATACTCAATAACACACAGGGATATGGCACTGTATCTGTGTACATACTGAATAACACACAGGGACATGGCACTCTATCTGTGTACATCCTCAATAACGCACAGCGATCTGACACATTATCTGTGTACACACTCAATAACACACAGGGATATGGCACTCTATCTGTGTACCTACTCAATAACACACAGGGATATGGCACTCTATCTGTGTACATAGTCAATAACACACAGGGACATGACACTCCAGCTGAGTACATGCTCAATAACACACAGGAATATGGCACTCTATCTGTGTCCATGCTCGATAACACAGAGGGATATGGCACTCTATTTGTGTACATACTCAATAACACACAGGGATATGGCACTGTATCTGCGTACGCCCAAACTCAATAACACACAGGGATATGACACTCTATTTGTGTACATGCTCAATAACACACAGGGATATGGCACTCTATTTGTGTACATACTCAATAACACACAGGGATATGGCACTGTATCTGCGTACGCCCAAACTCAATAACACACAGGGATGTGACACTCTATCTGTGTACGTACTCAATAGCACACAAGGGATCTGACACCTTATCTGTTTTCATACTCAATAACACACAGGGATATGGCACTCTATCTGTGTAAATACTCAATAACACACAGGGATATGGCACTCTATCTGTGTACATACTCAATAACACACAGGGATATGGCACTCTATCTGTGTACATACTCAATAACGCACAGCGATCTGACACTGTAGCTGTGTACATGCTCAATAACACACAGCAATATGGCACTCTATCTGTGTAAATGCTCGATAACACACAGGGATATGGCACTCTATCTGTGTACATACTCAATAACACACAGGGATATGGCACTCTATCTGTGTACATACTCAATAACACACAGGGATATGGCACTCTATCTGTGCACATACTCAATAACACACAGGGATATGGCACTCTATCTGTGTACATACTGAATAACACACAGGGATGTGACACTCTATCTGTGTACATACTCAATAACACACAGGGATATGACACTGTATTTGTGTACATGCTCAATAACGCACAGGGATGTGTCACTCTATCTGTGTACATGCGCGATAACACACCGGGATATGGCACTCTATCTGTGTACATACTGAATAACTCACAGGGATGTTACACTCTATCTGTGTACATGCTCAATAACACACTGATATGACACTCTATCTGTGTACATACTCAATGACACACAGGGATATGGCACTCTATCTCTGTACATACTCAACACACAGGAATGTGACACTATAGCTGAGTACATGCTCGATAACACACAGGGATGTGACACTCTATCTGTGTACATGCTCGATAACAGATGGGGATGTGACACTTTATCTGTCTACATGCTCGATAGCACACAGGAATATGGCACTCTATCTGTGTACATCCTCAATAACACACAGGGATATGGCACTCTATCTGTGTCCATGCTCGATAACACACAGGGATATGGCACTCTATCTGTGTACATACTCAATAACACACAGGGATATGGCACTGTATCTGCGTACGCCCAAACTCAATAACACACAGGGATATGGCACTCTATCTGTGTACATACTCAATAACACACAGGGATATGGCACTCTATCTGTGTACATACTCAATAACACACAGGGATATGGCACTCTATCTGTGTACATACTCAATAACACACAGGGATATGCCACTCTATCTCTGTACATACTCAATAACACACAGGGATATGACACTCTATCTGCGTACATACTCAATAACACACAGGGATGTGACACTCTATCAGTGTACATACTCAATAACACACAGGGATATGGCACACGATCTCTGTACATACCTAATAACTCACAGGGATGTTACACTCTATTTGTGTACATGCTCAATAACACATTGATATGACACTCTATCTGTGTACATACTCAATGACACACAGGGATATGACACTCTATCTCTGTACATACTCAATACACTGGGATTTGAGACTCTAGCTGAGTACATGCTCGATAACACACAGGGATGTGACACTCTATCTGTGTACATGCTCGATAACAGACGGGGATGTGACACTCTATCTGTGTACATGCTTGATAGCACACAGGAATATGGCACTCTTTCTGTGTACATGCGCAATAACACACAGGGATATGGCACTTTATCTGTGTACATACTCAATAACACACAGGGATGTGACACTCTATCTGTGTACATTTCAATAACACACAGGGATATGGCACTCGATCTGTGTACACCCACACTCAGTAACACACAGGCATGTGACACTCTATATGTGTACATGCTCGATAACACACAGGGATATGGCATTCTATCTGTGTACATGCACAATAACACACAGGGATGTGACACTCTACATGTGTATATACTCAATAACACACATGGATATGGCACTCTATCTGTGTACACCCAAATTCAGTAACACACAGACATGTGACACTCTATATGTGTACATGCTCGATAACACACAGGGATATGGCACTCTATCTGTGTATATACTCAATAACACACAGGGATATGGCACTGTATCTGCGTACGCCCAAACTCAATAACACACAGGGATATGACACTCTATTTGTGTACATGCTCAATAACACACAGGGATATGGCACTCTATTTGTGTACATACTCAATAACACACAGGGATATGGCACTGTATCTGCGTACGCCCAAACTCAATAACACACAGGGATGTGACACTCTATCTGTGTACGTACTCAATAGCACACAAGGGATCTGACACCTTATCTGTTTTCATACTCAATAACACACAGGGATATGGCACTCTATCTGTGTACATACTCAATAACACACAGGGATATGGCACTCTATCTGTGTACATACTCAATAACACAAAGGGATATGGCACTCTATCTGTGTACATACTCAATAACGCACAGCGATCTGACACTGTAGCTGTGTACATGCTCAATAACACACAGCAATATGGCACTCTATCTGTGTAAATGCTCGATAACACACAGGGATATGGCACTCTATCTGCGTACATACTCAATAACACACAGGGATATGGCACTCTATCTGTGTACATACTCAATAACACACAGGGATATGGCACTCTATCTGTGTACATACTCAATAACACACAGGGATATGGCACTCTATCTGTGCACATACTCAATAACACACAGGGATATGGCACTCTATCTGTGTACATACTGAATAACACACAGGGATGTGACACTCTATCTGTGTACATACTCAATAACACACAGGGATATGACACTGTATTTGTGTACATGCTCAATAACGCACAGGGATGTGTCACTCTATCTGTGTACATGCGCGATAACACACCGGGATATGGCACTCTATCTGTGTACATACTGAATAACTCACAGGGATGTTACACTCTATCTGTGTACATGCTCAATAACACACTGATATGACACTCTATCTGTGTACATACTCAATGACACACAGGGATATGGCACTCTATCTCTGTACATACTCAACACACAGGAATGTGACACTATAGCTGAGTACATGCTCGATAACACACAGGGATGTGACACTCTATCTGTGTACATGCTCGATAACAGATGGGGATGTGACACTTTATCTGTGTACATGCTCGATAGCACACAGGAATATGGCACTCTATCTGTGTACATCCTCAATAACACACAGGGATATGGCACTCTATCTGTGTCCATGCTCGATAACACACAGGGATATGGCACTCTATCTGTGTACATACTCAATAACACACAGGGATATGGCACTGTATCTGCGTACGCCCAAACTCAATAACACACAGGGATATGGCACTCTATCTGTGTACATACTCAATAACACACAGGGATATGGCACTCTATCTGTGTACATACTCAATAACACACAGGGATATGGCACTCTATCTGTGTACATACTCAATAACACACAGGGATATGCCACTCTATCTCTGTACATACTCAATAACACACAGGGATATGACACTCTATCTGCGTACATACTCAATAACACACAGGGATGTGACACTCTATCAGTGTACATACTCAATAACACACAGGGATATGGCACACGATCTCTGTACATACCTAATAACTCACAGGGATGTTACACTCTATTTGTGTACATGCTCAATAACACACTGATATGACACTCTATCTGTGTACATACTCAATGACACACAGGGATATGACACTCTATCTCTGTACATACTCAATACACTGGGATTTGAGACTCTAGCTGAGTACATGCTCGATAACACACAGGGATGTGACACTCTATCTGTGTACATGCTCGATAACAGACGGGGATGTGACACTCTATCTGTGTACATGCTTGATAGCACACAGGAATATGGCACTCTTTCTGTGTACATGCGCAATAACACACAGGGATATGGCACTTTATCTGTGTACATACTCAATAACACACAGGGATGTGACACTCTATCTGTGTACATTTCAATAACACACAGGGATATGGCACTCGATCTGTGTACACCCACACTCAGTAACACACAGGCATGTGACACTCTATATGTGTACATGCTCGATAACACACAGGGATATGGCATTCTATCTGTGTACATGCACAATAACACACAGGGATGTGACACTCTACATGTGTATATACTCAATAACACACATGGATATGGCACTCTATCTGTGTACACCCAAATTCAGTAACACACAGACATGTGACACTCTATATGTGTACATGCTCGATAACACACAGGGATATGGCACTCTATCTGTGTATATACTCAATAACACACAGGGATATGGCACTGTATCTGCTTACGCCCAAACTCAATAACACACAGGGATATGGCACTCTATCTGTGTACATACTCAATAACACACAGGGATATGGCACTCTATCTGTGTACATACTCAATAACACACAGGGATATGGCACTCTATCTGTGTACATACTCAATAACACACAGGGATATGCCACTCTATCTCTGTACATACTCAATAACACACAGGGATATGACACTCTATCTGCGTACATACTCAATAACACACAGGGATGTGACACTCTATCAGTGTACATACTCAATAACACACAGGGATGTGACACCCTATGTATGTACATACTCAATAACACACAGGGATATGACACTCTATTTGTGTACCTACTCAATAACGCACAGCGATCTGACACTGTAGCTGTGTACATGCTCAATAACACACAGCAATATGGCACACTATCTGTGTACATGCTCGATAACTCACAGGGATATGGCACTCTATCTGCGTACATACTCAATAACACACAGGGATGTGGCACTCTATCTGTGTAAATACTCAATAACACACAGGGATATGGCACTCTATCTGTGTACATACTCAATAACACACAGGGATATGGCACTCTATCTGTGTACATACTCAATAACACACAGGGATATGGCACTCTATCTGTGTACATACTCAATAACACACAGGGATATGGCACTCTATCTGCGTACATACTAAGTAACACAGAGGGATGTTACACTCTATCTGTGAACATAGTCAATAACACACAGGGATATGGCACTCTATCTGTGTATATACTCAATAACACACAGGGATGTGACACTCTATCTGTGTACATGCTCGATAACACACAGGGATATGGCACTCTATCTGCGTACACCCATACTCAGGAACGCACAGGGATGTGACACTCTATCTGTGTACATGCTCAATAACACACAGGGATATGGCACACGATCTCTGTACATACCCAATAACTCACAGGGATGTTACACTCTATCTGTGTACATGCTCAATAACACACTGATATGACACTCTATCTGTGTACATACTCAATGACACACAGGGATATGACACTCTATCTCTGTACATACTCAATACACAGGGATTTGAGACTCTAGCTGAGTACATGCTCGATAACAGACGGGGATGTGACACTCTATCTGTGTACATGCTCGATAGCACACAGGAATATGGCACTCTATCTGTGTACATGCTCAATAACACACAGGGATATGGCACTTTATCTGTGTACATACTCAATAACACACAGGGATGTGACACTCTATCTGTGTACATTTCAATAACACACAGGGATATGGCACTCGATCTGTGTACACCCACACTCAGTAACACACAGGCATGTGACACTCTATATGTGTACATGCTCGATAACACACAGGGATATGGCATTCTATCTGTGTACATGCACAATAACACACAGGGATGTGACTCTCTACATGTGTATATACTCAATAAAACACATGGATATGGCACTCTATCTGTGTACACCCAAATTCAGTAACACACAGACATGTGACACTCTATATGTGTACATCCTCGATAACACACAGGGATATGGCACTCTATCTGTGTATATACTCAATAACACACAGGGATATGGCACTGTATCTGCTTACGCCCAAACTCAATAACACAAAGGGATATGGCAGTCTATCTGTGTACATGCTCAATAACACACAGGGTTATGGCACTTTATCTGTGTACATACTCAATAACACACAGGGATGTGACACTCTATCTGTGTACATTTCAATAACACACAGGGATATGGCACTCGATCTGTGTACACCCACACTCAGTAACACACAGGCCTGTGACACTCTGTATGTGTACATGCTCGATAACACACAGGGATATGGCATTCTATCTGTGTACATGCACAATAACACACAGGGATGTTACACTCTATCTGTGTACATACTCAATAACACACAGGGATGTTACACTCTATCTGTGTACATGCTCAATAACACACTGATATGACACTCTATCTGTGTACATACTCAATGACACACAGGGATATGGCACTCTATCTCTGTACATACTCAATACACAGGAATGTGACACTATAGCTGAGTACATGCTCGATAACACACAGGGATGTGACACTCTATCTGTGTACATGCTCGATAACAGATGGGGATGTGACACTTTATCTGTGTACATGCTCGATAGCACACAGGAATATGGCACTCTATCTGTGTACATCCTCAATAACACACAGGGATATGGCACTCTATCTGTGTCCATGCTCGATAACACACAGGGATATGGCACTCTATCTGTGTACATACTCAATAACACACAGGGATATGGCACTGTATCTGCGTACGCCCAAACTCAATAACACACAGGGATATGGCACTCTATCTGTGTACATACTCAATAACACACAGGGATATGGCACTCTATCTGTGTACATACTCAATAACACACAGGGATATGGCACTCTATCTGTGTACATACTCAATAACACACAGGGATATGCCACTCTATCTCTGTACATACTCAATAACACACAGGGATATGACACTCTATCTGCGTACATACTCAATAACACACAGGGATGTGACACTCTATCAGTGTACATACTCAATAACACACAGGGATATGGCACACGATCTCTGTACATACCTAATAACTCACAGGGATGTTACACTCTATTTGTGTACATGCTCAATAACACACTGATATGACACTCTATCTGTGTACATACTCAATGACACACAGGGATATGACACTCTATCTCTGTACATACTCAATACACTGGGATTTGAGACTCTAGCTGAGTACATGCTCGATAACACACAGGGATGTGACACTCTATCTGTGTACATGCTCGATAACAGACGGGGATGTGACACTCTATCTGTGTACATGCTTGATAGCACACAGGAATATGGCACTCTTTCTGTGTACATGCGCAATAACACACAGGGATATGGCACTTTATCTGTGTACATACTCAATAACACACAGGGATGTGACACTCTATCTGTGTACATTTCAATAACACACAGGGATATGGCACTCGATCTGTGTACACCCACACTCAGTAACACACAGGCATGTGACACTCTATATGTGTACATGCTCGATAACACACAGGGATATGGCATTCTATCTGTGTACATGCACAATAACACACAGGGATGTGACACTCTACATGTGTATATACTCAATAACACACATGGATATGGCACTCTATCTGTGTACACCCAAATTCAGTAACACACAGACATGTGACACTCTATATGTGTACATGCTCGATAACACACAGGGATATGGCACTCTATCTGTGTATATACTCAATAACACACAGGGATATGGCACTGTATCTGCTTACGCCCAAACTCAATAACACACAGGGATATGGCACTCTATCTGTGTACATACTCAATAACACACAGGGATATGGCACTCTATCTGTGTACATACTCAATAACACACAGGGATATGGCACTCTATCTGTGTACATACTCAATAACACACAGGGATATGCCACTCTATCTCTGTACATACTCAATAACACACAGGGATATGACACTCTATCTGCGTACATACTCAATAACACACAGGGATGTGACACTCTATCAGTGTACATACTCAATAACACACAGGGATGTGACACCCTATGTATGTACATACTCAATAACACACAGGGATATGACACTCTATTTGTGTACCTACTCAATAACGCACAGCGATCTGACACTGTAGCTGTGTACATGCTCAATAACACACAGCAATATGGCACACTATCTGTGTACATGCTCGATAACTCACAGGGATATGGCACTCTATCTGCGTACATACTCAATAACACACAGGGATGTGGCACTCTATCTGTGTAAATACTCAATAACACACAGGGATATGGCACTCTATCTGTGTACATACTCAATAACACACAGGGATATGGCACTCTATCTGTGTACATACTCAATAACACACAGGGATATGGCACTCTATCTGTGTACATACTCAATAACACACAGGGATATGGCACTCTATCTGCGTACATACTAAGTAACACAGAGGGATGTTACACTCTATCTGTGAACATAGTCAATAACACACAGGGATATGGCACTCTATCTGTGTATATACTCAATAACACACAGGGATGTGACACTCTATCTGTGTACATGCTCGATAACACACAGGGATATGGCACTCTATCTGCGTACACCCATACTCAGGAACGCACAGGGATGTGACACTCTATCTGTGTACATGCTCAATAACACACAGGGATATGGCACACGATCTCTGTACATACCCAATAACTCACAGGGATGTTACACTCTATCTGTGTACATGCTCAATAACACACTGATATGACACTCTATCTGTGTACATACTCAATGACACACAGGGATATGACACTCTATCTCTGTACATACTCAATACACAGGGATTTGAGACTCTAGCTGAGTACATGCTCGATAACAGACGGGGATGTGACACTCTATCTGTGTACATGCTCGATAGCACACAGGAATATGGCACTCTATCTGTGTACATGCTCAATAACACACAGGGATATGGCACTTTATCTGTGTACATACTCAATAACACACAGGGATGTGACACTCTATCTGTGTACATTTCAATAACACACAGGGATATGGCACTCGATCTGTGTACACCCACACTCAGTAACACACAGGCATGTGACACTCTATATGTGTACATGCTCGATAACACACAGGGATATGGCATTCTATCTGTGTACATGCACAATAACACACAGGGATGTGACTCTCTACATGTGTATATACTCAATAAAACACATGGATATGGCACTCTATCTGTGTACACCCAAATTCAGTAACACACAGACATGTGACACTCTATATGTGTACATCCTCGATAACACACAGGGATATGGCACTCTATCTGTGTATATACTCAATAACACACAGGGATATGGCACTGTATCTGCTTACGCCCAAACTCAATAACACAAAGGGATATGGCAGTCTATCTGTGTACATGCTCAATAACACACAGGGTTATGGCACTTTATCTGTGTACATACTCAATAACACACAGGGATGTGACACTCTATCTGTGTACATTTCAATAACACACAGGGATATGGCACTCGATCTGTGTACACCCACACTCAGTAACACACAGGCCTGTGACACTCTGTATGTGTACATGCTCGATAACACACAGGGATATGGCATTCTATCTGTGTACATGCACAATAACACACAGGGATGTTACACTCTATCTGTGTACATACTCAATAACACACAGGGATGTTACACTCTATCTGTGTACATGCTCAATAACACACTGATATGACACTCTATCTGTGTACATACTCAATGACACACAGGGATATGGCACTCTATCTCTGTACATACTCAATACACAGGAATGTGACACTATAGCTGAGTACATGCTCGATAACACACAGGGATGTGACACTCTATCTGTGTACATGCTCGATAACAGATGGGGATGTGACACTTTATCTGTGTACATGCTCGATAGCACACAGGAATATGGCACTCTATCTGTGTACATCCTCAATAACACACAGGGATATGGCACTCTATCTGTGTCCATGCTCGATAACACACAGGGATATGGCACTCTATCTGTGTACATACTCAATAACACACAGGGATATGGCACTGTATCTGCGTACGCCCAAACTCAATAACACACAGGGATATGGCACTCTATCTGTGTACATACTCAATAACACACAGGGATATGGCACTCTATCTGTGTACATACTCAATAACACACAGGGATATGGCACTCTATCTGTGTACATACTCAATAACACACAGGGATATGCCACTCTATCTCTGTACATACTCAATAACACACAGGGATATGACACTCTATCTGCGTACATACTCAATAACACACAGGGATGTGACACTCTATCAGTGTACATACTCAATAACACACAGGGATATGGCACACGATCTCTGTACATACCTAATAACTCACAGGGATGTTACACTCTATTTGTGTACATGCTCAATAACACACTGATATGACACTCTATCTGTGTACATACTCAATGACACACAGGGATATGACACTCTATCTCTGTACATACTCAATACACTGGGATTTGAGACTCTAGCTGAGTACATGCTCGATAACACACAGGGATGTGACACTCTATCTGTGTACATGCTCGATAACAGACGGGGATGTGACACTCTATCTGTGTACATGCTTGATAGCACACAGGAATATGGCACTCTTTCTGTGTACATGCGCAATAACACACAGGGATATGGCACTTTATCTGTGTACATACTCAATAACACACAGGGATGTGACACTCTATCTGTGTACATTTCAATAACACACAGGGATATGGCACTCGATCTGTGTACACCCACACTCAGTAACACACAGGCATGTGACACTCTATATGTGTACATGCTCGATAACACACAGGGATATGGCATTCTATCTGTGTACATGCACAATAACACACAGGGATGTGACACTCTACATGTGTATATACTCAATAACACACATGGATATGGCACTCTATCTGTGTACACCCAAATTCAGTAACACACAGACATGTGACACTCTATATGTGTACATGCTCGATAACACACAGGGATATGGCACTCTATCTGTGTATATACTCAATAACACACAGGGATATGGCACTGTATCTGCTTACGCCCAAACTCAATAACACACAGGGATATGGCACTCTATCTGTGTACATACTCAATAACACACAGGGATATGGCACTCTATCTGTGTACATACTCAATAACACACAGGGATATGGCACTCTATCTGTGTACATACTCAATAACACACAGGGATATGCCACTCTATCTCTGTACATACTCAATAACACACAGGGATATGACACTCTATCTGCGTACATACTCAATAACACACAGGGATGTGACACTCTATCAGTGTACATACTCAATAACACACAGGGATGTGACACCCTATGTATGTACATACTCAATAACACACAGGGATATGACACTCTATTTGTGTACCTACTCAATAACGCACAGCGATCTGACACTGTAGCTGTGTACATGCTCAATAACACACAGCAATATGGCACACTATCTGTGTACATGCTCGATAACTCACAGGGATATGGCACTCTATCTGCGTACATACTCAATAACACACAGGGATGTGGCACTCTATCTGTGTAAATACTCAATAACACACAGGGATATGGCACTCTATCTGTGTACATACTCAATAACACACAGGGATATGGCACTCTATCTGTGTACATACTCAATAACACACAGGGATATGGCACTCTATCTGTGTACATACTCAATAACACACAGGGATATGGCACTCTATCTGCGTACATACTAAGTAACACAGAGGGATGTTACACTCTATCTGTGAACATAGTCAATAACACACAGGGATATGGCACTCTATCTGTGTATATACTCAATAACACACAGGGATGTGACACTCTATCTGTGTACATGCTCGATAACACACAGGGATATGGCACTCTATCTGCGTACACCCATACTCAGGAACGCACAGGGATGTGACACTCTATCTGTGTACATGCTCAATAACACACAGGGATATGGCACACGATCTCTGTACATACCCAATAACTCACAGGGATGTTACACTCTATCTGTGTACATGCTCAATAACACACTGATATGACACTCTATCTGTGTACATACTCAATGACACACAGGGATATGACACTCTATCTCTGTACATACTCAATACACAGGGATTTGAGACTCTAGCTGAGTACATGCTCGATAACACACAGGGATGTGACACTCTATCTGTGTACATGCTCGATAACAGACGGGGATGTGACACTCTATCTGTGTACATGCTCGATAGCACACAGGAATATGGCACTCTATCTGTGTACATGCTCAATAACACACAGGGATATGGCACTTTATCTGTGTACATACTCAATAACACACAGGGATGTGACACTCTATCTGTGTACATTTCAATAACACACAGGGATATGGCACTCGATCTGTGTACACCCACACTCAGTAACACACAGGCATGTGACACTCTATATGTGTACATGCTCGATAACACACAGGGATATGGCATTCTATCTGTGTACATGCACAATAACACACAGGGATGTGACTCTCTACATGTGTATATACTCAATAACACACATGGATATGGCACTCTATCTGTGTACACCCAAATTCAGTAACACACAGACATGTGACACTCTATATGTGTACATCCTCGATAACACACAGGGATATGGCACTCTATCTGTGTATATACTCAATAACACACAGGGATATGGCACTGTATCTGCTTACGCCCAAACTCAATAACACAAAGGGATATGGCAGTCTATCTGTGTACATGCTCAATAACACACAGGGTTATGGCACTTTATCTGTGTACATACTCAATAACACACAGGGATGTGACACTCTATCTGTGTACATTTCAATAACACACAGGGATATGGCACTCGATCTGTGTACACCCACACTCAGTAACACACAGGCCTGTGACACTCTGTATGTGTACATGCTCGATAACACACAGGGATATGGCATTCTATCTGTGTACATGCACAATAACACACAGGGATGTTACACTCTATCTGTGTACATACTCAATAACACACAGGGATGTTACACTCTATCTGTGTACATGCTCAATAACACACTGATATGACACTCTATCTGTGTACATACTCAATGACACACAGGGATATGGCACTCTATCTCTGTACATACTCAACACACAGGGATGTGACACTATAGCTGAGTACATGCTCGATAACACACAGGGATGTGACACTCTATCTGTGTACATGCTCGATAACAGATGGGGATGTGACACTTTATCTGTGTACATGCTCGATAGCAGACAGGAATATGGCACTCTATCTGTGTACATCCTCAATAACACACAGGGATATGGCACTCTATCTGTGTCCATGCTCGATAATACACAGGGATATGGCACTCTATCTGTGTACATACTCAATAACACACAGGGATATGGCACTCTATCTGTGTACATACTCAATAACACACAGGGATATGGCACTCTATCTGTGTACATACTCAATAACACACAGGGATATGCCACTCTATCTCTGTACATACTCAATAACACACAGGGATATGACACTCTATCTGCGTACATACTCAATAACACACAGGGATGTGATACTCTATCAGTGTACATACTCATTAACACACAGGGATATGGCACTCTATCTGTGTACATACTCAATAACACACAGGGATATGGCACTCTATCTGCGTACGCCCAAACTCAATAACACAGAGGGATATGGCACTCTATCTGTGTACATACTCAGTAACACATAAGGATATGGCACTCTATCTGTGTACATTCTCAATAACACACAAGGGATATGGCACTCTATCTGTGTACATACTCAATAACACACAGGGATATGCCACTCTATCTGTGTACATACTCAATAACACACAGGGATATGGCACTCTATCTGTGTACATACTCAATAACACACAGGGATATGGCACTCTATCTGTGCACATACTCAATAACACACAGGGATATGGCACTCTATCTGTGTACATACTGAATAACACACAGGGATGTGACACTCTATCTGTGTACATACTCAATAACACACAGGGATATGACACTGTATTTGTGTACATGCTCAATAACGCACAGGGATGTGTCACTCTATCTGTGTACATGCGCGATAACACACCGGGATATGGCACTCTATCTGTGTACATACTGAATAACTCACAGGGATGTTACACTCTATCTGTGTACATGCTCAATAACACACTGATATGACACTCTATCTGTGTACATACTCAATGACACACAGGGATATGGCACTCTATCTCTGTACATACTCAACACACAGGGATGTGACACTATAGCTGAGTACATGCTCGATAACACACAGGGATGTGACACTCTATCTGTGTACATGCTCGATAACAGATGGGGATGTGACACTTTATCTGTGTACATGCTCGATAGCAGACAGGAATATGGCACTCTATCTGTGTACATCCTCAATAACACACAGGGATATGGCACTCTATCTGTGTCCATGCTCGATAATACACAGGGATATGGCACTCTATCTGTGTACATACTCAATAACACACAGGGATATGGCACTCTATCTGTGTACATACTCAATAACACACAGGGATATGGCACTCTATCTGTGTACATACTCAATAACACACAGGGATATGCCACTCTATCTCTGTACATACTCAATAACACACAGGGATATGACACTCTATCTGCGTACATACTCAATAACACACAGGGATGTGATACTCTATCAGTGTACATACTCAATAACACACAGGGATATGGCACTCTATCTGTGTACATACTCAATAACACACAGGGATATGGCACTCTATCTGCGTACGCCCAAACTCAATAACACAGAGGGATATGGCACTCTATCTGTGTACATACTCAGTAACACATAAGGATATGGCACTCTATCTGTGTACATTCTCAATAACACACAGGGATATGGCACTCTATCTGTGTACATACTCAATAACACACAGGGATATGCCACTCTATCTGTGTACATACTCAATAACACACAGGGATATGGCACTCTATCTGTGTACATACTCAATAACACACAGGGATATGGCACTCTATCTGTGCACATACTCAATAACACACAGGGATATGGCACTCTATCTGTGTACATACTGAATAACACACAGGGATGTGACACTCTATCTGTGTACATACTCAATAACACACAGGGATATGACACTGTATTTGTGTACATGCTCAATAACGCACAGGGATGTGTCACTCTATCTGTGTACATGCGCGATAACACACCGGGATATGGCACTCTATCTGTGTACATACTGAATAACTCACAGGGATGTTACACTCTATCTGTGTACATGCTCAATAACACACTGATATGACACTCTATCTGTGTACATACTCAATGACACACAGGGATATGGCACTCTATCTCTGTACATACTCAACACACAGGAATGTGACACTATAGCTGAGTACATGCTCGATAACACACAGGGATGTGACACTCTATCTGTGTACATGCTCGATAACAGATGGGGATGTGACACTTTATCTGTGTACATGCTCGATAGCACACAGGAATATGGCACTCTATCTGTGTACATCCTCAATAACACACAGGGATATGGCACTCTATCTGTGTCCATGCTCGATAACAGACAGGGATATGGCACTCTATCTGTGTACATACTCAATAACACACAGGGATATGGCACTGTATCTGCGTACGCCCAAACTCAATAACACACAGGGATATGGCACTCTATCTGTGTACATACTCAATAACACACAGGGATATGGCACTCTATCTGTGTACATATTCAATAACACACAGGGATATGGCACTCTATCTGTGTACATACTCAATAACACACAGGGATATGGCACTCGATCTGTGTACACCCACACTCAGTAACACACAGGCATGTGACACTCTATATGTGTACATGCTCGATAACACACAGGGATATGGCACTCTATCTGTGTACATGGTCAATAACACACAGGGATATGGCACTCTAGCTGAGTACATTCTCGATAACACACAGGGATGTAACACTCTATCTGTGTACAAGCTCGATAACACACAGGGATGTGACACTCTATCTGTGTACATGCTTGATAACACACAGGGATATGGCACTCTATCTGTGTACATACTCAATAACACACAGGGATGTGACACTCTATCTGTGTACATACTCAATAACACACAGGGATATGACACTCTATCTGTGTACATGCTCAATAACACACAGGGATATGACACTCTATCTGCGTACATACTCAATAACACACAGGGATATGGCACTCTATCTGTGCACATACTCAATAACACACAGGGATGTGACACTCTATCTGTGTACATACTCAAAAACACACAGGGATGTGACACTCTATCTGTGTACATTTCAATAACACACAGCGTTATGGCACTCGATCTGTGCACACCCACACTCAGTAACACACAGGCATGTGACACTCTATATGCGTACATGCTCGATAACACACAGGGATATGGCATTCTATCTGTGGACATGCACAATAACACACAGGGATGTGACACTCTACATGTGTATATACTCAATAACACACAGGGATATGGCACTCTATCTGTGTACATACTCAATAATACACAGGGATGTGACACTCTTTCTGTGTACATGCTCGAGAACACACAGGGATATGACACTATATCTGTGTACATGCTCAGTAACACACAGGAATATGGCACTCTATCTGTGTACACCCACACTCAGTAACACACAGGCATGTGATACTCTATATGTGTACATGCTCGATAACACACAGGGATATGGCACTCTATCTGTGTACATGGTCAATAACACAGAGGGATATGGCACTCTAGCTGAGTACATGCTCGATAACACACAGGGATGTAACACTCTATCTGTGTACAAGCTCGATAACACACAGGGATGTGACACTCTATCTGTGTACATGCTCAATAACACACAGGGATATGGCACTCTATCTGTGTACATGCTCAATAACACAGAGGGATATGGCACTCTATCTGTGCACATACTCAATAACACACAGGGATATGGCACTCTATCTGTGTACATACTGAATAACACACAGGGATGTGACACTCTATCTGTGTACATACTCAATAACACACAGGGATATGACACTGTATTTGTGTACATGCTCAATAACGCACAGGGATGTGTCACTCTATCTGTGTACATGCGCGATAACACACCGGGATATGGCACTCTATCTGTGTACATACTGAATAACTCACAGGGATGTTACACTCTATCTGTGTACATGCTCAATAACACACTGATATGACACTCTATCTGTGTACATACTCAATGACACACAGGGATATGGCACTCTATCTCTGTACATACTCAACACACAGGAATGTGACACTATAGCTGAGTACATGCTCGATAACACACAGGGATGTGACACTCTATCTGTGTACATGCTCGATAACAGATGGGGATGTGACACTTTATCTGTGTACATGCTCGATAGCACACAGGAATATGGCACTCTATCTGTGTACATCCTCAATAACACACAGGGATATGGCACTCTATCTGTGTCCATGCTCGATAACACACAGGGATATGGCACTCTATCTGTGTACATACTCAATAACACACAGGGATATGGCACTGTATCTGCGTACGCCCAAACTCAATAACACACAGGGATATGGCACTCTATCTGTGTACATACTCAATAACACACAGGGATATGGCACTCTATCTGTGTACATACTCAATAACACACAGGGATATGGCACTCTATCTGTGTACATACTCAATAACACACAGGGATATGCCACTCTATCTCTGTACATACTCAATAACACACAGGGATATGACACTCTATCTGCGTACATACTCAATAACACACAGGGATGTGACACTCTATCAGTGTACATACTCAATAACACACAGGGATATGGCACACGATCTCTGTACATACCTAATAACTCACAGGGATGTTACACTCTATTTGTGTACATGCTCAATAACACACTGATATGACACTCTATCTGTGTACATACTCAATGACACACAGGGATATGACACTCTATCTCTGTACATACTCAATACACTGGGATTTGAGACTCTAGCTGAGTACATGCTCGATAACACACAGGGATGTGACACTCTATCTGTGTACATGCTCGATAACAGACGGGGATGTGACACTCTATCTGTGTACATGCTTGATAGCACACAGGAATATGGCACTCTTTCTGTGTACATGCGCAATAACACACAGGGATATGGCACTTTATCTGTGTACATACTCAATAACACACAGGGATGTGACACTCTATCTGTGTACATTTCAATAACACACAGGGATATGGCACTCGATCTGTGTACACCCACACTCAGTAACACACAGGCATGTGACACTCTATATGTGTACATGCTCGATAACACACAGGGATATGGCATTCTATCTGTGTACATGCACAATAACACACAGGGATGTGACACTCTACATGTGTATATACTCAATAACACACATGGATATGGCACTCTATCTGTGTACACCCAAATTCAGTAACACACAGACATGTGACACTCTATATGTGTACATGCTCGATAACACACAGGGATATGGCACTCTATCTGTGTATATACTCAATAACACACAGGGATATGGCACTGTATCTGCTTACGCCCAAACTCAATAACACACAGGGATATGGCACTCTATCTGTGTACATACTCAATAACACACAGGGATATGGCACTCTATCTGTGTACATACTCAATAACACACAGGGATATGGCACTCTATCTGTGTACATACTCAATAACACACAGGGATATGCCACTCTATCTCTGTACATACTCAATAACACACAGGGATATGACACTCTATCTGCGTACATACTCAATAACACACAGGGATGTGACACTCTATCAGTGTACATACTCAATAACACACAGGGATGTGACACCCTATGTATGTACATACTCAATAACACACAGGGATATGACACTCTATTTGTGTACCTACTCAATAACGCACAGCGATCTGACACTGTAGCTGTGTACATGCTCAATAACACACAGCAATATGGCACACTATCTGTGTACATGCTCGATAACTCACAGGGATATGGCACTCTATCTGCGTACATACTCAATAACACACAGGGATGTGGCACTCTATCTGTGTAAATACTCAATAACACACAGGGATATGGCACTCTATCTGTGTACATACTCAATAACACACAGGGATATGGCACTCTATCTGTGTACATACTCAATAACACACAGGGATATGGCACTCTATCTGTGTACATACTCAATAACACACAGGGATATGGCACTCTATCTGCGTACATACTAAGTAACACAGAGGGATGTTACACTCTATCTGTGAACATAGTCAATAACACACAGGGATATGGCACTCTATCTGTGTATATACTCAATAACACACAGGGATGTGACACTCTATCTGTGTACATGCTCGATAACACACAGGGATATGGCACTCTATCTGCGTACACCCATACTCAGGAACGCACAGGGATGTGACACTCTATCTGTGTACATGCTCAATAACACACAGGGATATGGCACACGATCTCTGTACATACCCAATAACTCACAGGGATGTTACACTCTATCTGTGTACATGCTCAATAACACACTGATATGACACTCTATCTGTGTACATACTCAATGACACACAGGGATATGACACTCTATCTCTGTACATACTCAATACACAGGGATTTGAGACTCTAGCTGAGTACATGCTCGATAACACACAGGGATGTGACACTCTATCTGTGTACATGCTCGATAACAGACGGGGATGTGACACTCTATCTGTGTACATGCTCGATAGCACACAGGAATATGGCACTCTATCTGTGTACATGCTCAATAACACACAGGGATATGGCACTTTATCTGTGTACATACTCAATAACACACAGGGATGTGACACTCTATCTGTGTACATTTCAATAACACACAGGGATATGGCACTCGATCTGTGTACACCCACACTCAGTAACACACAGGCATGTGACACTCTATATGTGTACATGCTCGATAACACACAGGGATATGGCATTCTATCTGTGTACATGCACAATAACACACAGGGATGTGACTCTCTACATGTGTATATACTCAATAACACACATGGATATGGCACTCTATCTGTGTACACCCAAATTCAGTAACACACAGACATGTGACACTCTATATGTGTACATCCTCGATAACACACAGGGATATGGCACTCTATCTGTGTATATACTCAATAACACACAGGGATATGGCACTGTATCTGCTTACGCCCAAACTCAATAACACAAAGGGATATGGCAGTCTATCTGTGTACATGCTCAATAACACACAGGGTTATGGCACTTTATCTGTGTACATACTCAATAACACACAGGGATGTGACACTCTATCTGTGTACATTTCAATAACACACAGGGATATGGCACTCGATCTGTGTACACCCACACTCAGTAACACACAGGCCTGTGACACTCTGTATGTGTACATGCTCGATAACACACAGGGATATGGCATTCTATCTGTGTACATGCACAATAACACACAGGGATGTTACACTCTATCTGTGTACATACTCAATAACACACAGGGATGTTACACTCTATCTGTGTACATGCTCAATAACACACTGATATGACACTCTATCTGTGTACATACTCAATGACACACAGGGATATGGCACTCTATCTCTGTACATACTCAACACACAGGGATGTGACACTATAGCTGAGTACATGCTCGATAACACACAGGGATGTGACACTCTATCTGTGTACATGCTCGATAACAGATGGGGATGTGACACTTTATCTGTGTACATGCTCGATAGCAGACAGGAATATGGCACTCTATCTGTGTACATCCTCAATAACACACAGGGATATGGCACTCTATCTGTGTCCATGCTCGATAATACACAGGGATATGGCACTCTATCTGTGTACATACTCAATAACACACAGGGATATGGCACTCTATCTGTGTACATACTCAATAACACACAGGGATATGGCACTCTATCTGTGTACATACTCAATAACACACAGGGATATGCCACTCTATCTCTGTACATACTCAATAACACACAGGGATATGACACTCTATCTGCGTACATACTCAATAACACACAGGGATGTGATACTCTATCAGTGTACATACTCATTAACACACAGGGATATGGCACTCTATCTGTGTACATACTCAATAACACACAGGGATATGGCACTCTATCTGCGTACGCCCAAACTCAATAACACAGAGGGATATGGCACTCTATCTGTGTACATACTCAGTAACACATAAGGATATGGCACTCTATCTGTGTACATTCTCAATAACACACAGGGATATGGCACTCTATCTGTGTACATACTCAATAACACACAGGGATATGCCACTCTATCTGTGTACATACTCAATAACACACAGGGATATGGCACTCTATCTGTGTACATACTCAATAACACACAGGGATATGGCACTCTATCTGTGCACATACTCAATAACACACAGGGATATGGCACTCTATCTGTGTACATACTGAATAACACACAGGGATGTGACACTCTATCTGTGTACATACTCAATAACACACAGGGATATGACACTGTATTTGTGTACATGCTCAATAACGCACAGGGATGTGTCACTCTATCTGTGTACATGCGCGATAACACACCGGGATATGGCACTCTATCTGTGTACATACTGAATAACTCACAGGGATGTTACACTCTATCTGTGTACATGCTCAATAACACACTGATATGACACTCTATCTGTGTACATACTCAATGACACACAGGGATATGGCACTCTATCTCTGTACATACTCAACACACAGGGATGTGACACTATAGCTGAGTACATGCTCGATAACACACAGGGATGTGACACTCTATCTGTGTACATGCTCGATAACAGATGGGGATGTGACACTTTATCTGTGTACATGCTCGATAGCAGACAGGAATATGGCACTCTATCTGTGTACATCCTCAATAACACACAGGGATATGGCACTCTATCTGTGTCCATGCTCGATAATACACAGGGATATGGCACTCTATCTGTGTACATACTCAATAACACACAGGGATATGGCACTCTATCTGTGTACATACTCAATAACACACAGGGATATGGCACTCTATCTGTGTACATACTCAATAACACACAGGGATATGCCACTCTATCTCTGTACATACTCAATAACACACAGGGATATGACACTCTATCTGCGTACATACTCAATAACACACAGGGATGTGATACTCTATCAGTGTACATACTCAATAACACACAGGGATATGGCACTCTATCTGTGTACATACTCAATAACACACAGGGATATGGCACTCTATCTGCGTACGCCCAAACTCAATAACACAGAGGGATATGGCACTCTATCTGTGTACATACTCAGTAACACATAAGGATATGGCACTCTATCTGTGTACATTCTCAATAACACACAGGGATATGGCACTCTATCTGTGTACATACTCAATAACACACAGGGATATGCCACTCTATCTGTGTACATACTCAATAACACACAGGGATATGGCACTCTATCTGTGTACATACTCAATAACACACAGGGATATGGCACTCTATCTGTGCACATACTCAATAACACACAGGGATATGGCACTCTATCTGTGTACATATTCAATAACACACAGGGATATGGCACTCTATCTGTGTACATACTCAATAACACACAGGGATATGGCACTCGATCTGTGTACACCCACACTCAGTAACACACAGGCATGTGACACTCTATATGTGTACATGCTCGATAACACACAGGGATATGGCACTCTATCTGTGTACATGGTCAATAACACACAGGGATATGGCACTCTAGCTGAGTACATTCTCGATAACACACAGGGATGTAACACTCTATCTGTGTACAAGCTCGATAACACACAGGGATGTGACACTCTATCTGTGTACATGCTTGATAACACACAGGGATATGGCACTCTATCTGTGTACATACTCAATAACACACAGGGATGTGACACTCTATCTGTGTACATACTCAATAACACACAGGGATATGACACTCTATCTGTGTGCATGCTCAATAACACACAGGGATATGACACTCTATCTGCGTACATACTCAATAACACACAGGGATATGGCACTCTATCTGTGCACATACTCAATAACACACAGGGATGTGACACTCTATCTGTGTACATACTCAAAAACACACAGGGATGTGACACTCTATCTGTGTACATTTCAATAACACACAGCGTTATGGCACTCGATCTGTGCACACCCACACTCAGTAACACACAGGCATGTGACACTCTATATGCGTACATGCTCGATAACACACAGGGATATGGCATTCTATCTGTGGACATGCACAATAACACACAGGGATGTGACACTCTACATGTGTATATACTCAATAACACACAGGGATATGGCACTCTATCTGTGTACATACTCAATAATACACAGGGATGTGACACTCTTTCTGTGTACATGCTCGAGAACACACAGGGATATGACACTATATCTGTGTACATGCTCAGTAACACACAGGAATATGGCACTCTATCTGTGTACACCCACACTCAGTAACACACAGGCATGTGATACTCTATATGTGTACATGCTCGATAACACACAGGGATATGGCACTCTATCTGTGTACATGGTCAATAACACAGAGGGATATGGCACTCTAGCTGAGTACATGCTCGATAACACACAGGGATGTAACACTCTATCTGTGTACAAGCTCGATAACACACAGGGATGTGACACTCTATCTGTGTACATGCTCAATAACACACAGGGATATGGCACTCTATCTGTGTACATGCTCAATAACACAGAGGGATATGGCACTCTATCTGTGTACATACTAAATAACACACAGGGATATGACACTCTATCTGTGTACATCCTCAATAACACACAGGGATATGGCACTCTATATGTGTACATACTGAATAACACACAGGGATGTTACACTCTATCTGTGTACATACTCAATAACACAGAGGGATGTGACACTCTATCTGTGTACATGCTCGATAACACACAGGGATGTGACACTCTATCTGTGTACATGCTCGATAACACACAGGGATATGGCACTCTATCTGTGTACATGCTCGATAACACACAGGGATGTGACACTCTAATCTGTGTACATTTCAATAACACACAGGGATATGGCACTCTATCTGTGTACATACTCAATAACACACAGGGATATGGCACTCTATCTGCGTACATATTCAATAACACACAGGGATGTGGCACTCTATCTGTGTACATACTCAATAACACACAGGGATATGGCACACTATCTGTGTACATACTCAATAACACAGAGGGATGTAGTAACTGAACCAGCTGCCAGTCATCCAGAAACACTAGTCCTCCATGGCGGCAGGGGAACCTAAATTTAAGTAAATAAACCTGGACTAAAATGTTTCAGTAGCACTAACCTCTCAGAACATTAATGAAATATGCCCTTTCAGGAAGGAAATTTGCATCTGACCTATGGGTGTTGATTCTTGCCAACTCTTAAATAACACCTCAGTTTGTGTATAATCAGGTCTGGATGACATGTTAAAAATGCTCGTATGTTGACATCCCATGAGCGAACAACGGAAAACACACACAACCGCTCTTCCAAGAGGTGTCAGTGCCTGTGTGTCTGCACGCATACACGTTCACACATATTCATGCACACAAACAAGAGCCAGCACAAACGAAAATGCATGAAACATCACGAGACAGCACGCAGACAAGGGCTTCTGGCATGCACATGCTCATAAGCTGATGTCTTCAGGCATGCAATAACAGCCATAAGTCTTGATAATAGTCCTTGGCACATTGTCAGCTAGGAATTAGACTCTGGCATGCAGTACACTCCCCATGCACATAGTGTCTCCTCACATACGGACACATGCTCTGCCAAAATCCCTTCTCCGTCACTCTTTCATACACACACATAAAACCACAAGACCATAAGATATAGGAGCAGAACTCGGCCATTTGACCCATGGGGTCTACTCTGCCATTTCATCATGGCTGATCCATTTTTCCTTTCAGCCCCAATCTCTTGCCTCTCTTCCATCCCCCCCCCACCCCTGTATCCTTTCACACCCTGACCAATCACGAAATTATCAACTTCTGCCTTACGTATATGTAGAACATAGAATAGTACAGCGCAGTACAGGCCCTTCAGCCCACAATGTTGTGCCGACCCTCAAACCCTGCCTCCCATATAAGCCCCCACCTTAAATTCCTCCATATACCTGTCCAGTAGTCTCTTAAAGTTCACTAGTGTATCTGCCTTCACCACTGACTCAGGCAGTGCGTTCCACGCATCAACAACTCTCTGAGTAAAAAATCTTCCTCTGATATCCCCCTTGAACTTCCCACCCCTCACCTTAAAGCCATGTCCTCTTGTGTTGAGCAGTGGTGCCCTGGGGAAGAGGCACTGGCTGTCCACTCTATCTATTCCTCTTATTATCTTGTGCACCTCTATCATGTCTCCTCTCATCCTCCTTCTCTCCAAAGAGTAAAGCCCCAGCTCCCTTAATCTCTGATCATAATGCATACTTTCTAAACCAGGCAGCATCCTGGTAAATCTCCTCTGTACCCTTTCCAATGCTTCCACATCCTTCCTATAGTGAAGTGACCAGAACTGGACACAGTACTCCAAGTGTGGCCTAACCAGAGTTTTATAGAGCTGCATCATTACATCGCGACTCTTAAACTCTATCCCTCGACTTATGAAAGCTAACACCCCATAAGCTTTCTTAACTACCCTATCCACCTGTGAGGCAACTTTCAGGGATCTGTGGACATGTACCCCGAGATCCTTCTGCTCCTCCACACTATCAAGTATCCTGCCATTTACTTTGTATTCTGCCTTGGAGTTCGTCCTTCCAAAGTGTACCACCTCACACTTCTCCGGGTTGAACTCCATCTGCCACTTCTCAGCCCACTCCTGCATCCTATCAATGTCTCTCTGCAATCTTTGACAATCCTCTACACTATCTACAACACCACCAACCTTTGTGTCGTCTGCAAACTTGCCAACCTACCCTTCTACCCCCACATCCAGGTCGTTAATAAAAATCACGAAAAGTAGAGGTCCCAGAACAGATCCTTGTGGGACACCACTAGTCACAATCCTCCAATCTGAATGTACTCCCTCCACCACCATCCTCTGCCTTCTGCAGGCAAGCCAATTCTGAATCCACCTGGCCAAACTTCCCAGGATCCCATGCCTTCTAACTTTCTGAATAAACCTACCGTGTGGAACCTTGTCAAATGCAAGAATCTGTGGAATTTGTTGCCTGTAGCAACAAATTCCACAGATTCACCACTCTCTGGCTGAAGAAATTCCTCATCTCTGTTCTTAAAAGATGACCCCCTTGTCTGAGGCTTTGTTCTCTGATCTTAGACACGCCCACCATAGGAAACATCTCCTCCACATCCACTCTATTAAGGCCTATCTGCATTCGATAGGTTTTGATTAAGTCACCCCTCATTCTTCTGAATTCCAGTGAATACAGGCCCAAAGCCAACAAACGTTGTTCATATAACTAGCAGTTTAATCCTGGAATCATTTTTGTAAACCTCCTTTGAACCCCCTCCAGTTTCAGCATATCCTTTATGTGGTAACTTCTACTTTGAAAAAGGCACACTCGACAACTTCATGCCCAAAGAAACAACTTTATCTCGAACTTCAAAACCCTTATGTATATACAGAGGCTTTCACAACCCGTACGGCATGGCAGGGACACTATAGACAAAGCCCACGGGAAGTAAAAAGAACGGAAGTAAAACCCCCCCCATTATCCTAATTAGTATTAACTTACTTTTAATGATGCTCACATTACAACACTTCTCCCCCTTTAAAATCCAACAATTCCCAAATGTAAAAAACTAGGAAAGAAAAACGGTGGTGCTATTAAGTTGTGTACCCCTGAAAACTTATGCTAGTATCTCAGCAACAGTTTATCAATACAAAACATCTGGAAAACATGACAGATTCAACATTCAATCTAACAACAACAAAAAAGAACTGTTCCATCAAAGAATCAGTCTGTCAGGAGGTTTACGAGTGCGCTGTGATCTGCACACTACCCCGGTGACCCAGCAGGCACCGCTGGTGATGGTGTTTTGGGTGGATCTGGTTTTGGGGGCATGAGAGGGGGCTGTGTGTCTGCGTGAGAATGTTCATCCTCCTCAGGGGACCCCGACCCCTCTGCCAGCGTCTCACCCTCTGGCAAAGTCACTGGTGGACATGCTTCCACCGTAGTCTGTCTCACTTTTGCCTTCATGTCCGGGCACAGCAGGTCCAATCTTGACTTGGGCCTACACCCCATCAGCATTTCTGCTGGAGTGCGGGCAGTCATAGTCTGTGGAGTGAGGTGGTATTTAAACAGGAAACGTGAAAGCCAAATGCTAAGAGAGTCCCCTGTCATCCGCTTCAGGCCTTGCTTCACTGTCTGAACAGCCCGCTCAGCCAAACCGTTGGAGGCTGGGTGGAAAGGGGCTGACCGAATGTGATGAATGCCATTCTGCTGCATGAACTCACTGATCAGCTCACTGGTGAACGTTGGGCTATTATCAGTGGCCAGAGTGTCAGGCAACCCGTGGACTGCAAACACTTGCCTGAGTTTGTCTGTGGTTGAGGGGGCTGTGATGTTGCTCATGATGTGAGCTTCGATCCATGTAGAATGCGTATCTACTATTACAAGAAACATCTGCCCCATAAAAGGGCCAGCAAAGTCCAAATGTAGCCTAGACCACGGGTGGTCTGGCAACTCCCATGGATGCAAAGGAGTTGGTGGTGGCATATTCTGATTATTCTGACATTGCGTGCATGATTTTACCTTGTTCTCCAGATCCTGATCCATTCTTGGCCACCAAACGTAGGATCCTGCAAGGCTTTTCATTCGAGACACCCTTAGGTGAGCCTCATGAATTTCCTCCACAATCTGTGAACGGTCAGGGGGAGGCACGATGACCCTTGCCCCCCGGAAAATGCAGCCATCCTGCAGACTGAGTTCTGTCTTGCGTTTGGCATAAGGCCTCAGTTCCTCTCCTTCCACGACTCTGGGCCAACCTTGTAAAAGAAAAGTCTTGACTTGGGACAGGACTGGGTCCCTCCCTGTCCACTGCTTGATCTGGGTCGCCTTTACAGGTGTCTCTGACAGCCTCTCCAATGAAAACACAGTCTCTGGAGGCACATTTGTAGTAACAGGTGTCTCAGGTAAAGGTAGTCGACTCAGTGCATCAGCATTTGCATTATCCTCACCCGCTCTGTACACTATAGTGTACCGGTAGGCTGACAATGTAAGAGCCCAATGCTGTATCCTGGCTGAGGCTAGCGGTGGGATGCATCTAGTCTCACTGAACAGGCTCATCAGTGGTTTATGGTCCGTATAAATTGTAAATACGCGTCCATAAAGGTACTGATGAAAGCGTTTAACCGCAAAAACAATGGCCAGACCTTCTTTGTCTAGCTGTGAATATCCCTTCTCAGCAGCTATCAGGGTACGTGAAGCAAAACCAATAGGCTTCTCTGAACAGTCCTCCATTACATGTGAGAGAACTGCCCCGACTCCATAGGGCGAGGCATTGCATGCAAGGGTGATCTCCTTGTCTGGGTCATAGTGAACAAGCAGCTTCGCTGAGTGGAGGAGTTCTTTCACTTCCTTGAAAGCTTTCTCCTGCTCTTCGCCCCACTGCCACTTAGTGTCATTGTGAAGCAGCTTATACAGTGGGGTCAAAACCCTTGAGAGGTCAGGAAGAAACTTGCCATAATAACTCACCATGCCCAAAAATGATCTGAATTCCGTGACAGTCTTGGGGCTTGGGGCCTCCGTAATAGCTCTCACTTTGTCCTCCACAGGGCAAAGCCCCTCGTCTGTGATCTTATGTCCCAGTTAAGTCACACTCGATGCCAGGAAACACAAATTTTTCGCATTTCAACCGCAGCTCTGCGTCTAAGAGCCTCTTCAGCACCCGTTCTAAATTAGCCAGATGCTCCACCTCCGTAGCCCCCGTGATCAAAATATCATCAAGGTACACTGCTACATGTGGAATCCCCTGCAGCAAAGTCTCCATTGTCCTTTGGAAAATGGCAGGGCTGGACGCCACTCCAAACACCAGGTGATTGTACTTGAATAATCCCTTGTGCAAATTAATTGTGACGTACTCCTTGGAATCCTCGTCGAGCAGCAGCTGTTGGTAGGCATGGCTCATGTCCAGCTTTGTGAACAGCTTACCCCCTGACAGGGTGGCAAACAGGTCATCCACCCGTGGCAATGGGTACTCCTCCAGCCTAGAGACCTGATTCACCGTAAGTTTATAATCCCCACATATCCTCACAGTTTTGTCTGCCTTCAAAACTGGAATGCGCTTTTCCCTGTTTACCAGTCTCCCTCCTGACTTGGTGCACTGCTGCCGACTGCGACCCCCCCCCCCACCCCACCCAACCCATGTCCTTTCTGGATATCCTTGACATTATTAGCAGCCATCTCCATGCCTTGGGCAATCTCTAAGGCTTTCTTGAAAGTCAGTGGTGGGGTTTCCCCTGACAGGCGGCATTGTATGTCGTCATTATTAATGCCGCATACCAATCGATCACGGAGCATGTCTTCCAACACCGCTCCGGAATCACAATGCTCCAACAGTTGCCGGTTCGGCCATGAAATTGACCACAGACTGACCTGGCTTCCTGTAACGGCTGTGAAACTTACACCGTTGGACTATCACAGAAGGTTTCGGATTGTAGTGGTTCCCCACGAGCTTGACCAGTTCGTCATGTGGAATGTCCCCCGTTTTCCGCGGTGTGGCTAAATTCCTTATTAGTTTGCAAGTCTTTGCCCCACACACACTCAGGAGAATAGAGCGCTTCTTAGCCTCCTCAGTAATTCCATTAGCACAGAAAAAGTGTCCTAACCTTTCCTCATACTCTGGCCAGTCCTCCATTAACTCCACAAATTCAACGATAGTCCCAAATGTAGCCATCTGAATGTGAGGCCCCTTATCAGCGCTGCTGCTCCTGTTCAAAACGCGCCGACACGTCCATAAACCAGTTTACCTCGTCACCAAAAATATATGGTAACTTCTACTTTGAAAAAGGCACACTCGACAACTTCATGCCCAAAGAAACAACTTTATCTCGAACGTCAAAATCGTTATGTATATACAGAGGCTTTCACAAACTGTACGGCATGGCGGGAACACTATATACAAAGCACACCGGAAGGAAAAACAATGGAAGTAAAACCCCCCCATTATCCTAATTAGTATTAACTTACTTTTAATAATGCTCACATTACAACACTTTCTAAGAGAAGGGGCCCAAAACTGCTCACAATACTCGAAGTGAGGCCTCACCAGTGCCTTATAAAGCCTCAGCATTACATTCTTACTTTTATATTCTAGTCCTCTTGAAATGAGTGCTAACAGTGCATTTGCCTTCCTCACCGCAGACTCAACTTGCAAATTAACCTTTAGGGAATCCTGCACAAAGCCTCCCAAATCCCTTTGCTCCGCAGATTTTTGTATTTTCTCTCCATTTAGAAAATAGTCAACCCTTTCATTTCTTCTACCAAAATGCATGACCATACACTTCTTGACACTGTATTCTATCTGCCACTTCTTTGCCCATTCTCCTAATCTGTCCAAGTCCTTCTGTAGCCTTTCTACTTCCTCAAAAATACCTGCATCTCCACTTATCTTCATATCATCTGCAAACTTTGCAACAAAGCTATCAATTCCATCATCCAATGACATAATGATAAAGAATCAGTCCCAACAAAGGCCCCTGTGGAACACCATTACTCACCAGCAGTCTACCAGGAAAGGCTCTCTTTATTCCCACTCTTTGCCTCCTGCCAATCAGCCACTGTTTTATCCACGCTGGAATCTTTCCTGTAATACCATGGACTCGTAACGTGCTAAGCAACCTTATGTGAGGCAGCTTGACAAAGGCCTTCTGAAAATCCAAGTACACAACATCAACCAATTCTCCTTTGTCTATCCTGCTTGTTGTTTCTTCAAAGAATTCCAACAGATATGTCAGGCAAGATTTTCCCTTGAGGAAACCATACTGACTATGGCCTATTTTATCATGTGCCTCCAAGAACCTTGAAACCATATCCTTAACAATTGACTCCACATCTACCCCACCACTGAAGTCAGGCTGACTGGCCTATAATTTCCTTTCTTCTGCTTTTCTTCTTGAAGAGTGGAGTGATATTTGCAATTTTCAAGTCTTCTGGAACCATTCCAGAATCTAAAGATTCTTAAAAGAGCATTACTAATGCCTCCATGATCTCTTCAGCCAACTCCTTCTGAACCATGAGGTGTACACCATCTGGTCTAAGTGACTTATCTACCTCCAGTACCTCCCAAGAACCTTGTTCCCAAGCAATAGTAACTTCACACACTTCATGACCCTTGACACCTGGAAGTTCCACAATACTATTTGTGTCTTCCACAGTGAAGACTGATGCAAAACACTTTTTCAGCTCACCCACCATTTCTTCGTCCCACATTATTTCCTCTGCAGCATTGTCTGCCAGTGGTCTGATAACCACTCTCGCCTCTCTTTTACACTATGTATCTGAAGAAACTTCTGGTGTCTACTTCAATATTATTGGCTAGCTTGTTTTTGTATTCCATCTTTATCTTCTTAATGATTTTTTTAAGATTCCTTCTATTGGTATTTAAAAGCTTCCCAATCCTCTAACTTCCCACTAATTTTTGCTCTATTATATGCCCTCTCTTTGGCTTCTCTTCTTAGCCACAGTTGTGTCATCTTGCCTTCAAAATACTTCTTTCTCTTTGGGATGTATACATCCTGTGCCTCTGAATTCTTCCAAATTGCTTCCAGAAACTCAAGGCATTGCAGTTCTGTTGTCATCCCTGCCAGTGTTCTTTTCTAATCAATTCTGGCCAACTCCTCTCTCATATCTCTGTAATTGCCTTTACTCCACTGTAATACTCATACATATGACTTTAGCCTCTTCTCAAATTTCAGGGTGAATTCAAACATATTATGATCACTTACCCCTAATGGTTCTTTTACCTTAAGATCTCTAATCAATTCTGGTTTATTGCACAACTTTTAAACCAAAATAGCTGATCCCCTCATGGGCCCAACCACTAGCTGTTCTAAAACGGCATCTCGTAGGCCTTCTGGAAATTACCCCTCTTGAAATATAGCACCAACCTGATTTTCCCAATTTACCTGTACAGTATATTGAAATCTCCCCATGACTAATGTAACGTTGCCTTCTTGGCATGTATTTTCTATCTCCCATTGTAACTTGTAGACCACATCCTTACTACTGTTTGGAGGTCTGTATATCACTCCCATCAGGGAGTTTGTACCCTTGCAGTTCCTTAGCTCTATCAATAATGATTCAACACCTTCTGACCCTATGTCACCACTTTCTAATGATTTAATTTCATTTTTCCCAACAGAACCACACCCTGCTTTCCTGCCTGTCCTTTTGATACAGTGTGTATCCTTGGGCATTAAGCTCCCAGCTATAATCTTCTTTTAGCCATGATTCGGTGATGCCTACAACATCATACTTATCAGTCTGTAACTGTGCTAGAAGTTCATTGACTTTATGCTGTATGCTGCACACATTCAAATTTCACACCTTCAGTCCTGTATTCACCCTTCTTGCCCACCATTTACATTGCAACTCGTCCTTTTGACTGCAAAGTAGCCCTATCATCAGCCTCTCCTTGCTAGGAGACTACTACACATTGCCCCTGTTTGTAAATCAACTACCTCATCTTCAGCACTATCACTTCAATTCCCATCCCCCTGCCAAATTAGTTTAACCCCCTCCCCCAAACAACTCAGCCAATCTGTCCTGCACCAGCTCCTAAACTACACATTTACCTGCCAAATCATCCTGTTCTTACCCTCACTGGCACGTGGCACAGACAGCAATCCAGAGATTACTACCCTGGAGTTCCTGTTTCTCAACTTTCTACCTAGCTCCCTAAAATCTCTCTTCAGGGCCTTCTCACCTTTTCTGCCTATGTCATTGGTACCAATATGTATAAAGGCTTCTGGCTGCTCACCCTCGCCCTTAAGAATGCAATGCACACAATCCGAGACGTCACTGACCCTGGATGGCAACATAACATCTGGGTGTTGCTATCACACCCATATAATCTTATCTCTGTTCCTCTGACTAAAGAGTCTCCTATCAACACTGCAGTTCTCTTCACTCTTCTGAGCCACGGCACCAGGCTCAGTGGCAGAGAGCCGTTCACTGTGCATCTCCCCCCCCACCCCTCCGGGTAGGTCATCCCCCTCAGTAGTACCCAAAGTTGTATACTTATTATTGAGGGCCGTGGCCACAGGTGTACTCTGAACTCGCTGTGCATTTCCCATCCAACAGAAGGGTTTCTGCTCAAAACATCGACTGTACTCTTTTTCTACATGCTGCCTGGCCTGCTGAGTTCCTCCGACATTTTGTGTGTGTTGCCCCCCTCCTTCTCCTGATAGTCACCCAGTTACTTGTCTCCTGCAACCTAGGGGTAACTAGCTCCTTGTAGCTCCTGTCTTTCACCTCCTCATTCTCCCTTTTGAGTCAAAGGTCATCGAGCTGCAGCTCCAGTTCCTTCACACGTTCTCTCAGAAGCTGCAACTCGGTGCACCTGGTTAAAAGTTAAAGTCTGTCCCAAGCCTGGTGCAGATGTGTTTATCAGGGAGGCTGCAGGTCTCCCAGACTTCCCGCATCCTACACAGAGTACAAAACACTGCCCTTAGAGCCATTCTCACTAAACTACATGCCCTAATAGATGAGGAATGAACAATAAGATCACAGAGAGTAACTTACGAGGCAATTCAACTCACACAAGCCTGATCTCTCTTAAGCCTGATAGCTGGTTACTCTAAAGACTGGCATACTCACAAGAATAGCTTGCACTTGAGTTATTTTTATTGGCCCTTGCTAATGAATCCCTCTTGTTGATAGATCGCTCCTCAGCTCAAAGAAACTGTGGCGAAACACTGCCTTCAAAATCTCGATCGCCATCCTGATTAAAAAGTAACTCTTTTTACGCACCCCTGGTGTGGTTTGTCCAACTCAAACAAAACCGGCTGGAAGCTCCACTTTTTAAATCTTGAACGCAGACCTGACTGAAAGGTAACTCTTATTACGTTCTGCCTCCTGCTGACTGGTCACTCCTGAAACTGCCACGAAACTGCCTTCGAAATCTCCATTGCCGTCCTGATTTAAAATGTACCCCTTTTTACGCACTACGTGGATCGTCCAACTCAGAGTCCTAACACTTTAGAATTAAGAAACAAGAAGGCAGTTGTCACACTAGTCGGCTACTCGGATGTTCTATAGATTATTAAGTAATGAAGTGAAGGCACAGGAGTAAATCTACCAGGAAATTCAGTTCTGTGCAAGAATGATAGAATGGTATATTGAGCAGTTGCCCTAACAGATGACAACAGAGTTAAGGGAAGATCTTCTGAGATGTGGTCACAAGAATACTCTTTGAGTCTGTTTCTAGACCAATGAGAAAGGGAGCTTTGTTTGGCCTGGTTCTGGAGAACATGGCATCAGTAGAAGAACACCTGAAGATAAGATCAGCAAAGGAAGAATTCAAGAGGAGGATGGCCATCAGCACGAAAGGAATCAGAAGACTTCTATAGGCTTGTAAATAATAAGAGAAGTGGATACAATTAGGTATAGAGAGAGTAATCTATGCAGAGAGCCAGAGGACATAGCTAAAATATTAAATCACTAAGGAACCATTGGTAACAATTTATAAGAAGAAGGACTCAAAAAGCTGGCTATATGCTTAAGATTAGTAAGCCATTTGATCCAAATGAGATGCAGCCCAGTATTATAAAAGTAAAAACCTGCACTTGCTGAGATTTAAAAAAAAACAAAAATGTTGGAAATATTCCTTGGGGAGAAACAGAGTTTACACCTTAGGGAAAAATGGTCAAGGTTAGCCATTTTCAACACTGCCACTGATTTCACAACATCTTTCGAGAGAAAGAACCAGGATGCAGTTTAACCCAGAATTTCAATCCATGGCAAATGACAGACATCCCACCCTGCAAAAACTCATTTCAGGGAGGTAGCACCCTCGCCCCCTGCAACCCCATACCCTCCTCCCTCCAGTTGACCTCCAAGGGCGTATGTAATACTTTGTTTAGTGATTTTGTCTAATCTGTAAACCAAGTTCGGTATATGCAGCAAATGTGACATTAAACTATGTACTTATATTATATTATCATGTTTATTCTATTACAACTTTAAGCAAGTCTACAAGGAGTTTGGCCTCATCACTTAGGACATCAATAGCGTAGCTCCTTGGCAGCTAGGCAGCTAGTTTAAATCAGGGGTCCCCAACCTTCTCTGCACCGCGGACCAGTTTAATATTGACAATATTCTTGCAGACCGACCGACCCCGGGGGGGGCGGGGTGCGGAGTGGGTGTTAAATGCGACCGGAATATAGGTAATAAGTCAAGTATAAGTCACTTGTAAGTGGCTAATACACTCAATTTCGTTTCTAAAGGGGTTTATCAGCACATATTTTCCTCACATGAATGGAGTGATAAGTCAATTATAACTGTGGTCCCAAACCTCCAGGACACAAAGAATGCAACGGTACAGCAGTGGCCAGAATGCACCCAACACGTCAGACGCAATCAGCAATCGCCTCTGATCTGGGCCGACATTTACATGCCAGGCAGCACCTAATTAATTAACTTGTTAATTTTGGCTTTTTTCTTAAAGATGAGCTGGGTGCGTTCCAGCCACTGCTGTATTCTTTGCAAGCTGGAGGTTGGGGACCACTGAATTATAAGTCACTTATAAGTCAATAGCATCATAACATTTTAAGTAATGTTTGGATATTAAACACACAGCGCATATTTTCCCCGTATGAACATATAAAATCATTGCAGCACACCGATATCGTTGACTCAGTGGGAGCCCTGGACTTGTTTTCCTGCAAGAACACGGTCCCATCGAGGGGTGATGGGAGACAGCGATACTCGAAGGGGGTTCCTTCTGTCCAGTCTATTCCACAGTTTAGTTTTCGTTGCATTCATGGCAGAAAACTCCGCTTCGCAGAAATATGTTGGAAATGGAAGGAATGTTTTCAGTGCTTTTGTTGCTATCTCAGAATATTCAGCCTTGACTTTGATCCAGAATGCCGGCAGAGATGTTATGTCAAACATACTTTTCAGCCTGCCGTCATTTGCAAGCTCGAGGAGTTGATCTTTATCCCCTGCTGACATGGATGATTCACCGGGGACATTCACAAATGGGTCACGGACCCATTCCTTTGCACGTCTTGGGTCACTGATGACCTCACGTGCGTTAAAATTCAACAGCGCATGACAGGGAATGAGAAAAGGTGCAGCTGACTCATATCATTTCGTATCGCCAAATCATATTGTTTCCTTGCGGCCTGGTGGTTGGGGACCACTCTTAGCACGAAGAGAGACCAATCAGGATGCTCGCTCTCCCACTCCCTCTCCCACTCAAAAAAATCTATTTCCGGGATATTGTATATAATCTCCGGGCATCAGGGAGCCACTATCGATATGTGGGAGACTCCCGGAACTTCCGGGAGAGGTAGGGTGTCTGAAATGAGCAAAACTGAAGTCTTAAACCTGAAGCAATGCCACAGTTAGCCCAACGGTGAAAACATGGTGAACAAATTGGGCAGCATCAATGAAGAGGAAAACAATGAACACTTCAGGTTGATGACCAAATAGCTTATGACTACTACCACCACCACCTTTTTCAATTTAGTGTATTACGTTTAGTACTCACAGCATGGGCTCTACAGGAACATACTGGGTGATCACTTTCCAGAATACCTCTGCAAAGGTAACCCTGAGCTTCCAACTACCTGTGACTTTAATTCTTGACCTCACCCCCACTCTGATCACTCTGTTTTTAACCTTCTACACTTTCCCAATGATATCCGAGGTTCAAACAATAGCACTTCATCTTCTGACTGTGCATGTTCAATTCTTAGGATTTGACATTCAAATCAACAATTTCACATAACCAGCTTTTCTAGTCTGTATCTAAAGTGGTCTCTTCTGATAAAAGGTCCTGAAATATTAATGTTCCTATCTGCACTGTGTGGTGTGCTGAATATTTCCAGCATTTTCTGTTTTTTTAATTTTAGATTTCTAGCATTTTTAGTGCTTTACTTCACTGGTTTGTATCTTATGTTTTAGGCAATTCTTCAGTTTTACATGTTCTGTCTTTCCTACTCTGTTTTCATTTACCTCGTCTAGATGGATCAGCTATGATTAACAAGCCTTCACAATTGAACATTTAAGAGGCATTTGGATAGGTACAAGGAGGTGAAGAGCTTGGTGGGTTATGGTCAAACACAGACAACAGGGACTACGGCCCAGGTGCAGGTAGATGGGCCAAAGGGCTTTGCTGTAGTGCACTATGACTCTATGACTAGTGGGGGGATGTTATGCTCAGCATGAACAAGTTCGGCCAAAAGGCCTGTTTCCAGGAAGTATTTCTCTATAACTCTGTGACCATTTTCTCTCAGCAGACCCCACAAGCACCAAATGTCATTCAGTCTCTCCTGATCATCACCCTTTGTTCCTTTTACATCCTCTCTCTTACTGTGCAGCTTAAAACAAGTTCAATTTCTCAATCAGCCCAAAACATTAACCCCAATGTGGTGGATGTATCCAACACTCTCTGTTTTAACAGCACCCTAAGGTGCTTAGAGAAGTTTTGGGTAAAGGTTGAAGGTTTCAGACCAGGAGTTGGAATACAATGAGATCACATTAGAATCATAGGAGAGGAATTGTTAAGAGAAATTAAAGACATAATTTTGAAGTCACTTCTTGAAAGGGTAGTGGGGCTAGAACTCCGCATGCTTTGAAGAAGTGTCAAGTTTCGGAAGGGACTGTGATGCGGTTAGTCTCTGCCTCAGTGACCTAGATGAAGTCCTAGCCGCCCGTGCTTTCTTTGTGGAGACTGCATGTTCCCCCTGAAACCACAGTGGTTTCCTCTGGGTACATGAGCTTCCTCTCACGTTCCAAAGATGTCCAGGCTGATATTTGACTACTGTACGTTACCCCAAGTGTGTTGGAGAGTGGTGGTGTAGTGGCGTCAGCACCAGATTTCGAGGCAAGTAATCCTGAGTTTGAATTTGACTGGCTCCTTGCACACTTCCCATTTGTGCTGGGTTGAGCGTCGAGCTAGCATCTTGGCCTCATAAAAAACAGTCAAATGCTACAGAAATTACAAAAAATTCCACCCGATGCAAAAAGAAACAACAGCAATGAAACAGGTCAGGCTTAGTTTATTAATTACGTTAGCAAACTTGGCAGTGTAAATAATCACTTTTCTCCTGAAGGAAGCATTTCTTTGATTACAGCATAATTTAAGGTAATGTCCATGATAATTAGGGGCATGGGTCATAACAAAGACATAGCAAGAAGGTCAAGCAGCACAATATGGAGGCTGATGCATAGGAAAGACCTAATTGACCAGTTATATCCAGGTAGTCAGGTTATGGAATAGCAGGGTGTGTTTAAAACAAATAAAAGCAAATATCTGTCATAGGGACGGTGGCTGGGAATGGACCCAAGTGCAAGACACAGACACTGAAGGACTAGGATACAGGGTGAGAGCAAGGACATGGACACGAAAACCGGGAACCCGGAACAGGATTGGACCAGAGAGCTAGGAGCCTGGGCTTGGACTCTGAGCCAGAGACTGGACAAGGACCCAGTACCTGGGTCTTGCCTCTGGCTCGGACCCCAGAACTAGGCAAGGACGAGGCTTGGCAGGCAGGCAGGACGAGGCTGGAGTCTTCAGGCTTGAGGCTAGAGGCGAGGCTTGGCAGGAGGCAGGAGGCTGGAGTTTTCAGGCTTGAGGCTGGAGTTTTCAGGCTTGGCAGGAGGCAGGAGGCTGGAGTCTTCAGGCTTGAGGCTAGGCAGGAGGCTGGAGTCTTCAGGCCTGAGGCTAGGCAGGAGGCTGGAGTCTTCAGGCTTGAGGCTAGGCGGGCTCCTCCTGGGCAGGGTACGGTTCACCTGGGCAGGGCGCGGATCACCATCCGACGGAGGCATGGGACAGGAAGGTACAGAACCAACCGCAGGTAATGGCAAGACGGCCTGGCTTACCTGGGCAGAGGCAAGGGACAGGAAAGGAGCTAGGTACAGGGTGGCTCCAGGACAAGACTGCAGGCGAGATTAGGCGAGGGTTACCAGCAAAACAAGGCAAGGCTTCAGGCAATGCAAGGTGAGACGAGAACTTCAGGTGAGGCGAGAGTTACCGGCAAGACAAGGCAAGGCTTCTGGCAAAGCAAGGCGAGACGAGAACGTCAGGCGAGGTGAGAGTTACCTGCAAGACAAGGCAGGGTTTCAGGCGAGGAAACAGAAGGCAGAGGAAGGGATACAAGGAGTAAGGACAAGAACAATCCAGCAACCACAGCCTGGTCTCTGAAGGTATTTATGCAGCCAATCCCAATGACCATCAGCTGAACTAGAGCTCAACAGGAACAGAAACAGGGTAGACAGGAAAACCTGGAGCAAGGGTCGATGGACCGGACAGTGAACCAGAATACAGACTTCATGGACCGGACCATGACAATAACATGCTTGTTTCTAATGTAATTAACCCCTGGAAGATTTCAGGGATGGACAGTAGGTGTGTGAAAACAGATGGGCACCAGAGGAAATGGGGCTATTAACACCAGGTGGGTTGAACAGAAGGAAATAGGAGTAGATCACCAGGCCCCTCAAACATTTCCAACTGAACATGGTTGCTCTTCTGTGCCAGTTCTCCATAACCCTCATTTATCTTAAATATATCTAATAATCCACCTTAAATGTATCTAATAATCTAATTTCACCACCCTCAGCAATAGCGAATTCATGAAATTCACTACCATCTAAGAGAAGAAATTCCTGCTCACCTCCATTTTAATGATTTGCCCCTTATTTTGTAACTCTGTCCCCTTGTTTGTGACTCTCCCACTAGTGAATGCCTTGTCAAGCCCCCTTAGGATCTTATATGTTTGAATAGGATTATCCTTCATTCTTTTAAACTTCAAGGAATACAGACTAAACTATCTATCCACTCTTGGTAAGACATTACTCTCATCCCAGAAATTAGCATGATATTCTCTTTTACACTGCCTTCAATGCTACTATATCCATTTTTAGATAAGGGGATCAAAACTATGCAGTTTTCCAGGTCCGTCCTCACCAGCACTTAGTAAAACCAACAAAACCTGCCAATTCTTAAACTCCAACCCCTTTTCTGTCAAAGCCAACATGCCATTTGTCTTCTCAATTACTTGTTGGACCTTCTGATTAACTTTTTTGTGATTCGTGCACTGAAACACCTAGATCCTACTGAACTTCACTCCTCTGCAATCTCGCTGCATTCTACACTTACCTTCTGATCAACGTTCACTCAAGTTTTTCTTTACTGCTGCGTGGATCAACCAAGGCTCTAAGTAGGAAATTTTTACATGGCCTTCCAGCATCTGCAGAATTCCTGTTGTTTGCGTTTCCAGCATCTGCAGAATTCCTGTTGTTTGCGTTTCCAGCATCTGCAGAATTCCTGTTGTTTGCACTTTAAATGTTTTTTTTGTAATATGCACGCTATGAATATTTAGAATGAAAATTGAAAAATCACATACTTTTGATTTTATTTATTAATCGAAAGGTATAATGAAATACAGTACAGCAAACGTTTTCTCATCTGTTTTTATTACAAATTCATTGTCTATAAACACTGTCTGTATTAATTTTGCATCCGGGCGAAAGATCTTAATCCTCATTAGATCATCCAAATGTACCACTTCTAGTCTGTTTCTGGATTTACATTTCATTGAATTCATATGACTGAATCCACGTTTGCGTCAGCCCTAGAAGCTTAAAATGTTCCAACTATGTCAACACAGTAATCATAGTATTGCTGTGATATTTTTGAGGCAACACTGAGTTTTTTTGTCAGTCATACAACATTCTCTTTTCCAAATTCAAAATTGGCTGTGTTTGCAACAGCAACAAGTTCAAAAGTTTAACTTATCATCAGGAAATCTATTATCCAAGTGATTACACACACATTGAATGAATCAGACAATAGGCACAGTATCGATGTCAGGACTTACTTTGTCATTGTAATAAACAGCATCTTCAAACCCTATCAGTTTCCATTCTGTGTTTGTTGTTACAATTTGTAAGTGTTGTAACTTGAAACACTGAAAAATTCAAATGTCAAAGTACATTTATTATCAAGGTATGTATACATTATACAACCTTGAGATTTGCCTCCTTACAGGCAGCGACTAAACAATGAAACCTCAAAAGAACGTACTAAAAAAACTGTCAAACACGCAATGCAGAGAGAGAGAGAGAGAAAAAAAACAAATTTTGCAAACAATAAAAGTAAGCACATAGCCTTAGAAGTGAGGTTTTACGACAGACACGAAGCCAGGCATCACTGCAGCCGAAGTAGACCATAGCCTCAGTTCAGTGCAGAACTGAGTAAATGTTGCAGAGAAGCAAGCAGAATCGAGCTCAACCAGGGAGAACTGCCTCTCACTTCGCCTCCAGTCCCAGCACCCTGACCTTTTCAACCTGGCCCAGCGCTTAAGTCATCCAAACATTGGATCATTCCTCGCTCTTGAACAGCTCTGGAGCCCAGACCCCACCACCATGTACCTGATCTTTCCAATTCAGCCCGGCGCTTAAATACTGTAGGTCATACATCAGGACTTCCCTCATTCTCATGGGCATCATGACTCTGCCTTGAGCCTGCCTTCACTTGCTTCGACCATGCCTTCCCTGCGCCTCTGCCACCGTTCACCCCTTCATTGTTAATTTGATCATTATTAATAAGGTATTTTGTACGTTTCTTTGTTTTGGTTTTTTGCCACCAATAAATAATCACTGGGCATCACCAGTGCCATCTTAAACCGGAAGTAAATGTAACTACGCTGAAGCCCTAAGTTGTTTCAAAGTAAAGGTTGCAGTATGTTTATTATTTTAAAAATTTATGGATTATATTCATTAACTCATAACTAAGTACAGGATATTTTATAATTATATTAACATGGATTTCAAAATTATATTAGCGTTGTACAAAAGAAAATTCCAGATGCGTGGCAACAAAGGTTATGGGTGCAGGAGCATTTCAGTTGCATGGCTGCACACCCACGCAACAGTGCTTCCGATTCCTTTTGCTGAAGTGCATGACCTCATATTCCCCTCCGCATATCAAACCTCATTTGCCGGGATTTGCCTGTCACTCAATCTATTTATATCCCTTTGCAGAATCACACTGTTCCCATCACTATGTGCCTTTCCGCCTATTTTCGAATCATGGGCAAACTAGAAAAGCTTACATTTTGTGCCTCCCCTTCCAGGTCATTAATATAAATAGTAAACAAACAGCATAGAATAGTACAGTAAAGTACATGGCATTGGTCCACAATGTTGTGCCAACCTATGTAAACCTACTTCATAATCAATCTAACCCTTCCTTCCAATACAGTACATAACCTTCCATTTTTCTTACATCCATGTGCCTATCCAAGAGTGTCTTTTATTAACCTCTACCATCACTCCTATCAGTGCATTCCAGGCACCAACCACTTTCTGTGTGGATAAAAACTACCTCTGACTTCTTACTTAAACGTTGCTCCATTCACCTTAACTGGATGTCATCTGGTGTTGGCCATAACCACCATAGGAAAAAGGCACTGGTTGTCCACTCTGTCTATGCCTCTTAAAATTTTGTTCACTTGTATAAAGTTGTCACTTATCCTCCTTCACTCAGAAGAGAAAAGCCCTTGTTCGCTCAACCATTCCTCATGAGACAAATGAGGGCCAAAGACCCTGAGATTCTCCACTAGTTACATCCCTCCAGCCTAAAATATTGTTTCCCATCTCTCTGTTCTCTCCATGACAGCTAGCTTTTAATCCATGATAACACTTCTTCTAATACCTTGGGCTCTTAATTTATGCAGCAGCTTTGAATGTAGCATCTTTTTAAAAGCCTTTTGGAAATCTAAATACATAACATCTACAGACAGCCCTCTATCCATCCTCAATGAATTCAAGCAGATTTGTCAAATATGCTTTACATTACATAAAATCATTTTGATGGATTTGATTATATTCAGCTTTGCTAAATGATTCATTTTCCTAACATCATGCCAATAATAGATGTTAAACTAACTGGCCTGTGGTTCAACACCTTCTGTCTTCCTTCTTTTCTGAACAAAGGAGTCACATTGTCTGTTTTCCGAACTTCTGGTACCCTCTGGGAACTTAGCAAGTTTTGAAAAATTTCAACCTAAGGGTCTATTAACTTTGTAACCATTTCCTTTAAAACCCTTAGGTTCACGACATCAGGTCCCAGTGATATGTCCATATATCCTGACAGTGATGCAGGTGGATGCTTCCCTGGTGTCATGGATTCTTGATTACCTGACTGGCAGACCACAGTACGTGTGCTTGCAACACTGTGTGTCCGACGGAGTGATCAGCAGCACTGGGGCTCCACAGGGGACTGTCTTGTCTCCCTTTCTCTTCACCATTTACACATCGGACTTCAACTACTGCACAGAGTCTTGTCATCTTCAAAAGTTTTCTGATGACTCTGCCATAGTTGGATGCATCAGCAAGGGAGATGAGGCTGAGTACAGGGCTACGGTAGGAAACTTTGTCACATGGTGTGAGCAGAATTATCTGCAGCTTAATGTGAAAAAGACTAAGGAGCTGGTGGTAGACCTGAGGAGAGCTAAGGTACCAGTGACCCCTGTTTTCATCCAGGGGGTCAGTGTGGACATGGTGGAGGATTACAAATACCTGGGAATATGAATTGACAATAAACTGGACTGGTCAAAGAACACTGAGGCTGTCTACAAGAACGGACAGAGCCGTCTCTATTTCCTGAGGAGACTGATGTCCTTTAACATCTGCCGGATGATGCTGAGGATGTTCTGCGAGTCTGTGGTGGCCAGTGCTATCATGTTTGCTGTTGTGTGCTGGGGCAGCAGGCTGAGGGTAGCAGACATCAACAGAATCAACAAACTCATTCGTAAGGCCAGTGATGTTGTGGGGATGGAACTGGACTCTCTGACGGTGGTGTCTGAAAAGAGGATGCTGTCCAAGTTGCATGCCATCTTGGACAATGTTTCCCATCCACTACATAATGTACTGGGTGGGCACAGGAGTACATTCAGTCAGAGACTCATTCCACTGAGATGCAATACAGAGCGTCATAGGAAGTCATTCCTGCCCGTGGCCATCAAACTTTACAACTCCTCCCTTGGAGGGTCAGACACCCTGAGCCAATAGGCTGGTCCTGGACTTTTTTCATAATTTACTGGCATAACTTTACATATTACTATTTATGGTTCTATTACTATTTATTATTTATGGTGCAACTGTAACGAAAACCAATTTCCCCCGGGATCAATAAAGTATGACTATGACTATGACTATTTATCCCAGTGAGCTTCTTTAATACTTCATCACTTATTAGGATCTTTACAGGTTCCTCCCAGTTATTTGGAATTACCCATCTGTTACCTTTGTGATATTTCCAATGTCCTTCATAGTGAAGACTAATGCAAAAAAATGATTTGTCATTTCTTTGTTTTCTGTCATTAATTCAAAAGCCTTATTTTCTAATCATTGAATGATGCAGGATATGTGTAACTAGGCTTAGGGCTTTATAATCACTGTATGAGTTTTAATTTATGTCATCCTGGGCTAATTTTCTGGGTAATTTCATTTACTGGTGAACGAAGGAACTTGAATCCTTTCTGATGACTGTGGGTATGGAATCTAACTGAACTCCCACAACAGCAGGTAAATCCAAAATAGAACAATTATCAATATCTGCTCATTGTTAACAACAATAGAACAACTATCTTTAATTGGATGAATGTTCCAGGTACAAGCTCAGTCCATTTTCACAAGGGGGAAAGGTAGGAAACAAACGACAAAGCTTTCTTCATGACAAAAGAAGATGGCGAACACAATGAAAGGAAGTAAGCTGATGCGTAAGGTGAACAAAATCAGGCTAAATAACAATAGCTGAGAAGAAAAGTTAAACTCAAAATACTGCATTTAAAAAGACAGAGTGTGAAAAGAGTGGTAATTGTTATGAAAGGGATTTCAGGAGTCTTTCATAAATATACAAATATTAGTGACAGGAGCTATGGGGCTTAATGAGGATGAAGAAGGTAATTTTTGCACAGAGGAAGGAGCATGGTTAAAATACTAAGTAAGTATCTGGTATTGGTGTTTATGAAGAAAGAGAATGATTCCAAAATTCAGTGGAAGGAGAAATAGAAGAAATAATGGGTGGGGTGTAAACTGAAGCAGAGAAAGCACTACAAAGACCAGCTTTGCTTAAACTGAGTAAGTTACCAGAACTGGATGGTAACTGGAGTGAAGCTGGAGACTGCAGAAGGATTTGCTGTAACCTTCCCATCTTACTTAGATACAAAGTGCCAGAGGACTGGAAAAAGGCGAATGTATCACCCTTGTTCAAAAAGAATGTGACAAAATGTCAGGCCAATCACCTTAATTTCAGTTATGGTGTAGGTTTTAGAAACAAGATTCAGGGGTTAAGTAAATAGTCACTTGGAGAAATTTAACAAAGCAATGTTAACAAAGGACGCGTGCCTTCAGGGTGCCAGATTTTTGTGGCTCTGGAGACGGGTTGATCCAAGGCTGGTGTTGCCGCCACAGACTGATGTGTCGTGGGAGTACACAGAAGATTGAAAGCAGCGAGCTGGCTGCTCTCTATATGCCCAGAGACACGAGTTCTTTGGGCACAGAGCTCTGAAAAAGCGATGCAACAGACTTTTAACACCATAAATTAGAGAGTTGTTTTGTTATGTCTCCCCTCTCAGTGTGAAACAGGAACGCCTCTATTTCCCTTATTAGGGAGAGAGAGAGCCTGTGGTATGTCGAATACTGGGTGAACGAGTAGTCTTTGGGGTACTGCAAGTCTGTGTCTTTATTGATACTTTGCTTCATGCTTGAGTGCTCGGTGGGGGGCGCCGATGCATTTTGCAGGTGGGGGAGGGGGTCATTGCTTTGCTGCTGCTTATGCGTGGGGGGGAGTTGCGGGGGCTTTGGGGTTCTAACATTTAACTGTCATTCATTCTTTGGGGCACTCCTCTGTTTTCCTGAATGTTTGCAAAGAAAAAGAATTTCAAGATGTATACTGTATACATTTCTATTGAACCTATTGACAGATATATCCAAGGGAAATTGGATTTGGTCTGGATGAAAATGGACTGATAAAGGAATTTGATAAAAGTTCATAATATGTGTGAATTTTCAGAATGTATTTGATAAGAAACAATCCACAGAAAAGACTGATGAACAAACTCAAGGTCCATGGAATTAAATGTAGTCATGGGTGGGAAACTGGCTTATAGACAGAAATCAGATCATTGTATTGAATGGTCTTACAAACTACAGAATGGCAGACAGCAGTATTCTGCTTATTTTACATGCATATTAATAACTTAAACATGCTGTGCAAAGTGAAGTTTCCACAGTTGGGGATGTTAAACCAGTTGAAATAAACTAAAGAACATTTGAGTAGTATCTCAGCTTACTGAATATTTAAAACAAGATTTAAGCACAAGCGATTCTGTAGATGCTGGAAACTCAGAGCAACACATACAAGTGGTGGAGGAACTCAGCAGGCACTGCTCCTTCTAAGCCAGGTGGGTGTGCGGCCGCATAGTAACTGAAATGCTTCCGTGCACATAGCCTTTGCTACCACACAGCTGGAATTTTCTTTTATATAGTGTTAATATAATTTTGAAATTATGCTAATTAAATTTTGAAATCTATGTTACTATAATTGTGAAATGCCCTCGTGTTAATGAATATACTGTAATCCATAATTTTCTAAAAAAAACTGTACCAACCCTTAACTTTGAAACATTTTAGAGCTTCAACTCATTTACATTGTCAGTTACAACACTGTTACAAATTGCAATAATAAACACAGAATGGAAGTGGGTAGCTCAATGTTAATAAACCACCAGCCCGATGAATGCTATACTGTATTGCAATGTACCCTTTAATAAATGAACAAAATCAAAAGTATGTGATTTTGCAATTTTCATTCTAAATATTCACAGAATGCATATTACAAGAAAGAACATTTAAGGTGTCCCGCAGTTTTCAGACTGTGTAAAAAAAAAATTTCCTGCTCAGAGCAATGGTTGGTCTGCACAGCTGTAAAAAAAAAACCGAGGGAACGTTGTCAGCAGGTCAGGCAGCACCTATGGAGAGAAATAAACAGTTGACATTTTGGGCCGAAACATCGACTGTTTATTTCCCTCTTAGATGCTGCCTGTCCTGCTGAGTTCCTCCAGCATTTTGTGTGTGTTGCTCTAAATTTTATGTGTAAGACAAGATTTAATAGGAATGACAGGACAGGTGATGTGCTCGGTCTGCAATATGTGGGAGTCGACTGAGACCACTGAGCCCCTAGAACCATGATTGCAGGGAAAGTCGGCAGCCGGACAGAATTTTGTTCAGGGTTGTTGAATTGGAGTCTGATCGTCAGCTCTGTGATGCATCATGGAGGAGAGGATTACCTGGATAATAAAGCTAGATTCTGAATTCACAGAGGGTTGTTATTCCCCATTTTTTTCCTAGTTACACAAGTTAACTTTGATCAGCCTAGGACTGACTCACTGCTCAGAAATATCAGGAATTGATCCTTAACAAAGCAGTTCAGCAATTGAGCAAGTTTTCATCAGCCAAGCAACATATTTGGCTATCTTATTTCTTCTCTCTGATCTCACAATTATACCTCATTTGGTGACTACTTCATGTCCCTTTGCCTCGGCCTGCAGAACAGGCCACACAGTCTATCATCATCCTCTCTGCAGATACACCGAGGTCTCCGAGATTTCACGAGCCAACCCATCTCCTTTTTGTTTGAACGCCTATGCCTTCGCACATTAGACAGTCCATAAGGCACAATCCTCCTGGAATGAAGAAAACAGTGTTAACTCTGAAGAAAATAAAAAACATGGAAACAAAAGTTCACCCAGACTCAATCAGGTACCATCCTAAAGATTGCTTGTTGGAAGATGTGGTCAGATCACTGACGGAAACATTTAAATGCTTCTCTGACCCACAATTAAACAATGAATTTTCATTCCCTTTTCCCCTCTACCATCCCAGTTTCCCTTCTCCCCTCGCTCCTCCTCTTCTCGCCCTCTCTCCCCACCATTCTTGCTCCACCCTATTACCGCCTTCCAGCTCCGCCTTACTTCTTCTGTCCAAGCTCTTCACAACTCCACTTCAGTCACTTTTCTCTCCATTCATCTTGCCCTCACATCCTCCCCACATTCCTCCTGTCCTCCCCAGTTCCTTTCTTGCTTTCTGTTCCTTTCCTCCTCTCCCTCTCCCCTCTTCTCAATTGACTATGTTCCCTGTCCACTCCTCCTCCATTCTTTCCCCCATCTCCCTTTTCTACTTCTCTCTTTTTCACTCTCCTTTCCCCTCTTTCACATTCCTCAGTTTCCCACTTCCCCACCATCAGGTATCAGTTGTTTACAGAAAGCCCAGAAATCTTTTTTTCTTGCTACAGTGCAGCAAAAGCACCGTCATGCTCTCCAAAGTACTTATCAAACAAATGTCAAGAGCAAACCATGTCGACCAGTGAGGTGGTGCTGGAGTTGGAATGAGAGAGATAGATTTTAAGGGATCACTTTTTGATCAAGGATCAAGGAGAAAGGATCAGCTCTGTTTGTCATATACATGTATTAGGAATTTGCTGTGGTGTGCTGACAACAAAAAACGTCATTCAACAATTATAAAGATTAAATTAAAATTACATATAAAAATTACATATCAAATAAAATGTGCACAAACACATAAATTCCAGCATATATTTACCATGTAAACATTATAAAAAGTGGTGTGAAGTGCAGTGCAATAACTGAAATAATAATAGAGGGGGGAGTGGCAGAGAAAATTAGATAGAACTTCCAGATTCTGGGCCTTTGCACATGATGGTTACATGGCCAACGGCAGACTGATTAAAATTAGTAGATCTCAGGGGATCAGAATTGGAGGAATGTGGTTATCCTTAAGATTACTGTCCTGCAAAAGGACACAGAGTTAGGACAAAGCAAGGCTATGGAAGGATCTGTAAACTAAACGAGGGCTTAAAAGAATTTACGAGTTGGTAGAGCAGCAAGCCCTAAACAGATAGAGCAGTGCAACAGAAATTTTGGGAGGCTGATGTTTCGAGAGGGTGGAAAATAGAAGATTGGGCAGGATATCATTAGAGCTGTCCAACCAAGACATAGAAAATGCAAGAGTGTGGGTTTCACCAGGTGCACAGAGAAAGAAGTGAGCTTTGCATTGAGTTCTTACATGTCATGTTCTTGGTGGTATTTATTTACTTGTTTGTTTGTTTGTTTGTTTATTTTTTTGTGTTTACACAGCTTGACTTCTTTTGCACGTTGGTTGTTTGTCAGTCTTTGTGTGTAGTTTTTCGATTCTGTTGTATTTCTTTTTTCTACTGTGAATCCCTACTGGAAAATGAATCTCAGGGTGGTATATGGTGACATATACATACTTTGATAATAAATTTATTTTGAACATTGAACTTTATAAGCAAAGCCTAGTGGCCAGGAAAAGGGACAGAATCAGACACCAACAAATAGTCTTTAGTTGTCCAGACAGACAGTGTAATAAAGCAGAATTGTCAGGAAATGGTAGTGAGGTTGTGCTCGGTGTCTTCAGCCTATGGCTGACGATCTGGATATTTGTGTGTTGTCATGAGGACAAGCCATACTAACCCTTGGAAAATCAAGAAGTCCTGGGGCAGGAGAAGCTCCTTCTGAAGTTGATCTCCTGGAGAGGATCTGATTAGTAGGGATGACCTGATGGGTGTAGTCTCACTCAGCTGTGTGAGGCTTTGGAGAAGGATGGTGCAACCATGTTAAAAACGGAGGGCAGTAAGAAAGAGGGATTACCATGAGTACCGTAATGCAAGATGAGTTTGATCAGGGCTCATTCAGCACCACACAGAGGATAAAGCCAGATTAGAGGGATTCAGGGAATACAGGCAGATCACAAAATCAGTGGGTATGTGTTCAAGGATCTGAGAGAAAGGAGAGGTTGAAAATGGGGCAGTACTTTTTAGAGGGTGGGGAAATAAGAATTTGTTCTTTAAGGAAATCAGTTACACTAGTTATTTCATAAACACAACAGATTCTACAGATGCTATATTTGAGCAACACACAAAATGCTGGAGGAACTCAGCAAGTTAGGCAGCATCTATGGAGGCAAACAAACAAATAAACAGTTGACTTTTAATCAGCAGTGGAAAGAAAGGGAACAGAAGCTAGAATAAAGAGATAAAAGGCTGAAGAAGAAGCCCTTTGTCGCATGGTCCACTCTCCTCTCCTATCCAATATCTTCTTTAGCCCTTTATCTCTTCCATCAATGTCTTCCCATCTCCTCACTTCATTCCCTTGCCTAGTAGTAGACCTGCCATCTTGTACTCCTTCATAACCCCGCCCCCCATGACCTTCTTATTCTGGCTTCTTTCCCCTTCCTTTCCAGTCCTAATGAAGAGTCTCAGCCCAAAACATTGATTATTTATTCAGCTCTATAGATGCTACCTGATTTGCTAAGTTCTCCCAGCACTTTGTGATACAAATTAAGTGCTGGTCATTTCACCATCTCCTACAACACACTGGATACAAAATGGCCATACGAGGAGAGAGCCCTCGAGACTTACTACCAGCTTAATTTGTTTGTGGGTCTTCAAACAGGTACTTAAAGTTAAGTTGCTCTCCTTTTTCAGGCAACGATACTAAACGGCTACATTAAAGGACTCTAAAATAAAAATAACATTATTGATAAATAGAATAAATTTATTGTTGAGCACTCTGAAAGAGAAAAGATCCTTCTGTATAGTTTTTATAAGCATAACCGGTGATTTAGAAACAGTTAGAGTAGTGCATCAGACTGATTAAATCGGCCAATGTTGTGACAAGCTCAGTACTAGCGGTAGCATAGCAGCTAATTACAGTGCTAATGATTAGGGTTCAACTCCTGCCATTGTCTGTAAGGAGTTTAGACAATTTCGCCATGACCACTCAGGAATAATTTGGGGGAAGGGGAGGGCTGATGCTGCTTGCTGCTGCCTGCGTGTGGGAGGGGGCAAGGGACTTTGGGGTTCTTGTATGTTTTCTGTCATTCATTCTTTGTGGGGGGGGGAGGTTCCTTCTGTTTGTCTGTACAGAGTAAGAATTTCAGGTTGTGTATTGTATACATTCTCTGATATTAAATGGAACAATTGAACATGGATTTCTTCCAGGTGCTCTGGTTTCCTCTTACATTCCAAAGACATACAGGTTAGGTTAGTAAGTTGTGGGCATGCGATGTTCAAGCCAGAAGCATGCAGCACTTGCAGTGTGCCCTTGGACTGTGTTGGTCACTGACGCAAACACTGCATTTCACTGTACGTTTTGATATACTGTACAAGTGATAAATTAACCCAATCTTTATCTTTAAAAAAGTGTTTTCATTTAAATTGCACTTAAATATATTAAAGTATGTCTTCAATACAGTTTTATAATGATGCTTAACATATCGAATATTGAACTGGTGCCTGAAATATGCAAAAAACAAATCCAAAAACTTAGCGAAATAGAATTTCGTGAACAAGTGGGTCACACAAGACTCCAGGAAGTGGAAAGGTTTAGATGTTCCCTATGCATGGAGCTTCCATTTTCAGTGCCAACCTTTTAGTGTCTTCCCTTGAGAAAGGGGAACAGTTTAACTTTAAGAACCTGTGGTTAGCCTTCGTGTAAATAAGGTCTGCTCTGGAGTACTTACTCTGGAGTGTTAATCCAGATCACATCCAGGTGACAGTAGTACACGCACTCCTTGTCCTTGAATGAGAAGCAGGTACAACGCTTAGTTCGCGGCATGGAGTGAACCTCCGCAGCAGCCGCCTCCATTGCAGTCACCCTCAGACCATCAGGGCTTCGCAGTTCCATCTCACTGGGGTCAGCACCAGGCAAAGATGCCTGTCCAGGATCACCTACAGATGGACCACGGGTCAGGGTGTCAATCCCAAAAGCAATCAACATTAGCTCATTGTCTCCCAGGCATCAGCAATTAAGATCACAACATCTCTGCTTATTGATTAGTATATACTGTACAGCCCTACTCTACACTTCTTTACATTAATTTATTAATGTATACCCCTACTTTACATCACCACACCTTGACTCACTTCATACACACCCAGCACAACAGCTATACACCTTTATACATTACACACACTGTATACAACCACAGTTCGCACAGGATCACAGAAGAGACATAGCATTTCTGTGAACTGCCAGATTTAAGGAGTATATTATACAACCTCTCCCAACTGATGGGTGTCAAAAGTTTTCGGGAAGTCAAAGCCCGTGTCTAGGGTTTGGTGCTGCTCCTGGGATAATCCACACTAGAATTTTGGCAGCAGTTCTCTAGCCTCTAGGAGGAGATGATTGAGAATGACCCTGAAAATGATTCTCTGTGAGAAGTCTGTAGTCAGATTTTTATTACTCCTTGAAGAGGCTCACAATAATAGCATCCCTGAGAAGTGCTGACTTGTCTTGCCAGATGTGGGAGATGTATGATGCTTTGATGGAGGTTCCACTCTAACTTTTAAGATTTCAGTTCTTAACCCCAGCAGAGTTTTTCAGTTGGCATATGGCCCCTCGCCCTCTTGTCGGCCAAAAGTGGTAGCAAGTCTGGACAGGAAAGCTTGTAATGAAGTCAAGATTGCAAATGACAAGGATAGAGTCTTGGATGGAGGGTGGAAAAGAGCGGTGATTCCAGCAACCTGCAGGTGCCCCATGACATGCATGTGTTCTTAAGCTACTCCAATGCCTCCCGAGGCCCCTAGGACCCAAATGCCCAAGACCCGTACCCCTCCTTCCTCGTTTTGTCCACCTCATCTTGGTTGTCAGTAGAGTGCGGCATGGTTGCTTGGGCCATAGGTGACCTTGACAGAGGTGAAGCACTTCATGGGGGCCATGTCCCAGGGGCAGGTTGCAGGAATTCCTGTGTTTTCCACCCACCATCCACTTATAGGGTCCTGGATTTTCTGTGAGGTTCAGCATTCAAATACCTGAAGAGGTGTTAATTTTCCCTTGAGGAATGGTGGAGCTGTCACTTTTAGAACACGAGGCATGTGCAGTTAGCCCCCTGATCTCCTGGTCACTCTTATCAAACCAGACCAGATACTACATGAAGGATAAGTAAGGTGTCTCCTTGATGATGGACTTTGAACACTCTTACTGATGTGAATGAGACTGTAAGGAGCCGGCTCAGAAGAGCTTAAGCTGCAAGGTCCATGAAACCATCTGCATTGAAAGCTTCTGTTGCCAAACTTGTGATGGAGACACATTAGAAACACAGACAAAGAAACATAGAAAACCTACAACACAATACAGGCCCTTCAGTCCACAAAGCTGTGCCGAGCACGTCCCTACCTTAGAGATACCGAGGCTTTACCCATAGTCCTCTACTTTTCTAAGCTCCATGTAGCCATCCAAGAGTCTCTTAAAAGACCCTATCATTTCCGCCTCTAACACCGTCGCCAGCAACCCATTCCACACACTCACCACTCTCTGCGTAAAAAAACTTCCCCCTGACATCTCCTCTGTACCTATTTCCAAGCACCTTAAAACTATGCCCTCGCGTGCTAGCCATTTCAGCCCTGGGGAATAGCCTCTGACTATCCACATGATCAATGCCTCTCATTATCTCGAACACCTCTATCAGGTCACCTCTCATCCTCTGTCGCTCCAAGGAGAAAAGGCCTTCTTCAGTCAACCTATTCTTATAAGGCATTCTCCCCAATCCAGGCGATATCCTTGTAAATCTTCTCTGAACTCTTTCTATGGTTTCCACATCCTTCCTGTAGTGAGGCAACCAGAATTGAGCACAGTACTCCAAGTGGGGTCTGACCAGGGTCCTATATAGCTGCAACGTTACCTCTCAGCTCTTAAAAACTCAATCCCATGATTGATGAAGGCAAATGCACCAGATGCCTTCTTATCCACAGAGTCAACCTGTGTAGCAGCTTTGAGTGTCCTATAGACTCGGACCCCAAGATCCCTCTGATCCGCCACACTGTCAAGAGTCTTACCATTAATACTATATTCTGTCATCATATTTGACCTACCAAACTGAACCACCTCAAACTTATCTGGCTTACACTCCATCTGCCACTTCTCAGCCCAGTTTTGCATCCTATCAATGTCCCGCTGTAACCTCTGACAGCCCTCCACACCATCCACAACACCCCCAACCTTTGTGTTATCAGCAAATTTAATAACCCATCCCTCCACTTCCTCATCCAGGTCATTTATAAAAATCACAGAGTATGGGTCCCAGAACAGATCCCTGAGGCACACCACTGGTCACCGGCCTCCATGCAGAATATGACTCGTCTACATCCACTCTTTGCCTTCTGTGAGCAAGCCAGTTCTGGATCCACAAAGCAATGTCCCCTTGAATCCCAAGCCTCCTTACTTTCTCAATAGGCCTTGCATGGGGCACCTTATCAAATGCTTGCTAAAATCCATATACACTACATCTACAGCTCTACTTTCATCAATGTGCTTAGTCACATCCTCAAAAAATTCAATCAGGCTCGTAAGACACGAACTGCCTTTGACAAAGCCATGCTGACTATTCCTAATCATATTATGTCTCTCCAAATGTTCATAAATCCTGCCTCTCAGGATCTTCTCCATCAACTTACCAACCACTGAAGTACAACTCATTGGTCTATAATTTCCTGGGCTATCTCTACTCCCTTTCTTGAATAAGGGGACAACATCCACAACCCTCCAATCCACCAGAACCTCTCCCGTTCCCATTGATGATGCAACGATCATTGCCAGAGGCTCAGCAATCTCCTCCCTCACTTCCCACAGTAGCCTGGGGTGTATCCCGTCTGGTCCCAGTGACTTATCCAACCTGATGCTTTCCAAAAGCTCCAGCACATCCTCTTCCTTAATATCTACATGCTCAAGCTTTTCAGTCCACTGCAAGTCATCCCTACAATCGCCAAGATCTTTTTCCGTAGTGAATACTGAAGCAAAGTATTCATTAAGTACCTCCGCTATTTCCTCCAGTTCCATACACACATTTCCACTGTCACACTTGATTGGTCCTATCTCTCATGTCTTACCCTCTTGCTCTTCACATACTTGTAGAATGCCTTGGGTTTTTCTTTAATCCTGTCCACCAAGGCCTTTTCATGGCCCCTTCTGGCTCTCCTAATTTCATTCTTAAGCTCCTTCCTGCTAGCCTTATAATCTTCTAGATTTCCATCATTACCTAATTTTTTGAACCTTTCGTAAGCTCCTCTTTTCTTCTTGACTAGATTTACAACAGCCTTTGTACACCATGGATCTCGTACCCTACCATCCTTTCCCTGTCTCATTGGAATGTACCTACTCAGAATCCAGTACAAATATCGCCTGAACATTTGCACATTTCTTCCATATGTTTCCCTGAGAACATCTGTTTCCAATTTATGCTTCCAAGTTCCTGCCTCTTATTTCCCCTCACTCCAATAAAACGTTTCCCTAACTTGTCTGTTCCTATCCCTCTCCAATGTTATGGTAAAGGAGATAGAATTGTGATCACTATCTCCAAAATGCTCTCCCACTGAAAGACCTGACACCTGACCAGGTTCATTTCCCAATACCAGATCAAGTACAGCCTCTCCTCTTGTAGGCTTGTCTACATATTGTGTCAGGAAACCTTCCTAAACACACCTAACAAACTCCACCCCATCTAAAGCCCTCACTCAAGGGAGATACCAATCAATATTTGGGAAATTAAAATCTCCCACCACCACAACTCTGTTATTATTACTCCTTTCCAGAATCTGTCTCCCTATCTCCTCCTCAAAGTCCCTGTTACTATTGGGTGATCCATAGAAAACACCCAGCAGAGTTATTGACCCTTTCCTATTCCTAACTTCCACCCACAGAGACTCCGTAGACAACCCCTCCATGACTTCCTCCTTTTCTGCAGCTTGACACTATCTTTGAGCAACAGCGCCGCGCCCCCACCTCTTTCACCTCCCTCCCTGTCCTTTCTGAAACATCTAAAGCCCGGCACTTGAAGTAGCCATTCCTGCCCCTGCACCGTCCAAGTCTCTGTAATGGCCACAACATCATAGCTCCAAGTGCTGATCCACACTCTAAGCTTATCCACTTTACTTATAATACTCCTCGCATTAAAATAGACACAACTCAAACCATCGATCTGAGCACATCCCTTCTCTATCACCTGTCTATCCTCCCTTTCGCACTGTCTCCAAACTTTCTCTATTTGTGTGTCAACCTCCCTTTCCTCCGTCACTTCAGTTCAGTTCCCACCCTCCAGCAATTCTCGTTTAAACTCTCCCCAACAGCCTTAGCAAACCTTCCCACCAGGATATTGGTCCCCTCAGATTCAAGTGCAACCCATCCTTTTTGTACAGGTCACACCTGCCCCAAAAGAGGTCCCACTGATCCAGAAATCTGAATCCCTGTCCCCTGCTCCAATCCCTCAGCCACGCGTTTATCCTCCACCTCATTCTATTCCTATACGCACTATCACATGGCACAGGCAGTAATCCCGAGATTACTACCTTTGAGGTGCTGTTTCTCAACTTCTTTCCTAATTCCCTGTAATCTGTTTGCAGGACCTCATCCCTTTTCCTACCCATGTTGTTGGTACCAATATCTACCACGATCTCTGGCTGTTCTCCTTCCCAGTTCGCACATTGATGGTGATTAGATAGTGGTCAGGCAACAGTCATCTGTCCCTATCCCGGGGCAATGCAGGCATCCTTGTGAATCGCTAATTTGACAAAGACAGAAACCAATGGGTACCAGTGCCCAGATGAGAGATATAGCCATGGCATCTTTTGTTCATTTCTCTGGCAAAACAGGATGCTAACTGTGCTTCAAGCATCTTGTCAAGAGATAGAATTCAATTGGAGTTAGCTTTCCCTATTCCCTCGATGATCCCACTTCGCCAGAGGATTGTATCCTTCCCGTCTCTTGCACTGGGTTTTCCCAAACAGATCGCTTTGAGTTCCTCGATGATGCAGGCCAAGATTTTTTTTACGAAGTTGGAGTGGAGGTCTGCCTCAGCCACAAATGATGCCTCCAAGGTTGAGGAAGGTAAGGCAAGGGAGAGCAGAGGGTAGAGGCACTGAGGAAGAGAGTGGGAGCGGTACCCAATGCAAGGAGAGAAGTGGGCGAAGCAACAGAGTGTAAAACATCTCCATTCATCAATTTATGATATACAACCCCATCCCATTTCTATACCTTGATCCACTTTAAACCATCTCATGCTTTTTCTCTACAGTTACTATATACAAACCAACCCTGATCTCTAAAGGTCAATTAAATATATATAACTATACCCATCTCTCTGTTTCAATTTAATATATATATTAATGGTCCCTTAGTCTATACATTAATATATTTACAGTACTATGCAAGAGTCTTAGGTGCATATATATAGCTATGATACCTAAGAATTTTGCACAGCACTGTAGTAATTTTATGTATTGCACTATACTGCTGCAAAAAAAAAACTAATTTCATGACATACGTGAGTGGTGATAAACCTAATTCTGATATGGCTCTCTATTGTAGACTGAGAGTGGGAAGGGAGCAGGGAGAGGGAATCATCATTGGGAAAAGGGGAAGGTAAAGGGGAGAAAGCACCCAGAGAGACATTTTGTAATGATCAATAAACCAATTGTATGGAATCAAATTTCCTTGCCTGGTGTCTCAGGGCTGGGTGTGCCTGCACCCACACCAAACCCCACCCTGGCACTCCTTCTCTGCCACTTGTCCCACACCCCTCCTGCAGCACTCCACCCTCGCCATTCCCAACACCTTTTGCTCCTGCCAGATTTACAAACTTGCTCTCAGCTCCATGTTGACAAAAACAGTACTGTGCAAAAGTCTTAGGCACCTCAGCTATGTATTGATGTGCCTAACATTTCTGCACAGTACTGTAACCCTTTTCTATTTCCATACATTGATTCACTGCATATAGTGCTTCATGAAGTGCTTCACCTCTGTCAAGGTCACCTATGGCCCAAACAACCATGCCACACCCTAATGACAACCAAGAGGAGGTGGACAAAACGAGGACAGAGGTGTAGGGGTCTTGGGCATTTAGGTCCTAGGGGCCCAGCTCTTTATATTGATTCACTATATACACATAATCCCACCCTCCATTTCTACACATCAGGTCACAACTTGTCAACATCTCTATACAGCGATTCATTACAGACAGCCCCAACCCTCGTCTCTAAACATTGATTCACTACATATACCCCTAACCCTATTTATGTCCATTGGGTCACTGAACTAGTACTTAACATGCTTCTTAACACATGTTCTCAGGAATAAATGTCTTATGGATTCTGTGCTAACAGGTGACAATGCAGCATTATGCATGCATATACATAAACCAGGGGTGAAGCCAACATTGTGTTAGTGTGGAGAGCCTGGGGTTTCGTGGGCTGCTGTGAATTGTGCTGCTCCCTGACTGCCACAGTAAATGTGGGCACTGCTGGCACTGGAAGCATTTTTTCCAGGAGTCAACAGACTACACAGATCCTACTAGTCTCCTTCATTACTTCCTGTTGTATGTGATGGAAACTGCTGTCTCCCCACCACCTTCACACTCCACTCCACCCCACAATATTAGGATAGAGGCTGAGTGACAGATCTGCAGGGCACAGGTGAGGCCTCACTGGAATATCGTGCACTGCATTGGTCATTGGTCTCCTTAATCAAGAAAGGATGCAACTGCATTGGAAAAAGTTTGGAGAAGGTTTACCAGACAAATCCCTGCAATGGGCATGTTTCCTTCAATGAAGAATGATCAGGTAGGCTAGTTTTGTATCCATTAAGAGTTTAGAAGTGTGAGAAATGACTTGATCCAGATGTAGAAGATCTCAATCATTCTTGGCAGGGTAAGCATTGAAAGGATATTTTTTTCTTGTGAGAAAATCTCAACCTCAGTGGTCACAAGAGATGAGCTGAACGTTTTTCTCTCAAAGACTTGTGAATCTTCCTCAAAGGCAAGCTTGAATACTATTACCTCCCACAAAGTAAACCAAGTGATATACATACGTGACAACAAGCTTTCACTCCCAGATAAGCTCAATGCTGTTTATGTTCACTTTGACCAAAAGAACATGGAGATACCTTCACAAAATCCCACAGCCCTCAATGACCCTGTGACTTCAGTCTCTAACGCTGATGTGACAGCATCCTTCAGGAGAGTGAACCCACAGAAAACACATAGTACTGAAGACCTGTGCTAATCGACTAGCTGGAGCGTTTCTTTAATTTCGCACTTCAGCAGTTTGAGGTACCAATCTGCTTCAAGGATGCTTCAGTTACACCAGTGCCGAAGAAGAACCTGCCTCAGTGACAATCATCCTGTACCGCTTACTTCCACATTGATGTACAGCTTTGAGAGGTTGGTGATGAAGCATATCAACTCCTGTTCAAAGAGCAACCTGGGTCCTCTCCAATTTGCCTACTGTCACAACAGGTCAACAGCAGATGCCATTTCATTGGCTCTTCAATCAACCCTCGAACATCTGGATAATGAAGATGTCTAAGTCAGGGTGCTCTTCATTGACTACAGTGCTGCATTCAAACACTATCATCCCATCAAAACTAATCAATAAACTTCAGAAACTTGGGCCTCAATAACTCCTTGTGCAACTGGATCCTCAATTACCTCACTTGCAGACTCCAGTCAGTTTGTACTGGCAACAACATCTCCTCTACAATCTCCACCAGTACAGGCACACCTCAAGGCTCTGTACTTAGACCGCTCTACTTGCTTTGTACTCATGACTGTGAGGCTAAGTTCAGCTCTGATGCCATACTTACATTTGCTGAGAACATCACTGCTGTTAGCCAAATCAAAGCTGAAGATGAGTTGGCATATACAGTAGGAGGGAAATAGAAAATCTGGCTGAATCTCTCACTCAACGTTAGCAAGACCAAGGAGCTGACTACAGGAGAACGAAACCTGAGGTCCACGAGCCAATCCTGATCAGGGTATCAGGGGTGGAGAGGGTCAGTAACTTTAAATTCCTTAGCATAATCATTTCAGAGGACCTGTCCTGGGTTCAGCACATAGGTGCCATTACAAAGAAGACATGGCAGCACCTTTACTTTTTTTTTTAAAGAAGTTTGTGAAGATTCGGCATCATCTAAAATTTTGACCAAACTTCTATAGATACACAGTGGAGAGTATATTGACTTGTTGCATCTCAGCCCGGTCGCCAATGCCCTTGAATGGAAAACTCCACAAAAAGTAGTCGATATAGCCCAGTCCAACACAGGTACACCCTCCCCGCCATTGAGTACATCTACAAGTACCTCTGCAGGAAAGCAACAACATCATCAGGTATCCCCACCACTCAGGTCAGGATCTCTTCTCACTGCTGCCATCAGAGAGGAGGTACAGGAGCCTCACAGGACCTTCACTGCCAGATTCAGGAATAGTTATTATCCCTCAGGCATCAGGCTCTGAATGAGAGTGCAAAATTTCACTCACCTCAACACTGAACTGATTCCCCAATCTATGGACGCACTTTCCAGGACTCTTCAACTTACGTTCTCAATATTATTTATGTATTTATTTATTGATTTATTTTGTATTTGCACAACTTATTGTTATTTGCACTTTGGTTATTTGTCAGTTTTTGTTTCTGTACAGTTTTGAGTCGATTCTATTCTATTTGTATCTACGGTAAATGCCTGCAAAAAATGAATCGTGCTACGTGTATTTTGACAATAACGTCACTTATAACTCTGAAATACTGAAAGGAGTGCCTTTAAGATAGAATTAGTAGAAACAAAGGGGCGAAAGGTCACCCGAGTGGACAGGTTAGAGTCAGATCATCCACCACCTTATTGAAGGGTGGGGCCTGATCCAAGGCTGATAAATTACTCCCGCTCCTGACATGTTTCGATGTACCTTGGGCTGTGACTCATGCGTCCTCCCAGACCCTCTTCTCCTTTCTGAACCCGCTTTAACTCTCTCAGACCACTTTCTCCGGCTTTCCCCCACTCCCTTTCTCTGTCTCGTGACATTTGGTCCCCTTTATCTGGTCACCCTCGCAATTTCTTTTCTCCGCGTCACATTCTCTCTCGGTCCCCTTTCTCCCTCTCTGCACCCCCATTTTCCAGCATACTCTCAAACCTAATTCTCTGCCTCACGCTCTCCGCTCTCTTTCTCTGCCTCACAATCGCTGTCATTTTTATCTGATGCTCTCTCGGTATTTCAAGGCCACTCGGCGAGAAATCATAGTGTCGTACAGCACAGATTAAAGTTTAGTTTTATTTGTCACATGTACATCGAAACAGACAGCGAAATGCGCCGTTTGCGTCAAATCCGCGAGGACTGCGCTGGGCAACCCCCGACTGTCGCCACGCTTTCGGCGCCACACGGCATGCCCACAGTTTACTAACTCTAACCTTTAGCCCACCTGGTCCATAGTGATGCTGGAGTCCCCACCGATACAAGTCCCATATTCCACCACTTGAACCGCAGCTCTCTGTGCATTGGGGGCTTCAAATCCCCCTGAAGCTGCTTTCTAAATGCCTCCACCGAAACCCTCGGGCAGTACATTCCCGAACCCAATTAGTGTACGCAAAATCAGACCCTTTCTAAAACTCGCACCCCTCCCTCTAACCTAAGCACCCTGGTTTTACACATCCATGCCTCTGGGAATCGTTTCCCAACGTCTTTCCTCTCTGTGTCTCCCTTAAGTTTGTCAGTTTGTGCGTCTCACCAGGGTCCTCTATCATTACCAACTTCTCCCTGCGCAGTCTCTCTTCCAAAATGCCGGTAGGACGCAGCAGGTGAGGGCGAGGCGTCTACGGAGGAGAATAAGCAGTCGGCCTCTCGGGCCAAGACGGGGACTGACCTGCTGAGGTCCTCCAACATTCTCTGGATTTCCAGCATCTGAATAATCTCTTCTGTTTATGCGCTGCCTCTCTCTCTCTCTGTCTTCCCGTTCCCGCGTTCCGTCTACCCAGCTCCTTTCTCGGTCCCTCGCGCTGTCGATCTCCAATTACCTGCTTTCCCTTTCACCCCCCCCTTTCCCCTTCGTTTTCTAGCTCCTCCTTTCTAGTTTGTTTATGTGTATTACATTCTCAATCTACCCCCCCCCGTACACCTCTCTCCCTGTGAATTCCATCCCTTCTATGTTTCCTTTCTGTCTCTCTTCCACTTACTGACACTCCCTTTCTCCGGCCCTCGCTCTTTTCCAGCTCTCAACACTGTTCAATCCACCTTTGCATGGCGCCTCTCGCGTCCCACGTTCGCTCGTCTCATCCCCCGCGCTGTCCCTCTGCTGCGGCGACCTTACTCGCTTTGGGTTCTCCCTACCTGCACCCGGGAGAATTCCGACCAGTAGCACAAGTGCCAGGACCCACATTGAACCAGTGCCTTGCTCTCCGAACTACCGTCTCTTTCCCGGACTGTCTTGGGTTGTATCCCGGTCTCTCTGGCGCAGAGTATCCGCGTATACCAAATTGTAACCCGGTCACTCTGTTCCGGAGTCTGTGTCGTGGTCTCTTACTCCTAGAGTCCGTATACTGGTCTCTGTAATCTCCCGAGTCTCCCTGTCCCCGTATTCCAGAATTTCTCGGAGTTCTGTATCCCGGAATCTTCCGGTTACTTTATTCCGGTCATTGTCCCGCGATCCAGGTGTTCTATGTCCTGAGTCTGTTTTCCTGAACTCCCGCGCGCGGTATCCCGATGATCCCACCCTTTCATTTGGTTTCCCTATGGACGCCCTCCTGCCCTTTATGCCGCGCTGGGCTCGGAACGCGCCTCCCAAACTCGAGTCGGTCGGGAGAACCCGCCCACACGCTCAGAGCAGAGAACCCCAGGCACAGTTGAAGGTGGGGGGGGGCGCGGGTGGAGGGAGGAGGGCACCTCGGATCGCTAGGGCGGAGGTGCCGGGATTTACAGGGGTTTGGGGAAAGGAGGTGCAGGGGTAACGCCCAACCTGTAATAGAGGTTCTGATGAAGACCAGATGAAAGAGTCAGTGATGAGAGCGTGCGTGGACGTTTTTCCCCGGCTGATCACCCCAGCAACAGTGTGGTGAACATTTGAGACTGGGATCGAGGGAAAAATGCACCAAACACCCAGTGATCTATCTTGGAGACTTCCTGGGCCCCGGATCCCGTCTATAGGAACCATCCGTTAAAACATAAGGAGTTGTCCTTCAGGAACAAATGGGATGAACTCTTGTGATCCAAGAGAAGATAATCCCACACTTTCAGGATGACATCTTCCATCCCTACAGCAAAGAAGTCAAGTGGTGTGAGCTGCCTTTGCTGACCTTCCAGGAGTCCAGAGGCAATATTCGCCAATCAGGGTAACCATGAAGATATGCTGGGGAATTTTTAAAGGTTTCACAGGTAATAAAGTCAGTATGGTATATGGAAAGAAGACATTCACCCCATCAGCTTTGTGTCAGCTCTCTGTGGAAGTGTCCAGTCAGTCCCATTTTCCTACAATCTCCCAACAAATTAGTTCCCTCAAGTGCCATTCCAATTTCCTCCATTGATTTATTAATTGTATCTGTTTCCACCATCCAGAGGAGAAAGATCCAGGTTGTTACCATTGTTCCATTAAGAACAAATACACTCACTCACATACACACACACACACTTACACACATATATACACACACATGTGCACACTCACACCCACACACACACACTCACACATGCTCACTCACACCAGTCCTTGAACCATTGGCAGCTTTCTCTCTGTTTAGTGTATCTGACCCTTCCATTAAACGTTCCCTCAATTCCAGCTTCATCCTGTGGCTGAAGTATCTTGTTCCCAGAACCACTCTGTTAAATCTCCTCCACCACCCTCTCAACATCCTGTACAATCTTCCTAAAGTTTGTTGACCAAAAATTAATGCAAAATCTTCTACCCCAAACTGAACTTTATATCTTCCCTTACTTTGCACCCTATTTATGTAGCCCAAGATCTGGGTTTTGCTAACTGTTCACTCAACATGTTGAAAGACCTATGCCCATGAAACCCCACATCCTCCTTGTCCCTATTGTTCTGCACACTAAAGAACTGTGATGGTAAGTATGCTGCCTCTGTCAAGATGCATCACTTCCTGCTTCCATTCAGATTTCACTAGCCTGCTCACTCTGTCCACCTACCAATGTTCTGTTGCAGTCAACTCAGATCCTCTGCACTGTTTACCACACCCAAAGTTTGGTTTCATCAGCATATCTTGTCATCCAATATCCAATATGTATCAGAAAACAAACTGTGGTGCTGGCACTGACACCCAGCGAACACCACTGTCCATTATCCTCCAGTCCAAAAGAACAACCACTTACCATTACTCACTGCTGTCTGTCTATCCTTCGGCCATTATTTTATCCAAACTGACACTACCACTCTCCAATTTTATGAGTCTACATTTTATTAACCAGTCTTATATGTGGAACATTGCCAAAATTCTCTAAAAATCCTTAGAGAGAACATTTGCTGTGTTCCTTCAACACTCTGTTAATGCATCAAAAAATTATATCAAGTTAATCAAACACATTGTGCCTTTTGTGAGCTTTCCTTAATTAAATCTATGTACCGGATACATTTCTCCCAGATTACTTTTAATTTCTCACCAGGTCTGTACTTACAAGGAATGTCCTTATATACTTTCCTGAACAAAGATGTCAACATTTGCTACTTTTCAATCATCTGTCATTTCCCTTATGTAGAAGAGAAGGGAAGATTATAGTGAGTCCTTTCACTCTGCACCCCACTTCTCTTAACAACCTGGGGTGTAAGTACCTGAGCCGGACGACATCTACTCTAACCCTAACCAACCCTGCCACACAAATTTCACCTCACTCATTACCTCCACTATCTGCACCCCACCAATATTTTGCCATTAACTGTATTTTATATATATATATTCTTTATAATTGTTGAATGTTTTTGATTTTATTGTATGTCATACCAACACACTATAGCAAATTTCTAATACATGTAAATGTCTATGGTGAATAAAGTTGACCCTTGATCATTAACCTCTTCCTTAGTGAACACTGATAAAAATATTTATTCATTGACCATATGAGCAACTTCACTTTCATTGGCCCCTGCCTTGGCTTTTGCTCCCTGGTTACTTCTTACAGGACAGCAAATGATTTTTGAATTCCTTCATACGTAAACTGCTAATCTGTTCCCTTTCTCTATCAGCTTTAGTTCCCCATTTTATTTTTCAATTTATTCAATCCAATCTGTTTCTTGCTTGAAGAATTCTCCTAACATGATCTTTACACCCTTTTGTGTTTCATCACATTCTCCACCAATCTTATTATCTCAGGACCTTGGCTTTGGTTCATTACCCTTTTCTCTTGTAGGAATGCATTCAATACGTACCTGAGACAGGACCTCCTGAAACCATACCCACTCTTCTGTTACAGTTTCTCCTGTCAGCCTTTGGATCTATTTCATCCTGACTAGATCTCCTAAATCCCCCTGAAATTAGCTCTCTTTCCACTTAGGAACTCATTTAGATTGTTCTGTGCTCCCCTCCATTATTAATCTGAAACTCATCATACGATAATCACTCTTACCCCTGTCCTCTTCCATTAACCCTGGTTGATTTACAAAGTAGTGGCAGTGCAGAGGATGAGTAGCTTCATATTCCCGGGCTTCAGCATCTCAGAGGATCTATTCTGGGCTCAACATATCGATGCAATCACGACAAAGGCACACCAGCAGCTATACTTCATTAGGAGTTTGAGGAGATTTGGCATGTCACCAGTGCAAATTTCTGCAGGTGTATCAAGGAGAGCATTCTGACTGGAATGGAGGTTCCAATGCACAGAATTGAAAGGCGAGTTAAGAGGGCTGCAGATTCGGCCAGTTCTGTCACGGACACAACCCTCTACACCATCAAGGACATTCAGGTCCCTTGCCACACGGGACATGCCCACTCTTCATTACTAGCTTCAGGGAGGAGATAAAGGAGTCTGAAGCAGCCCACATATTAGAAACAGCTTCTTTCCCTCCGCCATCAGATTTCTGAATGGTCCGTGAACCCATGAGCACTACCTTGCTATTTCTCTTTTGCACTATTTATCTATTTATTTATTTATTTATCCATGTGACTTATAGCAATGTTTCATCTTTTGCATTCTGCTGCTGCTACAGAACAAAAAAAAATTCACAACATATGTCAATGATAATAAACCTGAATTTGATTCTGATTGTAGGGCCAAGCCAGCGAAGACAAATTCACAGAATAAGAAATGACTAATGAGATGTATACAGTATATTAGTTACTGTGAGAAAGACATTGGGGACTTGTAAACTGTCACACAAAATGCTTTGAGGTGAAACATGATGGGTCGGGTAGTGCAAAGGTCTGTACTAACTGTAAGGAGTTGGCACATTCTTCCCATGACCATGTGGGCTTCCTCCCAGGGCTCCAGTTTCCTCCCACATTCCAAAGATGTACGGGTTAGTAGGGTTAATTGGTCACACGGGTGTAACTGGGCAGCACGGGCTTGTTGGGTTTGAAGGGAACTCTTGCCATGCATTATCTCTAAATAAAATAAAACAAAATGTCATTAAGCACAAACCATATTACCTATGCAGGCTGAGAGGTTAGTGGGAGTTGTTGAAAATGCTCTGAAGGAACAAAGATTAAAAGATTGGCTGAGACTTTAAATGACAAACTGCAAGAAGAGTCCATGTTCCACAGTGGCCATACTCCTGAGAGAGCACTGCAGAGAAGACTGAGACTGTGGTTAAACTTGGTTCACTCAGCCATTGAGGGAAGACTGGAGGAGTGCGATGGAAGCGATACAAAATATGACTCAAATCATTCAAAAATATTTTCAATAAGATGACAGAGTCTGTGAGTCACTACCATTTGATGTGAGTCATGTCGTTTCAGTGAGAATCTACTGCACAGAGAGCTAGCTCTGAAAATAGAAAAGAGGATTAAAAGTGTACATGAACACATTTAATTTCTGCAAGGGAAAACTGGAGAGTTATGCAATTATTAATGTATTCCAGGTGGAAACATCACAAAGTTCAACTGAATTCCATGAACATGTTCTTTAGAGAAGATGAAAGAAGGCCCAAAAAACAATAGACAATATACACTTGTAAACATTGTGAGTATCTGGTATTGAAATTGGGAGACACATGTTGGTCAAGCAACAACCTGTCACAGGCAATCACACAGAATCATAACTTACAAACAATGTAGCTATTGCTAAATATAATCTATGTGGTACTTCACCAACTGTTCACAACCTTGGCAGGAGGCCAAATCTTCAAAGTTAGATTGGATAAGCCATGCTTGGTGTGTGATGAAGAGACCAATTTATTTAACCATTGATATACACTCAATGGCCACACTTTTAGATATACCTGTACACCTGCTCGTTAATGCAAATATCTAATCAATGATCATGTAGCAGCAACTCAGTGCATAAAAGCATGCAGACATGGTCAAGAGGTTCTGTTGTTGTTCAGATCAAACATCAGAATGGGGAAGAAATGAGATCTAAGTGACTTTGATTGTGGAATGATTGTTGCTGCTAGACAGGATGGTTTGAGTATCTCAGAAACTGCAGATTTCCTGGCATTTTCATGCAGAACAATCTCCAGAGTTTATAGAGAATGGTGTGCAAACAAAAAATCCAGTGAGTGGCAGTTCTGTGGGTGAAATGCCTTGTTAATGAGAAAGGTCAGAGGAGAATATCCACACTGGTTCAAACTGACAGGAACAAAACACTAACTCAACCATGTTTTACAGCAGTGGTGTGCAGAAGAGCGTTTCTGGATGAACAACACGTTGAACCTTAAAGTGGATGGGCTACGGCAGCAGAAGTTCCATTCCTGTGGTCACTTATTAGGTATACTCCTGTATCTAATAAAGTAGTCACTGAGTGGGTCCTTTGCCATTTGATGTTTCTTCCACTTGTGGAGCCATTTGGGGAACACTGAATCAAATTTCACATGGGCACGTGGCCAAGTGGTTAAGGCACTCAACTAGTGACCCGAAGGTCGTGAGTTCGAGCCCCAGCTGAGGCAGTGTGTTGTGCCTTGAGCAAGGCACTTAACCACACAGTGATCTGTGATGACACCGGTGCCAAGCTGTATCGGCCCTAATGCCCTTCCCTTGGACAACATCAGTGTCGTGGAGAGGGGAGACTTGCAGCATGGGCAACTGCCGGTCTTCCATACAACCTTGCCCAGGCCTGCACCCTGGAGAGTGAAGACTTTCCAGGTGCAGATCCATGGTCTCACAAGATTAACAGAAGCCTTAATTAATTTCAGCTCCAAGCAGTCTGAATGAAGTGCTCCAATGTTTGGAAATGAATAAACCAGTTGTTTCATAAGGATATAGAATTTACTTGGGTAATTGATTTGATAGACTGGGGAACTTTCTTATCTGATTATTGCTGATGCCGTCAAGAATATGCCCACCCTCGATAACATCTTAGAGCTCAGATCAATTGAGAGAGTGATGATCCAGTGTGGTAAATTCATTCCAAATTTGGCAGGGTTGTTGCATCTGCTGAAAGAGCTGCTTGAGTTAAAAAGTGGCCCAGAATTAAATGAATGATTGTGACTGGGTACTCTCATGTTTACAAACAAGAGAAAATCTGCAGATGCTGGAAACCCAAGCAAGACACGCAAAATGCTGGAAGAACTCAGCAGGCCAGGCAGCATCTGCAGAAAAGAATACAGTTGATGTTTTGGACTGAGGCCCTTCATCTTTCTCATATTTACTGCCTTTACTGACAACTGTACAAACAATTACTATATTGTCTTCCGTAATCCATTATTGGAGCACTTTCCCCACTGCGTCTACATGCCTTAAAGTATACAGCCAGTAACATAGGTGAGGGGCAGCTGGTGGATGTGGTGTATTGGTATTCAACAAGCATCGGAGAATGAAGGGAGATTTGATAGAGGTACATAAGATTACATATGAGGGGTATAGATAGGGGTATAGTAGGCTTTTTCCACTGAAGTTGAGACTAGAACTAGAGTTCATAGGTTAAATGTGAAAGGTGAAATAATTAAGGGGAACTTCACTCAGAGGGTGGTGAGAGTGTGGAATGAGCTGCCAGTGGAAGTGGTGGATATTGGTTCGATTTCAACCTTTAGGAGAAATTTGGATAAGTACTTGGATGGGAGAGGTATGGAGGGCTACAGTCCAAGTGCAGGTTGATGAGGCTCGGCAGAATAACAGTTCAGCATGGACTAGGTGGGCAGAAGGGTCTGTTTCTGTGCTGCAGTGCTCTATGACCCTATTACTCTATGTCCCACGCAAGAAATCGGTAAATGAAGTTAGAACACAGAGAGCTGGGATTAATGATAGTGTGTTAACATATAGAAAGCAAAAATAGAAATAAAGCGATCCTTCTCGAGTTGCGAAGCTGTGAACTAATGGGACACTACAAGGATCAGGGATTCACAGAGAAGTGAATCTTTGGATCACTCTAACCCTGATGGCTACGGCATTCAGAACAGAGATTGGTAGGTTTCTAGATATTGATAGATTTGTAGGATATGAGAATACTACAGGAAAATTCCAAAGGAATACAACACTTCAGTTATTAAGAAGCTTACATCACCGATGTGTCTGAGAAAGATTCTACCAGTAATCCAATACCTTAACCAAGAAAATCCTAGACGCTGTCTCAGGGAAAGGTCACTTACCATTGAACTTATTTCATGGCCAATTTTTCACATTAATTAGAGAAATACCCCTCATGCAGCTCATGGTAAAAGTCTCCTTACACGACTCCAGCACCTCAACCCTCACAGCACTGCAGGTAGTGATACCATACACACAGCTCGTCACGCCACCCCTTCCTCATGCCACAGCCCTCGCTGCATTAGGGCTGGTATCTGCCTCCTCACCACTCCCCAGACCACCCTCCTCTCCTGCTGGCAAGGTACTACCTGAACCACTTCTCAAAGGGCAGCCCTGGGCAAGATTTTCATTGTTGAAGCCAGTAGATGGGGAACAAACAAAACGGTTTGTGATGCGAGAACAGACAGAGAGCGGATTTCTGAACTTGAGACTTTTCAATGAAAATGAGACTGAAACAGATGAAACAGAGTGTAAAACGGCTCCTACATTTGGCTGAGGTGCTTACTTGTAAGAGATGTAAGGGTGTGTAGTCCTCCTTTATATCCTCTATATCGATACTGAGTCAACAAAGCTGTCTTCATCAGAGTGTAAAAAATTGAAAAGGGATACACAAGAAATAGGAGTGGTGGAGTGGTGGAGTGGTGGGAGGCCACTTAACTCCTCAAGCCTCTCCCTGCCAGTCAGTCAGATCATGACCAATCCACCCCAGGCCTCAGCTCCTCCACCTTGTCAAATCCCCACCACCTTCAATCTCTTGATCTACCAAACAATTATATAGCTCCACAGAGTGTAGTTAAAAAGAGGACAGATAGGATTACAGACACTAAAGGAACCCAGGGGTGTGGGGAAAGAATTGGAGAGTGGAATTAAGATAGAGGATCAGCTCTCACTCATATGTTCTACACTGCTCTGGATTTATCTTTCTGGCACAAATAGGGCAGCTGAGGCGAATCTTCTCACTTGCAGGACATTTGTGAGCCAGTATTCTAGTCTTGCAGTCACAGTTAATAAGCTTAGCTTTTCTGGTTTTTTAAAAATGTTTTCATTATGCACCATAATCACTAACTCAATGAACAGGGTTGTGATTGTGTAGAAAACCTTATCAAGCCTGAAAGACATACAGTGTCTTCCAAATCTGAGTCAGCCCAGAAGAGACACGTTTCAGTCATAGCTCTGTGTGTGTCTGCATGTGGGCACTATCTCCACCCAAGAATCGCAAGCCTTTTCTCAAACTCAAAGCCATCATGGTTTTTCTCCTTCTACACCAAACAGCATCTCATCTTCGGTAAATTCAACCACCATCTTAATTTACTGTGCTCGCTGTCACTTATTCCCATTCTCCCCCTGTGAAAACTCCAATCTGCATTCACAGGCTCCTGCTTGACTTTAACTTAGTCATTTCACGTGGCGTCTTTGCTCCCAGTGTCTCAAACGCAATACCAGCTCAGAACACTTCCTTGAATCGCTTTCACATCCTCCTACACTCTTTTTGTTTCCGCTCCTGGGAAAAGCTGCCTCCAGACTCAGTCGCATCTCCAATTCAGAGCCTCAGTTGCCTGGCCTTTTACTGATCAGCACAATCTTGTGGCATTGATCTGCTGAACCACGGCCTCCTATCCGCCTTGACCCAATCAATCGGCATACAATGCAATCCTCATATCAGCATTTTTATGTGTCCTGGATATAACATGGAAGGAATTTGACAGAGAAATGGTTCAGCACTGTCTGGCAGGTCAGATTTCAAATCATAAAGGTCCAGCAGGCTCTGCCCTCACTGTTTCTCATTCATTCACTGGCGATGCTGGCTGTTATTGTCTTCCCTCGTGAGCACTGTCGCCATATTCCATTTCCTAGTGCACTCTGAGTTCTGGTGAGCCTCTCCTCACCTCCATTAAAAACTTCTTTGCTGTTAAGACTGAAATGATTTTATCTGCATTTCCTGCCACTTTCATCCTGTTTTTTTAAACAAATGTTTATTCAATGACTATAATAATACAGCAAGACACTATACAATAATCAGGGCTTCATAAACTAATTACAGTTTCAAATTGGCACCAATGGCATAGGTAGGAAAAGGGAGGGGGTCCTGAGGAGAGAATTTAGGGAGACAGGTAGAAAGGTGAAAAACAGGACCTCAGGGGCTAATAATCTCCAGATTGCTGCCTGTGCCACATGCCAGTGCGGGCAAGAATAGGATGATTTGGCAGATGAATGTGTGGCTGAGGAGCTGGTACAGGGAGGCAGGGCTTCACATTTCTGGATCATTGGGATCTCTTCTGGGGAAGGTATAACCTGTGCAAACAGACAGGTTACAGCTGAATCAGAGGGGAACCAATATCCTTGCAGGCAAGTGTGCTAGTAATGTTGGGGAGTGTTTAATCTAACTTGTCAGGTGGGTGGGACCGGAGTGATGGAGATGAAGATGAGCCAGTTGGTATACTAGCAAAGGCAGTGTGTAGTGAGACTGTCAGGTAGGACAAGAAGATGATGGGGCAAAATTGAAGTCAGTGGATGAGTTGTAGTGTAACAGGGGGACAAAACTGAAAAGAGTGACGAATGCAGGACTGAAGGTGTTATATTTGAATGCACGCTGAATATGGAATAAGATAGATAATCTTGTCGCACAGTTAGAGATTGACAGGTATGATGTTGTGGGTATCGCTGAGTCGTGGCTGGAAGAAGATTGTTGTTGGGAGCTTAACATCCAAGGATACGCATTGTATTGTAAGGATATTCAGTCAGGCAGGGGGCTGGCGTGGCTCTGTTGGTAACAGGTGGAAGATGTAGAATCCTTGTGGTAGAGTTAAGAAACTGCAGAGTACAAAGGCCCTGATGGGAGCAATATACAGGCCAGGATGTGGCTTTTTAGAGCAGCTTGTGGTTGAGTGTTCTAGGGGATCAGCTGTTCTGGACTGGGTGTTGTTTAATGAACTGGATTTGATTAGGGAGCTTGAGATAAAGGAACACTTAAGAAACAGTGATCACAATATGGTAGAATTCACCCTGCAATTTGAGGGGGAGAAGCTGAATTCAGATGTATCAGTATTACAGTGAATACACGGGCATGAGAGAGGAACTGGCTAAAGTTGATTGGAAGGGGACACTAAGCAACGATGATGGTAGAGCAACAACAGCTGGAGTTTCTGGGAGTAATTCAAAAGGCGCAGGATAGATACATCCCAAAGAAGAAGTATTCTAAAGGCAGGATGATGCAACCATGGCTGACAAGAGAAGTCAAAGGCAACATAAAAGCCAAAGAGAGGACATATATGGAGCAAAAATTAGTTTAATTTGGAGCATTGGGAAGCTTTTAAAAACCAACAGAAGGCAACTAAAAGGCCATAAGGAGGGAAAAGATAAAATATCAAGGTAAGCCAGCCAACAATAACAAAAAGGAATCCAAGAGTTTTTTTCAGATACATAAAGAATGTAAGAGAGGTGAGAGTAGATATCAGACCAGGGGATAATGACATTGGAGAGATAGTAATGGGGAACAAGGAAATGGTGGATGAACTGAAGAAGTATTTTGCATCAGTCTTCACCGTGGAAGACACTAACAGCATATGGGAGATTTGAAACTGTCAGGGGGCAGAAGTGAGTGCAGTGATATTACTAGGGTAAAGGTACTTGAGAAGCTGAAAGTTCTGAAGTTAGGTAAGTCATCTGGACCAGAAAGACCATACTCCAGGGTTCTGAAAGATAGCTGAAGAGATTACAGAGGCATTAGTAATAATGTTTCAAGAGTCCATCGATTCTGACATGGATCCGGAGGACTGGAAAATTGCAAAGGTCACACCACTCCTCAAGAACAGAGGGAGGTAGAAGAAAGAAAATCATAGGCCAGTTAGCCTGAACTCAGTGGGTGGGAAAATGTTAGAGCTGATTGTTAAGGATGAGGTTTTGTGGTACTTGGAGGCACATGAATGGTTGGGGGGTGGGAATCAAATTAAAGCGGCTAGGTGTGAGGAGGTTAGTTCACAACAGAGGGATGGGAACCAGTGCAGAGAGACAGAGGGGTGTAAAGTGAGCGTAGAAGCAAAAAGTACAAAGGGGAAAAGTAAAAGTGGCAGGCCGACAAATCCAGGGCAAGCATTAAAAAGGGCTAAGAGAGTTGTAAAAGAGTGCCTGAAGGCTTTATGTGTCAATGCAAGGAGCATTCGTAATAAGGTGGATGAATTGAAAGTGCAGATTGTTATTAATGATTATGATATAGTTGGGATCACAGAGACATGGCTCCAGGGTGACCAGGGATGGGAGCTCAACGTTCAGGGATATTCAATATTCAGGAGGGATAGACACGAAGGAAGGGGAGGTGGGGTGGCGTTGCTGGTTAAAAAAGAGATTAACGCAATAGAAAGGAAGGACATAAGCCGGGAAGATGTGGAATCGATATGGGTAGAGCTGCGTAACACTAAGGGGCAGAAGACGCTGGTGGGAGTTGTGTACAGGCCACCTAACAGTAGTAGTGAGGTCGGAGATGGTATTAAACAGGAAATTAGAAATGTGTGCAATAAAGGAACAGCAGTTATAATGGGTGACTTCAATCTACATGTAGACTGGGTGAACCAAATTGGTAAAGGTGCTGAGGAAGAGGATTTCTTGGAATGTATGCGGGATGGTTTTTTGAACCAACATGTCGAGGAACCGACTAGAGAGCAGGCTATTCTGGACTGGGTTTTGAGCAATGAGGAAGGGTTAATTAGCGATCTTGTCGTGAGAGGCCCCTTGGGTAAGAGTGACCATAATATGGTGGAATTCTTCATTAACATGGAGAGTGACGTAGTTAATTCAGAAACAAAGGTTCTGAACTTAAAGAGGGGTAACTTTGAAGGTATGAGACATGAATTAGCTAAGATAGACTGGCAAATGACACTTCAAGGATTGACGGTGGATATGCAATGGCAGGCATTTAAAGGTTGCATGGATGAACTACAACAATTGTTCATCCCAGTTTGGCAAAAGAATAAATCAAGGAAGGTAGTGCACCCGTGGCTGACAAGAGAAATTAGGGATAGTATCAATTCCAAAGAAGTAGCATACAAATTAGCCAGAGAAAGTGGCTCACCTGAGGACTGGGAGAAATTCAGAGTTCAGCAGAGGAGGACAAAGGGCTTAATTAGGAAGGGGAAAAAAGATTATGAGAGAAAACTGGCAGAGAACATAAAAACGGACTGTAAAAGCTTTTATAGATATGTAAAAAGGAAAAGACTGATAAAGACAAATGTAGGTCCCCTGCAAACAGAAACAGGTGAATTGATTATGGGGAGCAAGGACATGGCAGACCAATTGAATAATTACTTTGGTTCTGTCTTCACTAAGGAGGACATAAATAATCTTCCAGAAATAGTAAGGGACAGAGGGTCCAGTGAGATGGAGGAACTGAGCGAAATACATGTTAGTAGGGAAGTGGTGTTAGGTAAATTGAAGGGATTGAAGGCAGATAAATCCCCAGGGCCAGATGGTCTGCATCCCAGAGTGCTTAAGGAAGTGGCCCAAGAAATAGTGGATGCATTAGTGATAATTTTTCAAAACTCGTTAGATTCTGGACTAGTTCCTGAGGATTGGAGGGTGGCTAATGTAACCCCACTTTTTAAAAAAGGAGGGAGAGAGAAACCGGGGAATTATAGGCCGGTTAGCCTAACGTCGGTGGTGGGGAAACTGCTGGAGTCAGTTATCAAGGATGTGATAACAGCACATTTGGAAAGCGGTGAAATGATCGGACAAAGTCAGCATGGATTTGTGAAAGGAAAATCATGTCTGACGAATCTCATAGAATTTTTTGAGGATGTAACTAGTAGAGTGGATAGGGGAGAACCAGTGGATGTGGTATATTTGGATTTTCAAAAGGCTTTTGACAAGGTCCCACATAGGAGATTAGTGTGCAAACTTAAAGCACACGGTATTGGGGGTAAGGTATTGGTGTGGGTGGAGAATTGGTTAGCAGACAGGAAGCAAAGAGTGGGAATAAACGGGACCTTTTCAGAATGGCAGGCGGTGACTAGTGGGGTACCGCAAGGCTCAGTGCTGGGACCCCAGTTGTTTACAATATATATTAATGACTTGGATGAGGGAATTAAATGCAGCATCTCCAAGTTTGCGGATGACACGAAGCTGGGTGGCAGTGTTAGCAGTGAGGAGGATGCTAAGAGGATGCAGGGTGACTTGGATAGGTTGGGTGAGTGGGCAAACTCATGGCAGATGCAATTTAATGTGGATAAATGTGAAGTTATCCACTTTGGTGGCAAAAATAGGAAAACAGATTATTATCTGAATGGTGGCCGATTAGGAAAAGGGGAGGTGCAACGAGACCTGGGTGTCATTATACACCAGTCATTGAAAGTGGGCATGCAGGTACAGCAGGCGGTGAAAAAGGCGAACGGTATGCTGGCATTTATAGCGAGAGGATTCGAGTACAGGAGCAGGGAGGTACTACTGCAGTTGTACAAGGCCTTGGTGAGACCACACCTGGAGTATTGTGTGCAGTTTTGGTCCCCTAATCTGAGGAAAGACATCTTTGCCATAGAGGGAGTACAAAGAAGGTTCACCAGATTGATTCCTGGGATGGCAGGTCTTTCATATGAAGAAAGACTGGATGAACTGGGCTTGTACTCGTTGGAATTTAGAAGATTGAGGGGGGATCTGATTGAAACGTATAAGATCCTAAAGGGATTGGACAGGCTAGATGCAGGAAGATTGTTCCCGATGTTGGGGAGGTCTAGAACGAGGGGTCACAGTTTGAGGATAGAGGGGAAGCCTTTTAGGACCGAGGTTAGGAAAAACTTCTTCACACAGAGAGTGGTGAATCTGTGGAATTCTCTGCCACAGCAAACTGTTGAGGCCAGTTCATTAGCTATGTTTAAAAGGAAGTTAGATATGGCCCTTGTGGCTACAGGGGTCAGGGGGTATGGAGGGAAGGCTGGGTTCTGAGTTGGATGATCAGCCATGATCATAATAAATGGCGGTGCAGGCTCGAAGGGCCGAATGGCCTACTCCTGCACCTATTTTCTATGTTTCTATGTTTCTATGTTTCTATGATAAAATAGGCCAAAGTCAACATGGTTTCCTTAAGGGAAAATCTTGCCTGACAAATCTGTTGGAATTCTTTGAAGAAATAACAAACTAGATAGACAAAGGAAAATTGGTGGATATTGTGTACTTGGATTTTTGGAAGGCCTTTGACAAGGTGCTGCACATGTAGCTGCTTAGCAAGATAAAAACCCATGGTATTACTGGAAAGATACTAGCATGGATAGAGCATTGGCTGATTAGCATGAAGCAAAGAGTGAGAATAAAGGGAACCTTTTCTGATTAGCTGCCAGTGACTAGTGGTGCTCTGCAGGGGTTGGTGTTGGGACCGTTTCTTTTTACGTTCTCTTGTTTGTGATTAGAAGACAGAATTGATGGCTTTGTAGTCATGTTTGTGGACGATACAAAGATAGTTTGGGGGCAGGTAGTGTTGAGGAAGGGGGGAAGCTGCATAAGGACTTAGATTCGGAAAATGGGCAAAGAAGTGGTACTGTAGATGGAATATAGTATCGGGAAGTGTGTGGTCATGCACTTTGGTAGAAGAAACAAAAGCATAGAATTTTCTAAAGAGGGAGAAAATTCAAAAATCTGAGGTTCAAAGGGATTTGGGAGTCCTCATGAAGGATTCCCTAAAGGTTAACTTGCAAGTTGAGTCAGTGGTGAGGAAGGCAAATGCAATATTAGCATTCATTTCAAGATGACTAGAATATAAAAACAAGGATGTAATGCTGAGGCTTTGGAAGATGCCGGTGAGGTCTCACTTGGAGTATTGTGAGCAGTTTTGGGCTTCTTATCCAAGAAAGCATGTACTGACATTGGAGAGGGTTCAAAGAAGGTTCACGAGAATGATTCTGAAAGAAAGGCTTATCATATGAGGAGTGATTGATGGCTCTGGTCCTGTACTCGCTGGAGTTTAGAAGAATGAGGTGGAATCTCATTGAAACCTATCGAATGTTGAAAGGCAAATAACAGGAATTCTGCAGATGCTGGAAGTTCAAGCAACACACATCAAAGTTGCTGGTGAACGCAGCAGGCCAGGCAGCATCTCTAGGAAGAGGTACAGTCGACGTTTCAGGCCGAGACCCTTCATCAGGACTCATGTTGAATGATGAAAGGCCTAGATAGTGTGCATGTAGAGAGGATGTTTCCTACAGTGGAAGAATCTAGGACCAGGGGGCAAAACCTCAGAATAGAGGGATTTCTATTTAGAACGGAGGTGAGGAGAAATCTCTTTAGTCAGAGGGTGGTGAATCTGTGGAATTCTTTGCCACAGGTGACTGTGCAGGTCATAGGTGCATTTCAGGTGGAGATTGATAGGTTCTTGATTAGGCAGGGGTGTGAAAGGTTATGGGGAGAAGCAGAAGAATGGGATTGAGAAGGAAATGGGTGAGCTGTGATGAAATGGCAGAGCAGACTTGATGGGCCGAATGGCCAAATTCTACTCCTATGTCCAATGGTCTAAATTAAAATCTGATTATTGCTATCTACAACACATTCTAGGCCCCGAAGGACCCACTGTGCCCATGGATACTGCACGCACAGACATAACCCTGCAAGAAGACAGGCAGGACCCTTGACTGCCCACTGCTCAGACCCCTGAATGGTCGGCTTGACCAGGCCCAGAAACAAACTGACCAGAAGATCCCCTGAGCAACCCACTCCCCTCCAAACCGGGTTACCTTAGATCAGGACAGTGGGGCTGAAGTGTAATCAGAACTTGACAAATAGCCCCTTCTGATATCCAAGTAGAGGCTGCAACCTCTTGCATTCCATATACACATGATTCACCAAAGGCCACAGAAGTGACAGGTGACTCTGGAGTCAATGAACCAACTCTAAATCTATTGCACGGCACTGTTCTGTGTAACTCTTTCCACCCCAGGTCCCCAACGTCCATGGGCAGGGTCTCTGCATTAAAGTTTCCACTGGGGGAACTTTCATCCTGTTCACTCACCCACTGGGCTAAACCCCTGAGAAACTCCAGACCCAACCCTAGGCCCCCATTCACATTTTTCCCACTTCCTCTCCAACCTCCCTGGGTGCCCCCAAGCACATGAGACCCATATCATGCGCCTTTGTTCCTATTTCTACTAAGTAACTTCCCTCTCTAACCCTCATATTAGTTGCTAAAGTCTCACTTGCAAATTGCCATACCCATCTCCAATCTCTTCTCCAAATGTATACGATATGCATTCCCTAGTATTAAATGGAATTATTGAAATTGCTTGAATATCTTTAGCTTCTTGAACTCATGCCCATCTGTCCTTGGACTCCTTATCCAGATGACTCTAATGGATCTTTGTGCCACTCTCATATGGACATGAGAAAGAGAATGGATGGCTCATAGCTCTCTGCATAGCTTCACACCACCTGCCTCTCCACGTTCATCAGATGGACAGGCTCAAAGTCCTCCGTAACATCAACAGCCAAGGTTGTAATCTCTAGTATTCTCTTCCCTAGTCTCCCTGCCATATTACTGTTTTCCTTCCTGAAAACATTTCTTCCAACATACACAGAAGAGATTCTGCAGATGCTGTAAATCCAGAGCAACACACACAAAATGCTGGGAGAACTCAGCAGGTCAGGCAACATCCATGAAGAGGAAAGAAACTGAGGGAGGGTGGAATCTACAACCTCTACTCTAACATGGTTTCGGTAACCAACAGAAAGGAGGAATATACAGTAATACAAATGTACAAGGAATAATTTGGAGGTATACTCACGGTCTGAGCACAAATGTCACGGCCTTCCTGCTGTGATCTCTGCAAGCTAGTGTCCTTCAGTATCAGGATGATGCATCAGATGTTTCTTCATGAATGCCCATGTTCTATTCTGCCTTTCTCCAGAGAAGATAGGAACACGCTATTTCCTAGGTAACACCACAGAAACTCAGACTGAGCATTCACCCTTGGGAATAAGAAATATTCCGAGTCTCTCACAGCCAAGCCTTATGTCTGCAGTGGGTTAGAACTGTTCCATTTCCTAAACAGCACCTAGTCATCGGACAGGTGAGATACTAGATGCCCTGCTTACACGGGCTCTCCATTTCTTTTGACATTGCCAACACCTTGTTGGCATTGGCTCACCAATAAATTAGTAATATTACAAACTGGAGCCAACCTGCTATCTGCTGCTGTGTCCCACCAGAGATGTACAGGCAGAATGAATAGCATCTGAAAGGCTGCAGAGGTGGTTTATTTCAGTAACTGTCTGGTGGAAATGGTTGCTAGCCTGGTGGTGACTGACTTGCAAGTATCCCTCAGATTTCGGTCCACCACACTCCCCTGGTACACACGTAAGAAACAAACAATAGTTCTGTTTTTTTTTCTTCCAGTGTTGCTGATCATTATGAGACATCTTGGACATCGGGCTCTGGGATGTGTGGTTGTCCTCTCATCGGCCACAGTGTGTGCAGTCAATGAGGAGCATTTCTCTTCCCAATTACAGTATTCATTGTCAATGATCTGTGCATTAGTGGCAAGGCTGGCATTCATTGCCCATCCGAGATGACCTTGCAAGGCTGGTGGCGAGTCACCTTCTTGAATTGCTGCAGCCCCCCAGGTGAAGGTACTACTTCCACGGCAGTTGGGAGGGAGAACCGGGAGTGAGGCCCAGTGATTATGAAGGACTGCCAATATATTTGTGGCTCAGGGTGGTGGGTGGCTCGACATACTCGGTTCTTTCTTTGTCCATTTGAGTTGGTACTTAGGAAGAAAATCTTGCTTCTGCAAGTGGAGAGCTCCTGCTCGGGGAGAAACTAGTGCTGACGATTGGCCCACAGTTGGTCCCAGGTGCAAGTTGCTGTCAGTGTGGTATATCTCATTTCCTGATGTTTGTAATTGTGTTGGAAACCCCCTATGACTAATTACTTCTCTCTCTTTACTCCTGCTCTCTGAAAGTGGCCGGAAATAAAGAGGGAGGGAGGTAGAAGTCGCAGCCTCGTGTTCTGGCAAAGATCCAGAGCAGACAGGAGAGGCAGTAGAACTACCTGATGCAGCTGGTGGCACAGGTTGTTGGTCAGAGCTTCCTTCCTCTCTGATTATTTGGCACTGTTGGTGGCTGGTGTCTGGGTCAAAGACATGGCCTGACCCAAGTGACTTGCCAAGAGCAGCCCCAGCTGACAAACCACGACCAAACTCTATCCTCTCAGCAAGCTGTCCAGCGCCTGCTAACTGCAGCCTCTGTTTCTTCCTGGGAGGATGGCCTGCTGGAATGTCTGTGATATCATTTTCACCTTGCTGCAAACTAAATTCATTAGATTTGCTCTTTTGTTGACTGCTTGCTTCTTGCTTGGCTTTGCTCTCTGGGACAAGGACGCTGAGCTGCCTCACTAGCTTTGGATGTGAGAAAGGCCTTGTGACATCCTTTTCTATATGGCTGCTGGCTGTGGCTGACCGTTGATGGAGCGGAGGTTCCTTCGACGTATCCCCGGCAGTTTCTCGGGCTGCGCACGGTGCAGTCACCTTGCCCGTCCTTTCCGCGGTAGGGAGCATCTCCGCTGAGCTGGGTGTGGTGACTGCAGGCGCTTCCACGACGCGGCCCGGGATTGGTGCAGTCTTTGTCTCCGTAGCAACATCGCAGGGATCTGGATGTCTCCGTAGCGGTGAACGTCGGTCCACATTTATTTGTGAAAACCCTACCTCGCACACTGGGGAGTTGAAGGTTGTGACCTTCACCGACCCTAACGGAAGTGGGTCTGAGAAGTGTTTTTTGACGGGAATTTTGTGCGCAGAAGGTGCTACCAGAGGGATGTCATGTGGTTTCTCTGGGAGCGCTGAAGTGTCACTGTTAGATGCTGTGAGTGCCGAGTGCGTGGCTCCCTTAGTCTCTAGGTATTTCTTCCGGAAGGTTTCCTCTCCATACATTGACCACCGCTCGTGTGAAAATTTCTTCCGCCTTTTCTGACCATTGTTCTTTCCTGAAGACTTGCAGTTGGGCTTTGGGATTCCGGCCTTGGAATCACACAGCTTATTGCCGAGCGCAGGGGCGGCCCGCTCTGCAGTGAGATTGCCGGCCGGCAAGCCCTCCAGAGCAGCCTGTCTCACCAGGGTCCGATGGTGCAGGGGGCGGAATTCCAACGAATGTGATTGTGAGTTTGTGACGAGCAGCAGCGAGGTGGGATCCCTTTGTAACTCATATGGGCGACAGCTTGAACTGCTGGTCACGTTACCGCATATCAAGCCCCCCTTACTGAGAGGCACAGAATTACTCCTTATAACTGGCAAACAATCAGCAGTGGAGGAAATCTGCTCAGGTAAGGAATGGAACTTTAATTGGTTTGAGAATGCCGGTAAACTGGAGGCGCCTCTTGGTTTCTTATTGACTTGAACCGACTTCATGTCAAAGTGAAAGGAATCCTTAAACGTGTACGGCATTGGTA